>NC_136004.1:9939311-11139311 GCF_048128805.1 Centroberyx gerrardi
TTTACAATGTACTGTTTGTATGTGCTTTTGTGTGTTTGTCTTCATGGATCACGCATATGATTCAGAGTGTAAACAAGCAGACCTACCCCAGCCAATGCCGTAGTAGTAGAAGTGTTTGCTGCCCTCGGAGCCGAAGACCTTGACCACCATGCTGTAGAGGTGCAGGCCCTCCACCAGCATCCAGGCAAAGGCGCTCAGGAAGAAGAAGTGGAGCAGGACCGCCATCACCTTACAGGGCAGCTGGGACAGGAGACAAGACCAGGCTCTTAGAACATGCAAATCCAATCCTCATCTTCCTCACGCCCATTCCCCTCCTTCTCCTCATCATCATTTTTTATTTCAGTTTGAAATCTTGCCTTTTAAATCTCGTTATTTGTATGATTGTTACTTTTGTCACTCATTTTTATTGTTTAATCTTTCTTGAACCTGTTTTGTATTTTGTCTATTAGATTTTCTTTTTTCTTTTATGTACCTTGATTTTATTTATTTACTTGTACTTTGCAGTTTATGACATTTTGCCTTTTTCATGCTGTAAAGCACTTTGTGACATTGTTTTGAAAAGTGCTATACAAATCTGGTTTACTATTATTATTTAGTTTATTAAGGAGCTACATTAGCTAACGCCAGAGACAATCACTAATCATCCTGAGGTACATCTTTCATCATCGTCACCATAATCAACAACATAATCATCGTCATTATTCATTATCATCATCACCATCTTTGTCATCATCATCATCACCATCATCAACAACATAATTGCCATTGCTATCCTCATCACCATTGTCATCATCATCATCATCATCATCATCATCATCATCATGAGTGTGACATCTCTGCTTCACCTCTTTGAAGAGCAGGGTGTGCTGTACCTACCGTGCCGGGGTCGAAGCGGGAGCTGATGAGCAGTAAGATCTCGGCCACCAGGATGGCGAAGGACAGGTTGGCGTGGATGTGGTAGCGCTGGTTACGGATGGTACTCACTGACCTGCAGAGCAACAGACGAACACCACTATCAAGTCAGTACAGCCAGGCAGACAAAAACATATAAAATTGGATTGTATAGTGTATAAGTAGATATAAAATACATTTACATATTCATATGAGTACATTTATGAACTTACATTATGTATTATGTAGGCCTACATATATGTATAAATCTTAATATTTTTATAAACACTATATATTAAATATTCCACATTATGAGGCTATTAAATGATGTATATGACTGTGATTCAGTGATGATACTCACGACAGGACTGCAAAGGTGACCAGAGTGATGGCAAGACAGAAGATGGAGATGGAGCAGCCAACATAACCGATGGTTGATAGCGCCACCCGGTGGACATTGGTGAGCTGTGTATGGATATCACAATTAGTGCCACCCATAATGGCAAAATAAGATCAAATGGAAAAACATAATTACTTTGCTGGTAATGTGGTTTATGGTTAATCAGTAGCGCTGTAAAGTTGAAGCTTCAAACAAGTCAAGCTGAAAGTGGTGCAACACTGCCCCCTACAGGCTGTTGTGAACTGCTATGTTCCTCAAAACATGGCAGTATCTACTGTATCTAGGATGTTATTGTTTTCTGTACTGTGGCCAGCCTGTATGGAAGGAGTTGAATAAAATGAGGTCCGATCCTCTCTTCCATGCACTAGTCCAGTCCAAACCCCCTGGTCTGTTTCATTCAGCCTCGACCAGTAGACTGGTAGCCAGGAAATTCAAAAGGGGCTCAGTAGAGTTTATGATGATGACCACAATAGTGACCCTCATTAGTATGCTCTCAGGCGGGCTCCTGTCCAGGACTGGGCAAGACTATATCATTGTAATAAAGCTTCAGTAAAATGGCACGACTCCTGCAGTGTCAAAAAAAAACCCCAAAAAAACACTGAATCAACTTAGAATCACATTTTCTGGATGAGATCTATTCATATACCGTGTGTATTCTAGTTTTTTTAGATTAATGTGACTGTGAATGTACAGGAAAACACCTCGGTCCAAAGTTCTGTGTTTTCTTATGGTTTTGAGATATGCAAAATATACATCGTCCAACCAGCCAAAGAGAGACAGTGGTAATTGTGTTTGTCCATATGCATATATCCGTGGCATATGGCCCGGCGCATTGATGTTGTTTTTGAGTTTAAGCTATTTTGAGGATTTGGGTTTGATTCTCCATTAACTCTCTTCACATGTGCCTTGTCATTAGGAGGGTTGAGAAGCCTCTGCCTTCCAGAATAGGGATACGTGGGATGTTCCCCAGCAGCTGAGGGATGAGGCAGCCCACTAATTAGAGACTGGTCGAAGGAAAGTATAGCATCAAATAGACTTCTGTTACTTAAATACAGCGCTGGCCCACTTAGCTGCAAAAAGGACTCCTCTTTTCTATTTAAAGAAGCCATCCGTGATGCTGCCCATACTCCCATGGCGCATATTCTGGGATAACGGAGAATAGTCTGTGGTGACAATGTACACAGGGCTGGCATTGTAAGTCCCTCTGGGTAAGAGTGTCAGCTAAATGCAGATAATGCAAATGTATTGTAAACAGTGGGAATACTATGCAGAAGAGCATTCAGAGAGAAAGTGAGCAGTAGTGGCATAAATATTAACCCAGATCTTTCAAAGGGATAGTTTTTGGTCTCTTGAGAGACTGTGGTCCTTGAGGAATGGTCCACTGACCTTTGCAGTGACCCGATATAACCACACTTAATCATGGTTGTCCACAGTACTTCTCTATAAAAACCACCAGTGAAACCAACATTGTTACTGCGTAGGTCTGCTTACAATTGACCTACAGGGAGGAATGGCAAACTGTCCAAAAGCAGCAGTGGGGCCTCTGGGTGGTGGGTAACTGTGTGGTAAACCACCACCTCCTGTCCAATTATACTCCTACAAATCTAGTTATGTACTGTGGAACAGACAAGGACACAGAGGGAGAAACTCGCTATGGAATAAAGGTGGTGCAGAAGAACAATGCTCCCGGCAAAAAGCAACAAAGAAAATTTCCCACCAACAGATTCCACATGGTTATAGGCAGAATAATTTCCATAAAGAGTGGCCAAAGCTTCATACCTTTAAAGGCACCACTTGCATGAGGATGGCAAAGTTGGTGAGGTGGTTGCATAGACACACAGAGTACGTCATGTTCCCACCTGAGCGTACACAGCCCTCGTTGGACCATACTCCCTCCTTTGAACTGAGAGAGAAGACAACTTATTCACAGAGAAAATATGGCATGCAGACTCAGACATTATCCAGTGGTGTTTGGGAGAACATACTATGCATTCTTTTCTAAACAAGTAAGCATGAAACTTATCAAAACAAAGATATGCAGAAAAAAAAAAACATGCAGAGGGTTTTTGTAGGAACACTGCTGGCTGGGAATATTCAACATGATCCATTAAGGGAGGTGCGCTGAGAATATTTTGCTGAATTAAACATCTGACAGGACAATCCAATAATTCACATTTTTCTTGAACCTCAGGGCGAAGGGGAGTAAGGAGAGGAAGCCTTTGAGTCCAACTGAACCACACTCCCTTTTAAAATGATTTATGGTTTCTAAATAGTGTTTTGGCTCCACTTATCAGATCACTGTATTTTTACAGAAGGTTTGTTCTACAAACTGTTTCTCAAGACACACCAAGCTGAAACAGCAACGTGTTTAACACTGGACTGGATTTGAGTGACAAAAAGAAAGTACAGCTTTCCAGACCTTTGATTATAATTCTTGATTTAAAGCCTTAAAGAATAAGCAAACTTGACAATCAAAACACAATCTCATTTTGGGACTAAGTATGAATGTTGAATGGAGTTTGCTAATTAAAACATGCTGTATCTACGCTGTGTAAGGGAGACCCACCTATAGTCCAAGAAGCCACAGTAGAGGAAGACTTTATTGCTCTGATTTAAAGCTTGATCTTGCTGGTCTTTGCTCTGAAAAAGAGAAAGAAAGGAAAACAAAGATAATCCTATCACTGAACCAATGTTGTCTTTCATTGCCAGACTAAATTATGTCATATAGCAAAAATCTGCTTTTGTATTGTACTGGCTGACTGATGACCAATAAGTTACATGTTTGTCCCATAACTCAGAGCAACCTGCTAGGAAAATGTGCTTTAATATAGGAGAGGCCACGGAATATTTTGGACCCAAATTAGCAGCATTCTTTCCTTAATGCTGGTTGGCTTTCCTTCCATCCATATGCTCAACAGAAGCATCAGAACTTGTTGTGTTAAAGCTAAAACTACTGTCCAGCTTGGCTTTTGGACCCAGGGAGGAATAAACCACCTCACAGTTGTTTCTCATACAAAATGAAAGTGTTTCACTGGTGCTTAGATGTCAATAAACTTCAGCTTCAATAGTCAGAGATTGTAACAAAGGATCCGCACTCAGCAAAGGTGATTATTACACTGAGAGAGACTCCTTACTCCTGTCTTCAAGAATCTTATTTGATTATAACTCGCTTTTTCAGCGTAATTCCTTAATATGAGATTTGGAGTCCCCAGAGACAGTGAGCTAATGGCTCAAGTGCAAGAATGCAGCAATTAGGGCTTGACCCTGGTTAAACCTCTACCCTCCTCAATCTGTCATCTGAAGAAAACAACACTTTCATTGGCTGGCTGGGTGTACATTGAGAGACTACACACCTCTCCTTATTCCCTGAGCCTAGACTCTCAGACTGGATAAGTGTATGTTGAGATGGACTGTGTCTGCGCTATTTCCTTCTGGAAAAAGTGAGAGCGAGAGTGAAACTGACAGTCAGCCTGTCTGTTTCCTGGCCCATAGGCTCAATGATTCATATTACAAAGCATAGCACAATACGTTGACTTCATTGTGTAACCAAATAGTTGGTCTCATTCTGTCTATTTTGCACATGCAGCTCTTTAGTCATCGTGTATTGTGACCCTTAAGATGAATCCATGGGTCCATCAGTGTAAGCAGGACAATGGGCTCCAGAGCCATGAGAGCGCCTTAACTGCACCCCGTCATCATGGGCAGGCGGCTGGCTTTAAGGAGCTGCGAGCGACCCTGTGGGTGAATTTACTGGTCCCCTGCGGGCTTTAATAACTCAACATTGCTTGTTGGGTGTAAATGAAAGCAGATGGAAGAGAGGCAAACTGTAACTGGCATCCAATCGCAGCTGAGAGTGTGAAGGCACATTCACACACTGTAACCCTTGCTTTACAGTGACACATTTGCTCTCCACAACCGCTGAACCTTTGCTGCAGCTGTGTTATTGAAGAGAGACTAATTATCCATTTTGAGCCTAAGACCCGGCCTCTTGGGACACAATCCATCATTATCAAACCCTGACACGTCCCAGATACAAACTAAAAAATACATCAACTGACAGACCATCACCATATGTGAGGAGTGCTGTTTGGTTGTTGTTCCCCTGTAGCAACTGTCTGTTTGTGGTATAGCTATCCAGCGTGTGTTTTTGAGCTGATATCTGAGGAGGGGGACATGGATCCGAAAGTCGCTGGTGAGTGTTAGAATGCACTCAGAGATCTGGCTGGGCTTTCAGCGCACGCCGTTGTTCCCCCGGTGCCCCGAGGCCTCGGCGTCTACCAGCCAAGACTGCAGCCGGCACTCCAACTCTTTATTAACAACAGAAGGCCAGCAAGCACCGCCTTGGAAATCACTTTGAGCCTCATAAGAAGAAGAGACTTAGAGAGGAAGGGAGAGGCAAGAGAGGGAGAGAGCCAGTCACAGGAGATATAGAAGGCGAGAGATGCAGTGAGTGACAGGCAGATAAAGGTGGAGCGTCAGTGAGAGAGGGGGGCGATAAATCATAGATAGTGGAGGTGTTTCTGGGGCTTCTCCGTCACTCTGTCCCACTCCATCAACCTACTTCAACTGCAACTCACTGACCCCTGGATTTTAAAGTAATGGAGTTTAAAAATGGAAATAGGTTCATGTTTACATTTACATTTTATCAAAATGAGCAGAATAAGCTTAAACTCCTAGAGCTAGCCAGCCTTAGCAGCAACTAATAGTAATACTGCATGGATTGAGACTCAGGTGCATCAATAGAGATGTAACATGAAACAGCTGCAGGGGGACCAAAGTATGATGCAACTCTTTAGCGGTGAACAAACCACTTCCAGCTGCCATGTCATCATCACTACAGGCCTGTCATATGACAGTGTGTTGCATAACAACAATTTGGGGGAGACTCTGAGCTGTGCTTCAGGTATGAGTGGCGTATCCCGATGATTCATGGAAACAGGACACTCCTGCAGTCCATTTCCACCACCCCAACAATCTGTTGTCATGGTGAAGCAATGGCCTTCAGTGTCTGCTCTGCCAACAGGAGAATCGCTGGCTGATACGTCTATCCCTCTAATCCAAAGCAAATGTTGTTCTTTTGCTGCCTAATGACTGCGCTGAGCCTGTCGGGCGAAAATGACGAGGAATGAAAATATACACTCTCATGCATCACATCTGCATATAAGCCTTACATGACATACCCGGCAATTTGTGTAAGCGCACGCAGCTCGTCTCTCTGTGGTGTCTTCCAGACCTCCCATGACTGGCAGAGCTGGAAGACAAACCCTCTCTGTGGTCGAGCTCAGCTTCACCAAACACCGACAGCATACGCCTCTTCGAATCCCAAGACATCGGCCTATTCCAGGCCAAATTACATCTTAGCTTTTGACAGCTGGTTCTCAAGTAAGGCGTTAATAAGGAGAAGATGGAGAAAGCTGCAGACCAGCCACCATTCTTGTTTCAACAATTCAACACAGACAGGCTAGTGCTGAACAAACACAATCTGAACACTTGCAGAGGTGGCTGTCACACTCAGACAGTGTGTATGCACACACACACACACACACACAAATTACTGGGATATTTAACTTTTTACTTTAGTACTTTTTTGCTTTAAGCTTAAATAATTATGAGTGTATTAAAAGTCAACCTCTGGCATAAGATAACTCTATTCACCACCAGCATTCAGACTCTCATTATTGAAAATTGCAAAAAGGCAACATTACTACTGACTCTAGACATATAGAAAATATATGATTACTGTGCACATTGCTGTAGTTTGTTAATGTTTTAGGAGTATGATTTCTTTAGACTAGGTTTTCACAATGAAAGCATGTCAAATGGAGATATGCAAATTAAAAGGCAAATTTTCACGTGGAAAATATTGTCAATCAAGTCTGATCATAAGTGAAAATGCACTGATGTTAAATGTCACTTCAAACTCACATTCTCCTTGCAGCCTAAATAAGTCCTACACACACCCGCTCATTCCATTGAGTGCTGGCACACTGACATGCAGCCTCAAGTGCAGTGAGGCATATTTCAGGAGCGATGAAGTCTAAATAAAGGTTGTGGTTGCTCTAAATTTAAAAACCAGTGAAAAATTACACAACACTATGAGTGTGAATAAGTCAGCGATCTTCTCTTTTTCCCCTCAAATGTTCCAACATATTTGAGAACACGGAGCGCCAGAGTGTAATTTGGACTGCACTTTCTGAACTGCATGTGGTATAGATATCATTTCTCCACTGTACAACTGCCAGCACGGACCAGAAGGGAGAGCATCGAAACTCATCAGCCACACTTTACCACATACAACACTTTATTTAAAAAGCTACGCTGAGCATCCCTCAATGTGGAAGTGTTTAAGTCGGTGGGGAAAAGGCTTTGTTTAAGTGTGAGTCAACAGAAGAAAGGAGATGTAGAAGTTTCCGAACACGTTTTGACTGTGGTTAATTTGTTCTGCATAACATGAGAGAGGCCATACGTGCATTTCCCAAAAGCAACACTGACTGTTGTTAAAATTAGTAAGGAAAGGAAACGCTTTATTGCAGTGTGTCTGGGAAAGGCACACGGAGGTATGGTGAAACATTATCCAGGCTCAAAGGACCCAACCACAGGACAGAATGTGACCTTGAGTCTGTTAAGAGACCCTCTTAAATCAGGGTTCACTTTACAATCAGATTACTCACTCCAAATCACCCATTTTACATTTTTTTAAAAAAATCACTTTACAATGTACAGTCAGAAAACAGCCAATGTCAACTCGCCAATGTCAAACTAGGAAAACAGTATCACATCCGGGCCTTTTTGGCATACCGCTGCCGGACAAACACCCCACTAAACCATCTTAAATTCAATATACTGACATTATTAAATTCCTATTGATCAGCAGACACAACACGCAACTCAGACAGATCTCAGCACTGTAATAACAGGCCTTTACAGTTTACAGACTGGTTACTGACAACATCGCAGGGTCTGCAGCACAACACAACTGGCCTTGAGTGAGATCATTATATCAGGGGAAATGTAATAAGACGTGCAGCTGTGGTCTCGACTCGGTCTCCGAGGTAGACACTCAAAACAACTATGTAAGTGTTGATAGGCGTGCGGGGTGTGAAGAAAAACTGGAGACAATTAAACAACAGCACAAGTTACAGTGTTGTTTTGATAAGGTGAGCTGGAAAGTCTGGAAAGGGAAGTGTCGCTGAAATACCATGGCGATAACAACAAACATGGCATGTGCTTCTTTCCATTTAGAACTAAACAGACAACAGAATCTAAATAGGAGCAATGCAATGTGCCGCTGTAGTCTTTATAGCTGATATCACACATTTGAGTCTTAATTCTCTGGTTTCTGGGCCTGTCCGTGTTCACAAATACTGCTTAGGGTGTCATAGACCGCAGGAACAACATGTTGGCATTCTTAAGTTGAGGGCTGTTCCCCTTCTTACTCATATAACAAAAGCATTGAGCCTGGTGGGAATGCGGGAAAAGTGAAACGTCAATATGGACGGAACCAGCGCCAGGGACTTTTTCTACTGTCCCCGGGAGTCAAACTGGAGCTGTGTTTTGTTTAGCATATAGCGAGCGGTGGTGGTAGTGGCAGTGGGGACAGAGTGGGGACAGAGTGGGGATAGAGTGGGGATAGAGTGGTGATAGAGAGGGGGGCGGTAAATGGGAGGAGTGGCAAAGAGAGACTCTAAATGCAAAGCTTTTGGCAAGAGGTGAATAGCAATAGCCAGACCTCCATCTGCGATTGATCAGCATGCTGGCTCATACAGCCTGTATTTGTGTGTGTGTGTGTGTGTGTTGGTGTATGGGTGGGTGTGGGTGGTTGAGAGAGAGAAGGGGGAGAGACTTGCCCGCAAGATTTAAGCTGGGCGTGTGCTGGGAGTTATAAAAAGACTGGCAATAAAGGGTGGTTATTATTGTGGCAGAAAGGACTGATACCAGCGTAGGCACACATGATTAATAGATTGGGTATCAGAAAGCTTTATATAGTCTTTGTGTGTTTATTTTCACAGTTGCCGAACAATTAATCCATTATTTTCTGCACTTATTAGGAAGCTCCAACAAGTCTAGACGCCTTTGTAAACACAAACCACCCAGTCTCCCTTTCTTCCCCTGACCTCTTTCCTCCCTTTCCCACCAAACTCTCCCTTTCATGTTCTTTAAATTATGGGAGGGGACCGGTGGACGAAGTTGAATGGAATATTCAAACTTAGTCACTAACACTGATTTTTTTCCAATCACAAATTGGTGGTGTATCGGTGAGGTCTATGAGGCAGGGTCGGGGTCAATAAAAAAAAGCGTATTTTCTTGAAAATGTAAAAATTGAAATCTTGTATTCATTCTATGTGGAAATGATTAAGTATTATTAAGGCGTTTACATTTTGGATGATAAAAAGTGAAAGTGAACTGATCCCAAGCCTGGTATGAGGGAAGAGACAGAGGCCACCAGCGCTCCTCCAGTGCTACCTCCCCATTCCTCCGTTCCCCTTGGCTCTTCTTCTGCAGCCGCCAAACTAACACACTGCTTTACTAGCCTGTTAAGTCAGGTCTTGCTTGTCAAAATCTGTTTTTTCAATCCTTTCAGTTTTGACCCTAAAAAATCGTCCTTGCTCGTGAAATCAATCTTTCCATTTGTTCACTTCATACCATCGGTGTGATGCTTTGAAGGAAGAAGGGAAGAGGGAGGAGGAGGTGTTGGAGTTTTTATGTATGTATTAATGTTTAACTACAGACCCCAGTGCCCCCCCCTCCACTCCTTTTCCTCTTCTCTCTTCTCCTCAGTCCCTCCCAAACCAAACCCTGGTCAGACAGCGGTAATAAATCACCGGTGGAGCCAGGGTCCAATCAGCGCCGCGTCCGAATGGCGTGAGAAAGCTAGCGGGCCTCCAGCAGGCCCGATAACACCTTGTCTGGGTATCGGACCCGCTCCGTGCCACACAACCCGCAACGGCGGCACCCTCGGCCCTGACACAGTCAGCTGGGAATGGCATGACCTCACTGGGGTGTTTGCGGTGTGAGCTCAGAGGGCATCAATCAACATAGCAAGGTCGTACAGACGCCGACCACATGGCTCTGACCTTCAGAGAGAGGCCGCTACCTGCCGCCGCACAAGGTCGTTCCGGATCGGTGGCTCCATCAATCCGCGGTACAATGCGCTTCATCGTGGCAGGTGTCAGATAGGGAAAACGGATGGCCGAAGGCATCGACCGTCTGGACCAGAGCCATGACAGTAGGTGACTGTTTGTACGACTTGAGATGGTACACAGGACCTGTTGTAACCATGACAGCATGAAGAGAAGCAAGAAATACGGGCGAGCTGACAGCTCTCTGCCTCAGAGACAGCTCCCCCGCTAGGTTTTAATGAAGTCACTGGGTGCTTGTCTACTCTCTGGGGCTAAACAGAGAGGTCAATCACAAATCACGTACTCCAGGCCACTGGAGCAGTGCCATGGGAGGCCATTTTTTGGGGTTTGACTTGCGCAGACAGTAAAGAGCGGCACAAACAATGACAGGGAAAGGTCTGCCACATACTGTGTGAGCAGCTCTCCCTGCCTCCAACTCTGGGGGGGTGATAAGTATCCACCAGCTGCCAAAGACATTAAAATTCCAAAAATAGTCACTTTTTTGACCAAATCCATCTACAGGTCTCCGCAGCAAATCAGTAATAGCAAAACAACCCTTTCTCTGGATATGGTCACAGCCAAAAGTGTTGCGTGCCAAATCATGATGCAACTCCTAAATATAGAGTCTATGCTATATAGCTCAACTTAAGTTGAAAAGAAGAGTGTTGGCACACTACCTTCCAATCAGTATGCGTTAGTAATAAGTACAACAGCCTAAGCTTATATGTAATGGGGTAGAGAGGAAAGAATGTAAGAAACACTGATTTATCCTTACATCAGAAGTAAAAGCAATCCAACTAAAATAGAAACACCTTGAATCAACATGCAGCAGAGCTGGTGAGCATCTCCAGCACTCCCATAACAAAGGAGAGTATAAGCCCTCTCCCATGGTGTCTGCTAAAACAAACACAGTAATCATTGTCACAGGAACCAGGCCAGATAATTGCAGCATAAACATTTATTTCACTAGGGAAAATGAAGGCAAACAAAGCAATATTACCATGGTTTCACAAAGCCGCATGGTTTTCATTTGTGCACTTAAGAGTGAGGGAAGAAAAAAAAAAAAACTATTGGTGATTCACTTTAATAGAAAGTGAATATTGTTCAACTGAGAACCACTGGACTTGTATATTCTGGGAGATGTAATGAACAGTCTACATTACATTTAGTGGGTGATTTAGTCAACAGCTATATAATTGATATCATATGACAGATTATTATGTCATGTTAGGTGAATAGAATGGCTTCACATTCACAATCTTACCAGTGTGCAAAAGATTAAAAAGATCTCTATGGCTGTGAAGTACTATGTCATACACACAATACACATTTTATAAGTTCATTTTCATTATGGGCTTCAAATTCATTTCCTATGGAAAACTGGCAACATGTCCATAAAGCCCCTGCCACAAAGCAGTGAAGAAAAAGTATGTTGTTCATAAAGGCAAGTTATTGTTCCTTTCAAAGGGCCGTAAGCCCGCAGTTCTAATGTCCATAATCAGTTTGCTTTCTGGAAGCCACATGCTCTGCGAAGGAGAATTTAGACGGGCTAATGAAAACCAAAATAAGTTTCCTTCTTTGCGTTGGTGAGTGCCCAGCTGCACGAGCCTCGGTCAGTGATAGACACTCATCTTCTTACATAAGAGAGCACCAAAAATAGAGCTGATGGATTTCATATGGGGGGATCCGACTATTGTAGCCACAAGCAAACCACGACCCTTTTCCCTCTGATAAGGTGAGTGTCCCACACCCGACATCTGCGCTGGCCATCTGGAAAACCTAACGGCGCCAGTTTCCCAGCGTGACTGACTCACTCTGAAGTAAAAAGGGTGCTTTCTTATGGCAGATAAAGACATGACTCAGATGAGAAAGAGCTGGGACGCCTTGGTGTGTTGCGAGGGTGAGGGCAGACTCTTACCAGGACGTGGGTGAGGACGATTTTGATGAGCGGGGCTCCAGAGAGGTTGACTGACAGGGCCGGGGAAGGCTCCACCTTCAGGGAGATGAGGCAGCTGGCTACCTGGATCTTATGATCTTTGAAGTCAGTTGCTTCATTAATCCTGGTAGAGACAGAAAGAAAGGCACAGAGGAAGAAGGAAGAGAAAGACAGCGAGACAGAGGAACAGGGATAGAGACAGAGATGGACACAGGAACAGAGATACAGAGAGAAAGGGACAGATGGAGAGAGACAGATTCATTACATTTCAAATTATGGCTCAACAAAAAGAAAGGTATCAATCATATTGGAAAGAAATCTAGAGTAAATTAGAGACATTTTTGGCCCTAAACAGACAGTACACAATGGCAGATTACCTGACAAGCAGAGGTGGAGACAGAGCTGCACTGGGTATGAAAATGTCAGAGCGACCTATTTCTCCAAATTCCAAAACATATGTACAAAAAAATGCTGTATATTCTTGGAGAAAAAAGTGTGATTCTAGCTGCCATTTATGTAATATCCTGTGAAAACCCGAGACAGGAGAGACAGATGCCCGACTGAAGACACAAGCTGGCAGAAATGACTTGATTTTTTGGGACTAACTACTAATGCTGTCTATTTTTCTTTGTGTGCGGTTGAATGATTGCAATTTTCTATTGTTCAATTACATTGAATTATTATTGTTACTTTTATTATCATCACTTTTTTGCTTTGGCCACAGATACTGAAGTATTTAATGCCAATAAAGCTCATTTGAAAAAGAGGCCAAACCAATGTGATCTAGCACTGACATCTACACACAAGTGTCACACGCCGGCCCAGAGCAGTAGCATGAGAGTGGGACTTTGATCCATCTGTCTGCGCTGTAAATCGCACTGACCACCCACAGCATTGCAACACTAGCTTTTCAAGGTCATCAGATATGTGGCATCAGGATTGTACAAGCATCACCCCTCTATCATGGTACAAAGGGACATTCTCACCCGCAGAGGAGCTGAGCAGCGGGACGGCCATATTAAAAACACTCAATCACAAGCCTCACTATCAAATACAAACTATGTGACACGCTGTCCCAGATTAAGGCTGCTTCTGACGGTAACTTCAATGAATAAACGACGTATGAGGAGGGAAAAACAGGTCGTTTAACTGGTGTAACTTTTTTTTTTTTTTGGTAAAAAATAAACATTGCTGCTTTTAGCGGAATAAGTTGGCCTTGTGATGGGAAAATACGTGAGAGGCAAATGGAGATGTAGTAATAGCAGGGTGTATCAGTCGGTAGGGTTGAGTGATGAGATGAGAGATAGGCAGGGGGACAGATAAGCGCCCGGCCCCAGGCATCAGCCGTACTGTGGTTCAGGAAGCAGGGGCGCCTCGGTGCCAGGGGACCCGACCCCCGACCCCGCCTCCACACACACACACACACACACACATACAGGAAGCGCTTCTGGCTGACGCTGAGGGCACTTACTGCATCTTAGATCATCTGAGGGAGACTTGAGTTTTTTTCCGAATGGCTGAAATTCATAATTGCGCTGACTTTACAGTAAACAATTTTGTTTAGAGCACGCTTCCCTGACTAAATCTTATTCCAAAAATAACCTTCATGTATAAACCTGACTGAACAATTGCTTTTTCAGTTGAATTTAAGAAAAAGCAGCGCGTGTAAGGCGGGCGGAAGGATATCTGACTTTGGACACTCCCTCTTACCTGGTCCTGATAGGGCTGATCTCTTTGTAGTAGCTGTGCATGCTGTGATAGAAGAGGCCAACGATGGTGGTTTGAGCTGAGGGGAAAAGAGAGGGAGACGGAGGGAGAGAGAGCATCGTCAAAGGTGAAAGGTTGAGGCAGAGGGCTGAGAATGTAATGCAGTGCCGCTAAAATGCTCACAAGGAAGGGAAGTTAATTAACGCCGCCTCGCTGCCTCAGGTTGGCACCGGCGGGCTAATAGGAGAGCTGTATGCTCACACAAGGGTGAAAGGGACAGGGCTGCAAACCACGTGGATGTTGGGAAATCTTATGAAAGCTCCATGACTTAACCAGTAGAGCAGGAGGTCTGGCCCCCCTCCCCTCCCCTGATCTGACCCAGCATCCAGCTCGGTCCCACCTTAATACTGGAAGATAAACAATAAAATTGGGAGGAAATCCTTGATGGTCTTGTTCCTCTTTTTAAAAGGCCCTCAACCCCACTGACTGTGACAACAAAAGCTGGCTGATTTCTAACAGATGTATGGTATATACGCTGTAAAATCGGAGAGTTTTCAACCCTCCAAAAAATCATTTCAACAGAATGCCCCCCATCAAGTCCCACAGGAGATCACTTGGTGGCCAGTTAGCGTGTACAACTTTCCTAAGGAAGAGAGGGAATAAGAGAAAATGTAATAAAGTATCTTAACACACCAATGTGTAACAGTTTCTACGTACTTAATTGGGATATAAAACCTCCCCTTGGAGCCTTTCATACAGGCAGCCAGGTATTCAAACCCATGAGTTAGCTCGATCCTGGCTCTAATGTGTCAGCAATAACATCTATATTCCATTTCTGATAATAGTCTTTTAATGTATTATTAAAACGGTTTATTCCAATGTTAGTATGGCAACACAGTGCATTCTGGGGCCAGGTGGAGCCAAGGGAATCTGACCTGAACACAAAGTCAAACAAACACAGTTTTAATGCCCACCATAATTACTGCTTTCCCTCACTACCACCATGGCAAAAAAAAGTGAGCAAAGGTAAATAAATGAGTTCACTATGTGAGTTAAAGTCTATTCTTTTTAATGAGAGAGGTAAGTGGAGAGAAAGTGCTCTCTCTCATTCTCTCTCTTTTGAATAAAAGAATAACTGCCAA
This sequence comes from Centroberyx gerrardi, assembly GCF_048128805.1. NCBI lineage: Eukaryota > Metazoa > Chordata > Actinopteri > Beryciformes > Berycidae > Centroberyx > Centroberyx gerrardi. The sequence continues at coordinate 9,954,507 of NC_136004.1, forward strand.
CACTAAAGTCATAGCTGGATTTCTACAGCGTACCATAAAGCCACACAAAAGCTCTCATGGCGCTCCTGTCCTACACTTTATGCTATGTGAAAAGTCTTAAATCTCAGTGTAATAAATTACTGGCCAATAACAAGAGACTCCCAGTTGGGCAATTTTCTCTTGGCAGAATCAGTGCAGCACTAATGTGCAGCATTCACACTCAACTTATAGAAGCTACTACTGTGTGTTGTTGTGTATTATGTGTGTTATTTTACACTGAAAATCCTCAAGCTGGGATGAGTCTATGTTGTGCGGAATCAGACGCACGCAAAACATGTCATTGAGAGTGAATGTAGTGCGTAATGTTTACACAAAAAGAGCGAAGCCGATTTCAGCTTATCGGCACTCACACTGCATGGTGAAAGCCTCGCCGGGCACTGAGATGTAGCTCTTGCCCTGCGTGGGGAAGCGGTAATGCGGCAGGTTGTAGTTCTGCGGGAGCTTCATCAGAGAGTAGTCTGTAGGGGGTCAGAGGTTGTAAAAAGCGAGAAGTGGTGAGTCCAACACAGAGGGAAACCAGGCAACTGAGCTATCTGCTTTCTCATGGGTGGATCAAAGATGTCATGCAACCCTCGGGAGAACGACACAAGCAAGCTTGTCCGCTGGCAAACAAAATATTATGCAAAAAAAAAAAGACCCACACCCGTGAGAGGTGGGGTGGAGGGGGCTGACACATGCTTATTTGACCCCATCTTATCCTCTGTTGCATTAGAACAAGAAAACGCATGAGGTCAGCTTGACGCTCCATGTCCTGCTTTTCCTAACCGTGTCTTCTTCAAACACAAGCTACAAGCGGTGAGTCACCTTATGGGGCGCTGACACCATACTGACCTGCAACGAAAGATGTTCCGCCCAGGGAGATGAGCGAGTTCGGGCTGGGCTCCAGGTTAGTCACCATGTGTTCCATCACTCTGTCCACTGTCTCGATCAGACCGCTGACCACAGGGGTGGACTGCTGCTCAACAACGACCCGTCGGAAAAATGTTAAGGGATTCACAGGCTGCTACATTGTAAAGCGCTCATATCAACTCATCAAATGGCGTCAAATGAAAAAAAAAAGTATGTTTTGTGATAAGCCCGTGAGGCAAAGAAAGACATGCACGTGTTATTATTATAATCACTGCCTGTGTTTTCTGTCTCAGATGATTTTCTGTCCCATGAAAATGTGATAGAGTGTGAAATTTTCTGACTGCATCTGAACAGAGAAGGTAATCACGGGGGACTTGATTGAACATTGTATTGTACTGTCCAAGTCCGGCGTTCTCATACACATCATGAACATCTGTTTCAGCTTGCTCATACACAAACAAGCATGCTTGTTCTGAGCACTCTGCACTGTAAACCACAAACTCGCTCAAAATGTCCTTCTTCAGGCAATACCCTGCTTGCATGTGAGAGTGCTGAGCCTGGGCCAGGATGGGTATACAGTACTATCATACTGTGGTCCTGTATTGTGAGACGGCTAGAGCGTCGCACTGACACTGCCAGGTAGTGTGATTCATGCTGGTGCCAAAAATGTGCGGTGTTAGAATCTGAAACTCACTGTGCTCTAAAAAGTGCTTTGGACTAAAGTGTCCACCGGATTGCATGTTAACGTTATGTCATGTTTGAACAGTTCACAACAACAGCGTGAACTCATTTACCTCTGGCACTTCTGGAGAAGACAGCACTTCCTCCACACTTTTGAGAAAAGCCTGGGCGGAAGAAAACGCACATCATGGAACTGTTGCATCATACGCACATGGGTGGGCATCGTATCTGCGTGTGAATTGGCTTTGCATGTGCGTGTGTGTGTGTGCGGGTATGAGCTCCAGTACCTGCGTAAGGTTGTTGGCAGTGTCGTGGGGAATGCTCCTATTGGGCAGGCTTTGTGGCAGCGCCTCCAAGAAGCCCACCACGGGCAAGGAGGGGTCCCGGGAGCTTTGGAGCTCCTCGCGCTGACTGCTGATGACAGGAGGACTCACTTCAGCGGCTCTCTGGGGAGGCAACACATCAGGCATCAAACACACTTTACTGTCGGGAGGTAGTTTCCGAGAGAGCGGCGAGTTCCAGCACACACAGGATGTTTAATGTGACTGCGAGCCCGAGTTGGGGGAATACTTTTTGGACGGGGCTTGAAGTGATTCAGAGTGTTGCTCCTTTTCTGCCTCATGCCCTACGGGGAGCCATTTTGTACGTAGTGTTGAGCAGCTGTCTCTACTTTCTCCTTTTTTCTTTCTGCTTCTACCTCCACAGCAGTCCTTTAATAAACAGGACGAGTCCATTCACATATGCTCTCAATATCCTTTTTTTTTTTCCAGCCCCAATTCCTCAACCTTCAAAAGAAAACAATAGCTCAATAAGAAATGAATTGTTTGTGTTTATGATGGTTCAAGCAAAAGGCCTCCACCTCATTTCCTGCATGACTTTTGTGCGTGTTTTGTCCCAAAAGAATTTATTCAAATGCATCATACCATATCATGCCATTTCTAAGTGAAGAAATTCTAGATAGTTCACAAATAGACTAGAGCATTAATGTCCTGTCCTGTGCACATTGACCACAGAGCCTTGCACTACAGATTGGAAGGTAATGAGTCAGAATGGATCAACTCACAGTTGTTGCCGTAGTCGAAGTGACTTCTTCGGGAACATCGGGTGTTGTGGGAGAAACCATGGCTTGACCTGGAGGGGACAGTAGTAAGGACTGTTTGTAAATAGGAACCACATTGGTGGCCTGTAGCTTGGTGGAATTTCTGTTGGATTTCACCTTCTGGAAAAGTAGCAGTCTTTGCTAAAATAATCCCTGCTTAAGTAGAAAAGCTACTACTTTTATTGTAGTCTTCCCATTTGAGAGCCAGTTGCTCAGAGCCTTTGTTGAACCTGCGCAGGCAAGCTGTTAGAACGTGTTGGGATTTGTTCAGCATCCAATTTTAACAGTTTATGATGGCTGGACCATGCCCATGAAAAGAGACAGATTATAACTTCCACAAGACTTTGATAATCAAGCACATAACACTCAGAGCTACTGTACAGGGCTAAGAGGTGCTGGATACACTTTATGTCTTTGCTGTCGTTTAATAAAAACAGTACTATAGCTACCAGAAAATGGCCATATATGGATGTACATTAGAGGTATCAGTCTGAACCATTCCTGCTCCTCTTTGGTTCGATGCAACATTTTACATGTGAGCTCTGGAGGAGTAAAAATATTTTTCTGTAACCATAACAGTCCTGCTCTTTGCGTCTGGTAATGGTCTATGGAATATATTGCTTTTGGTAACGACTTCAAGGCAGCACGCTCTTTATGCTTCACACATCATGACCAGTTGAAGCACTAACAGTACACACTAATGGGCTCACAACATTACCAGACACACAATGGAGGAGACAGCCCACACCCTCACTAATCAGTATGGTTCACACACAACAAAAAGTGATTCATCCTTTTCTATGAGCAAATGTAAATTTGACCAGGGTCTGGACAACATTTCCCAGGCTACCAAGGGAATTTGATTTTCTGTGTTACCATACAGCAGAATAATATTATTTCTAAAATCTAGTAAATGTCAAGAGGATTTTTTTTTGTCTATTTATGGCACTCTAATACTGGCTCAAGGAGGTACAAACATGGGTGCGAAAACAAAAACAGAAAAGAGTAATTTGGTTTTGTCCTAGTTGGTTATAACCTGTCATTTTAAATCAAAATGATCTGCCCCCTGCAATCCCGCATGCCTCAGCACTCTAATAAATACTTATAAGGCAGAAATATGTGAGACACTGGCACTTATATGGTGGAAGGTTGTGTAAATGTGAGAGGCATGTGAGACTATTTGAAAGGAGGGTGTATTTGTACGGTTTAATGTCTTGTTGTCATGCATGAACGCTGTGGCTGGAATGTGGCGAGGAAAAGGACGGAAATTGCTTTTTAACCCCTATCTCCTCAGAGCACAGTGGAGGGAGGAGGATCATTATAACAGACGTTTCGTGTCGTAAAGTGAGAGGAAACGCTTTCGGTGGCGTCCTACCTATGGCGGCGTTGTAGTACAGAAAGATCTCGTTGGGCGAAAGGGCCCGTTCCCAGATGATGAACTCATCGAACGCCCCCGTCACATAGTGGCCGTAGGCTTTGTCGTTCCCCGTTCCAATGACAAGGTCCGGGTATGGGTCACCGTAGTTCTCTGACACGCTGCCGGCGGGGTCACCAATACTGAAGGTCCCATTGATGTAGACCTTCAGACCATCCTTCAGAGTCCAGGTGAAGAGAATGTGGGTCCAGAAAGGCCCTGAAGGAGAAAACAGATATATTGTAAAATTAACAGGCATTACAACACTAAACATTAAACACTGATCTCCCGATTCGATTTCGATTCACAAGGTCCCGATTCAATTCGATTCAATATCGATTCAATTAAGGGTCTTCAGTTACAATACCAATACTGGTTAGATTCTCTGAGAAGGAACCTCTATAATATGGTGCATTACTAAAAAGGTTAATGTTTAACATTGACAATTGGAGAAGGGGAGGCCCGCTACAAATCACGTTTTACGTGACTCTACACACATCCACTGAAAAAAGGCACAGACTACAAGATCAATCTCTGGATTTTAAGAATCGATATCGGATTGTCCAAATGAAAACAGCCCTAATTACTTATATAGCATTTTAAGTAGCACTTACTATAACTATTTAGTTACAAAGTGCTTTACAAATGATAAAATAATGCTGAAAAAAAACAAAAAACAATGGAGGTAATTAAAACAAGAGAAAGGGGATATCATCAAAAACTAAGGAAGACACAGAAATGCAGTCATTGTTATGGGTCTTCATGTAACATCTTGTTTTGCTGGTACACTATAATGACTTACAGACAGCTACCCTCATATTGACACGGTTGTCAAACACTGTTGTTTTCTCCATACGGTATGTCATGTCAACATTTTATTTGTCCTTTTCTGTTTTTTTTCTTCCCTACGCAGATCAACCCTGTGTGCCCACAAAGGCTGGAGGCCAGAGTCTCTTCTGGCCCTGCAGACTCTTCCCAATCGATGTTTTCAACACAAAATCCTTCAAAGAAGAAATTACTTCCCCTAGCTTCTCTGTGGTAAATTGACAATAAGGGGAGTCCCAGAAGACAATACATTCACTGTCTGAAAACACTTCTGCCAGAGGAACAAAACAGCCAGAACACATCTATGCCTTTGTGGTTAGCTCAAATACAAACCATATGTGCTGGAGACCACCCCCCACTTACACGTCTCAACTCTGTCTTTCGCTTTTTTTAATTTCTATGTAGAGTGTAACATTCATAGCCTCCGCTGACATTGCATTACGTTGGTTGCAGGGCACCTAAAGGTTTCATATTCTATGGCCTCCAAAAGATTTTCCTCACTTGTACAAACCAAGAGAGAAACAAATTTTAAGATTATGTTGTGAAATTTCAACATTTTACGCTGTATGAGAACCAGATGATGTTTGATCCTCTGCAACTGAACACGAAATTCAAACTTGCCCTCTGAGTTATGACGCCTCTCAAACACAACCTTGAGTAATTGTAGCAAAAACAGAGATGACAGCAGTCATTTGAGAACATCATTACTTTTACTGACCTGTTTCAGATTCTAACTCTAACTCCAAGTCTCATATATTGTCTTTCATCGTTTCGAAACAGTTTACCAAATCATTTCATTTTATTAGAATACCAATGCTATGTTCATTGCTGAATCTGAAAAATTTTAATTGTCACACTCTGACCCATGTTACGTTTCTCTTTGCATCCGTCTTGTCTTTTACAAATTACCAAAGCTGGACAACATTATCGTATTTCAATCAAGAGGGCAAATGAGAAATGACCACATCTAATTACACATCCATGATAATTGTATGTTTTGTGATAGAGAAAAACATTCATAAAATTTCTCCTAGACTTGCCATAATCAACTGTCTGTGGCTACATCTGGTTTCAGTTAACCAAACCATGAGTGTAATTGCATAACTTACAGTTTAGGGTTGAAAATAAGAAATCCTCAAAGGCCAAAATACATTCCTCATGGGTGCATATGGGGAACTCACAAATAAAAAGAGCAGGGTGTAATACAATGGCAAACATATTCACAGTACCTGGAATGCTGATATTGGCCTTCCATCTCCTGTGGCTGCCTCTAGTGTAAAACTCCACATATCCTCCATAGTGATTGGCGTAGACGGAGAAGCCGTTGGAAATGACTTTCCCTCCAGAGGCTACAGCAAAGCGCGACTGTGCCTCATGGTTTTTCCAAAAAAAGGAGAAGGTAATCCCTACAAAATGATTACAAATCATTAGTAGACATCAATAAAAGAGATTAGAAATGCCATTATAATGCTTTTTTTGGCCAGTTTCTCATATGTATAAATTACAGTTCAGATGACACTATAATGAGTAACACGCTATGATGAAATTTGCCAATAGGAGCGCGGTTGCACTCACCCTCAGGGCCGCACAAAGTAGGGTCACTAATGCAAGAGTTGTGGTAGCTTCCAAAGTGGAGAAATGTACCACCGTTATCTCCATTCAGAAAGATGCCCTTGTTGACCATTCCTTCAACAATGTCTGCAGGAAAACAAAAGGCCAAGGAGATCATTTTGCCTGAAAGTGGGGAGCAGTGTGTCTTCTAGCCAGCAGGTCTACTTAGTGCCAAACATACTCTGAAAGTTCAGCTTTCTTCTCATCAAGTTATCCAAACTCCCTAAGTAACAAACTAATCACAAATTTACTGTCTTTGCAACTGATGAACTTGAGGATTTCTTTCTTTTTTTGACATCTAATTAAAGACATTCAACAATGGCTTAAATGTTTTACTGTGTTACACTTCTAGCTTGACTAAAGCTAGCAGGCTGTATTGCCAATGCAGTCTTAAAGGATTGGAGACAAATCCCAAACAATAAAAAACTAACTAAAGAGCAAAGATTCCTCATCTCCTGCACAGATGAAACACCTCGTAAAGAGAACAGTGTGAAACGTTCAGGCCAGCTCTAGTGAGCTGTATGTTGATACAGAGAGGACAACAGAGGACAGCGGGTGACAATGCACAAATGAATTTCAGAGAGCAGGAGTGATGCTCACCTACTGTTGCAGAAATGTTAGTGTAGGCAGAGTCATTGGTATACACATAGGAAGAGTTATGGGAGGAAGGTAGCACAGTGTGGTTGTGGATTCTGAGTGCTGGACAAAGACAAAGGAGAAAAATAGTGATTCACACATATACAGGCACAAAACAGCAGACACAAGAGAACAGTGAGAGACAGACAATTGGAGGCAATGGGAGGGATGTGGTGCGCAGGTATGAGATAGAGTGATGCTGAGCTCAGTGCGCGGTGGCAGCGCTCAAGGAGGTTCAGCTCATTTCCCCTTCACCTGAGGAATTTCCTAAACTCAGAGTGAATCACCAGAGGAAATACTCCACACATCATTCTGAAGTCTATACCTGATCCCTCTACAAATTCATGTCTTGTACTTCAATGATTGATGTAGCTACAACACTACGGATGGCTGCAGACCCAATGTGCAGGAAACAAGTAAATGTCTTTCAGTCGATTTGAAATCAATTTCCCTCACAGTGGCCAGTGTGCTCTGTCCTTGACCGATTTGAAAACAAATCTGAAAGATCTGCATCACATATTCCAGCGGTGATCTGTCCCTAAGCTCTTGATCCCACTTTTACTAATGTAATGCAGCGAGCGTCAACTCACAATAAATTACTTCACACACTGAGATATTTTGTCAAATCATTTAGAGCTTTGAACACAGCGGCACCTTTAAAAGCAAGTACTTGGTGGCTTCAGAACAGAAAAGTGCTGTGGCTGGAAGGTGGGTGGTGAACAGCTGAAGACCATGCGGACAGTGAGTAGAAAAACACTGATACTTAGGTGGTGTGTTCCCCCTGAGTATAGGCCTATAGGTTTAAGTGTATATGCACATACTTATATTACTGCCGTTAACATGACCTGGTCTGTTTCCAATCTGGTCCCACAGTTCACGGATCCCGTCCACAGCATCCAGAGGCCAGTAATGTGAAGCTGTGGCCAACACCTGCAGGCCTGGACGGAGAGTTCACGGTAAACAAGGATCCAGAAGGGGCTTTTCCCCTAATCAAGCTCACTCCCATTACTCACAATTTGTTATTTTCCTGGCACTCCGCCGTGGAGTTTTGGGGATTAAAAGATTGATAATAATGAACCGAACAGCTGTTAAAGTTGTTTATGCATACCATTCTTATTAATAAGAAGAATGGTAAACAAAACAATTACATTCACTGGGCTGGAAATAAGTAGCTGGCCAAGCATATATTTTATCTTCACATTTTGGTTCTGTAATTAGTTTTGAATGAATTTTAGTATGATGTATGAATTTTACCTTCTATCTTACAAATTGGGAAACTTCGCATAGTATGGAAATACAGTAAATCAATCACATCAGCCATCCAAAAATGGGTTTTGTTATTACCTGGATGCTTGAAAGGTTGTACCACTTGACCATAAACCTGAAAAGAAACCAAATATACTCATACAGGCTGCCATACAAAATATCTATGGTTAGACAATACAGTTATGAGTAGACCTAATTGTCATAAGTTGTATTTTTTTTTTGTTATTAGCCTACCTTAATACAGGAGACAAAGGCTGTAAAAAGGTGAAAGTGGAATGAAAGTTCCATAGCTCCTTGAAAATTTGACATCTACCATATATAGCCTACTAGAGAAGAATTGTTAAATCCGCAAATAAAGATGAATCCAACAGGAGTCACTCATTATTCCAAGATGCTGAAAACTGCTTATCAGTCCATGTGTCCAATATAAAAAAACAAATAAAAACAACAAAAAAGGAGAAAAAGAATCAATTTAATCTTCTGGCAGGAGGCAGAAAAAGAGTTGAACTTTCATGATAAGGTCTTTAGTCCAACATACACATCCATGCAGAAGTCAGTAATCCGTCTCTAAAAGTGATCTTTATTCCCAGATTTGACTGGTGCTTGTTTCTTGGAGTTTGTTCTGTGCCTGTATCTGGAAATTGCAAGGAGTAGAGAAATTCTCCGCGGAGGCGTATTGGGTTGTTGGACTGGACGTGGGAATTCAAAACGTGATGTCATTTTTGGATCATCTGAGGAGGGGCGTTAGAGCTGTGCGTAAATGGCATTTTTTTGTGCGTAATTGGAGATTGCGCGGCGCATGAATGAGATCAGGTTCTGCGCTGTATGAACTAAATAGTATTCAGATAAAAAATACGCATAAACATGAAGTTTTATGACGGGTTTAGATATTGGGATAAGTTACAGGACAACACCCCGGACCGTCAACAACGGGGATGCTGCTGAAGATGGTACGGTCTGCAGAGCCAGTCTCTCAGATATCTTCCAAACTAATTACAACTTCTTCTGCGTCACCTAATGGTTTTGTGAGTTAATTTCCAACCACTCCTATTGCAACCCACACGAAAATGAACTATAGTAATCCTATAATTAATTTTAGACGGATGCTATACAAATGTCACAGCAACAATAAGAAATGCGTATAGGAATATTATAGGAACATTACAGTGATGCCATGGGGGATCAAAAATACCATAAAGTACGATAAGGTTACTATAGGCTCATTATTGAGTACCACAGACACACTTTAAGTCCATAGGAATATTATAGAAATATTATAGCCTAGTGATTGTTCGTTAAGGTTTGTTGAAGTGTCCAGTGAGATGTGGGCCACAATGCGCTTTTTTATTCTGTTAATTACTGTATGTAAAATATTGTGATACCTTACATGTTACCCCTGTGTGGGGGAATGATAGCCTAAGCAAGAGTGAAGAGCAATATCAGTCCCGTACTTGCATATTAAGGTCAACAGCGCCACCGTGTGGCCAAGTGGCCAATAGTTTTATAACCACTCCGTTATCTTTTATTAATCAAACCGGCTCATATAACAGCCGGTGACGAAAAAGTCACTTAAGTATTTCTGTATTCCTATAGGGATTTAGCCTATAGTGCGTCTGTGGCACACAATAATGAGTTTATAGTGACTTTACAATACTTTATCGTATTTTTTTTTATCTCTTATGGTATCACTATAGTATTCCTAGAGGATTACCACAGCTGTTTTTCGTAATGGTCAGATTAATTTATTTGAGGTTGGATTCAGTTTCGCCCCTTGAGAGAGAGAGAAAGAGAGTGTGAGAGGGAGAGGGAGAGAGAGAGAGAGAGGGGGAGAGTGTGAGAGGGAGAGGGAGAGAGAGAGAGAGGGAGAGAGAGAGGGAGGAGAGGCGTATCCCGAGGAAAGTGAAGCGCCTTTAGTGTGGATCTACTATGGAGTCTTGCGCTCGGTAAGAAATATCGAAATATAGCAGAGTAGGCTTTAACAGAGTTACTTCAGCCTTTTCATTTCTACAGCGTTTCATTTTTAGACAGAGTTTTGACCTTCTGACCTATAATCAGCCATAGATTTAAGCCTACAATGTTACACTACATACGGAGAATTTCAGGATGACCCAGCGGCTGTTTTGCTAGAATAATCTGGTCAGAAGACGCGCTGCATGAGCGCTGTGATGAAGGATCGACTGGGAGAATTAACTGCTGTGAGTAAAGACAAGCCTGTCCTTTTTGGTTTAACTGCATAAAGTTAGGTTGGTAAACAAACCAGGCTGCACAAAAGTTACTTGAGAATACATTTCCCATCCGTACAGAGCAGGACACAAGCAGAGGAGGATGTTGCAGTCGCGGTGGACAGAGATGGCTTCATGGAGGGCTTTTTCAGAAGGGTGGGTGAGACTGATGCCCTCCAGGGTGTGCACAGGTTTGACTACTGGGATAATCCAAGGTATTGACCGTTTGTGTGATCACTTATTTGATTTAGGTGGAAGAAGTTAGGGGACTCATTGATAAGATCTCCTACCAGGTGGAAGAGGTGAGGAAGATACACAGCATGATCCTGTCTGCACCCAACCCAGATGACAGTAAGTCTGTGCCCTCAAGAAACATGTAGAGAGAACATGATGCATTTGGTTTGGATGTTGTTTTTCCATTTATTTTCTGACATCTGTAGAACTTCCCGGAGTTAAGTTATGTAACGAACTGTCTTGAGAATTGATTTCTGAAGTCTGACTTTGGAGCTGCACAGTGACAATGCAACAAATGTCTGAACTTCCTTTGTTGCACTTTCCTCCTCATTGTAAGTGAATGGCTGCCTGGCCGGAAACCTATGAAGGAAACAGTCCCTTTGCCCAAATTCTCACACTCCATTCAGGGGTGGACTCTGACTAGTCCTGTTAGGAGCAGATTTCAACATGCTGTCACTTCCAGATCTTTGTAGGCAACAGTGTGTAACAGGCTTTGACATCAGACTCTGCACATTTACTGTAGTTCCATAGAAACAGCTTAAAAATCTTTAAGATCATTTAAAGCTCTATAACTGGGAGATGTGTGAAAAGGACACGTTGTTTATTTGCACTGGTTACACTCGGAGGCAGACTTGTGATGCTTTGCTGTTGCAGCTGTGAGAATCAATCGGCGGCCTTGTTCAGAGTCTGAGCTGAGCCGAGGCCTGAGGAGCCCATCAGGAGCCTGCCAAGACAAAGACCCTTCAGTTTCATGTGCCACAGCATCATCAGCCTTGCCTCAACGCTATGAGGAACAGATTATGTTTAACCTATCAACAGGAAGCGTGAACTGTGAGCCAGATGTTTGATCATAAAATGGATGACGTGGAAACGGTCACCAGGGAATGAAACAATAGGGCTAGGTGCTTTGTGAAGTGTGAACTCGCCAATATTGCCACAGGGTTGTTGCCAAGTTACAAGACGAGGCCTACAGCCAGTATTTACAGGAGGGGGAGCTACAGTGATTAGTTGGATGACATTATGTTTCCTCATCACCAAGCCCAGTGTTACATGTTTCCTATTTATTTTGTGCAAGGAACAAAGGACGGACTCAGCACGCTGACCAACGACATCAAGGGGAATGCCAATGTTGTGCGAGCTAAACTAAAATGTAAGTCATCACACTGAGACAGAGTTATTGTTCAGGATGATTGAGTATTCATCAAATATACCACACTAAAGCTGCGTAATGACAGTTAGATTTTGTCTATAACTCTGCTGCTCTGCAATGTATCATAACTCTCTTCTTCTGAAGCTATGGAGCAAAGTATGCCCAAGGATGACATCGCCAATAGATCCTCAGTTGACTTCCGGATCCAGAAAACGCAGGTCAGGAAACAAATCCGTAGCTGCTAACTCCTAATATATCGCCCGTATACGATCGACATCATCTCTCTCTCCAAGTTGTAGACAGGAGACATCAGGAGGGAAAAGGGGATAATACGTTCTTTTAGTTTCATCCAGGTTATAGAATATAGAAAAGGAAAATACCTTTATTATCTACAAGTCCAATCCCCAAATTCACCAGCCATGTCCACCATTTTACCTGCTAGATAGGTTTAGATGATGCTTAGTTAACTGCTAGAAATTAGAAAACCTACCAGCCAGGGCCAAAGATTTAGCAGCATTTGGCTGGTGGTCTTTTCGAACCCTGCTTGTGGGCCACAATATAAACCAACTTGTTGCAGTGTTATTTATTGCAGCATTGTGTTAGCATTCTGTCAGTTAAGTGTTTTGTAGTGTATTACCTTTAGAGCACAGTTCCCTCCTCTGTCGTAACGTTGTGTTTTCCCTCATCTCCAGCACACGGTCCTGTCCAGGAAGTTTGTGGAGGTCATGACCCAGTACAACGAGACTCAAGTGTCCTTTCGGGAGAGGAGCAAAGGAAGGATCCAGAGGCAGCTGGAGATAAGTGAGTTACAAGTAACGAGCCCCCTGGACCCACGTTAGGACAGGAACTAGACGCCTCATTTAGAAAAATGTTCTTTGACCGCATCCTGTGGTGGAAACCCATTTAAAAGACTAGATAATAGAAAAACAAGTTAAATTGATATCTACAGGATTGATACATTTTGTGTGGCGATAGAGAATAGCTTCAGCTTTAGATACATCACAAAATTTCACTAAAAGATTAATGTAAACTGCTAATCTTGATAAAGTACAACTTTGACATGAATTTGGTTGTAAGTACAACATTTGTGTGTATAAAACATCTGAACTTAGAGATAAGTGAGTGACAAATAATATCCCGAAGCCCTGTTAGGACAGGAACCAGGAAACAGACCACACCTAAGAGGTTTCCTCTCAGTTCCTCTGGACCCTAAACCTGTTGATAAAAAGACACCAGCAGGGAAGGCAGTTTTCAGGTTTCTTCAGGCTTTCACCTTCTCTTTTGCACATACCAAAGTCACAGTTCATTCCTAAAAGGAGATAGCTGTTTTTCTGCTTTTTAATGCTTTCCATGTTCCTGATCACATTCCTACATTAGCATTTTATTTAGATTAGATTAGATTAAATGAAACTTTAATGATCCCTGTTGGGAAATTGGGCTGTAGCAGGATCCATCAAAGAAGAATAAGAAATAAATAAGAATAGAGAAAATGGGCGTTATATAAATATATGCAACCGACAATCCCAACACGCTGACATATCAAGTAGAAATGTATGAATGAAAATATGCTAAAAAAGTATAGATTCCAGCATTAACAGGACGTGCAAAAAAGCAGCATTAGTATCCGAAACAGAACTTACTCATAAAGACAATGTGAGATTTGTGCATTATGAAGGTGGAGAATTATAAAAATGATAAAAAATATCAATATATATGCAATATATAACAATGAGAGGAATACAAGCGTTCTCATACTGGAGTTTCAAGTTTCACTTTGCTTGTGTTGCTCAGCGTACCTTTTTGAGCTAACAGACGATTTGACTGTTTGTTTTTGCAACTCTGCAACTATCTTCCACCAATTCTCTGAAGAACACATTTGAACCGAGACATTTAAATTCAAAATGGTAGTGGTGAGCAAATGCAAGGAAACTGTACAACACATGCGCATGATGTTATGCACATACAGTATGAGGAACACGAGACAACGGTGGATGGTGAAAAATAGGACTTGCTCCCACAGTCCCTGCAGCCAGCATTAATGAGAGGCTGTAGCACTCCACACTGCAGACGGAAGAGCCTGACACTGGAGACGCCTCGCTGTGTTTGCGTTGCCAGGGTAACGGGCAGAGGGCTCGGAGGCCTGTGTAACTCTAGTTCACCTGTCTTTGACATGGCCACATGTACCTTTGTCTGTGCGGTTGTGGTCTAGGCCTGATATCATTAATTTACATCACTCGCTTGCGATACAGTTTTTGCTTGATCGTTATTGATGACAGGTAATTGCGGTGTGTTGTGCCGCGCTCGGCAGCGTCGGTCGTGTCTCTCTGAGGAATAGCTATTGCAAAACGTGTGTGTGTCACAAGCACCTGCACAGAGACCCGTCTCTCCAGGGAGGGTGTTGTACGATGGGAGGGAAGGCTATAGGAAAGGAGGGCTTTCTGTTTATAGAGTTCCAGCAGCTGTTTCTCTATGAGGGCTGCAGAGTTCCTTTGTTCCTCAGACAGTTAGTAGTCTAATCTTAGTCACAAACACAGCCATTATCCATGAAGAAACACAACGCCAGAGTGTGAATAATTGTCCATAATTAAACATTATGATTATCTATTCTTTAGGCAAAAAGGAGTCCACTGATAATTCATGTGCATTGTTAATTATTGTTGCTCTGGGAAGCTATGTGAAGATTTATAGTGGTTCATTGCAAAATGGTGTATTATTCATTTTGGACAAATTTTGCCACATAAAATTCATCATTTAACATTTCAAAACCACAGATGGTTCTGTCCTCTGAGCAAAAGTCCAAAGGTGACTCATAACTTCAATAGTAACACTTGATGTGCTTTACTTTCATGTCAACAAACACTTTGTCAAAGCACTTGTCGTTTTTTTTCAAAGGGGGGATATCTTGTTTTGGAATGAACTGTTTCGTTGAACAATAAAAACATTTCTCATCACTTGAGGGAAAGTCACTACCATTTGTGCTCTTTCTTTCTTGCTGTGTCCCCTGGGTGGATAACAGAGAGAGTATTTTTCTGTCAGCTAAATCAATAGAGCCATGATGAGGCATCCTCCTCTCCTCACACAGCAGGCTTTGTACAGAAGAATCACCAGCAACAGCACTAACAACCAACTCTATTATCTCAGGAATATAAACAAGACAACAGTATACTTTTTATCCTTTCCTTGTGGCGCTATTACTGCTGTTCACCATTAAGTGACAGATCCGATTATACTAGGTTCAATTCATTGCTGGATAATGACTGCTAGTTATTTATTATTTCAGCTGGAAGAGTGACCACCAATGAAGAGCTGGAGGACATGTTGGAAAGTGGAAATCCATCAATCTTTACTTCTGACGTAAGTTTCCACATGCTCTGTATTCTCATGTCTGGAATAAAAGATATTAACGCCATCTAGTGGGGAGAAGTGAGTTAACATCCCAGTGAATGTTTGGGGGAAACAATCTAAGCCGCTACTATGCTGTTCTTTCAATAAGAGCTGGGGCAAATTATATGGTGATTTGAAATTACACTATCGCCAAGTAGGACTGACTGGTGTGGTGGAAGCATAAATTGGCCTTGAGCCTCGATACCGAGACGGTGTCTGATTCCCTTACAGGCAGGAAATTGGTTCTTCAGTGTCACACAATTTATTCCACTGTGTCACCCTCTATCTTTGCCCTCTCTTGTCAGATCATTTCAGATTCTCAGATCACACGACAGGCCTTGAATGAGATCGAGTCGCGGCACCAGGACATCATTCGTCTGGAGTCCAGCATCAGAGAGCTCCATGCGATGTTTATGGACATGGCGATGCTGGTAGAGACTCAGGTAATGGCTAACTCTATAGGAGAACTTGCCTAAGTAAAAGATGCAGACTAAGGTTTCCCATTTTCATTATGCCCCTGCTAAATCTTGTGATTTAACACTAGTGTCATCAGTTAATGTCCACTATTACGTACTATATCCCTTATTTGGTCTCATATGGATAGTCTGTCTTATGTCTTGCACTGTCTCTTTGCACTGTATTTGAGGGTCTGTTGTCCTCTACCAAATGTACCAGTATGTACTTTTAAACTCTGTACTCTGCCACTATGTCTCCTCACCAATTCCTCTACATTTGTCGTACTTGACAAATAAAGCCATTCTGATTCCGACTACGATTTACAGGGGGATATGGTCAACAACATTGAGCAGAATGTCTCTAATGCGGCTGAATACATTGGCCGTGCAAAAGAAGAGACCAAAAAAGCAGTGAGATACCAGAAAAAGTCCCGGAGGGTATGTGGTCTTTCCTAACCAACGGTCACACGCTGACGTTTTCTGGTTCACATAAGCACTGTACCCTGCTTCGGATGACACAGCTTAGACTAGGCAAAGGAAATAGTCTGCTCATATTAGCTAATGAATTATAAGTTGCTTGTCATGAATTGAAACTATGTGTAGATGCCAATATACAGAATGTCAAAATGTCTGTTTACAGTTGTATTTTTAGTTTAAATTCAAATAACTACCTTTTCTTTACTTGGCAGAAATACATTATCCTTGCCTTTGCTCTGTTGATCCTGCTTGCTGTCATTGCACTAATTGTTGGCCTGTCTGTTGGACTAACCAAACCCCCTGAATGAGACCTACTGTGATTATTGCCTGAGGTAACAACAACACTTCATCCACATGACTTCCATTCCGTGACTCCAACATTCATTCATTCATTCTTCTAATCTGCTTAATATTTTAATGTATTTTTAATAGCTTGACATTCTTAGCAAGCAACCCCACCCCTTCAAAAGATTCTAGGTGGAGCCAGGAACGTTTCTGACTACTATTTTGTGCTCTTTTTCACAGAAACTTCTCTATCTTGCCATGTGTGGAGTAGCAAGTTTCATCCTTTTACTCATCATATTAGTTGGAGTCTTTGAGTGATGGATTTCACTCTTCAGAACCTCAAAGCAGTCAGCTGTACCTGTAGCACTGACCTGGGAACCAGTTCACAGTAAGACTGCCAATCAATATCCAACAGCATTACAGAGAGGATCTCTTGACCACTACAAAGTAAGTATGATGTGTGTGATCTACCTGTCTTTACACCAGTAACATCAGACCTCATGATGCACTGTTTTGCTAGAGTACTTCCATGGCAGCTCTATACAGCTAGAATGAAGCACCGTGTTAGCACATATCCTTCACTGTCACCTGTGATATAATGAACACTGACAGCTCATCAAACATACACCCTGGTGTACATTCCTTATTGCTGCCATGTTTTCATGTTGCAACCGGATATCACTTTCAGACTTTTCTTGGCCTAATAAGTTTAATATAAACCAGAAATTGTAACAATTGTAATTGTTGTTATAAAAGATCAACTGTTTAATTTGTGTTGACATGTGCAAGTGTATGTTTGTATGTTCTGTTGTTCCTTTTTATATTAAAGTCATGTGAATTGAATGTAAAACTATAACAGCTCAGGACTCCTTTAGAAATTAGAAGTCTAATGCAATAAATTTGTACCCACTGTAAGCATTAGGCCTACAGGTTAGATTAAATTGTGTCCAGATCTGCTGAAAATGATTGATCAATCAAATGGAATCCATCACTTGATTTAATACTGCTAAATGAACAGTTACTGCACAATTAAAATGTTTTCTTATATTTCAATCTTTTTGACACCTCCTGACCCGAAAAGTGCCTTTTTGACATGAAACTTTAACTTATTTCACTGTATTTATCACAATCGCAGTGTGTGATGACTGGAATATCGGTTGTGTAAAAGTCATGCTGTAATTTAGGACTGTTGACTAATGTTATTTCAAGAGCACACAATTTTTCATTTTGATACAAAGCATCTGGTTTCTTTTTATTTTTAAGTTATATCTTGTATTTTATATTGAAGCAGAATAATTAAGTCTCATGTAAGTACAAAAATAAACAGTAAAAAGTCTTTGTAGAATTTGTTATTATTTATTTACTTTTCATATTGAAGCTGGTATAGTTGAACCTATGCATCACACAATAGATACAGGATCAGACATTCTGAATTGCAAACACCTCTGAGTTTGCCTGCATTAAGTTGATTCTTTCTGTTCCTTTAAGTCTCCAAACATTTGGAGATACATTTGGAGTTTGTTTAGAGGAAAATACGAGGAAACTCAGGGTGCTGTTTACTTCTGGACTAATGAGCACTTTGCACAAAGCGCTTGACTTCCGTGTAATCAACCAAACAAGATTAGTGAAGAAAGTGGAAGCAGGTCCCCAGAGGGCATGTTCTTTTCTCTCTTTGAATTAGATCAAAGAAAACTTCAGAGGTGCATTTAGAGTGAAATGCCAGTGAACATCCTCAAAATCTGCACAAGAGGAAGCTTCCAGGTCACTGAGCAAGTTATCCTAGATGTCAAGTCAAGTGATATCATGAACTGTGATTGGACTTGGACACAGATTTGATTGATGTGACGAACAATTTATTTGGATGAGCAATTTTTGTGCTAATTTAGGGAATCACTGTTTTCCTCTGATTGCTAATAACTACACTGGACTGATACATTGTACTGAAGTAGAGGTTGAAACTACCTAGTGTTGTGTACCAGTACAATAATAATCACTGGTGAGTGAAGCTAGATGTATAAAAAAAGAACATTTTAAGAAGCATGCAGGGTTTTTTTTTATTCCGATTTCCTCATATTATTTTTATATTGTATACTGGCATTATGATGGAGTGTGAGCTCAAATGGAGTCGGTCTGTTGGAGTTAAGGCCACTGAGGAACCATTTGGGTTTATAAGGAAAAACATTAAGATGTTGAAGTGGTTCTTCAAACAGAGATGGCTCTATTGAGTACCATTAAAGAACCTCTAAAGAACCATCTTTTTTTTTTTAGTACAGGTGGAATTTGCATGCCAATACCATATTCCCTTCAGATTCTATTTTGTTGGGCTACAAAGAAACGCAAAGAAATCAAACTCTGCTTGCTACTGATTCTATTTTGTATTGTGTTCGTCAACTATTCTTATTATTCTCAAGATCATGGAAAGCAGCTATAAAGACTAATCTGTGGCAGGTGCAGTAGGTATACTGAAAAAGGAGGGTTCTTTAAGGGCCCTTTGGTTAGGCTAGTTGTTTTGGTATTGCCGATTTGGAACATTTCATTCATTCTTAAAGGGTTCTTTATAGCACCATAAAGGGTTCTGCTACAGTACAAGCCTAATGAACCATTTTCTTAATTCAGTTAATAACTAACTTTCCATCAAGGGACATAAACTGCTGCTGTCTTTATGGAAGCCAGAGTAGAGCCTGTGTGTGTGTGTGTAGCCTACAGCTGACTGGACAATAAGAGGTTACTTGTTGTGTCTTTGGCGTGCTCTGCTCCTATGTGCAGACATAACCTAGTTTCTCGGCCCTCATAAATTTGAAAGGGCAACATGATGCAGAGTTATATAATAGAATACAGAAAACACTGTGTGGAATGGGGGGGAAAAAGGGAAGAAACAGAAAGTTCACCTGACCAGTGAGAAGGAACCAAGGAGAAACAAGCATCTCGAGCTCAGAGACTTTGATTGCAGACTCTCAAGGTGAGGCGGCCGGGAGGCTTTACGCTGCTCGGCCTGTGTGGAAGCGATTCAAATGACATTAGAGGGCTGTAGGCACTACTTGAAAGGATTTTCTGCGGCTATGCTTGGTATGAGATAGGTCTATTATGTTACTGCTCTTAATTTAAAAGGGTAAGAGTGAAATGCAGAGTGCTACAGAAGAATACTTGGTCTAAATGGAGTTGGTGCACACAGGGTGAAGGAAAAGCCCACAGCTATCAGTCCCTATTGTCATATTTTTGGAACACACTGGACAAGAGTTGGGACGCCACTCAACTGTCTGCTGGAGTCCGGACAGCTGCAAGCATCAGAGGTGGGTCTGCTCCCAATTTGGTTAAATGTAAACAAATGTGCACCTTTCCCATACAGAAAAAAATATATTTCACATGTAGGCTACTTCATGATATGTTTAGAGAGATTGTACGTAAATTAGCCTAAAATGTACGTTATGTGCATTTTTTTTTTAGTGTATAACGTTATGAAGAAAGTGTTATTCCCAGTGTCCCGAAATATATTTCTAATGAATGTCACCTGTGTGTACAAAAGCATTTTTGCCCAATTTGAAGTGCATGTGAAATGTATTTCTTGGGGTTGGCCCAAAGTAAAGTTCAAGTCAAACGACACTAACGTTAGCTAACTTCTGTGCAGACTAGTCAAGTCGTAGCCAAGGAGGCTTTATATTATCGTCGTAGTCCACATTTCTTGTCAAATGTGTTTCCTACCTTTTGTTTCCTGAGGTCTACGAAAACCACCAGCTCACATTTCTCCACCGGAAACCCTGTGCAACATTATTAAATGCTTCAGGAAGGCTCAGCTGTCCCGTTTAAAAGTGTAAGCAAACATTAGCCGAATTCACTGGATAGTCGAACTCAGTAACGCAATTACTTTTAGTTGCTTTTGGGTTACTTTGCCCTTTGCCTCCATACTGTACGTGCAGTTAAATAAACAGTTTATTCCAATTTACACACCGTATATATTTTGTATAATGTTAGAATCTACAACTATCAGTCATAATTTGTATAGTCAAAATTGTGTCGACAAGCTAAATGTCTTCTTCCAACATGGGACCGAACATGCTTTGGAATATGTAATCACTATTTTTTCCCAGCGTCAACCCTGCATTTGAATGTCTTGTAGACTGACAAGGCCTTCTTTTCTCATTACACATATCTGTGTGTGCTACTCTGGTACACTGCACCTACATCAGCTTTCATCAGTCAGTGCATACAGGCAGGCCTTGTTTCTTCTACTGCACAGGCATACACTTTGATTTCTACAGTGACAAGTTGTTCATTACTGTTCCAAACATGCAGGTGGTACACGAACCCCCACTCTGCATGCCAGTTGCATTATTCAATTAATGTCAGTGAACAATAACTAGAAAAGCAAGCTCCTTTCAAAAGAAATACACTACCTCTGTGCTTTATCCATGGCACAAAAATGCACTGCATGCAACCTTCCTCATTTTTAAATCACCAAAATATCATTTTAGTATTTTATGTATTTCATGTGGCAGCTGTGCCATCTTTGCTGTCTCTGTCACTGACAATAATCCAACATCCATTATGTAACTCTGCTGAATACAGATATTAATAATCTCAACATGCTGGAGTTATGACATCATCCGTCGCTGCTGACCATGACAAGCATTTGGGGAAGCATGCAAACCGTACTGTCATGGTAGGTTCTTGTGCAGAACAAACTGAGTAACTGTATCATTGTGATTTAATGCTACCGATGCATGGCTTGATTTACTGACGCAAGGCTTGATTTGATCTCTGTTTTTTTTATGTCAGGGGACAATGTGTTGTCAGAAGGCTTGCAAGGTGGAGAAACTCCTGAAACAGTCTCAGAGGGAACTGCTGTGGAGTCAAAGACAAAGGTTAGCCATAGCTGAGAAGAACAGCCGGATGAGAGACAGAGATAAGGTGAGCAAGGTCTCTGTTTGCCTGCGTGTCCGTTTAGAGCTTTCAATGAATAAGCTTTGATTCAGCCATGTCTGGACACCGGCGGGATCAACACTTGTTGGTTCCTGCAGCCATAATCTGACCTCACCCTGCACCCCTCAGCCAAAGCTCTTTACAGTCGTCAAGGCTCATCACTAACAAATGTGACTGTATGTGGCTCTCAGTGATCGTACGCTCATTTGGATTCCTTATACAGTTGATGGAGCTATTAATCAAACAAGATACTGTAGTGCTTTTATTGCAGTAGTATCTATTTGTCTGCAAAGGGATTACCTAACATGTCATTATGTAACATGTAGCCTACTACATAAATGTGCACTACTGCATGAGCATACGATGTGTCAGTATGTTTTGTATTCATTACGTTTGGGCAAGTTTGCAACATTTTTTGCGTTAGTCATACCCACAGAGACGGGGCAAAAACAGGAAAGTAATACGCAAGCCAGATGCTTCTCCCTTGTTCCTAGATTCCCATACAAACCATGTATTTTTAGATTTTGGTTAAGCCAAATCTACCTACTTATTTTGTATTTTTGTAAGCCTGCTACAGTCACAATCAGAACTTGCCAAGTATCACGGCCGCATTAGGAATTTGACTTGGTTAATCGGTGGAGACATTACAAGACAGTAACATAATACAGGGTAAAAGGTTACATGACCTCATATACACAGTGCAGACAAGACATACTATATGACAGTAGACTAAACATAAACACATCAGAGAGATGCATTCAGAGCTGAAGAATTGTTCCAGTGTAACAGCATTGACACTGTTGGTGACAGTAATGATTGGGGTAGTGAATGACTGGTAGTGCTGTAGTCCTGTGCACTGTAAACTCTCAATCAAGAGTCACTTGAACAGAATAGGACTGACCTGAGAATGCCGTGAAGCATCGGTAGTGCAGAAGCTTAATGACATGGATGTGCCAGTGCAGTAAGTCCACAGATTTGCATAATGCAGCTGGGTTGATAGATAGCCTGAGTAGCTTATATCAGTGTCCATCTGCAGATTAGCAGGGTTCAGTCAATCTGTTGGTCCAGGGTGGCGTGTGTATTTGTGGTATGTGTGTGTGTGTGTGTGTGTTTGTGTGTGCCTGTGCGAGAGCATGCTTGGGGATGTAGGATTGGTTGGGGGATTTTAGGAAGGTCAGTTAAGGAGAGTGATTGCTGTGGGAAAGAAACTGTTGTGTGTGTGGTAAGTGTTGGGGCCAGTGATGCACTGGAACCATCTTCCAGAGGGTTGTATGCCAACCAGGCGGGCAGGGTCAGCAGCATTGTTTTTGTCTTTGTCCTTACTCTGGTGTTGGGCAGGTATTTGATAGAAGACAACTGGCATTCTTGTTTTCTGGAGGAGGCAGAGCCATACCAGACTGTGATGGACGATATAAGGACGTCTTCAGGGATGGGTCTGTAGAATTGGACAGGGACATGTGACACATTTAGCTGCCGAAGCTAACACAGGAAGAACATCCTCTGGTAGCCGTTTTTGATTTGAGATGTTCTCATCCCATCTGAGGGTGTTGCAGATAGTGGTCTCCAGAAATTTGAACCATTCCATTGTGTTCACAGTAGCACCATCATTGCAGAAGTCAATCCTCATCTTCACTGTCTTGAAAGTGTTAAGCTTATGGTTGTTATTGGCACACCAAGACGCTAGCCTGCCCACCTCTCAGTGGTAGATGGCCTCATCGTTGTGGGCCCGCTAAGGTGGTTCTGTCCACAAACTTGAGCAGCTTGATTAAAGGGTCACTGGTGGTGCAGTCATTGATGCATAAGAAGTTGAAGAAAGGAGAGCATGCAGCCCTGTGAGGCACCTGTGGTCACCAAGAAACTAGCAGGGTGTCCATCCTCACATTTGGTCTTCCGCCTGCCAGAAAAACCATGATCCATTGACAAATGGCAGGAGCTTTGTTTAAGCAAGCTTGCCTTGCAAGAACCCTGGAATGATTGTTTTAAATGCTGAGCTGAAGTCCACAAACAGGAGCCAGAAGTGCCCATGTGTCCCAGGACATAGTGGATGCCCGTGTTTCGCCTTGTTAGGCAAAGTGCAGGAGGTCAAGGAGTGAGTCAGTGACAGATTTAAGGCAGGACAAGACCAACTGCTGAAGGAACTTATCATCATTGAAGTCAGTGCCACCGGTCTGTAGGCATTGAGGCAGGTATTCTCGCTAGATACCTTGAAGCAGGTGGGAATGTTGCATGTGGACAGGGAGTGGTCAAAGAGGGGCTAGCTGGTAGATGCAGTACCTGAGGCTACTGGGTGAATCACCGTCTGGCCTTGCTACTTTCCTGATCTCCTGCCTCTTGAACAGTGACGATGTGAGGGGCTGGAGGGGAGGGGTGCAGCAGAGAGCAGGGTGGAGATTGGAGGGAGGTGAGGGTGTGGAAGGGTGGGGGCTTGGTTTTCAAATCAGAAGTATAATCTGTTGAGCTCATCTTCCTAGTGTGTGTATCACAGGTGGAGAAGTCCCATCCCAACTAGTCCTTGTATTTGGATTTGGCAAGACTTGTTGCCATGTTGAGCGTTTTCTTTGCTGTTCTGTATTCCTCTCTATTTGCTGCCTTGGTTGCCTGCTCCTTAACGACCTTGATGTCTCAGTTGCCTGAGCTCTTTGGGTTGTTATTGTTGTACCTCACAGTGTTTTTTGTTGAAATGCAGGACCCATCACAAAAGGAAATGTCAAAACAGTTGTTCACACCTCCAAAAGTGTCCCAGTCAGTTGAGTTGAGGCAGGCCTGTAGCTCCCCCTCTGCCTCCTGACTTCATCTTTTGACAGCTGTCTGAACAGGTTGGGCCCTCTTTAACATTTTAATTTAGGCAGGGATCCTCTGAGTCATTGTAAAAAAAAAAAAAGATTCTAAGAAGTAAACTTGTAAGAATTGACATCTTTGTAATACTAACACAAGCCTGGCAGCATCATTAGTGAGTTAGCTGCACCCTTCACCTACCTGGCCTGTGTGTACCTATTGCATTGCTCCATCTTCTCCACTAAAGGGTCAGAAGAGGCCTTGGTCCCACTTTGGAGAGTTCAGACAGGAGCCACAGCTTGATGTTAACAGTTAATGTTCATATTAAAGTGGTCTTTGAGTCTTGTAGCTTTCCCAGTTGACATGAACTTTAAAAGCACAAAGCCATTTGACCCGTGCAGCTTTGATATGTCATGGCAAGGCAAATACAATAAAAGATTACATTATTCTGTCTCCTGGAGAAACATTAAATCAGCAGCAATTAAGCAAATGTCTGAAGGCCAGTCATTACATATACATTAATTAATTATAGAATAAAAGCAGATTAATGAAGACAGTTTCCTTGTCCATTATTACCAAGACACAAAAGAATAACAAAATCTGTGCTATGGTTTTAGTGAATTTACCCCTTGAGGAGAGAGAGCCTACAGTAGCCTATAGTAGTTGATGTTATAGTGAACACATCAGGTGTGCTGCTGGCTCATTGTCAGAGCTCAGCTCCTCCTTTCGTGTTTACAGTCCAGAGTAGAGGACATGGGCGGGAACATTTGACATCAATCGTGTGTAATGTCGCAGTGCCTTGAGTGTTAAACAGCCGCTGTGCAATATAAGCTCTCAATTGGGATTGCAGAGAGGGTCCCGCTGGAGGGGGAGGGAAGGCTCTAAACAGAGGAAAGGAGCCACTGCGGTTGCTAGGCAGCCAAGCTGAGGAAAGCATATCTGTTTTGGGCCCTGTTCCTCCTCTCCTTTTCCCATAACAGAGTGCAGCACCACTGACAACCAGAGAGGGCAGCCAAACTGCATGCTCTGTGCCCCTCTCCTCCATGTCTCCCTACAGAGGAAAAACCCAGGATGGCCCAAATAATCCCCCTTAATACCCTTCTGCGCTTGATTTCCTGATCTGTGATTGGATGGTAATGTTGTTGCTGCTGTTTGTGATAGCTGATTGGTCTGGCACACCGTGCAGTGAGCGAGGGTTTGTCAAGCTGAGCCTCAGGGGAGCCTCTTTAGCATAATGACCCATGAGGAGGCGAGGCAGAGTCCCAGTATCAGCTTGCAAAATAGCTGAGAAGCACTGCAAGAGAACGGGGAGGAAGGACCAAGGGGGACGCCAAAGGCCAACAGAACCTCATATGACCTTGCCAGCTTCAATCATGGCTGCTCATCAGTGGTGGGGAGGTGGGCTGGCGGCATGGGGGAACACGGTGCTAGGAGGGGTTATTGACAGGATTCCCTGTGACTGCTGAGAATAAGACAGAGTGACCGATTCTGATTAAGGAAGACGAAAGACATCCTGGAGAGAGAGCGCTGCTCAGTGCTGCTGCGCACTGCACTGCCTCTGCACCCCTGCGTGCCTGTGTCTGTGTGAGTAAGCGTGCGTGTGTGTGTGTGAGAGAAAGTGAGCGAGCGAGAGCTGGGGAGAGAGAGAGAGAGAGATAGAGAGAGAAAGGGGGCGTGTAGATGTGTGTGCTCTGCTGCACAGCCACGGTAGTGTGAGCTGAATGATGCTCGTTGGCTGTCTCTCTCTCTCTCTCTCTCTCTCCCTGCGCTGCCTGGCTGCGCCTCTCTCTGCCGAGCGCTGATGAACCATTTTATGCTACGGAGCTGCCATAGCCATCGTCCTGGTCCCACTGCTGGCTACTCCGTCCATCTGACCCAGTAGGAAACAGCTGCCTCTGCACTGGTCCTCTAGCCGCTGCTGAGGTACTGTACCGTCTACTGTCTGCTGTCAAGCCTTGTGTTTTTCTCAGCCAGGGTTTGCTTCTGCTGCAGCATCCCTGTGCTGCTGCTGGGGGAATAAGGATGATCATAACATGCCTCGGTGTCTCAGGCTCTTTGCGGCGCCCAGAAGATAGAAGATAGAAGATTGTTGCCCTGGCAACACAAGACAGTTGAAATTTGTCTTTCTGCTTATCATATGCTTCCTAGATACACACACGTAACCCCCTACCCTTACGCATTTCTTCAGAGACCCATGGATCTGCCTGTTTAGAGCTGTTCTACAGCGGAGTGCAGAATATCCCGGTTTGACAGCACTGTGGCCAGAGGACATTGCACATCATTTGCATGTAATACAGATTCACTGTCATATTTCTGTGTTAGATTATATGAGTTTCTTGTCCTAATTGAGGACATGCTGCAGAATACTTCAGTTGGCATAGCATGAGCAGTGTGTTTATTGTCTATGGTTGATATGACATGGTTTGACAATGTTAGTTCTGGCTATCACTACCATGCCTGTGAAAAGGCTGTCTATGTCGAGGCTACATGCAAGGGAAGTTAATGGGTTTGTGTTAGTTTTGAGTTGAGACAAATCATCAGGGACAATGAGGTTGTATTAATGAGTGGGAGATGTGAATGTGAAATGCTGATTGTGAGACAGTAGGTGTCTGATATTGATTAATTTGCCATTTTGGCAAACATTTGTGCAGATTATCCATCAGTGTTGGGCTATTAGGATACCAGTAGCCTATAGTGGGTCTGAAAACAGATGATATGGTTAGTATGTTATTTCAAGTATCAGAAATGTGTGTATGTGTGTGTGTGTGCGCGCACATGCGTTATGTGTTGATAGGTTGTAGGGGACATTAATGGATAAGGAAAGGAGATAACTGTTTTTGTATTTTCTGTGTGTCCTCAAAAGCAGTTTGCAGTGAGACAAGATCCTATAGATGGCAGTCATGAGAGAAAAGGGTGATAGTGGGAACACATAGTGAAGGTTACTGTGATCTGTAGTTTCCACTGTGTGCATAAGATAATATGTGGTCTGTGTGTATGTGTGTGTGTGTGTGTGTGTGTGTGTATTTGTGTGTGTGTGTGTGTGTATGTATGTGTGTCTGCTGGTATGCATGCATGTGTGTATGTTTCTGCTGCCTCCCAAGGTCACTCATTTGAAGAGGTTCCATAATTAGTCGCGACCAACACCTAGGATGTGAGAGAGTACTCCAACCCCAGGCTCCCATTCATACTCTAGCTCCACCTGCCCACCTTGACAGGGAGGCACGGCCATTCATCATTCTACCGCTTATCCCTGAGCTGCCAGCAAGGGACTTTTATCTTCACTATGCACAGTGCACGGGTATCCATATTCCTAACTTAAAATTGTTTGCTCTGCAATGAAATGATAGCAAGAGAGAGAAAGAGACAGACAGGAGAGAGGGAGCCAAGCAGGGAGTAAGGAAGGGAGGGAGTGTACTGTTTAGCGTTTGAAGTCCAGACCTGGGTCAAATAGTATTTGCATAAAATTCTTAGCTTTTTGTTTTTTCCCACTGGGGGCACCAAATGGGTGGGGTTTACCGCACTGGGACAACTCAGACATTTTCAGGTTTTTAATGACAGAAAAGTATGCTAAATTGACTTTCAAAAGTAAATACTGTCTCACTGATTTTATGCGTTATGGAATCCATCTAGTGCTTGCCCATCTGGTATTTGAAGCAGGTTAAAACAAATGCTAAGAATAATTTGCAAATGTCCTTTGAACCTGGTCTGTTTAGCTCTATATGAATGGGCTGTATCCTCCAACATGATGTTGTTGGGGAAACCAGCAGCTTTGGATGGTGATACAATAAGCAACTTTTGGCCAATATAGATGGTCAACACAGCCAGCAATAGAGCAATGGAATTAGGCACAAAAATCTATTGAAATGTTTCCTGACAACAATTTGCTCCTACGTGATTAAAGCAACATGCGGTGGATGAGCTGTGTAGTAGGGGTAGTGTCTGTGAAGCGATGTCCCCTCCAGTACTGGTGTGAATAAGTCCACAGTGGCTGAGGCGGAGGCTGAGGCTGAGGCGCTGGTCAGGGCTGCTCAGTGGAGGATGGGGTTGTGTGAGAGGAGCGTGGCTCAGCGTGGTCCCCAGTGACTGAAGCTAGGCCGTAGTAACAGCTGGATCACTGCTGCCGCTGCTGGCGCCTGGATGTGGCCTGGATAAGGCACGTGACCGCCTCGCCACGGTGCGAGGCATTAGTGATATGAACAGCAGGGTCCACGGCCGCTGTTACATAACACCATCTTCACTGGGAAATCTCCGTAAAGATGAATCCGGGAGACTCGGGAAAGTGCATAATCATCGTCAGCAGCCACATCACTGTCATTGTTGGTTTGATATTGGACTGTCCTGTGCATGACAAAGCAAGCATTTTTTGTCTCTCTCTCTCTCTCTCTCTCTTGTGTGTCCTGAGGGTATTTTCATGTGTGGGCTGATTTATGTAGATGTTCTGCGCTGTAGATTTATAAACCCTGGTTTGCAATGCCTCTCTACACTAGATCCTCTCTACACACATATGTTCAGTGTGTTTGCATGTGTGCGTGCTTGTCCATATGTGTGAATCTATGTGCATCCGGTTTTATAACTGTGCCTGTTTGTATCTATACGTATGCATGCGTGTGTTTGTGTGCGTGAGTGCATGTGTATATTTACATACAGCACACATGCTTGTGTTCCGCCGCAGCTCCCTGAGCACAAATGTAATGTAAGTGGATATGTTGTGCCAGCTGTCGTCATGTCGGCAGTTTGACTGCTGACTGCTGTAGTCGGGCTCAGACGTCAGGGAGGGGCTGGCTGCTGACTGCGCTGGAGGTCAGAGGAGAGTAGCCAGTAATCACCTCGGGGATCTGACTGCATTCATAATTGATTGTTCCTGGAGTTGATCAGGGCTGTCCACTCAGTCAGATGGACCACACTGATCTGGCTTAAAGAGCATGAGATTAGATGAGCCCCAAAAGTTTGGTTCGGGAAATTAAATGGGGGTTGATTTAATTCTGTCATGTTTGATGAAGTGGGGTTGTTGTTAGTACTAGCTGGTGACGCTAATATGTCACCCCTGTTTACTGATGTGCAGGGAAACTCTAAATTGCTTTGCTGTTTTCACAGCAGGAACATGTTTGGATGGATTAATAGTTTCAGGCCCATAGGGATACAACCTGAGAGATACACAGTATTTCAAAACCATGACCGCAATGTTTGGTTGATTTTTGAGAGCTGTTCTGTGTTGAGCCATTATACCTGCATAGATATGGCCTATGCTAATGCTTTAGCTTTATCAGTGTTTCTGTATAATAATATACGTATATATAATAGTCAGGTCATTGATTGTCTTAATGAGGATACAGCGCAGGGGAGGAGGTAGAACTCCAAGGCAAAGCGCCATTCTTGGGGACCAATGTGGTTTTAGTCAGCATTAGCCAGTCTCTCATTTACACAACTTATAGTGCCAAGACAATCATTTGAATATGAGTATGGAGAGAGCATTCAGATGAGACGTCCAGTTTTTTAGAAATTCCTCCTGTTCCCCTCTAGCTATCAGTAAGCCTGTGGCTGTAGTCAGCTCAGAGAGGTGGAGGGCTATTTGGATCTGTCCTGAAAGGTGGCAGATCACGCCTGGGGGTGGGGGTGGGGGGGATGGGGGGTGATTATGTTGGCCTTGCCAAAATCCAGAGGCAGTGGCGATTATTTGCCAGGATTTGCTTTGTAATAAAAAAAGCTTATCTCCACAGGTTCAAGCTCTGTCTCTATCTCTGTCTCTGTCTTTCCCTCCTCAGGTTTTGCTTACTGTCTCTGATTTGTCCACACTGCTTTAGCATGTTCTTTTTAAAGGAAAATGATGCATGTTGCGTAGCCACCTATGTTGCTGTCAATGCAAGTATATAATGTCGGATGGTCTTCCTTTTAGCAACATTACTTTGTATGTTTGTTAATACAACTCAAATGCCCAAAATTGTTTGTGTCTAAAATGAGGGGCTATTTCTAAAAAAATCCCTCATCCCTCATCACCATGAGACAGATATTGTATCGATATGACCCCTGGTCTGTGGTGCGTTTGATTTATTTAGCTTACTGTTGCCTACAATAGGCAACAAGAACATGATCCTTTGATGCATGAGATGTGTGGTGAACAGCATATCTGTTCAAGTTCTTCCTTCATACAGACATGTGGTGGCTAGCTCTTCTCTGTGTATTGTCCACCATGTCGGAGGTTAATTGCACAGGCTTGTCTTTGATAACAGCATATTATTGGCAGGCAATGTTACAGACACACTCTGCCAGTCAGTTCAAGGCACACGTGCTGTTTCCACACCACTTTTAATGTTGAGGATGATTAATGGAATGCTAATGTGCACTGGTGTTAATGCTTTTTGTTTGTGTGGGGTGTAATTGATTCTAATGTCCTGATCAAGTGGAATTTCACACCAGATTACTAGAAAAAGCTTTGCCAAGCAGTGGGTGCTGCAGCACGATGATTCCTGTTTTGCAGTGATTCATCTTTGTTAACCGTATGGTAGGGCACGCTACACTGTAATATGTTATAGGTCTCTGTGGGGTTGGTAAGCCTCAATCTCCAGTCTCCATGCAGGTCCATCAATGAACAGGGGCACAGGGTAATTGCATGAAGAAGCTGTAATAAGATGGATTGAATTAGCCTTGCCCTGACTAAAATGAATTAAACAGACAGTCATGACATGCAGACTCCTAAACTGACTCATTACACCTGCTCAGCCAAATATACCATAATATATTATCTTATAAATGTTGACAAACTAGGACTACAACCCAGCATGATTTTTGTACAAATGGCTGTATACTGGAAATCATAAACAGTGTTTAATCCAGCCTTAATTAGACATGCCTGTATGAATGTCGATCCTAATATGGATGAAAACAGAAACCAGCCCCTCAGTCCTGACAATTATAACAGAATAGTGCACTCCTATTGTTCTGAGATTTCATTCACTCTCTGATCCAATGTACATGCCTGAGCAGGCCACTCACTTACATAGTGAATAAATGTTTGTAAATGTTACCTCTCAACAAAAATTGCAGTTATAAATAATTTATGACCATATAGTGTTCTAAACCATGAGTACATGATTACCATGAACGGCCCCTTTGACAAACAAATAGGTCCTTTGATTGTGAAAATCAAACCTAGACTTAACCAAGGAGTCACTATCGCTCAGATTTAAACACGGCTGCAGGAAGATTTCATCTTCGGCCAAGGCCATGAAGTATTATATGGAGAGAAATGGTGAATGAGTCACCTAGTTCCCAGATTAAAGATTAGTAGATGTTAGAGAGAAGAGCTTCTGAACACCTATGAGGGTTGAGGTAGGACATAGCGGTAGGACTAGTGCCTTGCGGCAGGGGCACGGGGCGGGACAAAGACAGCCTGGGTCCAGATGTCCGTTTGCGTTAGGGAGGTTACGGCGCTGCCTCCTGCCAGGAGAAACAAACACTAATTGCCCATTGGCCTCGGGTTGGAGATGTGCAGCTGGGGACAAGCAGCTAAAAATAGCACTGCCTGTTCCCATGAGTGGCGGGCACACAGCACCATAGCATTAGTATTCAGCACTAGAGCATGGCATGGACAAAAAAAAGGTCATCTTCCGGCCATGGCCACAAATGTCAGGGCGGGGTACAGAGCGACACCAACACAGGGTGGGTGAACTGCAAGCAGCACCTCAGGCTTCGCCCCATATGGACCAACCTACTGAACCATCGTCCTCTGAGCACTGGCAGGGAAATGTCACATGGAAACAGCCAAGCTAGTGTCATGACATGCAATGTTTTGTTTCCCGCCCGGCGACATCCAGGCTAATTCCTATGAAGCCCAGCACTTCCATGCAGAGATGGCCTACCGTGCTTGAGTCGAGTTACAGCTCTTCCTCTATGACACAAAAGCAGCATCTGGTTCCACCTGACTGGAGCCATGAATAATTTAAAAGGGGGCATTATTATTTCCAGCTAGCTCCACTGGCTTGGCAATAACAAGCAGTTTAGGTAGTGCTATCAGCATTGCCTGCTAAGTGGTTGAACATGGAGAGAGGATGTTATTTTACCACGTTGGCATCTTATACTTGTGTGGGTTTGTAAGTATTTGGTTGAATGAGTACTGAAGCGTTACTTTTCCCTGATATGTCAACTTGTTCATTACTTGTTTACAGAATTAGGCATGTGTGTAAACAGAGCTAGGCGAAGCATACCCATTTAGTTGACTTGCATAATACAGTGTGGATTTCTGGTTTGGAATATTTTGACCATTAGACCAATCTGTATTTCACAGTTGATGTATTGTGACCATTTTGTCGCACAGTCTTACAAGCACACTGTTCTCTTTCAACTCCATTTTGCGACTCATCCGTAATGAAAGCATTCATTTTCCTTTTTTGTTATGCGTGATTGTTTTTACTGAATTGCATAGTGGTGCATTTCAATGCGTGTTTATTTTCCATGTAGTCAAAGCTCTTTGGGACACTGTTTACTCAATGCAGCAGGTGGGCAGGTGGTCTAGTATAGCTACGTAATCCTTTGTATTGTGAAACCCAACCTATGAGGAGCAATGGAGGGGGGCAAACACTCACTATGCACTACATGAGCATAGCTGTTTTTCCACTCCGACCACCTGCTGGCTCTAGGCTACCACTCACCTACACTTATGGATAGGATACTAGGGTACCAGATTTATTACCAGCTAAATGTAGCAGCTCATTTGGAATAGCTTAGCCAACTAGTTTATGAACTACCATCATTATAGATCACTAGCCATTGAGGAAAGGTATCCTGAAAGCTTTGTACAGCACTGCATTCATCTGGCTGGAAGAATTCAAAAGACTGTGACTGCAGCTTTTGTTTTCCCTCTTTTCCCCCACAGCTGAGAAATGAAGTTTTGCCCCTCCAGTTCCCAGGCGTACAGCGTTTGGACAGCTTTCGTCTTCTAGAGGACAACAACAGAGCTCTGAGACTCAACCCGGGGACCCTCAGCCACCAAAGGCTACAACAGAAGTTACTGGTGAGTTTTCTGTGTGAAAGGGAGATAAAGGCTTGTTGATGCCATAGTGAGCATAGGCCATTACAGAGCAGCCGAAGACTGCTGTGGAGGCATTTTGCTTTCAGCAGTTGTCTGGCTTTCATGTCATTTTCCCCTGCTTTGGATTGTGAACTTGTGAACCATGAATTATTTTTCCTCCAGTTGTTGGTTTAATTTTGAAATTAGTTGAACTCGCCTCTCCTCTGTTCGTTTGGAGTCGTCTGGGGGATTAATTGGGGTCAGAGCGGCGGTTTTCTCAGTATTTAATGATCACTGATCATGTCCGGAAAAAGTCAGGAGACAGAATGCTTCTCAACTTATGCCAGTGCTTTCCCTCATCCCTGTCTGTGAGAAGGCCAAGCTTAAAGGAGCTGGGAGATTGGCCTGTTGGTCAACTCACCCTTTAGGCTAGGTGATGAGAACATAGACACCAAAATCATCCATGTGTCCCTGGTAGATCATTCGCTCCAGTGCTCCATGCTAACTCTTCAGCATACGCTATGTTGAGCGATAGGAGGAGACTAGCATTATCTCAAAAGTGAAAAAAATGAGAACTTGTAGCAGCTCTAAAGCTTAATGCTAAGTAATCTTAAATGATATGTTGCCAAGTCTGGCAGTTTTGTGTAGGAGACTTGTAAAATTCACACAAAATATGTTATAACACACTGTTTTGAACTACCAGGGACTACTTTCCCTATTTCCATAAGAAGTGAAGGTGGTGGGTGATGGGCTAAAAATCACTGCCCAGCGGATGAATACGTGGTTGCTCACCTGAAACAGTTCCAAACCTAACCCTACCCCTAAATGACTACATCAGCTAAATTGGGTTAATGATATTTCATTTTTTAAATTCATGATACTACAGACCATGTAATAAAAACCACTAACAAATTTCAATATTAAAAGGTCAGTCTTCTTACTTTGGATAGTGCTAGTCGCCATGAATGATCTACAGGGGGTGCATGGATGATCTTGGTGTGTATATTCTCATCACTTAACTTACTTTCCCAAAAACTTGGTGTATTGTTCTCATGATCTGGTTTAGTGGTGTTGCACTTGTGGTGTGAGGAGACACAGTAGCCATGTTGTTGACTTGTCATGGACAGTAAACAGCAGGTTTCGAGAAGCAAGCTGGCTTCCTGCTCCTCAGGCTTACTCCAGGCTGCGACTTCACAGCAGAGGCTGCTTGTAATTCCCCCGGCTTCCCCTGACGTCTGTGGTTCAATATGAATGAGCTGCATCGATTAGCCCTCAGTGTGGTGCTTGTGCGAAGGAGATGAGTCGTGTGTGTGTGTGTGTGTGTGTGTGTGTGAGTGTGTTGAGGGGGCTCCTCTTGCCCTGTCTGTCGGCTTTCTCTCCTCTGTCTCCTCAGCGCTTAGCAGACTGTTGTTTTCACAGGAGGAGCACATGATGATGGACACCTTTTGGCTGAACCATAAACTGAAGCAAGCAGCTGCTTCCTAGTTGTTAATGTACGGTTGATGTTAATAACTGACGTTTTCTTGTAATGTTGGAACTCTAATTGCTGACAGTAATGATAACATAAGCCAACAAGACTGATAGAAAATGTTGCTTGTACTCCATTTTCTCTCTTTAAGTTTCAACCATTCGGTTGCATTGCATGAACATACAGAAACGCAGCATCCAGACATTCTCACTACCCTTCTCACAACCCTTAAATATCTCACACGCTGAAAGTGTCACCTTCTTGTGTTAAAGTCCTTCAGCTGTAGTCTTCAAGGGTGCGAGGTTAGCACTACTGAATGTGATTGTTAGCATAATCTGGGCGGTGTGAACTTTATTTTTAACCTCTCAGCTGGCTTGTGACAGGGTTACTTGATAATTAGCTTGTCAACATTTCTTAAAGACTCGCCTGCCTTTTCAGTCTTAAAACCCGCATCATGTCAGTGCAGCAGCGTTTTCAAAGCGACCAAAAGGGAATAATAATATCTATTTAAGGAGTTGAATGTGAGATGAATCGGTGGGAGTGTTATCTCCCTAAAGAACTCCATAATGCGTCTGTGGAAAGAACACTTGACTGTGCAATCCCCTTCATGTGCTTTTGCAGTGAACGGACAGGTTGGTTGACGTTAAAGAGGGAGTTTGTGGTATTAGTTGGCAGGTGTTTCCTTCATCCAGCCTTAATGCAGTGTATCTCCTGATAATTGTAACATCCTTGAACGAGGTCTGCCCTTGTACCTGTGGCGGTTGCCGGGAAACGAGCGCTTTCGAAGTCAACGTGCATCCTATCGTGTCATTAAGCTGGTGTTTTGCATCGCTCAGTCAACAGAGAAATGGGCTGGGAGGAACAGGGGTGTTGGAGAGAGGGCTGGGTGGGTGGAGGGTTGGGAGGGGGGGTGTTGTTAGTCCCCTGAAGTGGAAAAACAGCCGATTATGGATTCTGAAAGATTGGCGTGGCATCAGTAATTACCGATACTGCATGCTCCCACGTAAGACTGAGTGAAGTGGTAATGAAAAACTGACAGAGCATGAGGCACCTCTGCAGCAAGCTCCATTAGCCTCTAGCTCTGTTATCTTCTGATGGAGATGCAATCAACAAACCGCAGACGCGCTCTGGCAAAGGTATCATCCTCATGTACACAGCTGTCTGCGGCCATTACATCTTTTCATGCTACGCAGCATTTCTATGTATTTCTATGAGGAATCTTGATAAGGGAGTCACTTTTTTTGTCTTGGCCATAGAGATTTTGTACCTTTTTAGGCATTTAGGCATGCAGCTTACAGTTGAAGAGAGAATTTCACAGATATTGACCTCTAGGATGTTATTCTGCAAAAGTCTCCATCTTGCCTAAATTTCCCAAGATTTTTCTCTGTTGTTAGATGAAGTTTGAGTATAGGTTTAATTTAGTTTATGACTGTATGAGTTCTCAAAATGAAGGAAATGCATTCCTATGATGCCATTGAATGATCAGTACAGTCACTTCCCTGTACTTAAATTATGCATCTACAATTTTTGGAAATTGTAGGTAAGTGCTAAATATACTGTATCTTTCAATCATCTCACAAAGTCTTTTTTTATTTTTAGGAAATTTTAGGAAAATGCCCTAAAAATCAATAATGCTACTGACCTCAAAGTCGATTTCGGTAGAGGTGCTCTTGTGTGTGTCTCTGCTGTTACCTCGATCTGCTGTGCTACAGACTATTCCTGTCTCCATGTCCCTCGGTTTCCTTCCTGTGCTGTGATTGGTCCTTTATTCACCCGCATATTGGGCAGGTGAGGATATGACCCATTACCCATCTGTCTCTGGGAGCGTCTTATTCTAACAGCCGAGATGGTAAGGGGAAAGACTTGAGGACAGTAGTTGGGGACGCAAACTACATTGGGTCTGCAAGGTCTGCGCGATATTATAATGAGTCTCCTTGGTGTACTGCTGTTCTCATAATTATTCATGACTGGGAGTAGACCTACAGTCAGGCCTACAGGTTAATTCGGGCTGCGCTCAGATTGATGGTCAAGTGACTCATCAGACCAAGGCATGCTGATCATAAATATGCATCAGGCAAATTGGGAAAATCACAAACAGTCATCGCCGAGTACAGATATCATGATGGTGGCACGGCCATCAGGCGCTCCCAAACAAACACAACTAAAAACATTCTGAAGGCTTATAATTCCTGTCAACGTTCTGTCTTATGTACGCTCTCTTCTAGCAGTTATAGCGCCACCACTGCCCAGATTTCATCATGACTCTTTGAATCCTTCACCATAACACGCCGTGGAGTAGATGGTGAAATAGCTGACGCTGCCCTGACGCTGTGTTCCTGTTTTTCCTGTGCCACACAGCGCTACATTTTTTCCCTCTGATCCGTCTTTATTCCTGCGCTAGTGCAAACTCAGAAATCTCACAAACACACACAGGCAGAAGCCTCGTACAGGCGACGAACAGGATGCTGCTATACTAAGACAAAAATCTATGGATGCAGGTTTATGGTTTGAAAATGTGTTTGTCTGTGTGAGTGTCGGTGTGTGTGTGTTTGTGCATGTATTGATGTGGGAGGCTACTGCGCTGGGGGCCAGCCTCCAAATGCCCCATGTTTACATCACTTGTAATGAAATTAGAGCCGTGTGGCGCCCACACTACAGGCCTCCACTGATCCTCTAATTCAATTACCCCCCTTATTAACGCTCTGATGCTGCTGGCTGACCCAGGACTGCACTGCTTTTTGCTACACACCATTCACTCAACAGCCCTCTCTACTCTGCCTCTCCAATGGACTGACTAGTATGGCTCCATTGTCTAATAGATGCACAGACGGAGGCATCCAGGTTTCTGCTTGCTACCAATCTCTCTTCATGCCTATTAGCATTACCAACTTTCCAGTCCGTTGACGGCAGAGACTGCCAAATAGGCAATAGTCGACTTGCCTAACATCATGACAGGCATAGATGTTTTTGGTTCACTGGCAATCTAAAAACAGGTCGTTTGGGTGGGAGTCTAAGAGCGTAGGATGTTTTCTGTGTTTTTTTCCCACTTTGCCTCGCCTCTCTCTCTATTTTGTCTATCTGCACAGAGCAAAATCCATAATATTCATATGGACATGGCTCTGAATCCTGTGTTATTTCCAGTTGAGAATTGTCCATTGTAACTATTGAGTGTAAACTGTAACACGGTGTTACTACGGCTGGAACAAGGCCCATTCCTTCTTTGCTCTAACAGGTCTGCAAGGAGCGGGTGGGATGTGTAGCATAACTTAAAACGCAGGGTGATATGGGGAGGTTGGCGCGGCTGGTGTCATGCCAGCATGCACGCAGACAAGGACACACACACACACATGCCCAGCACTGTGTATAGACGGTGGGAGAGCCTTTATCAGATTACTGTACACTTATGATGCTGAGATAACATTTATCACAGCCTTATCAGAGATAGCAGAGAGAGAGAGATAGCAGAGAGAGAGAGAGAGTCCTTCCCAGTCTCCTCCAGGGTCAGGTATTTCCAGGCCTGCTGACACCAGCCCACTTCATCTACAGTCTGGCCTGTCATGATGGCCACAGGGCTTCAGCATCACAGTGCTTCCTCTGTATTCATTCAGCAGTGGTGTGGTACCACAGCAAAAAAAACTAAAGATCACCTCTGCTAGAGACTTAAAATAACAGCATAATGTATCCTAATGTACAGTAATATACCTCCAAAACGGAAATAAATGTAGTACTATTAGCACCACTGCTGCACAAAATACTAGAAGAAACATTGCTTTATATCGCGGATTAAATGCCAGGGGAAATGTCTTTAGTTAAGCCGGTTAATGGGTTTATCACAGGTTCATAGAATCCCCTGTCTTTTGACCCGCTGGAGTGTATGCGTGATACCAATGGGGCTAAATCATCTCAGTGCCCATATTCAGGATTGCAAAGCTAAATCTCTGCCAAGTTTCTCAATCTCCAGCCACTGCATTGAGCTTATTAAAATTTCAATCTGCTGCAGGCTCTCTTTCTCGCCTCGCAGGATGAATGTGCCCTTTTAATAATGTAACTGGTTTTAACAAGATCGTAAAATGTTCATCTAACTTTCATAAGCCCTGTTAGCCAAGTGACGAATTCATGCAATGGCAGGAATCACTTTGGCAGTCCCTCAGTTTTCGAGATGAGAGCACAGCTTTTTTTTTTGTGGAGCTACACGGAGGCTAGAGAGTTGTGCCTAAGTTTAGCCTGCAGGGAAGGCTGAGCTTGCTGCTGTGTCACCCCTGTGGCTCTGAAATAGAGGTTAGTCGTGATGGGGGAGATTTAGATTGGCCTACTGGTAACTGATAGCGCTCCACTGAACACTCCCCTTCTCCTCTGCCTCATCCATAATGTACATATGTTACACTGGGCTAAACCCTGAAAAGTCAGCCTTTTCAGGCAGAGTGTCTGCCGTGTGATGGCTTTCATAATCCATTTATGGCTGATGAGCTGTCTCTGTTTTTTACTCTCTTTAATACAGTACGTGGTCCTGTAACGTTAGTTGAACTAGGACAGGGTCAGGGCGGCGTGAATGCAAAAGCTGCCGGCTGATTTAGCCGAGTGTGTGTGCCTCATCCTCTCAGGCACTGCTGGAGTAATGTGACCTTCATAGGGAGATTAAAATATGTAGCAGGCGTGCATTGATTTTTGGACCGGCCACTGAGATTTATGGACTCAGCCAGTGCATAAATATTGATACTTGCTCTCCTAAAGAGAGATCTGACTTTGTGTCTGTGTGTGTGTGTGTGTGTGTGTGTGTGTGCGCACACGAGCACTTGAGATCTGAGAACTTGAGATCAAGAAAAAAAAAAATAGGATGATATGATGGCATCTGATAAAAAAGAATCATTGGTGGTAGCACACAGTTTTGGTAACCTGAATCTGCTTCTGACCCAGCAGCAGCTTAATAAGGTCATTCCCATTAAGTGATGGCTAATTACAATGCCTGTCACTGAAGTCCCCAAGCTGCATTGTCATGTGAAAGTGCAGTTTAAGATGGGAGTATTAATATTTAGGCAAGTATCTTCTGCTTGTTTTTTGGCCAGAGATAGTTGTGTTACTCTGTCTCCCTGTAATCTTTTTCCCTCTCCACTTTCCCACTGTATAAATACAACTTTAAAATAGTAAAGGTGCCCACTCTCCTAATAGTGTGTTTTACTGTGGAGCACGTTCTTGTTCAATACACAACGGGAAAATCATGTCAGTATGCTTTCTTGGTTGTTTAATAATGCACACCAATTAAGGACCAAACATAAAGCAGTACACAGTTGTATTGTATTAACATGCACTGTGACATTAAAAATCAAATCACGCCAACTAGAGCCATAATCTTTTTTTTTATAATAACCACTTTCATTGTTATTGCTATTGGTATTCTGTTTTTTATTTCTTGCACCTGTTTTGTATTTTATTTTCACTTTAAGACATTTTGCCTTTTTCATGCTGTCAGCGATTTGCAACATTTATTTACAAAAATACAAATACCAATAAAGTTTATTATTATTATTATTTAGATATTATTAGATATTTAGATGTTATTATAATAATATATCCATCATTTATATATATATATTTTCTGCACTTACAGGATACACAAGTGCTCAGTAAAAACAAAGTGCAGGCCACTATTTTTTATTTGGCTCTGCTGTTTCATGCATGTTAGTATCATGTCTGTATTAATCTAACCTATTCTGTCATCGTCATCATCATCATCATCATCATCATCATCATCATCATCATCATCATCATCTTTCTCTCTGCTCTGTCAAGCATGCACACTGCTTTGCATACACACTTAGAATACGAAAACGTTATTAGATTGCGTTTTCAAATCTTTTAATATCTAATTGTACACCATCAGAAGGTGGGATGTGCTCAATCTAGTGCTCCTTAATTAGATTGGTGCCTGGGTGGAGGGAAAGGGCAACGATGGCTGCCAGCATTTCTCAGATAGATAGAGGAGCTGACTGTTAATCTGGCCACTCAGGGTGTCTGAGGAGCCGGGATGAGCTGTGATTGTGCCGTGGAGTTGAGTATTGTTATCGTACACTGCCTCTAACGCTCTCTTGCCTCCTCAAATTGTTCCTCGGTTTCACTGAGGAACGCTTGTTCATCAGAGCGTTGTTGGTGGTTAGGCGGCTTTCTCGGCGCTTGTTGACTTTTAAGTTCAGACTCTCGCTACTTACCGAGTTTGGGACGTTGTCCTATGCGACGTTTTGTTCTTAGGAGGTAGGATAGGATGAGTGTGAGGAGCAAGTGGTCCTGACAGGCCAACTCGGGGTGACTCACACTGCTGACGTGACTTTTTGTCCAAGGAATTCACCAGAAAAGGGTTGTTTTCTGGGTCATTTGCTTAGATTACGTCTCTCTCTCTCTCTCTCTCTTTCTCTCTGTCTCTCTGCCGCCGCCCCCCCATCCCCCCTTTCTTGCTGTATCTGTCTCTGTCCTGGCGTTGGTGCTCAGTTGATGTCTTAGGTGTCACAGGGCTTTCCAGTGAAATGGAAGCCACTTCAGGATCCCCTCAGTATGAAAAGGAGAGTCCTGGGAATATGTCGATTAGAGAGAAAAAACACTAAGTGAATAACCATGCTCCATGTTTTGTATATTTTGTCAACATCCAAACAAAGATAGCAAGGGACTAATCTCCCACTCTCAGAGCTACATCTACATTTACTCTACAAACTCAAAGCTTAATCTAACAGAGGTCTTACAGAGCAAAATATAGACTGAGCCACTTACAGGGGACTGAATTTTTAACTTGCATCATCTTAGAGTTACTATGGGCAGTAGCAGAGAGCAGAGCAAAATACCTTTCTTACATTAACCCATCACACACTTTACTGCAGATGTGATATTTGTTAAATCAGTGGCCATCGGTGGCTGCAGGTAAAGGAAAAATGTCTTTGCCCTTTGTTTTTTTAGTGTATGTCCCTCCTGAATATCTCCCTCACAGTCAGACAGCTGAATAAAAGAATATCCTTCACCACTTGGACTCGTTATGCTGGCAGTGAGTCCATATTCATTTACTGTGTCAAACACGCTGCTTATCAGTTAGAGTCTGTCCATTGCCGGCCGATGGTGTATTATTGGGCGACTGGAGAGTTGGCAGCGCACAGTAATTTAATCAGCGGGCTTGGATAGCACCATGGACTTCAGATGAACTTCAGGATCAGGTTGCAGACTTCTGTGGTGGTTTCAGGCTTCGGTGAAGAGAAGTCTGTCTATCTCTCCATCTGCGCTCTGGTCCGGACAGTCGTGTGGAGACCGAATCCCGCTGCTAGCTACCTGCTGCTACTCTGGATATGAGGGAACTAGTCTTTCAGTCTTGCACTGTCTGTGTTTGGGAGAAGGTAAGGCCAGTGAGAGTGCTTGGAGAAAGTAGCCTTTGTACGGTGTTGGTGAGAAAGTTCAGGGTTCAGCTTCAAGAGAGTGAAATGCGACTGAATTGAATTGTGAATTGATATTCTTACGATGCGAAGAGAGGCCAGCTTATTTCAGTGCCACACAGGCTCCATCACTATCCTTGAGTCACAACAAAAGGGACTGCTGGCATTCTAGTGCTGGTTAGATGAAAAGATACCCTTTTGTGCTAAATTAAGCATTCTTGTAGAATTTAATAAGCATGGAAAATTAAGATTTCATTGATAGCAAGTATTTGTCTATCATGAATTTTCTATTTCAAATGCTGTTTGGGTAATAAAGTCACTTTATATTGTTTACACTGCAAAAATGTATTTCTGAAAACGTCATTTAGTCTCATATATAGTCTTAAAATCTTATTTTTCTTAAAAGCAGTGAAAAATTCAGCCAGTGGGATGAGATAATTCCACTTGTTTTTATGCAGTATCACTATACACTCAGGAATTTTCTAGAAACAAGCGTCAGTAGGCTATCGTATAACAAGGCACAATAAGGCAGATCACTCCACTAGTATCAAGAAAAGGACACTTGATTCAAGTAAAAAACCTAAAAAAAAATTGATTTACCTGTGTTTTGTATTTGCCCTACGCCCTATACCATTTCATACCGTGTGAATTTGCCGTGTGCAGGGCTGTCTTCATTACAGTAACATGACCACAGGCGTCAATGGAAAGTCACATCTCTCATTATTCAAACAGTAAGCCTAAGCCTTGGCCCAACCCAGCAGTGTCTGATGCCCTGATCACTCAGTAGGCTACACGGAGCTGCTGTGCTGCCCTGTTGTTACATAACACTGAGCTTGCATATATTTTCACCGGGCAGCAGTCCATTACCTGCCGTTGTTTGATGTTTGTGCCTTGGATTTTACCCCTTTTAATGGGTTTAAGTAGGGCTTATGGTGTTTCCTTGCTGCATTGCTGCCGTAAGCGCTGTCTTCGACTTAAAGAATGCCTCTCTCTCTCTCTCTCTCTCTCTCTCTCTCTGCACTGATGATGACTCACACTCCAACACACCCCTGCAGAAATCTCTTCTCCAGCACCCGCGAAAGAGAGAGAGACAGAGACAGAGAGAGAGAGAGAGAGAAGGAAAAAAAAAAAGATGCGTTCTTTGATGTGGCTTTAACACACACAATATCCGTTCATGCATCCTGCTCCACCTGCTCTGTCTCTGCCTGTCTATCTGTATACAGGAATACCTATACTCATCACTATTCCCAATGGTTCCCTCCTGGGTGGGAATGCAGCTGGTGTTTTCGTACTGTTAAGCCCCTGAGTATATTGTACGTTTATTCGGACAACAGATTCTCTTATCTGCAACGGAGGGACTTCAGGAGTGCATTTGCATTCATCAGATACATTTAATGCCTCTAAAGAAGGAGGCAAAGTCAAACCTTGAATTACATTTGGCACATTTACGCACAAATTTAGGCCTTTATTTCAGCCGAGGGAGCGGAGTGTCAGATCAAAGAATTACCAGACATTGCACGCTTAAAGAGTAGGGTGCAAAGGTGCCATTTATAGGTTGTCCTCATGATCCCCCATACCATAGTTGTCACCGTAGGCTGCCCTCCAGTGAGCGAGCTAACACTGTGTGACATTTGCAGTGATGCTGAAGTCCAGTCTGCACGTGCTGCGGTGCCGTAGGTCCGCTGCCCTCAGGCTTCCGCTTCTCTGGAAATAGGAAAAGAGCAAAGAGACCGAGCGTGATTAATGGCCATGTATGTGCGGCAGAAAACACAACAGGCCCGCCTGACGCCATTTCCTAACACACAGCCCCACAGGCCGAGAATTACATAACAGATCTGCAAAGTTACTCATGCTGATTCTTAATTGCTTCAGTTGGTTTATTTTCTGTGATTGTGGCTGCGCGGCCTCGTACGAAGCACGGGTGTCAGGTGAGATCACAGTCACAGACAGATGTGAGTGGTTTCTGCCCTGCCCGGGTCGCTGTCCTCTTATTTACCATGCCCCCCGGTTCGGCTCTCAGGACTGTCTTTGGAAGAAATGTTTTATCTCTCTCCCTCGTGCTAGTCTGGATTTGACTGGCACTCTGCTTTTTTTCTATTAAGAATCTGCTATTTTTAGCACATTGTGTCAAAACAAGGCTGTCTCATCCTGTGTATGTATGTGCTCACTGAAATAACTTCCCTTCCCCAGAAGGCTGGAGTGGTCTCTTCAGCTACATGTGCTGAAGCCCTGGCTGCTGTGCTTCACACTGCATGCAGGCCCATTACGCAACCCTGTGCATCAGCCGCCGGGCTGCAGGGCCAGAATGGTAGC
Source organism: Centroberyx gerrardi (assembly GCF_048128805.1). Lineage (NCBI taxonomy): Eukaryota > Metazoa > Chordata > Actinopteri > Beryciformes > Berycidae > Centroberyx > Centroberyx gerrardi. The sequence goes on from NC_136004.1 coordinate 9,999,014, forward strand.
CAGCTACCAATCACTCTCCCTCTCATGTTCTCTTTCTCTCCCATTTTTATCTCTCTCTCTGCCTCTCTCTCTCTCTCCTTCTCTCTCTGTTTTGCCCAATCTCTGCTGCCCCGCTCCCCTCTTCTTTCCTCGCAATTTTGGTGTTTTTCAAAGGAGATAAAGGAGAAGGCATGGTGCACTGATTTATTTGTTGCATACCAAATTATATCAGTCTGCGTTGCAGAGATTCAGTAAATGCTGTGGATCGCCGTTGGCATGCAGCATGGCTCTCTCTCGGTGTACTGGAGTGTGAAGGCAGGTCAGTGGGGGCCAGCGGAAGAGGAGAGGATGATCTGTCCTTTGTTGTCAGTGAGCTTCCTGCGTACTCTGCCTCATCTTAGTGCAAACTGGACGGTTGAGTTTTCAGAAGTATCGGACATCTGCATGGACATAACGGGCATTACTCCACTAATTCCGTCATCTGCCATGTTGCACAGTGCTCTAACCAGGTGTAGCAGAGCCACATGTGCCGTGAAGTCCTAATGTGCTGCTATCTACTGATAATAACATACTGCAGATTGCAGACTATATCATATAACAAATAAAGTGGTTCGGAATTCATACGTCCATTTCGACAGTTCTTAGCTGCACTTATCATGGTGTTCCTGAGGAATTTATCTCAATCTGTCAGTCTGTGTGAGAAAATTGATGGTTTTCGTGTTGAGACAGAATTGTTGGCCATACTTGCAGGAGAGCTGTATTTAAGCGCTGAATCAGAATCACTTTATTCTCCATGTACATATACATTTACTAAGGCATTTTTTGCCTTGGTGAGTTGGTGTACATTACATAAATACAGCAAAATGAATGGAAATATACTGACATAAAGCACATAGTAAGAGGCAAGAGGTTTTATGCAATATACATAACACACAATATAATAGTCATGGTTACACTGATTGAATTTGCACAGATAAATTACAAGTAAATGTTCCATTCAAGTGCACTCTCTATGGAGACGCTTCCTCAGATGTCTGCTTTGACATCTCACACTAGCTCTGCCTTGCACGGCACCATTTAGCTGAGCCTATATTAAAGGGGTCAATTAGCGTAATAGCTTATCTTATACAGTTCCTTGAAGTAGTTGGGGATTTTAATTGAATGGACTGGAATATCTGAGAGGCTATGTTGACCCTCTCACACCCTCTCTCTCTCTCTCTCTCTCTCTCACACACACACACACACACACACACACACACACACACACACACACACACACACACAGTCTACCTATTTTCCTCTTTCTCTCTGTCTCTCTCTCTTTTTCAAAGCACAACAGGTGTTTTATAAATTGACACATTCTGTATGTATAATTAAACACTGCCTTTGAAATCTTAGCAGTCCAGACCATTTAAGACAGCACATAAACACCTTTGACGTGGCATGAAATCCTATGTAGAGAAATGAGGGTCTAAGCACAGTAATGCCAGTTCTGCAACAACTTTAGCTTTAGTGCCAAAGCCTGTTACAAACCAGCATCTATTCAATTTCAAATAAAAGCTTTTGCCTTGCCAGCATAAATGCCATGGTAACTATTGAGTGCAGTGCAACATTCGCAAAAATGCAAGCATAACAACAGGTTGCCTTTTCAGTGGAAAGATAATAAGTATGCTCCTGTGTTGCTGAATGGGTATGTGGCACTATGGCATTAACATGACCAGTTAGTGCCATAGTTAGTTAGTGCTTTATGGCTTATTTTGCATTGGGTATGCTCTGCTTGTACCCTGTGTTTTGATAGAAGCATCCCCCAAATGGTATATATAACGTATATCATATGTTATATTATGATTTATGCTGTGTAAGCCATGTAAAAGGCCATTACAATGTCTAGGAAAACTGATCCAGATAAAATGCATGCCTGTTCTGGACAGGCTTTTAAAGCGTGGTTACCAGCAGTGTTGTAAGGGCTTGTGAAAGATATTCATTGTGAGTTCTAGTGGCACTGAACTGTTTGGATCTATACTAATGCTGGCTCTGTTCCCTCCTAACCAGCCTGGCACTGCCCCTGCTGGGTGGAGGCAGATGAGATGGATGGCCCTACAGTCATGCCCTTTCCCAGAAACCACACACACACACATACACAAACACACCCACACACATAATCCACTATTATTCTCCACGTGGGATAATGAGGCATGCTGCCCTGCCCTCAATCAGGTCCTCTGGGTCCCGTGGTCTCCAGGCATATGTTGTCACCTTTTATGGGAGGGAGCATTAAATCAGGGTGGCCATTCACAGAGTCATAAAGAGTCACAGTGTTTGCATCTCAGTTCCAAATTGACCTTAGATGTGTTTGTTTTTTTTCCTTTGCTGTTTGCTGAATAAAGAAAGGAATAATGACTTTCAGGATTAACCTCGCTGCTTGTATAGATTTAGCGCAGTGGAGTGGAGTATCGGGCCGGGAAAGCAAAAAAAGCCCATTATGGCTATTATTATGGCATTATGAAATTGCTCTAGCCTATCTCTGTCCTCCTTCCACCTCCGCCCACCCCCCTTGTCTGTTTCAGTCTCTTCCAAGTCTATTTTTCCAAAAGCAAAAGTGAAATTGGAGTTTTTTCAAGCTGAATACTGAAATTGGAGTTTGTTAGTGAAAGGAGTGGAGAGCCCAGTGATTGACAGGTGGTCTTGTTTTTCTGCTGTTTATCCTCTCCCCAGTGTGCAGGAATCAAAGTCCTGTCAGGCCCTCTCTGATCCCTGGATGAGGACCAGCGAGCATATTGACAATTGAGTCTTCAGTAGCAGCAGCCATCTACTCCAGGCTGTTGTTTATATGCTAATGCCAGGCGCTGACACGCCTGCATGGCCGACTCGCTTTCTGTTATGCTGTTGGTGGTGCACGCCAGGCGTTAACTCTTCATATTAATCTCAGCTCCCATCCCGCCTGACAAAAATGTCTCCTGTGACGATAATCATCTCTTTTATGTAGAATGTCAGTCAGATCACAAAGGCTTATACAATACCTGCTAAATTTAGTTTACCAGCGAAGGTCCGTTGATTGCGAAATTTACTTCCCTGTGGCTTATGGGAAAACACAGGCCGAAACAAAATTAGATTCAGATTTGCAGTCCTCATCCACCCTGGAGTTACAGGGCTCTCTGCTGTAAAAATAAAGTAATTTGTTTTCAATAGAGCCTCAGCAGGGACGCCTCCTCATTTGTTCCACTCTACTATGTGTGTGTGACCCGAGTGTCTGTGTGAGTGTGTGAAAATTTGCGTGTTACCATTTCATTTTTGTGATACTCTGTATATGTTTTGCTCCATTAACTTAATTGCCCGGGCACTTTTGTTGCTCTCCTTTTGGCCCAAAGACGAACAGAAAGATATAAAATAACTTGAAATACTATGGAGGCTACACCCTGTTCATGGGAAAATAATTTTTATTTCAGTGTAAATATATAGTGTATAAATAGTGCATTAGATCGATTCATTATATGAAATGTGCTCTCTCTCTCTCTCTCTCTCTCTCTCTCTCTCTCTCTCTCTCTCTCTCTCTCTCTCTCTCTCTCTCTCTCGCACGCACACACTCTGATTTACCCGTTATATCTCTTGCCTTTTCATTTTCCTAGTTTTTATCTGTTTTGTGTGCTTTGTTTTCTGTTAAGCATTTTGTGACAAACAGATGATACTAATAGAGCAGAATTGAATTTGTCTGTATCCATTGCTGGCATTATTCAGCTTCTCCATCTGACCACTTGTGTGATTTGGCACTTGGAGGTTGTAGGCACTGGCTCCTCAGCGTCCGCTGCTCAAGTAATGACCAGTAATTGAGTGTCCTGTAAATTGGCAGTGAGGGTTAGAGAGTGTGCCCAGATGGGAGGCAATGGCGTCTGTTTCTGCTGTGATTGTGCCAGGCTCCTGTGGGGTGAAAGCCTCACTCTTTATCTCCTCCTGGGCACCACCTGTCTCCCATTACAGGACACGGGGTCTCCTCACCCGCACCCCAATGTGAAAATTCCTCACATCAGAGCCTGTCTGGTTTGCTAAGGCCAACAGCCAGGTCTTCTGACACCTCATAACAATCCTTTTACAGATAGACAGCCCTTTTCACTCAGGTTTACAACCTGATGACCATCTACAGCAGGCCATGTACATCCTCCCTCTCCATTTTCCTCTCTCTCTGGCATGACGGAGCTGTTAATGGGCACTTGTGTGTTGCCGGGCTGACAGCAGCTCTTGGCAAACATTGAAGATTGGGCTGAGGAAGGGATGTCAAAGCCTGGTGCTGAGATTCAGATTCAGGGTAGAAAAAGCAGGGATCTACCCTCCTGACATTTAGGCCAGTCCTAAATTAAACTGGAATAGTCTGATGCACTAAAACAGGCAGGCCAGCTCTAAAATGCTGCACAGTTGCAGCATTTGACATTTGCAAAATAATATTTTGCCACTGTAGGTTTTGCTCTGCTTTGACAAAGAATGTGAAAATCAAGGTGTGTTCACGATACAGGTTTTGCAATCCGGAGAGCAACCTAAATAGCCACCAGCTGTTGAAATGTATTTAATGAATAGAGTGGAATGGAGTGCTGTTCCCTGCACCCAGTACAGCTCCTCCCTGCAGGGTGGAACAGCATATGTCTGTGGCTCTGGCACAGGATCAAAGGGAGACACAGCCACCTCAGCTGGTGACAGCCCCTTCGCCTATAACAGCCTGGGCTCTCTCTGTCTGGGGCAGGAAGACAGTTAAATTAGAGCCAGCCAGCACCGAATTAGCCTTTGTTAGGAGTTAAGCATTTCATCCTGTGGAAAGGACCTTCAGCTGAGGCAGAGGAAGGGGATGTACCACCAGAGCATATGCTAGTTAGTGCAGGCTTCACTTCAAAGGCTGCCGACCTCGTGATGTGAATTTCAATACTACCACAGAATCAACACACAAGTGCTATCGCTGTCTGATATGTACAGTAGCATAATCCAGTGGGTGGGAAGAGGGAGCCCTAATGCCCTTGTGACTTCGGAATAATTTTATGAAATGTAGGTGTAGATAAAATGATTGGACTTAATTGTCGCAGCTAATGATCAACATTTCTTGTCGTGCCAAGGGGAGCACTAGTTCGGATCTGAAGGATCACTGTATTTGCCCATAATTATCCATCTTTGTCTACCTTGACATTTCATAGGTCACTGATTTTGCATTACCAGGGACATTGTGATAACACTGGATCAGAACAAATAGGACAGCATGTAATATTTTGTGTTATAATCAGCTTATCTGGTTGGGGCCCAAGTGTGCAGACAAACAGGCAGCCTGGTTCGATGTGAATTAATGTGCTCATGGCAGGTTTGTGAGATTCTCTTTCTCCATGGACTTCTGACTGAGAGGGGCTCAGATGTGACAGCACAACTCCCTGCAGAAAGGAGTGAGTGTTTCTGGCAAAGTCATGACAGCATGAAGGGAAAGATGGCTGCTCCCTCCACCTGTACATCCTGGGCCAAGTCATGGCCGTTTTCTCAGAAACACAAGCTTTCTGGTTGCGTTTGTGTTCTCTGTTTTGTTGTGACAAAGCTGTCCTGTAATTTGTAATCAAATGCTGTGTACGTTTGTAATTACATGCTGTGATGATTTGTATTGCTTATCTATTACGATAGAGCAGGGAAGTTGAGCTTAAATACGAGGAGGACTCACATGATTTTACAGAGATCAACAGCCTACTGTAGGTGGCTATTTAGTCTAACTTTAACTGCATAAAGCCATTGACCCCTGAACTGGTTCATTTTATATTTTATTATTGTATGCCACTGGCCATTAACCTTTTGGGTAATGACTGAAAGCAAAATATAGGTACAGTCCAATCTGTAGAAAAACATATTTTAGGCAGCCTTTAACATTGGCTGATCATTATTATTTTCACATTTTAAAATTCAAAAGGTTTCATTTAAATTTAAGCAGTTGTAGACTATCATAGACTATTGTAGAACATCATACTCTTATACCATAAGCCTATTTATTCATAAGCATTTTGACTGACAGCAAATCAAAGTAATTGTCGGCACCACAGAAGAGGAGACAAAGGGACAGTTGTGTACATGCTCACAGATGGGAGTTTTGCTTTGGTTAGTGCACAGTGGAGAGGGAGGTGTGTTAGTTTGTATTGTTGGTCAGTTGAGGTGTGAAAAGAGTATGGGCCAAGATAAATTATCCAAATTCCAGATATCCAAATTATAGTGGCTAGCTTTAAAGAAATAATTTCATCATACACCTAATTGCAGTCAGTAAATCCCACTTTGTGCTCCCTGCACCTGTATTTGTGCCTGACAGGCTGCTAAAAAGAACAAAAAGAGACCAGTAGTATTGCTAATGAGTTAGCTATGCCCCACAAGTGCCTGGATTTCCTGTGCGTATTTACAGTTGCATCATATAGATGAGTCTCTATTTATGGTGTGTTTATGTGTAATGCGTCAGTGACAACAGAAGCTCATCCACTCCCCTGTGCTGCCTGTGCTGAGAGCCGGCCTTGGGCCCCTGCTGAGTATCCTATGTAGAAGTTGTCTCCTGGGGTCGGGCTGATGAACACGCTGTCCCTACTGCTCAGAGAACAGTCGATCGTCTCAGCAGCTCATCTACCTGGCTAGTGGCCATTCGAATGGGACTGAGCCAGCCGTGAGACTCTGGCACTCAGTATCAGTGTTGTGTATTGATACACACGGGCCATCTGGGTACTTGAAGGGTACAACTCCGCCTACCAAGTGATGCCACACATATCTGTTTATGCCCGTTAGCATCACAGTTATTTATTCAAGTAATTTTATAGTCTTTTGACAGTAAAATATCCCAGTAAACATTTTGACTGAATAAATGAGACTTGAGATAGTTGAGAGTCGACGTGTGTAATTTTGTGAAATCAGGACCTGAATATTTTTCTCATATCAGTTGCTAAAGCTTTTTTAATATGATTTTTTTCCATGCCATAATGTCATGTTTTTTCATATATTTGTGCTTGTTTGGGTCATATGTCAAATGCTGGCTGGGATGTTTAGATTTGGTTAACCAATAATGCAAATGTACATGGTTTGGATGGGGAATCAAAGAGAAGGGAATGAGTGCATACACCACCAGCATGTTTTCAGTTAAGTCCACTAAGCTTCACATCTGCGTGTATCTATGTGACTGAGCCAGCCTTGAACGAGGGTGTGTACTGCAATCTCCAATAAAGGGGAATAACATACACGCCACCACACTCTTCTCTGTGGTGCAGGGTGTCAAACCCCAAAGTTTACAGTACATATAAAGAAAATAGCTTTCCTGCCCACACACATCACCTCACCGCATCTTTTACTGTGTGTTTGACGTTTGGGTCAAATGAGTTTTCTCAAGACAAAGGTCACAATGAAAGATGCAGAGGTGATATGTGTGTGCGAGCACCGTCTTTTGTTATGCGGTGTTTACTGCTCTGCCATGAGAGATGAAGGTTACCATGTGAACTGAATGACAGTCTGTAGAGGTTTGGCCTGCAACTCCAGTCTGAGGATGAGTAAGCCGCTATGTCTGAGTGGGCAGCAGCAGTGGGTTTCCAGCGTTTGCTCAGTTGCAACAGTAATCATCAGATGCTCTCTGTGAACCTTTAGTCAGCTAAATGGTTTCAGCTGCCAAAGTGTAAAAATAACTGTTTGCTCTCTTGTCATAGTCGCTGTATGTAACGGTGCATTATTGATTCTAGTATTGTCATTTACCACATGGTCAGATTAATAGACATTTCAGCAATGCACAGCACCCTCCCTTATCTCTGCAGTAGTCTTTTGTGGCACTATGAGTCATTGTTTAGCTTCCATTAAGGTAAAAGTCTCATCTGAAAGCTTGGTGTTCATGCAGTGGGATTATCAGAATTACAGCCCTCTCCCTAGAGCCACGCATATACCATTGAGCCTGCTCTCTTCCAAATTAGCCCCCTGTTCCAACAGCCACACATTTTGTGATAGATCCCAGCTCAGCCTTTTTGTTCTGCTCCTGTCGCTCCCCTTTCATCATTCCTTTTATTACAGAGCCCTTTGATAGTAGTAGTAGTAGTAGTAGTAGTGTAGTGTTCCTCCTCGTCGTCTTCTTTCTATTCTTCTTCTTCTTGTTCTTCTTGTTCACGACATCTTCCTGCTTATTGTGCTTTTGCCTATCCTATCTTCCCTTTCTTCTCTGTCCCCCTGCCTCCTCTGCCTCCTCCTCCTCCTCCTCCTCCTCCTCCTCCTCTCTCTATGGTCTTCAGTAGTAGTGTGGTAGACTGATAGGCCATCAGCAGGCAGGTAGTGTAGCGTTCGGTGGCTTGGGGAGGTCAGACCCTGGCGATAGTGGCAGCTTCATTTTTGATTCTGCAGCATGCCGACGTCTCTGGTTCCCGGTGGAGAGAGAGAGAGAGAGAGAGAGAGAGAGAGCGAGAGAGCAACAGACAGGTAGAGAGAGAGGCAGAGAAGGAAGGAGAAGCACTGGAATCCAGACTAGGCTACTCCTGCTGCCACTAAGGGCCGCCTCCACTGCCACTGCTGCATGACGTTTAATATGCCTGATAGAGGACGCCTCGCTGAGGTCTAAGACACTCGTACACTCGGGACAAAATGCTGCAGAGCTGAGGAGCTTAGACGGTAAATCCTGACTCCCTCCCATTTTTCATTTCTCCCATTCTCCCTTCCTTTTCATTTGTTTTCATATCTCCGCCTCTCCTTTTCTCCTCCTCTCGCCTCATACACACATATTCATCTACTATCACTGTTTTCTCTCCCCTCACTCTTTACCCTCTCTCCTCTGCTCCGCCTGTCATTACTGTTGTCCTCTGTCCATTTCTCTCTCTCTCTTTCTCTCTCTCTCTCTCTCTCTCTATTTTCTGTTCTGTGCCCTAGGCAGCGTGAGTACCAAGGTGGGTCTGGTCATGTGAGAGGAGTGTGTAGTGGGCTCTGTGACGCTGAGGGGAGGGGAGATTGCTAAAGGCTCAGAGTGTGTGTGTGTGTGTGCGCGTGTGTGTGTGTGGAGGGATGGGCTTAGCTTCCTCTGGGGGTTATACTGGGTTTTCTGTAAATCTGTGATTCAGCAGTCAGCTTTCATGTTGATGTGCATATACACACATGCACACACACAAGCAAACAGATACACACTTGCAGGCAGCAGACGAGTACAGTATTAGCAGAGCGCAAGCATCTGTGCCCGCGCACACAGACTTAAGCTGTAGGGGTTATGTAACTTACTCTGCCATTTCAAATGATTTGAAATCACGACTGCTTGCTGTGCTGGACTAGATTACTGTGTGTCTGGGCCAGCAGTATGGTCAGTATAGTCAGAGGCTGGATGCGGCTGGATTCCGCCGAGTGGAACTGGTGCTTTGGTGTTGGGTAACAGAGGGGAATCCTCTCTTAAAGCCCCTGACAGCTCAGTGGGGGCATGCTAACACTCAGCATTGGTAGCCTCTCCTTCAGCCTGATAGGCTACAGCCTCCCTAATAGCCTTCTCCTTGGCTGCAGCTCGACTGTAGAAAAGAAACAGGCGCACACAATAACAAGGAGAAGGTGTCTCAGGACGATGTGTATATCTTGGGGTGCAACACTGGCATTTTGAGAGGCAACAAATTAGCTGTAAAGCTGTGTGCCGCAGTCAGAGTTGATGTACTGTTTGTTTCTGGGCGTTAGTCCCCCCAGTAAAAGGTCAAGTGTTCTTGTGTTGTGCGACCGTCAGTTTGATTATCATGTAGCTTCAGCTGAGTTGTAGCACGCTGTGTGCCTGCATATTTGTTTAGAGGATTAGCATTCAGTGTCATAATTAGATGTGAGGTTAACCTAAGAGATTTTGCTATCATCAAAGCAAAATCCAGGGGCAGCTTTAAAACCCATCCCGGAGCATGCACTCATGTGCATGTCTGTCTATATTTGATATCTTAATCAGATATCTACTATTTGCATATAGTAGATCGCCCCCTGATAAAGACATTTTCAATATTTCACTCAGCCATAGGCAGGATTATGATCCATCATTATGCATCATGCATATTCAACACAACAGGGGCTGGGCGAGAGGGAGAGAGAGAGAGAAGAGAGAGAGAGTATAATGAGGTTAACCCTGCTCACCAGAGATTGTGAGCAGAGCTTTTTCCAACTACAAAAGATCAGAAGACCAAAGGCTGAGAATAGGATTGGGGAAAGCCTCCTGTGTTAATTAGTCATTTCTGAAAGAATAGTATCTAAACCTCATTTTACCAGGGTGTTGCTGTGGGAGACTCACAGTGGAGAGTCAGCAGCAGCAAAAATAGCTGAAAATAGTTGGAGTAGACAGTACACCACATGCTACTGTTCTTTTGTCCCAGGGGAGCTCTCCATGGTGCTGAACACCAAGACGGGCATCAGGACTCACAGCTGAGGCACAGTTATTCCCAGTTCTTGGCTTCTTTTGCAAAACCTTTACTAACCTCTGTGGTCTGCTGCAGTGCTACTAAAAGATTTGTGGAAAATGTACAAATGTACCTATAGCCAGTGGTAAATGTGCTTATTGATAGTGATTTCGCATATTTGTTGCCATTTGTTTGTCAAGGTTAGTCCAGGTAGAAATATCTTGTACAAGGGAAGTCTGGCTAACAGAGCAGCAATATACTAAATATTTCTCCTGTTAGCCAGAAAAAAAAGCATCTCAAAATTAATAGATAATGTTGGAAAAAGTGAGTGGAAGAGAGAGGAGTGAGATACAGAGAAACGTACAATGAAGATCAGCAAAGTTAATGACAGCATCCATAAATTCCAATACATTCATCTTTCATGCTCCTACTTTTGTTGTTCACTGATCAAGTTGTCAGACTGGAACTTGCCATAATTTCCACCTAAACCCTAATCATAACCTGATTTATGCCTATAATCTGAAATTTAGTTAAAAAAAAGCAAAATCATTGACGCATTCATTGATTTTTAAAAATATAGAGCCGTTTGCCAGAAAGTGAAACCCCTAGTTACCAAACAGGCAAATCAGTTCCACTATGGAAAGTGGTGGAAAGAATTTCACTCCCACCCACTCACAGCATATGGGGGAATATCATGGAGGGAATATAGGGAATGTATATTGCTATGGATATACCTCTGTTGTGCATGCATTTGCATTAGCGCCATTGAGGCACAAATGCTAGATCCAGCTTAAGGGGTTGGTCTCCCTCATCTGTCTTCATCTAATGTGCAGTAAACGCCTCTTCACTTTATCCAGGAGCTCATTACTCACAATGGCAGCCATTTGAATCTTTTATCAGAGGGATTTTTAATTGAACATTGGCAAATGTGTTCCAAACAAATGGTCCTGAGCAAGCCTGAGAGCTGTGTGTGTGTGTGTGTGTGTGTGCGTGTGTGTGTGTGTGTGTGATATATTCATAGCGTGATGTCGAAGCCGTCTGGTTCTGAAAACTGTACACATTAGATACCAACCCACAAGGGAGATGGCAAGCCGTCTGCTGAGGCTCTATGTGATTCACTCAAAGGAAATGATATAGATGGAATGTTGAAATACAGAATCACTTCACATTTAGCAGGGTAGGATATACTGTAAATATGTATAAAGAGTCCAATCTTTTTCAATCTTTTTCCAATATTTTTTGGCATTTCTCGCCTTTTTGCATTTAGCTTCTTTTGACTGTGGGCTACATAGTGGTGAGCAATAGGAAAGACAGAACTGTCTAGCTTGCCTGTTAGAAATCCCATGGAGGCAACAGTAACTAACCTCTGTAGTGGCTAATATGACTCCCAGGTAAATAAATGAATCATCACTAAAGCATACAGTATTTGTTTTGTTTATTTGAAGCATCAGCATTGTTTTTGCAGATTTTAAAAGGAAATGCTTGGCACAAAGACCTGACGTTTGAAGTCTGTCTTGTGCCTTTTGGTTGAGGAAAACATTTCCCAACACAGTTTTGACTTCTTACTTTCACCTGTAAGCATATATGCATATGCTTGTATTACTGACTTTATTCATACCATTTGTATGACCTTAATTTAAACCTAATCTTAATTCTAATCTTAACCCCAAACCCAAACCCTAACCCTAAAATAGTTCCTTAAAGAAGTGAGAACCAGCAAAATGTCCTCACTTTGGAGGATTTTCTTCATTTTTCTATCCCTGTCCTCATAAGGGGAGAACTACTATAATACACATACATACACACACTTACACACACACACACACACACACACACACACACACACACACACACACACACACACACACACACACACACACACACACAGCTGAGCATGATCACGGCCTGCTGGACCTGCTACGACAGATAAGAGGTCAAAGATGTAATCATTCCAACTGTCACTTGCCTGGGGTGAAGCGCCACAAGGTTAAAGAGCATGAAAGGGTCAAAGCTGGTTCCTCCTCCTCCATCCGCTCTTCCTGTTCTCTGACCTCACTGCTCGCTGTCTTATTAAATATAGCCAACACTCTAAGGTCAAAGGGGGAACCAGCAGATGTAGCAAAGCAAAATGTCCTCCGTTTGAATGAATTCCAATATCTATTCAAAGTCAAACCGAGCCGTAGGCATTGCTGTGATGAAGTGCACATTCATGCGTTCACACGTACAGCACGTATTGTGTGCTGTGGACTTCTGGTGGCTCTACTGGTGCTTATTTTAGTCCTGTTTAGGGACACGTGTTTCCACGCAACCAGAGAGTGTGCACTGGTAGAACACACTGACACAGATAAAATCCCTTTTTAATTCTATACACTAATCTTTGAACATCCAGCTGCACTTTAGCACCCTTTCACTCCCATCCTGAGTAAGGATTTTCCTTGTGTGCTGATATGTAGCTGCTGAAAACAGAGGATCTGGTTGGTGATGTAATACTAGTCCACTGATGCTTTTCATGCATACAGTGTAACAGAAGGGGAGGTAGTAGTTAGGGTTGACTATAGTTGACTATACTCTAAATACCCATAAAAAGAGCTGGGTATTCTCTGTTTAAGTGTGTATACCCTACACTAGCGGATGCCTTCGAGCGTGCTAAAATTGAAGTGTTAACTCCTGATTGGATTAGAGTCACAGTGAGACGTGGCATCTCCAGAGCGGGCAGATCACCCAGGCAGCTTTGATGGGGATATCTCATTTTGAGCTGTCTGCTCCCAGTGAAAAGCCAATGGTGATTAACTCTCTGGATAATACACTGATAGACTATACAAGTCATCCTCTATAGTAATTGCAGCCGACTTCAACTGTGTTTTGGTTGTAATCGCACGACGTGAAGAAAGCTGAACTTCTCTCCATTGTAATTCACCAACGCTAACGCAGCATTCAGTTGTCAGCTCAATTAAACGGCTGCTCGATGGAAAGAAAAAAACAAGCATGAAAACAAGCGTTCAGAAACATCAGGAAACAGGAAAGGTTGTGTCAGCTGTCAGGTGGACGCTGGTGGAGCCTTGTGTGCTGTGACTCATGGCAGAGAATGCAATAAACACATACATTTTCAAACAATTTTTAAATATTTGAGTTTGATTTATCAAGGTTAGTTGTGAGATCAATTTACATCTCATTTACAAGGGAGACCTGGCACAAAATAAACTGTACAACCATGGAAAAAACAAGAGATCCAAGGCACCCCAGTTGTTAAGTTACAGTTATGACTTGCCAAATAGAATAAAGGCTTTTTAACTGATTTTGGGAGTGCCGAGGATCTGTTTTTTTTCCCACATTATTACCAGAGGACCCTGTTTTACACCTCACCCCACAATCTTTAACATTTGAGGCTGAGAATCATTCCAGCCTCCTATCTGTTTTCCAACAATAAAAGCATTTTGTAATATGTAATAGATAATCTCAGAAAATCTCTCTCTCTCTCTCACTTACACACACACGCACACACACACACACACACACACACGCCTAAATAATGCTGAATAATGAAATGCTCCAGCTCTCTCTCTCTCTCTCTCTCTCTCTCTCTCTCTCTCTCTCTCTCTCTCTCTCTCTCTCTCTCTCTCTCTCTCTCTCTATCTCTGACTGCCTAGTCTCACTGAGTTCTCTCAGGAAGCTGCTGTTCCTGACAAACCATAGCAGTCGTCCTCTGCTTTTTCTCTCCTCAGGAGACTGAGATCAGCACCAGACGGAAGGAGTGTGAAGCACTAGAGGCGGAGGTGAAGAAAAAGAATCAAACATGTCAGACTTTGGTAAGTGCTCCAAAAATATACCCTGGCCTCTGAGTGAAAGGACGGGAGGCTACAATTGATTTGCACCTGAGAGCCTTGCCCGCTATCATCACACACAAAGGTCCCCAGAGGAAATGAGCTCCAGTCTACTGTTGTGATAGCTTGGCTCTCTGGTTGTGATTACTGAAATTGAAAAAGGGTAGCAGTTAACTTCAATTTGCATTATCTGTATGTTGTGTTTTGTTAGCATGGGAAATATATTTCTGAATTAGAGCAACACTTTCTTGCTTGCAGTGTGTGATCCTGCAGGAACACAGTGGGGAATACAGTATAGGGTGCTACGGACTGTATTGTGTACACAGTGTACTATGAGCAGTGTCCTCAGGCTGGGGCTATAGTGGTGTCTTTTGTATACAGTATAGTTCATGCAGCTAGTGTTGTTCCTTATGTATACAGCACAGTTGATGCTGTATAAGTAATGGTCACCCACTGAGAAAGGTCAGAGGTATGTTACACAAGTCCTCTGCTTCCACGTGTCGTTCGCTGCCTCTGGAAGGACATTTTCTCAGAACGTACTAGAAATGTCATTCTGCCTTGTGGGCTGGCCTTGACTCAAGACAAAAGGCCAGGAAAGGGAGAAAGGATGAGGCGCAGAGAAAAAAACCCTTCCTGACTTCTCTTAAGGTCCTTGTCTACATGTCTCACCTTGACATTTGACATTTTAACATATGGGCACATTGGCTGCGCATAAAAACAAGTTCCCTGTTACTCTTCATTGCTCATGTTCTGATAGTAATACAATAACTCACTCCAAAGCGATGGTTGGTTACAGTTGTGTTTAGTATTTTTTGTTGATCAGTCTTGATCAGAACTGATGCTAGCTGCTAGCGAAGTAAAGGAACATACCTTATTCAGTTTATCCAAGATACTTGCACATGCTTTGCTACTTGAATTGGAGGGTTTGCGGTTTGAGCCAGGTCAATGGCAAGTGCTGAACACCAAGTGCCTGGCCAGACCAACCATCCAGACCAACAGGAGCCAGCTTTCCCGCTTGGGTTGCTGTGTATGGTGGTGGTTTGAGTTAAGAAGAGTGAGTATAATTTGCCCCTTGGGTCAAACTCACTCCTAAAGGGAATTACCCCTACTTTGCCATTTTAATTGGATCCTTTTCAAGCGGCAGATCACAGAAGACAATGCCTATTCAACTTTTATTGTCAGGTGGTGCTGGTGAGCGGAGGGTTTGCAGTTGGAGCCAGGCTGAAGGCAAGTGCTGAACGCCAAGCACCCTCCAGTGACCAATGACCAGTAGTTACAATTGCTCTGCATTGTTGTGTTATTTAATTTTCTTGAATACATACATACCTGAGACAAGAGAAATCATCAGGCTTTATCATTATCAGTATCCCTCTCACAGCAGGAGAACATCAGCAGTGTGAATCACAGCACAACAAAGGCTTAATGGTTCTGGTCTGAGGGGTTTTGCCATCACAGCCACAGGAGTCCCAGCATGCAGACCAATCACTCCACATTATACTGAGATGGAGAGAGCTCTGCTCAGCACAAAGCTTCTGTTATATGTTATCTTGAGAATTAAATATTGCTGCTTTGTTGTGTTATGCATTGGTTCTCAAAATGCGGTCTGGGGACCTCAAGTGGGCATCAGTCAATACTAACTCAACAACAACAGAAATCAAACTCTTATTAAATGGGTGTCTGTAGCCTATTTATCTATTTTGGGGTCTGTGACGTGAAAATGTTTGAGAACTCCTGTGTAGGAGAGGAGCAATACAGAGTTTCTCAACACCCCTTTCTATTAGAGGAGGATGAAACTTAGCACTGGGTATTTGGAACACTGGTACAATAAATAAAAATTATACATACATGTAACCTGTAGAGGTAGGAGGCAGAGAGTAGTGCAGATGGCCTGGACTGAGATTTTTTTTTTCTATGAGAGGGAGAGGCGCTTGAGGGATTCAACAGTAAGTTAAATGGCACTGTTTGGTCCTGGACCATTTGAATTCATTCCCTCATGCCCTGAAGCCCTCTTCTTTAGATGAGCTGTCTTTGTGTGTGGCTCTGTGCCCCAAATAAACACTCCATTAGGACTGTTTTCTCCGCTGCCGTCCTCTCACGTTCCCTGCCCAGAGCAGCACTTCCCTCCTCGCCCATTGTCAGCCTGCTCAGTCCGGGGGAAACTACCCAAAGGACAAACTGTCCCCAAATGGCGTGCAGAAATGGCAGGCTGGCCTCCGCAGACTGCAGCGCAGCTCTTATCTCCTCCCGCACTGAGCTCTGAGAACAGAGACGCAAACAGAGACAAGACCAATGAACACCAATGTGAGGGGATGGTGGGTTGACAGTAATGTCACTCCCTGTTTGGTCTCAACTGGCTCACCTCTCTCTCTCTCTCTCTCTCTCTCTCTCTCTCTCTCTCTCTCTCTCTCTCCCTCTCTCTCTGTCCCCTCTCTCTCCTCCTCTCTCCTCTGTTTTTCTCCTTCTCTCACTCCTCTCTCTCTCCTTAGCTGCCAGTCTGTCTGTCTGTCACCATCTCTTTCTCCCTAACTCTCTCCTTCTCAGGTGAAAACAAATGCAGGCAAGAGTGTACATACAGTTAGAGTAAGAGCATCCTGTAGCCTCCCAGTGCAGAATGTCTCACTGGTGTTTGGTGTATAATAACGTATTTACCGAACACTAGCTGCCTATACAGGAATGTACATTAACGTTTCATATCCAGTGTTGCAATTCCGGCAGTCTCCTCGCAGTGAGCATAGCCGTCCGTCGTGTATATAAACACACAGTCTGAGTGAGTGTGTGAGTGACAGTAAACACTGCCATCGCCATCTGGCACCTCCACCTTCCTGGGTATCGAGTGTATATTAACTACAAACCATCACCAGAGCGTGCCTCCGCTAGCATTTAAGGCCTGTTACCATGGCGACAAGCATCAGCTGCTGCGCCAAGATCACCCGAATACGTATCAGTGCTAATCGAAGATCAATAGCGAGGCAGACAGCAAGCACAGTCAACAAGTCAAAGGACCAAGCTGTGTAGCCGGGCTCACAAATCTAGCTCGATAGCTGGGTGTGAAATGCCTGCCTCTGTGGTCATGAAGGGCATACTGCCTCTGAGCTTTCATTAAGGATTGTTTGCAAACACAAACACCTTCTGTCAAAAGCATGTTTTGTCAGGTCTCATTGGCTTTTGCTTGGGCACATGGCTAGGCATGCATTGTATGTGCAAAAACAGAAAAATCTAAAATCCCATTTCAAGATAGAGAGGTCTATTGTGTGTCTCATTTTATTTGCATTTTACACAGTACAATAAATTCAGTTATACATTAGTAGGTGCATGGGAGCACCTCTATGAGAGCTGGGCTCTGTGTGTTTGTTGGTTCGTTCATGCGTACTTTTTTTCAGTGCCCAGGGGAATTACGGTATCATCTTTAGGCCGCATAGAGCCCTAAGAGCTCTGCATAAGGGAAATACAGTGTGCGCTCGTACACCAGGCGGTACGGTAGAAGTCACACAAGCATGAGCCAGCTCTATGTTGGTGCGCAGTACATTCGCATACCAGGATGTAGCTCAGTGACTAATTACGGTCAACACATGAATTAAATATTTTGTGCAGCGATTCTTGGATCTTAGTTACAACACTGTGCTACCACAGTGATGGTGTTAACAGGTGGAGATTTAAAGTCAACGTAGTTTCACTCACTCAATCATGCATGCTGTACCCCCCACCCACCCCTCTAGCCGAGCATCTATAAAGCGCTAGCACACTTGTATCACCTTACATTTTATGCATTTAGCTGACACTCCAGAGTAACTAATAGTGAGTGCGTCAGTAGAATTACCTATTGTTATTCTTTAAGGTTATTCTAATTCCAAGATCATCAACATTACAAGAAATCAAGTCCCGAGTGCAAAGTCACACACTCAGATAATACCTGTAATGAGTATATGTTTGTTCCTAACGTATTCAGGCATAATAGAGAAGTGCTAGTTAAAGAAATAAGAGCCAGTACACTAGTGATTGGCTGCCTGTGGTCTATATTGAACAGGAGTAAAAGGTGGTGCCTGCAGTAATTGAGTCAAGAGAACAGAGTAAGTGGGTGAAATGTTTGTTGTGCTTGTGTGTTAAAGAGCAGGGCTGCTTCCTCCGTCAGGCTTGCAGATTGCAAATTAAACACACAGCACCGACACACCAGCTGAGTCAGACCATGTCTGGACAATACACATGACTGCCTCTGCACTATTAGGCTTCCAAACAGAGGAGAATCTCAGGCATTTTGCACCGTGGGCCTAATTATAATGTGCTATAGTGCAACATGTATTATTCACAGACCTACCCTGGCTCGTCAAGAATGAATAGAACACATTCTAATGACTTCCCTATTGGTCAAACATCAAGTGCCTCATCTTATCCTCAGAAATCACTAACTTTTGGCACATCAGCTACAGTTATGTTGTTTCTGTTATTGAGGTTGTATTTCTTAGAATACTGCTCTGATCCAAAAGCATTACAAATCAATAATCACATTGGATATACAGTATATTATGTACAAAATGTATAATTTTGATGTTTGCACTTAAAGAAATGGTTAGTGAAGCAGAAGCATATCAGGTTTTCTACTGAATAATGCTGTCGACAGCGCACGGTATTCTACATTGGATTCTTTTCCTCATTAGGCTCACAGTCTCTCCATAAAAAAATGTCTTGCCAAGGGATTATGATGTAAACTGATCTGTTTAAAGCATTAACATGTTGACAATACAGGACAGAGAAACAGCTGATTCCCTGTGTTTAGGACAATTCGGTGTGCTTCGCCATGCGTGTGCTATAGATTCCAAATTCCACAAAGGGGTTTCAAATAAGGATAACAGGCATGTTCAAATGCTTAAATCAATGAGGAGCTGAAATTTCAAAAAGCATTTCAGGCCATTGCTCTCATCAGTGTACAATGCGGCACCTCTGTTTCTTCAGCAGATATTTGTCCCTCTGAATGAACCTGGAGGCTTAGCCAGCCCACATTAGCTCTGAATTGGAGGATCAATGGATATGAATAGGAATGCCAATGCAATCCAGTGCTTGTACGGGAAAGATTAAAATTGACTGGTTACAATTGATGCAGGTTGAAATGCCAATACATTTTTTGATGCGAGCGAATTGAAATGAATGGAAAAGCAGTAGATTCAGTAGTTGTGACTTTGGTAGGTCATAGGGCTGTTGTTTACTTTTGGCCATTTGTCCTTCTCTGACAGTATTTCTCCTCTATGGTGTGCATATGTCCGTAGTAGTAGTAGTAGCAGTAGTAGTAGCAGCAGCAGCAGCAGCAGTGATAGTAGCAGCAGTAGTATGCATATACTATGTGTATTATAATCACATCACATAATACCATTATGAATGCAGTATGAATAAGTGTTAGGTGGCTGTGAAGAGCTTGCACAAATACAGATGCTTCAGTCAGTATTCACACCATTTCACATTTGTAGATTTTGTTGTACAACAATTATGAAATTTTTTTGTATTTATGCAAAAATGTGTCTCTTTAAAAATCTTGCAAATTAATTCATTTAGACAAGGTTTAAAACGTTATCTGATTTTTTAAGCACAGGATCTACCCACCCCACTATCCCAACCCCACCACAGCACCTGCCAAGGTGGACCAATATGTTTCCTTTATTTATAGATGACATTTGAGTCCAATGCCAAAGAAAATAACTGTAACCATTACATCACTATATATGTAGATTGCAATACGTCCGATTGGTTTCTCTTGATTAATTTCCCTAAACTAATTTACATTGCTATCTATAGTCCTAAAAAATATACACACTCATACCAAATGTTGTTTTATAAGGCATTATCTAATGGGATCAGTGGCACTCATAATGTTCTTATAATGTGCTTATGATGCCTTATAATGCCTTTTGAGCAACATTTCAACTGAAGTATTACTTCTCATTCTTGGATGTGAAGTCTGTTAACATGTGTACACGTATATTGATACATTGATGTTAGTTTTTATGTTTGCCTGTGTCTACATTTTGCCCTCTGTTGAAACATGGCCGACCTTCATAAGTAAAACATCAGGAAGCAGCAGCAGTACAACGCCGTGCACCGTCACTAGCCATTAGGAAGCACTGTACTTACTGTAAATTTATCATGCATGAGCAAGGAGGTTTCTTAGCTCCCCATAAGAACAACACTTGCTGTGCATGCTGCTGTAGCTAAAGCGAAATGCACATCAAAAAAAGAGAGCTCTCCAGTTGACACTGCAAATTGCATCCACGGCACGCCTCATGGCTGTTGATTGAATGTAATTAAGTTTTCCTCCTCTGCAATGAAGGGATGTTTTTTAATCTCCCCCTGACACACTTGGTGGGAAAAAGGGTGGGGGGAAGGAGGCTATTTGCGTGTGTGTGTGTGTGGGCGGAGGGGGGGGGGTATAAGAATGCATATCTGATGTACATCCTATCACAGGGAACAGGGATTCTCTACATCTAACACATTGCGGTAAAGGCTTATTATTGTATTATTATTATTCCACTGTAGTGGTGGCTATCATTTTTACTAAAATGGCAGCTTTTTCATGATGCCACACATCTTCTCCTTTTAGACATGCTTTCTAGGACATAGGAGAGAACCTCAAGCAGTTTCCTCGGATGAATAATGCATGGCCTATCGCTAACAACACGTTGAGTTGAGTGCTGTGCTCTGGTCTAATCACGCCTGTCTTGTGGGGGTCTAAACACTGTTTTCTTCCTGACTCCTTTGCCTAGGAGAATGAGCTTCAAGATGTTCTCCAGGAGAAGAAGCACTTGAGTCTCCAGTTGTTCAGCAATAGCCAAAAGGCATCCGAGTATGAGAAGGTAAGAGACGACTAGGCAGTGGTTTTGACTGTACAGTGAACTTCTTGCCTTATCTACACACACGTCTCAGGGGTGCTCCATTCTCACTCGTGATGTTTCCGCAGGTTGTAGGCTATGGTATATCTGTCCTGTGAGTGGGCCTAAATAACCAGGTTCTTCTTCATGGACCGTGGCCTTGGGCTGCGCCTCCCGTGTCTTTACATTAACACACTATCAGATGAATTTCTGGCTCCTGCTGGCGCTCGGCCAAAGCTGCCCTGGGATGCCGTAGAGATGAATGTGTTGAGGATGTTGAGCTGTTTCTCCACCATCCCGCATATCAATGCGAGCCTCAAGCCTCCGATTCTATTAGAGCACTATCGCCTTCCTTTTAGCCCGAAGACCTCAAAGGCCTTCTGAGCTGATAACACCGAGGCAGAGGAGATCCACAAACACAGAGCGCCCGGCCTCTCTCTATGGACAGGAAGGCAATTTCCTGGAGGAGTTGATTGGCAGGTAGTTGCTGTGGGGTTGAAGAAGGGCGGGATGCTGGTTATTGATGTCTTATCAGGACTGGGGCGGCTCTCGGAGCAGCTATCCTTCACTGTTATCACACAGACGGATATGAGAGCAGCACTCTGCAGGGCAGTGCGGATATTAGCCCTCGCTTACACCCCCGTGTTCTGATCCCTATCATCTCTCTGAGTGAACTAGGAGGAGCTGCAAACGGCACCTCCCTCTATCCATATTAGCTTGTCTGTCGACCTGCTTCTGCTGAATCCAATATTGTTTTGTTCAATCTGTCTACGTTAGGCCTGGCAGTCGCTCCTATCCATGCAGATACTTTTAACTGTGTGGAGGCAGGCCACACAGAGGCAGACTCACTGCCTACTGTTTGTGTTGTTTTCGTTGCTGTTGTTGTTGTTTGTTGAAACAGCCTCCTCAAGCAGTCATTAGTCATTCATGGCTGCACTGAGGAAGGGGCATTACCACATTATGGCTGCAGGAACCAGTCACCTTGTTGCTGATTAGGGGCATCTAAAAAGCTGATTGCAATATACTGCCTCATGAGTGGCAAGACAACTGGCCTGTGCATGAACAGAATATGAAAAAATAGAAATGGTCACACGTTTGTCAGATATTATATACAGTGGCAGTATAGGACTCGTTGCTTTAAGTGTTGAATTGCTGTACAGTGTGAATATAATGTGCAATCTCTTCATTCAATTGAATGCTTTGCTCTTGGTTAACAATGAAGCATGAATAATTTATTAATGTTTTGGTCTACAGCTGTGGGAGGGAGTGAATTATGTTACTCCCACATTATTACAATATTTAAAGGCTTTTATCACTGAAACCAGCTAGCTCCCCTGTCTGCCCCGTGACAATTTCTGCCTATTAGATAACATGCCATTCATATACTTTCAGCCCACTGCTAACTGACTGTCTGTTAACATTATAAAATTAGCTATGAGTCAAATATGTAAGAGCTGATTATGACAGACTGATAAAACTACAAAATAGGTGTTTATATTTGATTGACCACTGATGTAGAAAGAAGTGGTTTGGACAAAAATCTATGAGCAGGGAATAGTCTGTTTTTCCGGCTTAACCCCACTACTATGCCAGGGTGCATTCACACCAAGCATGTTTGGAGCAGTTTATTTGAGCTCTGGAGCGTTTACTCCTTTAGTTTGGTTCATTTGGGCAGGTGAGGACAATGTAATTTGAACTTGGCTGGCGCCAAATAACTATACTGAGACGCCTGAAAATGCCTCTCAGTCCTCTTCCAATTGAATTGTGATGCAGTTTGTTAGGAGTGAGAACGTAATCCGAACCAACTACAGGATAGGATATGACCCCTAAATGCAAAGTTTTATGGGTATAAGGAGATGGATGTTGACATCTGATAGCCAACAGTCCCTCATGCTTGGAAAGCCTAGAATAACAAAATGAAGCGAGGCAAACCACAGCCTGGACTGATGCTCATATTCAGCTATTTCTTCATGATGATATGAACACCAGAGAAGAGACAGACAAGTCAATCATGCTTAGCTAAAGTTACAGGGACTGGAATCAGATTTGTTTTGACTCTCTCAGCCATGAAAATCTAGCCTGGCAGGATGACAGGTTACCAAAACTCTGTCCAATAAACAAGCTACTTGTAACTTTTGCTTACAAACCCTGGTTTGCTTGTAATCGGGCAGTGTGAACCTAAATGAACCAAATACAAAAAGGCAACAAAGTAAACTATTCCACGAGGGTTCAGACTGCAGAAACCGAACTGTAGGTGTGATCGCGCCCTCAAACTCTGGCTCCTTGCTCCTTGCTGGTTCTGTATGTACAGGTGAAGTCTGAGTATGCCCGGCTCAAAGAGACCCTCGGTGCTGTGACGCAGGAGAGAGATTCAGCCCTGTGGGAGAAGAACCAGCTCCAAGGCAAACTGGAGAACCTAGAGCAGGTGCTCAAGGTGAGGAAGGCCAGGCATGTCCCCGCTATTTGTCACTATGTACTGTATTTCTAGCAGTATGTCTATCCCGGGGGCCTGATTCAGGTGTTTTTACAGAGCCTGACCCTCTGCCAGTCTCCTCTCCCTACCTGTACTGCACTGCCTTCACCTGGTTATCTTCCTCTATACTGTCTAATGTCCCTGACGTGTCTGTTGCCTTCCAGTGCCGTGTTGGGAGGTCTCACCAGGAGCTGTGAAAGAGTAGAAGCTTGGAGCAGACTGCCCCCCCCCAACCCTACCCCTCATCCTCCCGCCTCCTACCCCACCCCTTAATGTTTTCCAACCCTCCCTGACCCATCCCTTCCGCCCCCCCCTCCCCCCCCCTCCCCCTCCCCCCTCCCCTCTCCCCAATCCCCTCTCCCCTCTCCCCAATCCCCTCTCCCCCTGCTAGAATTATAAGGTATCACTGCTATGTCCATCTGTTAGGGAGCAGCCCTACTCAATCCCATTCCGAATGCTTTTTCTCCACCCCAGTGGCTGTGCTTCTCTTTCCCTTTATCCGTGGGCTGCTTACCAGACATACGAATGGTCACCTGGCTATAAGACCAGAGCACTGTGGAATGTGATTTTGCATGAGGCAGGACAAAGAGTTTGGCTTTAGGAGGATGGGTGGGGGGAGGAGGAAGGGATAGAGAGTCGGGGTGGGGTTGTGGGGTGGGTGGGGTCACCCCTCATGATGATAATGTCACCTACAAGTTTGATGACATTACCTATCCTAGACCTTAAGTTTTTTATTGGCATGAAAATGTCATTTGCTTCTTTTCCCCTAACAGTGTTGCAAATACTGTATGTTTGTCTGGTTATTCACATGTAATGAGAGCAGTAAGATGACTGGATGACACTGGCATATTGGGCTATGAAGAGCCTTGCATTCAGTCCCTTGTATTGTATGGCTTTTGTTGTTATGGATGACCACAGACAAGTGAGCACGCTATGGAGTTTGCTCACCCTTTTCATGTAACTAAAAACCCTGTATTGATCATGCAAAGACAACATCGCTGAGGACAGCTTTTCAGACAGTCCCAGTAATGAGACTTCTAACAGGTATTGTGTTACCTAAAGGGGGCAGCAAACCTGACTGTGGATTGATGATTGTTTTTTTTTCGCACAGCAAAGCATCTCTAGTCCTCATCCATAAGCACCCTTGTGCAAAATTTGATCTGATCTCTCTAGAGGATCATTTGACATAAACTGTTCTTACATGACACGCACTGTGGCATAGTTTATGTCTTTCTTGTTTTTAAGGGTTTTAAGGTCAGTACACTGTGAACCAGCCTCTGTATGTGTTATTTGTGTGCACATGTACACCTGTGTCGTTTCTGAGTGTGGAATAGAAGACTGGAGATGCAACTGTTTTGGCTCAGTGCCGTTGGTTTTTAGTTCTACTAACAGCAGCCCTCTCTATGCCCCCCACAATCCTCCCCCCGCTCTCCACCCCTGCCCCCTGCGGACAGCATATGCGTGAGGCTGCAGAGCGGAGGCAGCAGCTAGAGTTGGAGCATGAGCAGGCCTTGGCTGTACTCAATGCAAAGCAGCAGGAGATTGACCTTCTTCAGAAGGTAAGGGATGCCAGGTTACACCATTACTAACAGCACCGCAAGGCTGGCCTTTCTTGTTTGCCCAGCCTGTGCCCATGTCAGGAGTCAAAGAGCTTTGTGTTGAGCCGTGGCGCTATACATACAGTACAACAAAGGTGAAAGACAACTCAAAGACTGCATTAAAGAACTAAACTGGTGTGAGAATTATCGCCTGGAGATTGAATTTGGTTTTCAATTCTGTCACTGTGCTGTCTGAGAATAGAGCAATCTACTTTTCATAGACTAGGACGCCCACTCACCTCTATCAACATATTCATCAGGGTTCAAAGAGCTTTGTGTTCAGCAGTTTTGCTACTATAGCCACTCCAGTGTATCCTCTTAAACCCCTTCCTTCAGCTGTCTATCACACTCCAAGCCTGCCCAGACAGTGTTCAACATCTCAGGAGTACTCTTGTTTGTTACAGCGAGCGAATCAAAAGGCCAAAACCTAGAGTAGATATGACACTTTTGGAGGCTTGCTTAAAAAAATGCTGGCCGAGACTATTTGATGGTTGGGCTGCCTCCTCTGCGCACTGGAGCCGACTGTAATGTCAAAGCAAGCCCAGCGATGGCTGAGATGGCTGATAGTGTGAACGTGATAGGAATTGTCACCAACGCCTCCTCTGGACCCACAGCTGAGAGCCTGTATCTCAGTGTTGCTGTTGCTGCAGTGTGCCTCCAACTTTAGAGTCAGCCATTAACAGGCAGAGTTCTCAGCTTTTCTCTCATTAGCAGAAGCTCATTACTGTGTTATCTTCCTTCAGAGACACTGGCTGGTTTCTGCATTCTCTTAAATTAATTGCCTACGAAGTGGATTTATGAAATTGGAAAGTCCACAGATGCTCTCTCATTCGTGTGGAACATTTGTTTTTCTCAACAGATGTTTCTAGTCTCCAAAAGTAAACTAGCGTGTATTATGCTATGTTTTTTATACAGTACAATGGTTCTGTATTACTCAAATAGTATTGTTATTGAGTGGCCTGGACCCTTAATGTACTTTTGGTGGAATACTATTTCAGATTCATTCAAAATCATTTTAACCTCATTTTAACCTTTTTTTAACCTCAGTCCAGACCATTATTCTCACATATGGCTTTCCCAACCATTCAAACACACATTCTGGCAACATGTTTACTGTTTCACCGAACATCTACATTACTACTATAAAGGAAAGATTAGCCAGGACCTGGTTTGCAATGTAGCAGCAAATCATTCTTATCATTTTAACCTGATTGGAGGAGCTGAGGTTTACAACATCAGGACAATTCAGATGATGGCAGTTGAGTGGTCAGTCACAGGTATGTATACTGAATTGACTTTCAAATACTTTCCTGAGTGTCAAACCTCATCCATGTGACAACTAATTAGACTAAACAAACCATAACAATGTGAAAATGGTAGAAATAAAAGCCACAGTACCGGGAGTGTGGTATAGTGAGTATGGGCTTTTCCAAAAATCTAGGCACTCCTGTATGGTGAAAAAAAAGCCATGTTGGCCTTCATCAGGGCATCGTGCCTCACCATACTGTGCACTCTTTCTATCTTTCTGTCTTTTCCATTTTTTACGTTTTAGGTACCCCATCAAAGTGCAACTTGTTTACATACCTGCTCACACACATTTTTACCACACACACACAAAGCATATCAGCTTGCCTTTAAACCAAAGTTTGAAGTTTTTACTGGTTCTGTATGACCCAGGCTTGGCCACAGTATATAAATGTAAAATAAAGAATGGAAAAGTGTTTCCAGAGGTTTGCAGAAGCCTCTTACTGGTGTTTTATTTTGAATCTCACTCTCTCACACCTGTGTTTCCCAGGCTCAGGTTGAGGCTAAAAAGGAACATGAGGGCGCCGTCCATCTGTTAGAGGTGAGTGTCTGGACACCGGGGGGGTGGTGGGGGCGGGGCGGCTGTGAGTGTAAGTGTGTGACTGCTACTGGAGTGAATGGAGCGGGTCAGCCTGGCGGTCAGACATATAAGCCTGGAGCCATTTGCTACTCCTGTTGACCTCATTGGCTGAAACCTTTTGCACATTTTCAGTTCTTCATATATTTAATATGGATCTATATGGATTTTTTTTTTCCACAATATGGTTTAAATGACTTGGTAATCACCCTTTTCAACCCACTGAACAGGGTTTTGTAAATATCAGTCTCTTTCAAATAAATGTGTAAATCATAAACAATAATGTATTTGTATCATACATGACCATTATCTATCTATTATTTCATCTTTCTATAATTATTGTAATCAAGTGATACGTACGTATGCATGAGTGCCACAGCAGACCTTAATTTCCAAAGTGTTTTTCTTTCAAGATGTGTATGAGTGATCACATGTGTAATTGTGCTTAATTTCTTTCCAACATCTCTTTTCACTGTATTGGTTGTGTTTATGCACATACAGAACCACTTGGACAGCATGCAGGTATTTCAGAATTGTTTTTATTTATTTACTTGATATTTCTTCCACCTCTCCCAGTACAGTCCATAGGATATACTGTACTCCTCTGTTTTCTTTGGCTCTGGAGGTATGGTTATGGAATACCATATTGCAATTTATGATTTCAGTCTTGTATTTATGGTAAAATTGATCAGTTATGTTTTGTTTACATGTGGTACTGAAAAGGTACAACTCAAAGACTATTTTAATGAACTAATTTGATGTGAGAATTATTGCTTTTGGATTGAATTTGGTTTTCAGCACTGTTACTGTGCTTCCTCAGTATAGAGCAATCTTCTTTCCATAGGCTATAACACCCACTCGCCTCTATGAACATTTTCATCAAAGCAAACTGCCTTTTATTAAGTCACAAGTGGTGGGCTTTTTGAAGGGCTGGAACATTACTGATGGCATAAATTGGAGGTCTTTCAGACTTGAACATAAAGAAAAATTTAGCTACAGTTGCTTAACAATTAATGAAGGAACTCTAATCATAAAACCAAGTTTCATAATGAATATGCATAGACTTCAATCAAAGATGGCTGCCTGAGGAACCCACTGACCGATCTTGTTTCCACATGCTCAAAGCTCATAGACACAGTGGGAGGTGCAAATTTAACTATTTACAATCAGCAGCATCAACAACGAGGCATTAAAACTCGCAATGCATACACATAGAAAAACAAAAAACATCAGAATCCATTTAGTAAGTGCAGAAAAAAATAAGTAAAATACATTGCAATAAAACTGGTCTTTCAGTAGTCTTCATTCATTGCAGGTTTTTCAGACTTACCATCTAGAACAAGCCCTTTTATTTCTTGTCTATCATGGAAATAAAGTCAAAGTCAGCTCTGTGCATTGTGGCAAAACTCTATCAAAGGATCACAGTGGATGTGATCCTTTTTCATTGTAGTGGTAGCATTGCATGTATGTTATCCAGCATGTGTTTCAAACAGCATCTACTCGTCATACAGTTGTGAACTGTATGATGCCAATAAGCTAATCACCCTTTGTGTTAATTCACTAATTTACTAATTTGCAAATGCAGGAATTAGAAAGGTCACCCCTCCTCTAATAGCATGTTCATGTCCAGCCAAACAATAACTTGTCTGCATGAAATGCACTCGCAGTGCTTTAACAGAACAGCTTAGAAAGTAGTGCAGCAGGCATTGCTGTGCATTGGGCAGTGCTGAAAATTCCATGGTCGCTGCAGTGTCCCCCTCAGTGTCTGTGGTTTAGATTGTCTTAGATGGAAGATTACGTGGTGTTCAAGACCTGGTTGTCAACGAACCATCATTTAACTTCAGAAGAAATCATGCACTAGCACCTGGGATTTCCATTATGCCTGCCCATGCAATTACAGTACGTTCAGTTTGTCAGTTTCATTACTTCTGATGAATCTTGCCTTTGTTTTACTGTTTCTGTGCAATGAAGTTGAGCATTTTTTGGTATGCTTACTCCCTCATAGAAAGAGGCTACTCCTCAGAATCATATGCATTAACTGTAGTCTTGCATGTGATTTGTATACTGTACTGTGAATAGTAGTTTAGGAGTTTAGGAAGTGTTTCTCTGTAATGACTGATCTCCATGTTTCAAGTCCGAAAACCCATTCCACATTCTATTTGTGTGTAGATGTTAGACGTGCAGCGCCATATACGTATGTACGTACGTATGTGTATATTCTAGAATTTTCTTGTGTAGAATGTTCACTCCTGCATTCCGCTTTAACCTAATTTCTTCTTCTTCTGTCACTTTCTTTTGTTTGCCATCCTCTCTCTCTCTCTCTCTCTCTCTCTCTCCCTCTCTCCTCCCTGACTATGTCATCAGGCCAAAGTCCGTGAGCTGGAGGAGAAATGTCGGACTCAGAGTGAGCAGTTCAACCTCCTGTCCAAAGAGCTGGAGAAGTTCCGGCTGCAGGCTGGGAAGTTTGATATCCTCAGCACTGAACCCTTAACCGTATGCGAATCCCCTGGATCGCCCAACAAATCCCTGTCCCAGCTCCTTAATGGACTGGCCGCACCCATAGGGAAAGGTGTGTGGGATCTTACTGATCCTCAGTGCTTTCACTCCAATATGCTTTAGGTTTGAAAAATAAATCGTTATCTGATGTTCATTGCTCAGTATTTCAAAAATACAGAACATTCTTTGAAATGAGACTGTTTTGTAAGTAAAGGTCTCAAGGTAGCTAGCAGCTTTAATAACAATACGTAACAAGTTTTACTTTCATGCCTACAATAATTTTACAAGAGCAGGGGTCACAGTTTCAAACGTTGGATATCTCCTTAGGGAATGAAGCTAAATAAATGAGAGAGAACACCAAGGTTTTTTTTTTGTATGTCGTTGCCCATTCTTAGAAAAGCACAGTGCTAGTGAATAAACGTATCGTTACAGTCATTTGAGAGCTGTTTTCAGTAACTACATATATACTTGAGAAGAAGAGCCAGTACTATATAGTGGTGCAGGTCCAGGTAAACGATCAAGTAGCGTATAATGAGGAGAAAGACATCACAGCTGAAACTAGAAGTCTGGAAGTCAGTGCTTCAGACTTACACTGGAATAAACACCGAACTGCTAATGAAATAATCAATCATAGTGAAAAATAGCCTCTAGCCGCCAAAGCTTGTTCTCTGTTTGTTTTTGACTCATTTTCAGTCAATACACAAATGCTGTAGCAATTAGTAATTATCTTGGGATGGTACCAGGGACTGTACCTTTGGTTAGCCTACATATTTGCATACTGTAAATACTGTATGTATTTGTAATTTGTACTCTTGCTATGAACTTTTAATATATTTTATGCAGTAAGAAGGGCTGGAACATTACATAACAACTGAAGAATGATAAATGAGAAAATACCTGCTCAACAAAGTGATTGCTGGTGTTAATTGCTACAGCATGCAATAAACTAAGAGCGAAGCAGGCTGTAAATTAAGGGCATAATTACTGTTGTTCTGGTTTGCATTACATTTTGACACACTGTATATTGCATTGAATGAGTTTACATCATACAACACTTTTACACCGTGTTGAACTTCAGTTAATGTTTTTTTTCAAACATGGATACATAATATAGTGTTTATTTAATGAACTCATATTACTTTTGGTAATATGATTTTATTTGGCACAGTTTTGATATCATTTCCGTTATATTTTCATGTGAATATCTGCTTCTTTTGTTCCTCAGGCAATGAGACTCCAATGAGCAGATCTTTGATATCTGAGTTCATTCGACCTCTCCAGATCAGTGGGGACAAGCCTGAGCTCCTGTCCGTCAAGCCAACATTCCTCACCCGCAGTCGAGCCAGCAGCCCCAGACGGCCTTTCCTCTCGGAGGTATGCCTTCTCATTGTGTCTGTTTGTACACTGTACGGCACCTTAAGCACATATTAAGAAAGTGTGCCACAGGGTCAAGTTTAACTTAGCCAACTTTAAATATATTAGAAACGCAATGACCTTTAGTGCAGCTAACATGAATGCCATGATTATGTCACATCTAACATACTGTCTGACAAGTTGGGGACAAACTAACAGCTCTACACTAAAGCCACTGGCAACCCTTTACAAACAAACCATTAAAGTTCTGGACCAGAAACCTAACAGCTTCCATCATTGTATCATTCTAAATAGTCATAAACTTCTGAGTTGGGAAGATGTAATCACATACAAAAACCTCTGCCTGGTCTATAAAATCTTGCATAACATCGCTCCTTCTCCTCTTAATTCATTCATAACCCAACGTGACAATACCAATCAGACCACCAGAAGCACCACACGACTGTGTAGTCACATTCAGGAAAAGTACATTTGGTCATTTATCATTCTTTGTTATAGCTATTTTTTTCCTCTTCTCACTTCCCTTGTTCCCTTTGTATTGTTGTTTGAACTTCATTGATGGTACCCCTCTATGTCATTACTACCTGTCTGCATAGGTTTGTATGTCCTGCCCATTTGCTTGTGATTGCTGTGATTATTTTCTCTTCCCTTGTTCCCTTGTCCCCTTTGTATTGTTTTTATCTCATGAACTCCATTGATGTTGTCCCTTTATGTCACCCTTACCTGCCTTCATGTGTTTGTATGTCTTGTCTCCTTTGTGCTTGCTATGATTGTGATTATTATTATTATTTTCTTTTTTTTTCTTTTGTCTGTTCTGTTTTATTTTTTTCTTTTAACTAATCTATTTTAGGTTGCCTTTTGTCAGCTGGCCGGGGACAACAGCTGGAAATTAGCCATGTAGGCTAAAGCTGCCCCATTTACTGTTACTGTTACAGTTAATTAATGGGGACTGTCAACGACATTATAAACTAATAAACTAAACTAAACCTTTCTTCATTTGCATTTTAGACGTTTAGCACTTATCTAGAGCAACTTACAATGAGGGCAACAGTCTAATAAGCTTAAAGCTGCAGGAGGCAATATGTTTTAAGTAAAAATAGACCCGTCTTATCAGTCTAAATCACAAAGTGGGGCTGCAACAGAGGAGAGTGGGTCATCCCCACTAATTGAGACATTATAGATTTGCCCCATTTGCCTAAATGAAATTCTCACATCAGGTATGTACACCTCCGGAAGTGACGAATCAAATCTTAATAGTAAAATACAAACTGTCTCCTACACAGCAGTGAGTGAGCGCTCCGTCCAGAGAAAGCTGGACTCTTTTGCCTCTCTTGTCCCTCTAGTAACCTTTGGTATCAAGCATCACAGACCAGTCAGGTTGGTAAACATGAGTGTGATGTGTGCAGTTCACTGATGTCACGGTACAGGATTTCTGGGTACTGAAGTTCAAATTTGTAAAACTGTTACCTATCACTGCCATTTGGAGTTGCCAACGTGTGAAGTTTCCTAGTGCAGCTTTAAAAACCCTTTCAGATACAATTCGATTTTCAATCTAATGTGTTAAACTGAACAAGAGAAAATCCACCCATCAGTGATGCATGAGACTTCCTGGATTTGTCCATACGAGCCCATGTGGTTGGGAATGACCACTGGTGTGGAATATTCTCGGTGCACAGGAAATGAAACTAGAAAATGCATGTTTTATGAGCTGCTTTAAAAGAAAAAGAAAAATACAAGGTATCAAGTTACCCTACAGCAAGATATTTCCACTTTCAACATTAGATATAATGCCTCTCTTGTTCCTTTGGTATCCTTTGGTATAAAGCGATCACAGACCGAGTTGGTAAACAAGAGCATGTCACCTTTCATGATTTCTGGGCATTGACTTCCTCAAAATTAAAATAGTTACCTCTTGCTGCCATTTTGGGTGGCCAATGTGCAAAAATGGCATGGTGCAGCTTTAAATTCCTAGAGCACCAACATTACAAGTAACTAATAAAAAGGAATGCAAGGGTCAAACCCATAGATCCCTGACAATAGATGCAGCAAATATTCCTGTGTCCCTAAAATGATCCTGTATGATAGAGAAGTGCATGGTAAAGAAGTAAGAATTAAAGAGAATAGATACAACGATTTGTCAAGCCATACATTCTTCTTCTTGCTTCTTCTCTGTCTCTTCAAACGTCAATTACATTGGCCCATCAGTCAAGTCTGCTTATTTCACCAAGCACTCATTCAAACCATGATTAACTCTGTATGAGCTTGCTGAAGTATCAATGTGTGAATGGCTGACAGCGAGAATAAGTGAATAAGTGACCCTGATTTCCTAAAGGAGATAGATGTTTCATTGTGTTATTATTTCCAGCATGGTTACTATACTGTACTGTTCTCTGTCATTCTAAGCCTGAATTTTATTCATCCATGAAAGGTTTGCCGAGAACATTTGGTCTTTGTCAGCCATGCACTACTTCACAGTCATACACACCTGGGAGCAGTCCAGGACAACCAGTCCTCTACTACAAAGAGCGTCATTCACTTTCCTTGTCCCGGCTTGTCCAGGGATTTGAACCGGTGACCTTCCAGTCACAAGCCTGCTTGTCTAACCCTAAAGCTCATCTCACTGTGATAGAGGAAGGTTGGCTAAGGCAGCACATAATGAAAACCCATCATTCTCCCAGTACAGAGCACCGAAATTGTGAAATTGTTTGAAAGACCCAATATGTTTGTTTTTACACTTTGCCTCTGAAGATTTTGGCACTTATCTAAGTTTTATGGGAATTTATGAGTCTCTACTTTCATAAGGGGCAAAATCATTTTAACTTAGAAAGTATGTTACTCTGGCTTTCTGTACATAAAGTGAAGCTCCAAAAGAAAACACTGGGAAGGATTTTCTTTTTCTTTAAACAGGGTATTTGTGTTTTCTTTTTCTTCACTAGATGGACAAAGAACTCAGCTCAACCACCAGGTCCAAGCCGAAGTTCACAGGAAAGGTTCGTCTGTGTATTGCTCGGTACAGGTATGTATACACAAACACTATACACACAATTAATTATTCACTATCTATCCACAGTTTATCATGTTTGAATTGAATCAAACAAAATTACAGCTTAAATTATATCACATAGATGTTTTTTTTGTTCCAGTGCAGGATTCAGCTTAATACGAGATGCCTTAAAAGCGATTCTCAAAATTTTTAGAAGTCTTTGTTATTGATCAAGCCCCACGTTGGGCAATATTTCAGTTTTTGTTTCTAACAAATTGGCATCAACCTCTTGTTTGCATTTGAATTCAAGTCAGTGTTGCATGAAATCATTACTCTCAAAATTGCCTACAAGCCCTTTCAAGTCCTTGTAATGCTCTAGCTATGGAAGTACAGTATACTGAATGGTTTATATGCAGTTTTGAGAGTAAATGCTAACCGGAGCTTTGTGCCAATATTTTAGACACCCAAACACCAAAGTGAAGTGATGCCCAAAGAGAGGTCCTGGGTAATGATCAGTAGGATAGGCTGCTAAAAATCCTGAACCATCCCTTTAAAATGAACTGGTAGCCTGGCATGGATAGGCTTTGTGTAGAGTATTTGCTTTGTCTCACAGAGCTTTAAGCTCTGGTCTTAAAAATGATGCAGTGTTTCTCTCACCAAAGAAAATTACCTGTCAGCACAAAAAATAATTGGAATCCTCAGAACACAAATATGTGAAACAGGCCCAGCGCTTTCCACCCACACCATCTTTAGCTCTCTCATTTTGCCTGAAAAAAATATATTCTTCATATTTTTGAAGCAGCCCTCAGCAAATGCCTCTTTCCTGGACTTACATATTAGGGTAGTGCAGTGTTTAAAATGAAAAAAAAAAACAAATAGACATTGGATACTTGGATGGGTAGTAATTGTTTGAATTTCTTTCAAATTAGTGTAAAATATAATACAGGGACTGTACTGTACATCACCTTGACAGCTGAACTATCTATTTATGTTTTTTCACTGTAGTTATAATCCCTATGATGGGCCCAATGAGCATCCTGAGGCTGAGCTCCCCCTGGTGGCAGGGAAGTACCTCTACGTTTACGGGACGATGGACGAGGATGGCTTTTATGAAGGTCTGATATGCCCTTATATAATTTAATCTCTTCTTCTCATATCACAGCAATATCAACTGTCTCTTCATCCTCTCTTGTCCTCTTTGTTCCTCAGGAGAGCTGCTAGATGGACAGCAGGGTCTTGTCCCCTCCAATTTTGTGGATTTTGTCCAGGATGAGGAGACGCACTCTGTTCAGCACCGAGACGGGGCTAAAGAACCTGGCTACCTCAACCACAGTAGCCTGGGGACTCAGAGACTGGGTGTTGGTATAGGCACAGGCTTGAGCACGGGCTTGAGCACGGGCTTGGGCACCGGCTTGGGCAGCGGCTTGGGCACGGGCTTGGGCACCGGCACGAGCATAAGCAGCCTGCTGTCTGACAGTAAGCTGGACTGTCTCAGCACCAGCAGCCTGGGCATGGACCTCCTGGGCACCTGCAGCAACGGGACAGGAACCCTGGATGTCAGCATTGACGAGGTTGGCGAAGACATCGTGCCTTACCCCCGCCGCATCAACCTGATCAAACAGCTGGCCAAGAGCGTGATCGTCGGCTGGGATCCCCCCGTGGTCCCGCCGGGCTGGGGCTCCATCAGTGGCTACAATGTCTTGGTGGATAAGGAGGTGCGCATGAGTGTTCCCTTTGGGGGCAGGACAAAGTCTCTCATCGAGAAGCTCAACCTGGCCACCAACACCTACCGCATCTCGGTGCAGAGCATCACCGACAGGGGCCCGTCGGACGAGCTGCGGTGCACTCTGCTGGTGGGAAAGGACGTGGTGGTGGCGCCCTACTACCTGCGGGTGGACAGCATCACGCAGGTTTCCGCTGAGCTCTCCTGGATGCCCAGCAACAGCAACTACAGTCACACCATCTTCCTCAACGGTGCGGAGTACGACATGGTCAAGGCGGGGGGCTACAAGTACCAGTTCTTCAACCTGAAGCCCATGACGGTGTACAAGGTGAAGGCTGTGGCGCGGCCGCATCAGGTGCCTTGGCAGCTTCCTCTGGAGCAGAGGGAGAAAAGGGAGATCTCTGTGGAGTTCTGCACTCAGCCTGCAGGTCAGCCTCCGCAACATTCCTCAACTCGCATTTCACTTTTATCTGTCATACTGTGCCACCCTCTCATGCAGGGGCAGGCTATTTTTGTACGTTGTTTATGGTTTGCTGGTTGATACTATATGTATGTAGCCTCTGCCATACCTACAAGGATGTTCTTAGCATAACTGTTGTCATCAGTCTGTATTTTTCATTCATAGGACGTATTTATGATGAAGAGGAACTGTAGTTATGCAGTTCTCTCCCAGTCTTATTGTTGTTGTTGCAGTACATTATTGCTTGCTGGCTCAAAGTCATCTGATAATTTACAATGAAAGCCATCTGATTATTTACAGCAGACACAGCAATCTATTTATTTACTCACTGACAAGCTTTGAGCCCATTACATTTACAAATGCAAACCTGACAAACATCTGAGACCTTGTTTTCATTTTTTCCCCAGCCACTTTTAGATTGCCCTCAAGGACTTGTGTGTACCACTGCGATAAGACACATGCATGGTAGAAAGAGGGGAAAAAAAAAAAAGAGAAAAGTGTTATGAGTAGACATCCAAGAAGCATTCGCTGAAAAAAGCAGCATAACATCGGAGACAACAGGCGAGAGGGAAAACAGAACTGGTTGGGGAGAGGGAAACTGTGTAAATAGTATGTGTATATCTCTTGGATTCTTCTCCCATGAGGCTCCTTAAGGCTTTGCTGGTGCCAGCACTATTAAAATTGGGTCTCACAGCCTGGCTTTCCTGGTACAGAAAATCCTTTTACAGTAAGAATGTAATGAGAGCGATTTCTCTCCACACAGCCAGCTATATTTCTGGTACTGTTTTTGTGGAGGGGTGCAGAGGCATAGGTATAGTTAGCCACTTGTACAAATGAAATACGGAACAGAGAGACATCAGACTGTTGCTTTTAAAGTGACTAAGTGCTCCAGAGGATGGGAGGAGAAAGAGGAGGTGGAGACACACGGGAGAGGCAGATGGAGCTTCGGGTGGAGGCTCATCACAGGGAACACCGGGGGGGCCACAACCTCACGTTGTGATCATGGCACATGATAAGATAAAGACACCGTTTCAGAGGCTTTCAATTAACGGGAATTGATCTCATTCCCTTGGATGAAGACACCAATTACATGACCCACTTTGTAGCCTCCACATTGTTGCGAGTTATTCCAGTCCTCTCTAAATTTAATGTCTTTGATGCTTCCACTCCCTCACTATTTATACAACATGCGTTTTGGGGTTGTTGTTTTTTTTTTTTTGCTTGAAACTGAAAGCTTAATGGGCTGTTTTATTTTATTTATTTAACCTTTATTTAACCAGGTAAGTCCCTGTGAGACCAAAAATCTCTTTTTCAGGGGAAACCTGGCCAAGACGGCAGCAGCAGTATAAAAACACAATACCGTTTAAAATAGTGAACAGAAAAGAGAGAAAGAGAAAGCAGGAAGGAAGGACATAGAGAGAGAGAGAGAGAGAAGGAAGGACAGAGGGAGAGAAAGAGAATTGTTGAAGTTTGAATGGACTTGGCAGCTGACATGCTGAGTGAGAGTTCTTTAAATGATCTGCTATTGAACATGTTAATTAGTGGCATCTGAAATGGTCTCAGTATTGGTGGTTGAGGACTTCTATTAATAGGGAGCATAGTGTACGTAAGCACTGTATTAGGTTTCCATGCTCAGCATGTGTTCTTTAGCAAGTGACTTCATTACTTCTTAGTGATACAACATTTGTATTAATATTAGTCACACCAAGCAGCCTCAATTCCCTGCCTGGAAATCAGTGTCTGCTGCATGTGTCTAGTATTAATGAAAGTGGCTCCACTGAAATATTCATTTAAACACTCATCTTAGCTCTCGCAGGAGCTTGTTGTTTATGACAGGCATAGTTTAAAAATGACAAGAGGAAATGAATTCTCCAAACAGCTCGTGCTCCTGTTCCAAGACTGTGTGTCTGCTGACAGTCAGTGTAGAAATGTGATTAAGATTGCATTGATGTAGGTTCTCAGACACAGCTGTGGGTTGCAGCTCTGAGATACTGCTGACTGCATCTGCTCACTCGCTGACTGTGTGACTGCAGGGTAGCAGCAGAGCTGCACAGATGGGTCTTGTTGGTTAGTATGCAGGCAGCATTGACAGACTGTGAAAACAGCAAACTGTTTTTTTGGATGCTCCATAGAACATTATGAGTAAGAATCTGGCAGCAGGATATTGCTGTACTTCCATTCATGGTAGAATGTTGGCAAACTGTGTTTTCTCAACCAACGTAACGCCTGCGCAGTGTTGCATATGAATGAACACCAGTACACACATCATGAACCACGCACTGAGATCGGCATAAATATATCAAAAGGGATCTCTCTACAAATGAATTGAAATATAATAAATACTACATTCAACTAAATAAATGTCTTTAAAAAAATAAAGCATTTATTGGCACAAGTGCTTTGTAATTCTGATATATAATAATTTTGATATATTTGACACGTTTTAAAAAAAAATCTAAATTAATTACAAAATACTGGTCACATGAGATATTTATTAAAATACAGATTTTCAAAATACATCTGCAGCACAGCAGTGTTTTCCCTGCTTAGCCCAGCCTCTCTGTGTGTATCCATAGTGTCTCCATTTTTATGGGAAATTATGAACCTCAGTTTACAGATTTTAACTCAGAACGCCCTTTAATGGGATGACATCCATTGAACAGGCTATCTGCCCTTTGAGTCTTCTCTTCCTGTGCTGGTCCTGGCTGAGGCCTTATGGTTCACTGGTCTGATCACTGTTTGTCTCATTGCATCGTATCATCAGACCAGTATCACAGCACTGACTTGTTCATTACAGTAAAAATGGGAAATATGTTTGAAAATGCAATGATATTCAAACCGATTTTCTGCCAGAGAATATTTGAGTTATTAATTCCTTTTAATTTACATGATGGTTGTTCTAATAAATAAAATGGAAATACTGCCCATTTCTGGCTGTATACATTCTGCCTACATTCAGTATACCCAAAGGCAACATTACACCTAGATAACTACCTGTGAGGCATATTATGCTGTTCCCGCAGCACTGAGAAAATCCTCATTTCATAACATTCTGCAGTGATTATCAAATGTGAGAACTGTGCATGGTACCGAGTCAGGTCAACACACTGTGATTTGATCAAAGAGGGCAGAAATGGTTCAGCTAGTGTTACGTTGTTTTTTCTTTCTCTCCTTATCCAGTGTGTGTGTTGTGTTCCCCAGGGCCCCCTTTCCCTCCCCAGGAGGTGCAGGTCCAGTGCGGTCAGACGCCTGGGGTCCTGCAGGTCAGATGGAAGCCGCCGCCCCTGACACCCGCAGGAACTTCCAACGGAGCCAACGTGATCGGCTATGCCGTGTGCACAAAGGGACAAAAGGTATCAAATGTTTATTTTTCTTTTTTAGAGTCTCATAATGCATTTTGCAAGAGTCAGCCTTTGCCATCCTCAGTAGTGACATTTGGGAGTAAGATTCTACTGCCATCTGCTGGAGATATAATATAATGTTGACATCTAGCCCATGGTGACGGCAGAAATTATGTAAGGCATAGATTTGCAAACAGAGCTGTAATGGGCTCCATGTTGCTGTGTCACTGTAACATCCCACATCCACAGAGAGGTAGTGTGTTTATTGTGTGTGTGCGTGTGTGTTTCTTAGTGTCCATCCACTGTGATGTCAGTCAGGAAACAAAAAAACAGAATGCTGAGTAGAGACAGGGGACAAAAATTCCCCAGTGGCCTGAAGTGGGTGCTATAATTAAAGCTTAAATATGGTAAAGTCTGCCATGATGGTTTTTCCAACATTTTGAGTTTTAAAAAGAGCAGGTATTTCCCTACACTCAATATGTACGAGAGCTGCAAACACACGTATCTAGGTCTATATGATGGCCTATATGGGTTACAGAGTACCTGCTTGTGCATGCTGACATTCTGAATTGCCCTTTGGTGAGGACTTTTGTTCTGGTTCCTGTGTGAATGCAGATAGCAGAGGTCTTGTACCCTACGGCAGACTATGTGACCGTGGAGTTAAACAGGATTC
Source organism: Centroberyx gerrardi (assembly GCF_048128805.1). Taxonomy (NCBI): domain Eukaryota; kingdom Metazoa; phylum Chordata; class Actinopteri; order Beryciformes; family Berycidae; genus Centroberyx; species Centroberyx gerrardi. The sequence continues at coordinate 10,039,017 of NC_136004.1, forward strand.
AGTGTCTGGAGGCCAGGGAAGTCATTGTAAGGACGTTATCAGCACAAGGAGAGTCCCAGGACTCGCCCGTGGCCATCATTCCACACAATCTCCTGGGCTCTCCGCGTCTCTCCCACCGCACCACTGCGCCTCCCCACCATATGCCCCACCCAGTGCACTCGCAAACCCACCCTCCCTACCCGTCCACCTACCCCCCGAATCACCCTCAGCCCCAAGTGCAGCCCCTGCCTCGAGCCCAGCCCCACACGCTGCCCCACTCGCAGCCCGTCCACCACCCCCCACCTCATCCCCAGCCTCATTTCCAGTCCCACCCCATGCCCAAGTCCAAACCCTTAGTAAGTGCCAGAGAGCCAGAAACCAAAGAGCACGAGGTGGGCCTGCGGCCGGGCCAGCCCTGGGAGCGCTCCCCCTCTCCGCTGCCTCCCATGCGCGGACCCAACCTGGAGCCGCCCCACTTCCAGCCGCGGCGTTCGCCCTCTCCTCAGAGGATCCTGCCACAGCCTCAGGGAGTCCCCATCCCCAACACCATCGCCAAGGCCATGGCCAGGGAAGCTGCCCAGAGAGTGTTCGCCGAGGGCAACCGGGTGCGTGAGGACCTACTTAAAATAATCAAAATATCCGTCTTAACATGTCATCTAGTATGGCATCTTAAAATGTATTTTTTCAGAACACAAGTGAGAAAATCTGCCAGTATGATGAGATAATTTAACTTGTTTCCAATGGAAATTAACTTGTTTCAAAAATTGTCTTTAAATAAACTGTCCTTCCTTTGATACTAATGGAGTGATATGCCTCATTCTGCTGTTTCAAGATATTGTCATTTGTTTCTTGAAACAAGTGAAACTGCATTGTAAAAAGTGGAATTATCTCACCTCATTTGCAGAATTTCCCCCTTGTTTTAAGAAAAATATGACTTTCAGACTTATTAGACTAAATGACTTAATTAACTAATATTTCTACTCTGTGTCTATATCGTATGTCAGGTTGAGAAGAGGAACATCTTCAGTGAGCGGGGTAACTCTCTGCAGCCACTGAACTCTGACGAGGAGGAGGACGGCTATGACTCTCCCCATGCAAGGAGGAGAGGAGCTTCAGTGGATGAATTCCTCAGAGGCTCGGAGCTCGGCAGACAGGTACTTTACAGAAAACACAACAAGCGGTGCGCAGGCAATCAGTGTATGCATCACTTGTTTCTGTGAAAATTAGATATCCAGATGGAGTCAACAGCTATATATAGGCAAAATCAAATCAAATTGAAGTCCCTCTTAATGCTTTTCTCCTGCATCTGCCCTGCATCAACACCACAGACTATTCTTTCTTGAATTTTACACAGTAGAAACAAATGAGTATATTTTAAAACAAAATTCAGTTGCCTCTCAACCTACTAGTTACCAGACCATTCCTTGTAACTTCCAATGCCTTAAAAGACTTGATTTTTCCAAATAATTCCTCTTGGGGTTGGGTCAGAAATGCAGACGTGGTTCAGCAAGTGTTTACTAGAAAGTGGGACTTCTGCAGTGGCTTCATCTGTGAATGTCAACCAGCTTAAAGCGGCTATTTTAGTTTGGCAGAACATTTGCACATAAGTGCACATAACTGTAGGAGTGCATGAGTGGTCAGTCAACAAAACACCCACCTTTGTGAGAACCACTTTCCAATTTTCATTAAAAGCAACCTCGTTTAAATAATTTGTACATTTACAAACAAGGAAAATTAGGTAATAATTAATTTCATTCTGTTTCCCGGATCTGACTTTTCAAAAGTTTCCTGAATCCTGAATGTCAGACATTGACAGCGGATCCGGAGGGCAGCAAATGTTGGAGGTTGAATTTTTTTGAACTTGTATGGAGGTGTGCATGGTGAAAAGTGAAAACGTTTTAGAAAAGTGAAATGTTGCTTTAAAGTAATAATCTGGGACATTTACATATAAATAAATGTCTGTTTTGCTGCTGTCTATTGCTGATTGATATAACACAATAGCCATTTAACATATAGCCGGTCCATGACAGCTTTTACATTTGCTGTTCTAAACACCCGGTGTCTGGTAGATCTTTCCTGGGAAAAATCCTCTGCATTTTACATTTCTGGCAGCAGCAACAGCAGCTTGTTTGGAATAAATAGAAGAAGAACTGGGCAGCATGAGCAGCAATAGCCACCATGGCTGAACAAACAAAGAAAAGAGCGCTACCTATAGAAACTCAAACTACCACAACAATGACTGATAAGCAAAGATGTTGCCAAAATAAAAATAAAATGACTTGCGGAACTTGCGTATTACCACTTTAAACTAAGTCATTCCCTGCTTGCTTTCAACTCTCTCTCTCTCTCTCGTTCTCTCTCTGTCTCTCTCTCTCTGTCTCTCTCTTCCCTGTAGCACCATCACCACCACTACAGCCACAGCGAGGAGTACCACACAGAGAGCAGCCGCGGCTCTGACTTGTCCGACATCATGGAGGAGGACGAGGAGGACCTCTACTCCGAGATGCAGCTGGAGGAGGGCCGCAGGCGCAGCATCAACTCTCACAACACTCTCAAGGTACCTGCTGCACACCTCCAGTCTGTAGTGGCCGGGGGAGGAGGAGGAGAGAGGGAGGTGGGGTTGTGGGGGTGGAGGGGTGGAGGGAGGGTCACGTCATCTGCAGAGGTTCCTGCTCTCTCGCAGGCTCCACAGTCAGGCCCGCCGTGGCTTTGCCTGGCTGAGCTCCCCAGCCCTGCGTTAGCTGAGTGAGCCCCCCCGCCCCGCTCCACCCCAGCACTGCTTTATTCATTCAAGGCTGAGCTCACGTGAATGGCTGTGTATACATAACTGTACAGCATGCAAGAAGAAAGGCTGCAAACTAAAGGCATAATGACTTTTCTGGTTTGCATTGCATTTTGATACACTGTATATTGCACTGAACGAGCGTTACAACTTTTAAAGTCAAATGTTATACAAAATTATATATAGAATGTGATATTGAGGTGCGAAATGTACTATGTCATCAGCAATAAGGGTCATGGCATATCAAGTGCATATGGGAATCTCATTTAAGTGAGTACTTAAATGGAAATATTCACTTTCGGTTATGTCTGTCTCATGTCCTAATGTTTAATTTCTCTGTTGTCAATGTAGATGTTAACCTTGTCAGTACATGATCCTGTCTTCATTGAGTCTGTGCAGTGGGTATGTGTGGATGTATGGCCAACTGGCCGCTGTGATAAAAAAAAGTATAGATTAGAGTAATTACATGTTATGAGAGTGAGAGGTAGTGGTTGGTTGACCATGAGCCAACACTTGAGATGATTGGCTGTCAGAAGCTAAAACTTTATCATTACAAATTTGATCGTGTTATTCCTATTTTTGTCAAGTAAGTAATATCTGTACAGTAACATGGTGTTCAAGAACTGTATTCATTGGTGTATTGACTCTGTTTAAATACACCAATATTGCATCTCCCTTTTTTCATTGCCATCATTTTGTAAATCACTGTTGAACATCATTATCCACCCCAAAATATCTCTACAAAAAACATTTATACTCAAAAAAAAAAAAAAATCTGTGCTAAAAAAGAGCAATTAGGTTGGCTAATAAATGTTTGTGCTGATGTACAGAATGAGAAATTCAGTTAATATTGCTAAAACTGAATTACTTAAAGATGAATTGTCAAATTTGCATAAATATAGTCTCTAATTGTTTTCTATTAGCACATAGATGGAAATACTGTACATGTTTCATTACATTTAAATTTTACAATAGACCTGTTCCTATTAGCAGTTCTTCTCCTCACTCGGCTTCACGCAGTTCATTTAAGTTGCAAGGCTTTTGATTTATCGCACTTCATCCACCTCAGTGTTTTGTTTATTCCTCACCAGTGGCCCTAACTGTAAGCCTGTCACTTATTTTTTCTGTATGGATGTTTCTCATTTCTCACGAGAGAGATTTTGTGTTGACGGTAACGCATCATCACCTTTTCCACAATTACCCTCCACAGCCACGCTCAGTTTGATTATCAGTCATCACTCCATATTTGAGCCTCCACAGATTCCTGTTCAGAGCATGCCATTTCCTCCTCACGGAATGAGACTGCATGTCTTACTGCATTGCCACAAATAACTAATTCTGTCTTTATTTTGTCTTTCCCCCCATTTATTTCTATTCACACACTGTGTTGTTTCCTGCCTGTTCTAAAACCTTCAAAAACTATACAACCCCCCCCCTCTCCCCAAATCTAAACTGAACCTTTTGAATTGAACTGAATCTGATTGAACTGTGCAAATGTGGAACGTTGCCCGCCGGTCGTGACCGAAGGCATATTACAAACGTCAGGACCTAGCAGAGGAGAGAGACTGCTGGGACCTCCAGAGGGAAGTGGTGAAGCAGAAGTCGCTCCGCAGCAAGCGTCTCCACAGCATCCCCGAGGTGGCCGAGGAGGAGCTGGACGGCGTGGACGGCTTGGGCCAGCGCCTGTGCTTTGAGGACGGAGGCCGGCCGGGAACGCCCCACACTCAGCGGAGGAACGCCCGCATTTACCAGCAGGACGTCCACATGCACAACCACCTCGCCCCGGGCAAGAACACCCGCCACCTGCAGCGCCAGCGCTCCTACCCTCGCTTCCCCGACAGCCGCTACGGCTACGCCACGGAGGAGCGCAGCCTGGGCCGACCCAACCGCCAGAACACCAAGAGCCCCGACAGCGGATTGGACTGCGGCAGCGAGGAGGAGGGCTCTCTGGGCCGGGGTCACCGAGGGTACTACGCCCACGGGAGCCCCATGCGCGGGCCCGTCCGCATCATCCACTGCGAAGGGCCGGTCGAGCGGCGGGCCTTGGCCATGGGCCGTAAAAGAACTCTGACCCGCCAGTGCAGCGTGGAGGAGGACTTCTGCGACATGCCGGTGTCTGCACCCACGTCGGTACACACGGGTGACTTTAGGAACAGGGAGCACTTTGGGCCGAGTCGGGAGGCAGGGCCCCGAAACTACTCCAGGGAGGGGACCCTGAGCGAGGGCAGGCTGAACGAGCTGGACAGGGTCTATTACAGTCCACACAGGGAGGCTAGGGCCCAGTCTATGTCCAGGCTCAACCGGGACCAGCCGCTGGTGTGTGATTCAGACTTTCTGCTGTACATTCCATCAGCAAGCAGCAGCCATTCTATTTTCTTAATGTTGTCTTTTTTTCTTTATGGGTATCCCCCTTCCTTTCATTTAGCACTTTTTTTTTGTTTCATTTTTAATATTCTGACAAGTTATCACATGTTCATGGTTGTTCTTATTTGATGTTTTATTTTGTGTGAATTGGTTTGCTTGTACTTAGAATGTCAGGTGGATTTTCAAGTAAAGCTTTTGATTACCTAAAGGCCATTTAACTAAGTTTTGGTTTCTCATGTCTTGGAGGGGAAAGGTTCCATTAAAAGGAAAGTGGCAGCTCAACCACGGCTGTTTCTCTGTGCAGTGCATGGGGATGTGCTGTTCCCGTCTCCTCCCCTGCCCTCGCCTTCTCTCTACCAGCTGCGGGCTTTGATATGTCTTCCTTAACGCCTAGCCCTCTAGTACTGCCACCTTATTGCTCCGACTTGTGCTGGGAGCTTTATTCCAGCATGTTCTGCCTCTCATTGCCTTACATACACAATAAGGGCAGAGCAAGTCTTCTCTAGCCTGCGCTGATTCATTTACTCTGTCTCAGCCCTCAAACCATTTGCATCATGTTTTTTGCTTCTCTCGCTCAGTCTTTCCGGCAAAGACTTCTCTTCTCTTGTTCATCATTATCTCTCATATGTTAAGCCTTAGTCCTTTGTCTGTAGTAATAGTGGGCCCCGGGCTGAAGCCGTAATGGTTTTGCTCAGCTAACCACATCTTTTTCCATTCTCTATCCCTTACTCACTCACCCATCAATGTTTTATCTTCACTCACTCACCCGCTCTTTCTCCCTCTTCTTCTCTCTCTCATCTCCTGCCTTCTCTCTCTTGCGCTGTCATTTGCTTACTTTTCTCATCAAGGAGCTGACATGCACAGAACAAAACAAACAAAACAAATGGTCTTTAGCTAAACATCTGACCCTGCCAAACCCCCCAGTCCATGTTGTTGTGTTGGGGGTTGATTTGATTTAGTTGTGTTGATGGTTCGTTGGTTTATTGGGTTTTGTTCCTTGTTTTATGGGTTTATTACTCTTATTTTCCTCCCTAAGGACAAATGGAAGCCACATCATTTGCTCTTATGGTTTTTCAATTGTTTTCAACAGGGTTTTTGGGGTTGTTTTACGTGTTTTAAATGGATGCTTTTTTCTTTGCAGGACAGGCAGTTGGTTCTAACGTATTGCGTGTTGTCTCTCACTCCAAAGATCATTGGGAACTCGCCATCACACGGACGCTCCGATCGTCTGGACCACTCAGGGAGGAGGCCGGTTCACATCGGCACCCCCCCTCAGCGACGGCCCATCCCATCCATTGGTTAGTGAGGTCACCACACGAGGAGACGCCCCATCCCCACCTGCAGGGCCACTGATGTTTGTGTTATTTATACCATGTGTTTCCCCTTACCCATGTGAGCCGAGCTGTACATCTCTCCCATAGACACATGAGCTTAAACAACCACGTAGACCTTTGTTGTGGGGTGTTTGCACACCCTGTAGTTGTCCATCCTCATAAGTTGGATTTGCCAAATGTTCATGTGCAGTTTGGCAGGAAATTATCCCAGATTACACTCTTTTATGCCTGTGTTTACTGTGGGTTAACATGTTTACATGACCACCCAATTTGACCCCCCCCCCCCCCCCCCCCCCTTCTGCCACAACAGTGCAAGCATTGCTGTTTTACACCAAGTAACTCCAGAGTGAAACCTGTTGCCCTCTACACCCCCACCCCAGGGCAACCTCATCATCCTCCCCTCTCAGCATGATTGAATGGGCCATGGGGTAGATCAGAGTGTGTGTGCGGGGGGTCTCTGACCGTAACGTTGTGATTGGTGTCTTCTGTAGAGATCACCATGGACAGTAACAGTGAGGGGAGTGAGGGGAACCTCTCACCTGTCAAGGAGGATGTTTACTATGGCAGTGTAGCTCGGCGCAGGATATGGCGATCTATGTCCTCAGAGCATCAATATGGTATGTGGTGCAGCTTCTCTCCAAGATGACAATTCACCTTGACAATGACAGAAAAGGCAAAGAAACCTTTGTTTTTTGAATACATGCAGTGATATCATCGGTGAATGGTGGTCTTTATGTTCTGTGCTGGACAGCTAGCTGATTTGTTTAGTTTAGCTTAGCTGATTAAGCTGACGGGGGAAGACAAGATTGGCCACTTTTCCCGTTGCTGGAGAATGAAAATCCCCTCCCTGTATGTACTCCTACAGCTTCAATCCCAGAAACCCCAACCAACCCACCCTTCCCATTCACACTCCATATCCACCCCTCCCCTCCCCTCCCCTCCCCTCCCTCCTCCCCCTCCTCCTTGTCCTCTTCCTCAGCTCCTCCTCTGCTCCTTCTCCTCCCGCCTCTCCGGGCCAATAGCCTTTTTTCACTGTTATTTTTGCATGACTCGTTCACAATACAGTGAGAAGGAAAGAAACATTACTGGATGAGTTAGTGCATTCTTGCCTTGTTGGTATCACTCCATTGCACATCCATAAATCTGCTGCCATCGAAATCAAACAGAATTGTTAAACCATTCAAATTTTATATTAAATATCTGCTAAGATGTATATTTCAATTGGTTCAGAATTGGTTGCAGTGTGACCGAGACGTTACTCAGACCGACAGAATTCTGCCATTGGAACATTTGATTTAACATGGTGATCCATGAGAAGCATGGGTAACTGATATCAGGTTCATCCCTTTCCCCTCACTGTCCCTGATATCTGCATAGCCAGGAACTGCTGTGGCATTCAATGTCCTAATCTCTAATTGGGAATGTGCCTCCTCTGCCCTTTTGTGCTGCAGATTGTTTCCAGATGTGGACTAAGCATGACATTACCCCTTCTGCATTGATATTTGAATGCATACCTCCTCATATTCAATCCCAGGGAAGCATGCATGTTAGTCAGCCTCTGTGAGATAAGGCAGTGAAACAGCAATGAACAATAGTGCAGTGTTACATCTTTCCTCCATTCTCTTAATGTGCACGGCCATTTGGTTTCCCTTGCACCCAAAGACTGCTTGAAATGTGTTTCCTCTCTGTTTCGTGTCGGTGTTGTACTGTTGTTCTATGACGTTTAGTGACTGTCATGCCAGCAATCAGAGATGTGTGAACGAAGAACCCCACTGTGCCGCTACCAATCCGCCATACAGATATACGCTATTTTATAAAAGCTTCCTTGGCCTATTGTGCATGAACCCAATACGACTGAACTTTTGAAAGTGAACCAGATTAAAACTAAAAGCATATTTATCGCATTCGATCTGTGGCTCTTTTTTCACACATGCGTCTCATCGCCCTCTCCCCTGTCAGCTCTAACAAAGAGACATCTTCTGCTCCCATTGCCTCTGCAGCCAGCGTGGCTGTACAAGGCTGGTAGTAGCAGCAGAGGCCTCCTCTGTCTTTCAGACGGCTACGGCGGACGCAGGCAAGGGCGGGGACGGCGCTCCCCGGATTACTATGAGGAGTCCGAACCGGAGGAGCTGACCCGTATATTTGTGGCTCTGTTTGACTATGACCCCCTGTCCATGTCCCCCAACCCCGACGCCGCCGACGAGGAGCTGCCTTTCAAGGAGGGCCAGATCATCAAGGTGGTGGCTTGACTCTGAGACGGCTCAGCTGTGCCGCTGGATCGGTTTGATACCGACTTAAAAATACACTAGAAGACAAATGTTAGCTTTCCCATCTGACTTGTATTTATTTACCAAGAAATTCTCTATAATGCTTAAACATTCTAGGAGCACAGGTGTATTTGTTGAACACTGTGGCTTTGACCCTTGCACTCCTTGCTTTTATCTGCTTGTAATACTGACAATGTAGGAGTTTAAGCTTATTCTAGTGTTATAGCCACTGGATCACCGCTTTAGCTTTAGCCCTTCACACAAAAACCTTTACGCAAGACCCTTTTGCACTGAAATGTAAATGTAGAAACATGATGCTAAAAGGAGTATCAAAATAACTTATTTTCCAGCTGCATGGCTTCCCCTGAGACTTTGTTTTTTGCTCCTCAGGTGTTTGGGAATAAAGACACGGATGGCTTCTACAGGGCGGAGATCCGTGACCGGGTGGGTCTGATCCCATGTAACATGGTGTCTGAGATCCAAACGGAGGATGACGATATGATGGACCAGCTCCTCAAACAGGGCTTCCTCCCACTCAACACTCCTGTGGAGAAGTTAGGTAGGACACCACTTCCCCACCTCACCTTCTCCCGTCTCCCCTTCTTTCTCTTTACTTTGCTGTTACCCTCTGCGTCTATCTGGCCAGCTTTATGCTCTACTGAATTGTCTTTTACTGATATTACTCGCATTTCTCTTTACCTATACTCTTCCCTCTTAATTTTTTTCCCTGCTTTCCTGTGAAGTGAACTGCGACCGTTTCAAAGATGGCCGCTCAATAAATCGCAGGTCCAGAAAGTCCAAAAGAGGTCTGTGCCCAGTGAGATGCTCTTCTGCTCTCTGCTTCATCTTTACTGTTTTTTTTTCAGTCTTCACCATCCTTAATCATCTATGAACCGTTTCTAGTTAAATTTCGCCTTTCACCTTAATGTGCCGTCACTGAAAAGCATTCCATCATTATGAACGTGGGAATAGTTCGGCTTGCGAGCCAGATGATCTTGTGAGTAGATCACAGAGATTGTTTGGCTGGCGAGGCTATTGAATTAAGTAGTGTGTCATTGGTCACCACATACTTCAATGGACTTTTTTTTTTTTACATCACTCCAATTGATTACTCTCGCTTTTCTCTCTTTTTCCCTCTCCTCTTCATAGAGAGGAACAGGCGGAGTGGGCGTCAACACCCGATGTCAACCCGCAGAATGGTGGCGCTCTACGACTACGACCCCCGAGAGAGCTCTCCTAACGTTGATGTAGAGGTACTGTCCCCCTGGAGCTCCAGCTCTCCACTTTCTTTACCTTGACCATTCTCAGTTACCACCATCATATAACTGATACATAAAACCGATAAAAGCACATATAAAAAACCTTGAGGTGCACAAGCAATTGTAAATGCACTACTGACAAAAAACTGAAACATAACATGATAACATTCTCTTTGTACTTTGTGAGTTCAGTGTTTAAGACTCAAATTGGGGGCAAGATATGCACAGATGAGGTTGAACAAGTTGAAGTGTTGTTGAATGAGGAGTTATTTTAGTCCTGCTCTGTTGAGTTGCACATCTGACTATTAGATATAATTGCCTTTTTAAAAAAAATATAAACAGGAATTAATTAACACCCTGGACAGACAATGGACCTTGTGTTAATACTGTATAAGCTAGTTACTTTTCCCGTGCTTTATTTGTGGCCCTTCCCCCCTGGTTTCACTCACTCTCACCTTTCTATTGGCACTGCCACCGACACAGTATGAGGGCCACAGGCTGACTGAGGAGGTGAGTGAGGGTGAGGAGGGTACGGTACTGTCTGCTCTGTGTGTGTTTCCTCCCCGTGTGTTGGAGTGCAAATAAGGAGGTGGGCTTCAGACGACGGGCCCCGGCCCTCTACCCCCGGTGGTCATGAACACAGCCCCTCATGCATTGCCTGAGCCAGCATCTCCCCTCCTCGGTTTGGTCTTTGTGTCACGCTGTCTCCTACATACACCGCGTTTGGTTTGTGTGTTTTAGAGCGCCCCGTAGGAGAGACGTGCCCAGTGTGTTGCAATCCTGTCTTCAAAGTTCCAACATTTGATGCATTTATAGTTGCAACAGTCTGTCTGCCGAGACTGAATTGACACTCAGATTTGCGATGCATCACATTGATTTGGAGAAGGAAGCACAGCATTTCACACTCATCAAACCCCAGTAGATTTGATGTTTTGGAAGGTCGTCTTCAGCAGACTCGAGCTGCTGTGAACAGAGAAGCAGGTCAAACGTATCTCAAGTCTCTTTCTTCTTTGACAGGCTGAATTGACATTCTGTGCCGGTGACGTCATCACAGTCTTTGGTGAAATAGATGAAGACGGCTTTTACTATGTAAGTGCTGAGCTTTTCTATTTCTATTTCCATTTCCATTTTGCATTCATGTATGATTATTCAGAGCACAATGAATCTTTAAAGCTGCAAAGGCACCATTTTACGTCAAAATGCACCCGTCCTATCAGTCTAAATCACAAATTGGGGCTGCAACAGAGAAGAGCGTCCCATCCCTCCTTCTTGAGACATGGTAACCCTAACCCAAATTAATTTCAGGTGGCGGGTATAGTCACTGGCAGGAAATCTCCCATCAAATATATTCTCTCTCCAACTGATATTCCATTGGTTTACACTTTTGAATGATCCCTCCCCGCATTATGTCCTGCCCCAATATCCTGTTTCAACAGTGAATACACCACATTAAGGAAGCAATATGCTCCCAAAATGCAGTTTCATTGTGACTTTAAGATTGAAATACGAAACATTCTCCTCAACAGCAGCGAGCGAGTGCTTTGTCTAGAGAAACTGGACTCACCAGCGATGGTTGAACCTGGTACTAAACTATTTTTTTCACCATGTCCACCCCCACCAGCCACTAAAAAAAGAAGAAATTGTCCTTCAAATGTTCCAAAATTCATTTATCTCCTGCTGCCACCTGGGGCCGCCAAAGAACAAAGTTGCCTAGTGCAGCTTTAAAGTGAAATTACTCGCTATAAATTTACCATGAGACTCAAACCCCTTTAAAACACAACTCCCTGCCTCCCCTAAGAACGTGGAGAAACACTTAAAACTACAGCGTAACAGTTACACTCAAAGAGAACATGGGGAGTCTCACTGTCTCTCTGTACTCCGCAGGGCGAGCTCAATGGACACAAGGGACTTGTTCCTTCCAACTTTCTAGAAGAAGTGCCTGATGATGTAGAGGTTTTTCTCACTGACTCACCATCTCGATACCCCCAGGACACTCCAGCACGGATAAAGACCAAAAGGGTACATGCTCCTTCGCAGTACTAGCCCTCTGTCATCCATTTACTCTTTTCAGTTCCCTCTATCTCCTTACTCCTTTAGTTTTGTGTCTGTGCTTGTGTGTGTTTCATTGGTCCAAACACAACGGGAATTCTGACTTTGGAGCATTACACTGTAAATACTGTAGATGTCTAAGATCTATGAAAAAAAATAAACTTTAAGACTAATACTTGACAGAGGTACTTTTATTTTTCATGTTTACTGCTGTGAAAGGGGGGGAAGATATGCATTGTAAAAATACCTGGATTATACTGTATTCATAAAGCATTCTCAAAGAGTAAGATGGAGGGGGAGAAGCTCCTGTGACTTTTTACCTGTTCTGTCATGTCTTGAAAAAGAGCAATTAACATTTTTTTGCACATGCATATTTAGCATTGTAACAGATGCTTTATGAATATATTCTGTGTTTGATCTCAAATACTTTCTAATAGAGTAAATAGTTTTGATGTACTGAAAGATGAACTATGTAGTCTGTAGCTCAGCATGTTCTATATTCCAGATGCATGAATTCTTGAACATTTTATATAAAAAAGAAGTCTAGTATAGTACAACTTTTGTATCTGCTCCTGAAAGCCTTGTTTTGTATATTGCTTTCTTGTAAAGTAGCACGCAAAAGGTCAACTAGCCTATGTTGCCATCAGAGAATAATTTCAGAAGTAATTATTTACTAAATGTAAATATGTGATGCTAATTCTGTGTTTAACAAATAATGCAATTGTTTGAATATTAACAGGTGTCATCAGATATTTCTTTCCTTGTGTTATGATTTACCATTTTCATAGTGCAGACTATTGAAATGCCATCACCATATTTTTTTTTTATTTCTTTTCCTCACCCGCTTGGCAAAACAGAAGAAGAGTGTTCATTTCACACCTTAAAGGCTCTGTTTCCGTCACGTAAGTGAGCAACTGAGGATACCAAGATTACGCTCCCCTCGTCTAATGCAGATGACATGGGTTCCCTTAGTTTCTGGTATGCAACATGTACACTTTATATGACATTCCTTTAGTGTTAACATGCATTTAGGGTTGCTTGAGTCGTTTTTTTTTTCTTCCAAAAACACTCAATTCTGTTTGTTGTTGGAGGATAGTGTCCCTAGCCAATGCATTAGACAAGAAGTATGGTATCTTCAGTTGTTTCTCTGAGTGTTGTACATGACAATGTCCGTCTCCTGCAATAAGTCTCCTGCTGTAACTCATGGTAAGCTAAAAGGCCATTGTTGCACACCCAATTACAATTCAGTTAAAATGAACAGTACTGCTCACATGTAGACAGTACCTTCTCTCTACTGTGAGGCAGTGCACAATGACACAGCTCATCCAATCAGGAATGACAAAAACTACCAATTCCAGGCTAACAAAACACACTCAATGAAGGGTCTAAAAATTAAAAAAGTGATGTTCATTTGGCTTCATTATTCCAGTTAAGTTGGATCTTTGCTCCAGCCCAAAATAAGACCCTTATTAGCATGTCTGTCTGGTGCACCTTTTCTTTCTCTTATAAGGAATACTGTGAAATGGTAAAGAGCTACTAACAGTTTTCCTCATAGAAACTGGAAACTGAAATTTTATTTTGATGATCATGAGAAATAGAAACTTATTTCCGGTCATGTTTGCATCTAGGTTCTCGTTACCAGTTTTGTAAACTTTTTTAAAGAAAGTTTAATTGCTTCCACCAACTTTGAAATGAAGTTGATGAAAAGCCTCAAAGACTTCTCCTTTTAAATACTATATAATAAAATATTAAATGTGCAGAATGATTTGGACATGTTACATGTTCTGGTATATTATATATTGATAATATTCACATGCAGCCTCATGCTAATGGAATCTTGAACCATCCACTTCCCCAAAGTGCAATTTTAAGGAGCCTTTTAGCTCATGATTACAAAAAAGGAATAGTAAGATATTAGTAGTTTCTCTGTAACCCAGTTGTATGAGTGAATATATATTATATATTTAAAAGGAAGGAAAGTGAATGTGATATAAATATGTCCCACTTGTCCCAAAATGCAAATGTATCTCTGTTTATGTGTGAGAGGAAACTGCCCTTGCCTTTGATAGTCATTCTTGAGAACTGTTGTCTCCTTACATTGCTGTGGAAGTTAGTCGATATTTGAGCTGAACGAATCATGCATAAATTCTGTGGTGTTGTAGCTTATTTGTAGCAGCTTCATAAAAAAAAAAGACTGTTTCTACCTGGCAGAGAGGAGGGGGGGGGGGAGGGGGGGGATAACCTATACCTGAGTGCACAGGACAGGAGGGGGGGGGGGGGGGATTCAGAGCTATGGTGGCCCTGCTGAGACAGAAAGGACTAAGTTGAAGGAGGGGAGTAGTGACTGAGGTGTGAGACGGCTGGCTTTTTAACACCCTGAACTGTCCCTTACGGGTCTCCCATTAGGTTCCATTGGAAAAATCGGGTCCGCCCAGAAGAGCAGCCTCTCCCACAGTGCGCCCACACATCCCAGGCTCTGGCCCTGCCACCGTGGGGCCCGGCAGTCCCATCAGGGCCCCACTGGACATGTGCTCCAAAAAGAAAAAGGGACTGCTCTCCAAAGGGAAGAAACTATTGAAAAGACTTGGCGCTGTAAAATAATTCCTCGACACACCTAATAAGAGTGTGTCGTCAACTTCCTCGTAGTAAAACAACCCTTCATTACATCGATTTCAATTCAGTTCACAAGAAGAGAAAAAGAAAAAAAAAACTTACAGTGGACAGGTGGCATTTGTGAGCTTGGCAAATGCTTTATTCTTGTACATCTGTTGTTGTATACTAGAATTTGTATTTTGTTAATTACAGTACATATTTTGAATAATACATTTCATATTACGGTCCAGAGACCTCATGCTGTCGGCTGATGTAGTATCGAGTGTCTTACCTCTTAAGTCTTTGGCTGATAAAGTTTTATGAGAAACTAGATAGGGATGTGGCCCGGGACATTCTCCATTTTGCACTTGGTCAATCTGATGGCACTTATAGACCACAGTATGCCTCAGAGTATGACCAATGTCTCTGCTTACGACTGAGATCGCTGACCAGAACTCAGAATGTCACACACACAGACACACACACACACACTGAGGGCTCGTGTCCACTTTGAAATCCGCAACGATGCGAGGAAAAGATGGACTTGGAGGGCTTTGACTTGAGCTTGTTCAAAACGGCCCAAGTCGTATAATAATTGTCTGAGAGGTTTGCATGCTTTACTTCAGCACATTCCCTCCTGACCCTTGAAAGCACATGCACAGCGATGGGCTCGTCCGCTTGGAAAAGTTAGCGTGCGACTTGAAGCGTGCAGTACGGCCGATTTGCAGTGTAACACTGCGGTAAATCAGCAGAATGAATTCCTACTGTGCTGTCCTCATATCGCAACGATGATAGAGATGCGGAGGCAAGACTTTACCCCTAAATAGGACATTTGTCAGACACCAACTAAATAAGCACATACTAGATGCTACAGGGTCTCTGCAGTAAATTCAGCATCATGTTATTTATGTTCAGTTGAGTGGTGATGAAATGCCTAGTAGATCCAACCTCCATGTATTTGCCTTATAAATGCACAATGGTTTGTACTTTGTCAAGTGGAGCGTGCAGTTTTATGCCCAGTATTCATTCATGTTGTTACTTCACAAAATGAAATGTCTTGGCAAATATGTTGATCCAGACTTGTGATGTGCAGGGTATTGTGACCGTCATGTTTTCCAGAGGAGCAGAGCTCACATATTTGAACTCTCACAAAAAGACTCCTGCGTTGTCTTTGTCCATCGTCCTTAGTTAAGCCCAAAAAATAAAGATTCAATTATTTTTGAACCACAGTGGAGACAAAATAGGTGACTATGAGACAGAAATACGTAAAGCCGAAAGGAAAAACAATCCTCCCCTACTTAGAAAATTTATGTTGCGTCAATGGCTACTGCAAATGAAGGCACTTTATTTTATGTGATGTGTGTATATCCCCTAGAGTTCACTGTGTGCAATGCCACATCAGTGTATAGCTGAGTAAGACGCTGATTCTGTAAAGGAAACGCTTCGGCAGGTTTCAGGAACAGATGGAAGAAAATGAACAATCTACATGTGTAATATAGCATCTGCAAGTAAAGTCCTGTTTTGTCATTTTGTTCCATTTGATTCCAAACTTGCAACTTTTTTTTTAGGGCTTCACTGGGATACCAAGTTTCCAGGTTTGATTGCGTAACCTCAAGTGGATAAGCCCTCTTTTTTTTTTTTCATAGTAGTATTGTTAATAAGACACAAGGCTACCTCTACAGTGCCCCTCGACTTGCTCCCAAAATCTAGAAAATCTGGAATATATTGTTTATAGGAGCCAACCATCTGTTTCAGTCATTAATGATTCCTGTTCTGTATGTCCTGTGTTAAGATGGTGCAGGATACAAGTACTGTATGTCAATATATATCAACACCCTAGCACATAGAGTAGTGAATGTATGATGAATTGAAAGCCAATGTATTTCTCAAAGCTACCCAAAAGGATTGTGCAGATGTCCAAGTCTTTGTATGTGAAATGAAACATTTTCCTCCTTTTATCTCCTCACACCATTCTGTTCTCCATTCCATCCTCCCATCCATTAAAAAAATATATATCTAGCCTATTTTTTTTTTCTATATACAAGATTTGAACTGAAACTGCCAAAAAAGAATGTATGAAAAACATTCTGTAATACTTTCTGTACAATTCTCAGCCAAACAGCCATGTTAATCTACAGTGAATTGATGTACATCTTTTCCTATTTATGGACCATGTTATCAGTCATTGCTTCTATTCAGTTTGAGTGACTGTTGCTCTTTTTGTACTTTGTCCATTTGTAAATTGTTTTTAAATGTTTATACTTGATTTTCAAACTGCCTTTTTTGTACATTTAACTTTATAATCAAACAGTGCAAGCTTTCCCCATGGTGTCTTCAATACCATATTGTTTAAAAGTCTGCAATTGTGTGCTAGCTTTATGATAAGAAATATCAGCCTAAAATATTGATGGTTACAAATTATTGTGTGGGTGTGCATGTGCAAATTTTTTTAAAAATCTAAATAAATTTGATATTTTGTAATGTTTGCATGCCTACTGATTCTTTACCTAAAAACATTAATGATAGAAACGTCATACCACTTGTGGAAATAATGTTTATTACAACCATCTGTAAAGCAATCCAACATGGCTGACAGGACCTAGAATGGATCAATGAGCCTTAGTAGTAATTCCAAGAAACTTAACATCTCAACATTGTATTACTCCCCACTATGAACTACAACCATTGGAGTACATAACCAACTTAAAAAC
Organism: Centroberyx gerrardi; assembly: GCF_048128805.1. Taxonomy (NCBI): domain Eukaryota; kingdom Metazoa; phylum Chordata; class Actinopteri; order Beryciformes; family Berycidae; genus Centroberyx; species Centroberyx gerrardi. The sequence continues at coordinate 10,056,354 of NC_136004.1, forward strand.
AAAAAAATATATACATCACCAGCAGGCTGATTTGTACAACCCAAATTTCAAAGAATAAATAAGAATAAGGCAGTTAAACCTTGGCTACTGATAAAAAAATATATATATATATAGTTTGGGCTTTTGACTTACCACAAAGTCAGAAAAACGTTTGACAGCAAGAGCAATTTTCAGTTTTTGCTATTTTTTGTTGTGCACATTTTTTGTGCATAACCCTTTTGTGAACAAAACCCCAGGTAACTTAACACTTCAACACCATGTTTCTTGGTCCTAGAGCACCATCTTCTGAGCATTGAGTTTCCTTTCCCACACTATTTCTCAAATATATTATTTTTCCAGACATGCATTTCAAAGTTCGTCTCTTCTTTAACAGCATCTCTTATTTCAGGAAATGATCGGATCAGCTGGACAGATGCAGCATCTCGAGACGTTTTACAAACCTCAACAGTCTCTTCCAAAATGGAGGAAGTGTATATTTGGGCACATGGTTTTTATAGCAAATGTGCTATTGTTTGACCATGCATTATAAACTTTTTGGAACAGCATAGCTTAAATAAACTTAAATTAATATATGACATAAGTCGTCACTACGAATGCAAACAAACCCTTAACAGTGTCTAAACACAACTTATTTTGTCACCTATCCTGAAGACAACTTTTTTTTACAAAGTAACTTAGACTCAAACAAAATGCATGTCAGTCCTTACAGGTAGAAGAGGTAGTCATCCAGGTGCGTGTTGGGCTCTCTATGGATGCTCTGACCCACAAGGAAGGCCAACTTGTGGGCATACTGGCAGGGTGCAGGCACTCTGATGATCCCCTGAAATAGAAAGATAGAGAAAATTATGAAAATTTAAAAAAAATTATGTTTGACCTGCGTTCCTGCAGTTTCAATGTCAAAATTCCATACTCCTAGACTGTTACATCTGTACTGGACTGGATGATTTTCATTGTATTCAATATTATGTGTGTGCTGCTAGAGCTACAATACCTTCATAGTTAAAAAAAAAAAAATATCATAATAAATTAAATGGCAGTGGCCTCCAACTTCATAAAATGTGTTGTCATGTATTAGAGGTGAACATTTTTCAGTACACTGCCAGACTTTGTTAATTGCAGACCGCAATTTCCATGCTCTTAAGACCTAGAAATGATCAACTTGTCAACTTCCTCCTGAAGAGGAACTTTATGACTATGAAACTTTATGACTTTATGAAACCCAAACATTTCAATATATTGATTTCAAATCAGAGAAGCTTTGTGGGAGAGAGTGAAAGCTGCAGCCTACCTGCCAGTTGTAATACATGTGGCACATTTTGTAGGTAAGCCTCTGCATATGATCGGGCTTCAGTCCGCTGGTGTCGTACACCACGTTGTAGTGGGTCGGGGAGACGCTTCCCATGCGAACAGCCTGGCTCACGATGTAGAAGTCATACCTGGGGATCGAAGGTCGCAGAGTAACAGATTACTACTTTGGTACGGGACAAAAAAAAACAACAAAACACTGCTTTGCGCGAGACGTCCCGGAGTAACGAGCGTACCACTCTGGTCGGGTGACCTCCGTGTCGACGATGGTTCCTGGGGGAGGGTTGGACACTTTGCCATTGATGTGGGCGAAGAACCTGGAGCTGATGCGCTTCTTCACCACCACCACTGTTAACTTGGGCCTAAGATGAAAACACAGTGGGGTCCAAAAGTCTGAGTCCACTACCAAGAACACTTCTGTTTCATCATTTATCAAAAACTAATAAAACACGTTTAGTCAAATGATGTCTCAAACAAGCTAACAATTTTTCACCAAGTAAAAAAAAAAAAGTTTTGTTCAGATGCACACCCTATGGATTGGGCCTTGAAAGCACAACAGCAGCCCTTCTGTAGGCTGCAGATTTGAAGTGCTTATCAAAGGCATAAACTCTGGGCTTGCAAAACTCACACATAGTCATGACCCATGGACTTGATGGATTCCATGATCTGGGGAACCTCATAGCTGACCACACTCTGCAGCATGCCGTCTCCCACTCCGTCTCTGTACACGATGATGCGTGAAGGCAGGCAGTTGTTGAACTTCAGATAGTCTTTCAGTGCGCCTGGAAAACAAATATCAACCCCATGACTGTTATGCCGAGGAGATAAAAGCATACCTTGAGTCGGTTAAAAAGAATAAGAAAAAAATAAAATACTTGCCAATTAAGGCCATCTTCAGTCCGTCCATGATTTCCTGTCCTCTGCTCTGCAGCACACACTTTGAGAACCACCTTTTCAACAAGATATGTACAAGACATGTTACACAACTGCATGTTACAACTTTTACTAATGCATGAAATCCAAGACCAGGGGCTCAGCTCAACGCTAATGAATAACGTTAATGCAGATGTGTCAAGAAACCAGTTGAGATGTCAAGTGCCACATGATTCAGATTGTAGACACCAACCTGGTCATGCCCTGGTTCAGACTGGCCACTAGAGCTCCGATGGACCTCTTTCCAGCAGCACTGTCATGGTAGCAGTCGATGCCCACAATCATCAGCTGCTTGAGCTGCACAAAAATGAGGGATGAGTTAGCAGCATAGTGTCATTTGCCAGTTCAAACAACCAGGGTTCTTAAACATTTTCTATTTTAAGACTTCTTCCTTATTCCAAACCTAACTTGGTGACTGGATATGAATTTTGGTTGGTGTTCAATATGCTTTGCTGGGCCCAGTTCCTCATACACCACTTAATTCATCCAGCCTACTATGATGCAAGCAGGTTAAAATTATTTTGCTAATCCACATCCAGTTAACTCCTCTAACACAGGTGGCAGATTGATTTGTCAAACTTGGATGTAGATATCTTGGATAACTGCGCTCCAGTTCTGAAATAAAGGAAACATGAACATTGCAATTTGTGCTCATTTGTCTAGCTAATATTAAAACCAAACTAATTTGGATTGGTTCAATATTTTATTAAAACTGTTAAAACAAAAAAATCAACTTAATCTTTATCTTAATACCCAAGAGCAAATGTTGATTTTCTTTTAAATGTATACAGGTATTAAGCCTCTTTTAGATCTTGCCATCAGGTCTCCCCTGCAACAAAATGCCTGAGGATGTTCAGCAAGCTAATTCAGTATCGTCACTTCTTAAAATGCATATTTACAGTATGCAATTGTTTTTGCCAACCTTTTAATCGTTTTTTTTTCTAACCTTCCATTTTATGCATTTCATCCACTTTTGATTTCCTGTTTTTATCTTCTCCCTATATCTTTTACTTTTAACTTTACTTTTTTACTTTAAGAAAAGTGCTATTATTTATTATTACTCCTACAAAACGTAACAAGCAGCATCTTCAAATTAAAAACACTTGGACAGATGTAACCCCCTGATTCAACATAGTATTCAACTTCTCTGCATGAAATTAAAATCTTTCCTATTCACAAAGTGGAAATCTTGTGCCAAAGTGTCTTACAGGGATCTCCACGCTCCATAGCTCTCCTCCCATCTTGCAGGCCATCTGGAGAGCGATTTTGGTAGCCACAGTCATGAGCGCCTGGGGCCGGCTGAGGGTGCGCGACACCACACACTGGCTGGGAGTGGGGCAGTCCACGCAGAGGTACTTCTTAACGCTGTCGTACTTGTCCTTCCTGTTGCTGGGGAGGACCACCACCACCTAAGGAAGAGCAACAACTCGCATCTCAATGACTCGAAGAACACTGGATGCACACACAAGCCAGCCAGGTACTTGCGAGGAACAGCTAATGCACTAGCGATGCTACCAGCCTGTATTTATGCCAAAGTTATTTTTATTGTACACTTAAACAGTGAAGTCTAACAAAAATAGAGGTTTAAATACGATTCACAGACATGTCAAAATGTCGATTGGGTGGAGGTGACGAGCTTGGGATGAATTTGCCCCACTGGTGCCATTGTATCTTCAGTGACTAACCATCTGTGTGTGTTGTCCAACGTTGTGCTGCATGGCTCTAAGGAGAGACTCCTGATGATCCTCATACTCCACCCTGTATGAAAGGAGAACCAGCCATATTTTCAAATGTAAACTTGAAATCATATGGGTGACAATCAGAATGACATCAAATATTGTGATTTGGCAAAGTCTTCAGTTTTGCAAAAGCTGATTCTTGTATATATTACATTGCACAGGATTGCAAAATGTGAAAAATACCATTTCAACAAAATACCATTCAAGCAAAAGCAGAAAGCAGTAGTCAGGGATATTTTAACTGACTATAGATGAAAATTAAAAATTCAAATAACTCCTTTATAATGTCTTGCTTTTGGTGTTAAAAACATGCATCATACTGTCAATCTGACAATTTAAGACATGACATTTTAAAACTTTCACAACCTGCAGACAGCCTGGTATCTGGACAGATTTCTTTACTGACAATGATCATCCTCACAAAATCAATTGCTTTCCTGACCTTGAAAATACCCACTCAAAATTCAAGCAACTTAAGGATTTTAAGCCTCTGTGTGAACCCTGTTAATGCTTCTCAACAATTCTAATCTTTATGGCCGTAACTGTCTGCTCCTACCACAGGGTGGTGCAGAAACCCTATACATTTTATTATACGGTACAATGTGCTGGCGCTACAACTCACATGATGGCCCTCTGTACACGGAGGCCGAGTGGACCTGAGACCTTGTTGAGGGTCTGCAGGAGGGACTGGGCTTCGTTGGCGTTGCGACGGGTGTAGAACATCAGCCAGTTCTCCAGTGGAGGGGAGCTGATCAGAGGCACCCCACGCATCTCCTTAGACCAGTCAGCCGCCCAGGGGTTATACTCGTACTAGGTGACAAACAAAATTCAAATTATGTCCACCAACACCCTACCAACCACAACACCATACACAGCAAAATGTATGTAACGACGAGCATATTATACCGATCTCGATCCCTGGAAAATCCTCTCCCCTGGGAGAACTCTGCCGCTCAGGTTCAGGAGCTGCTTATCAAAGTTTAGTCCCCAGGTATCCAACTCCGCTTGTGCTTCGGCATTCCTACAAAATCATTTTCAGGATTGAAATCAGAGCCTGAGATTATGCTGCCTTTAGGTGCCGTCAGAAAAGTTGAGGATTGAGATGAGGATTAGGTGGCCTTACTTGTTGTTAGAGTCCATTTTGTTAACATTTGACCAATAGTACAAAAGTTGAATATACTGAAACTTGAAGGCAGATTTTTCATATCAAAGCTTGGTTTGCAAATTTCACCTAGCGTCTTCAATTTTAATATAGCCCAAGATTAAGACAATTACAGCCTTAAACAAGGTTAACTGATGAGTCCATGGAAACATCTGAATATCACCAACTTTTGGATGTTAGTGACAAATCTGGTGAGTCGTCCCTCTCTCTGCTCTGGGGTCAGTCTGGTGTGGGTGGACAAGTCCTTCATGATGTTGAAGTCAGCACGCATCTTATCAGTCAAGCCTGTGGAAAACATTGACTTTCACTTTAAATTTAATATATGATGGCTCCCACTAAAATCAATACAGTTCACCAAAGTGGACATTCATACACCCAGATTAGTGAGTAAGCCTTGTCTAAAATTCTAGTAAGACAAATGACAGTGAAATGCTCCAAAAAAACAACAACCAAAAAAACCATTCTACCTCCTCACCCGGGCTCTAATTTCTTTACCTATCACTTCAAGCATATTCTTCAAACAAATATTGAAAATGTGTTAAATGCGAGTATGGAGTCAAGTGCTGCCTGAATGAGCTGGTAACCTGTAAGGTAGCAGAACTCTGGGATGAGCATGGCTGGGCCAGGAGGAGGACCACCAGAAGGACCCATCCTCTTCACATTGCTGACCAACAGCACCTGGTTCCCATCACTGATGTCCAGGCCATATTGCTGAAGACATACATGATTATTCCAGTGCAGAATGATACAACATTCAACCTCTAGGGAGCAGCAAATACTCCTCTCATCGTCATGTGCAGTAATACTGCAATTAAGATTTTATTCAGACTATGCTGAATACCAATTTATGAAAAAATATGTAAGATACTTAATATCAAACGCCTTCCCACAATTACAGCAATGCACGTGTTCAGAGTAGGAAACCTACAGTCTTGTAGTAGCTCTTGAAGGAAACTTCAGCATCTCCCCTCTTGAATGTGTTGTTGGGAGTGTGATCCCACGCAATGTCATCAATCCTGTAGGTTTTGTTGTTGTACCTAAGGAAAGGGAAGAGCGACAAGTTAATTTTGACCTTGTAGGCGAAGTGAAGATTATAACTAAATTAATTTCTAGTGTTCTGTACAATCGTAACACAACTACATGAAGATTAAAAGAAGCTAGAGATGATAAAAACAGACACGTTATTAGGGATGTAATGATAAAAATGTATCTAGTACTCCGAGCTTCGATGCGTGGGGAAAGGCAGTTAACTTCAGTGAACTTTAATTACAATACCAAACTATATATGTGTCCTCTGCACAGCCGTGCATTTCTTCGAAGGTGCTGGTGATCGCAGGAATGAGCAACGTCCATATAAGTAGGTTCATTGGACACAGCGTACACTAACTTGCTTTAATCTTCAAGAGCAAACCTGAGGAAGCAGATGCGAAACGCGTTGTTTGCTCTTCAATGTTTTACTTGCCGAGCTTCACAAAAATAAAAGATTAAAGCAAGTTAGTCTACAGTAGTGTGTGGTGAACCTACTTATATCTGAATGTTTACTGTCAAATCTTCGCTAAAAACAATTTGATCTGTCAGATGTCCATCCTATTTTTCCAAAACAGACACCGCTATGACCAAAATAAAAATAAAACGGAGAAAGCCTGGTATAACGTTGGGATGACTGTAGGTTTTCAGGGTCAGTTTCTTATTTAATTTATACTGTATAGTCGGTGTCTTTTTTTCTATGAAGTAGCTCCGTTATGAGCAAAGCCTTCCTGTTCTTCTGCCTCATCCGCCATGTTGACGTTCCAAAACAAACCAACGGACAGAAATCTATACGTCAATAATTCTGTCCGTTTCCCCGACGGATCAGTGTGGCGTGGCCCAAGGTGTTGCATTTCATGTAACTAATGAAACACGAGTGAGGGGAAAAAGCTTTTACACACTGAATTGTGAACCTCATGATTCAAAATTGTTGTATATGGACAAGTAGTATTTTAATAGTTATTTGTTGACTGATAAAACAGCACTTTTAGCCCATTTAACAGAGCTGCTTTTGTAAACGATTATTCAAATGATGGAAAACTTCTGAATAGTTAGCCAAAGCGCTTATGTGCACCAACGGTATGACAGCACAGGTGACATGTGGATCTTACTTGGTGAGGACTATGAGTCCAACAAGCTCCTTGGCGCAGGCCTCAGGGAAGCGCTGATTCCCACAGCGCTGCCTCAGGTTGGCCATAAAGTCGAGGACAGTCTCACTACGCAGCACCTTGTGGCTCACGTCAGTGCACAGCATGATGCTCGACTCGTACTGCAGGATGGTGGTGGTAAAGCCTGGCCAGATGGTCAACCTGGGAAACAATATGTGCAAAGTTCACTGGGCTCAGTCTGGTCGGTGCATTATCCTATAGAGTGCGTAATTTAAAGGAATGGGACTGCACCCAGACAAGTATAACATGTTTTTCAGTTTATTTCTGATATTTATTATTCTTTGAAACGTATGTAAATAGTTTTCCCCTGCAATTATAGTTTTCCAATTTGGGAAGCAGTGAATCTCTCATCTGACACTGATGAAGTGTGTGTAGGAGGAGGGGGGTCTGTCATGAAAATCAATCTTAAATATACTAATGATAAGCAATTATTTGGAGGTGCCATTTCATTGACAGGAAAGCATCAAATTGTGGGATTTACTAGCCACTGGCTTGTGGACTAAAGTCACTTTCCTGCCCTGTACTGCAACACTGACATTCAGGATAACTAAGCGATACAGAAGAAACAGTGGTGAAGCAGGTGAAACGTACCTGTGCTGTGGGATGTTGAGAGGATCACTGGGGCTGTAGTAGTTGCGTCCAATCTGCTGCATGTTGAGCATTCTCAAGATCCTGAACAAGTAAAGTTGTATTATAGACCTGATTTCTGGAACAGAGGCCACTCTAAAACCTCCCATACCACAACTCCACTTGCCCATCGATTACACCTCACTTTCAATCCCAAGCAGTACTTTCAACTAGGATATATCACACCACAACTGGAGACAAATATTACTATATGTGAACTAACAACAGGTCTTCAATGCTAATACAATGTGTAGCCTATTAGAACTGAACAAATCCCCCCCCCCAGATTTTACTGCAATTCCTTAACTTTTCAAGCCCTGTCAATCAGATCCATTTTTTTCACACTTTTCCAGTGTTAAAAAGCATCCCGTCAGAGGCTAGCTAATGTAGCCAGAGAAGGTAGCATGCAAACCACAAAATGGGAACATTTTCTAAGTTTATGACATTATCACTTGACTTTTTCCACTGTTTTACAGTTATCACTATAGATTTAAAACGTTAAAAAAAAGTTACTGATGTGCACATCTATCTTGGCATCCAGCAATTTGCAATGTGGAAGCCTTTTTCCAACTTGACTGTGTTGTTCAATACTTTTAATTAAAGACCTGAAAATTGTTCACAACATTTCCAAGACTATCCAGACCTGTGAAGGCCCTGTCAACTGGAAAACTGACCTTCTAAAGATGATGTTGTAAAACTGAAGACACACTGGTGAAGTGGGTGGCAGTTCATTTGTCAGGGTAACTGTTATCTGGACCTTCTCTCCATGCCGGGTCTCACTGTGTAGCACGGTCTCCTAAACACGAGTGAACAACATTTCAGTGCAGGGCAGGAAATTAACTTCAACACTGGCTGTTAGATTGCAAAATTCACCAGCCAAATTCACAATTTTACTACCCAACTAAATGAGAATAGGACCTCCAAATGATTGTTTGCACAAGTGTCTGGTGGAGTATGCAAACTGACCAATCACAGCCAAACTTTATGGTGCTCATTGCCCACCCCGTCACTATATCACTGACCAGCATTTCCCACAGTGCTTTCTAGCCAAGGCAGGCCACTTTAGCAAGACTTGTCGCCCGCCTTGGCTGAGAAATTCACATGAAATTAAATTTCAAGTTTCAAATTAACTTTGTTGTAACTGCAGATTTATATTCACTGCACATCAGTCTTCGTGTGCATTTAGCCGTCATCGTAAACACGACCTCACCACGGCTACATTTTTGCTGGTTTTTGTGCTACCAATTAAAAAGTTAATTTAGACTTTTAACAACAGGGACACACTTTCCAACCCAGAGTACCTTGTTGTGCAATTTGTTAGGCAAGAAGAGTATGGCTCCATCAAAGCTGCGTGCTGAGCCCAGTACTTCATCGTGTTGATAGAGGAGGGCAGAACGCAGGCGGCGAGCCTCCATCGGGGGCTTGAAGTCCACATGGTACTGGTAGAGAGCCCACTGGGGGCGGGACAGGATGCGGAAGAAGTTGGCGCTCAGCTGAATGGCAGAGCCAGTGCTACCTGAAGAAGTACATACAAAGTGGTCAAGAATTATTTAATTCTCTCTACCAACGATAACACCACATGTACACTGTAATACTGTATGTGAATTCTTTAAATGTTGACAGACCAGTTTTTGATTCCTTGACATGCTCCATAGCCTGCCTGGTGTTAACTCCTGCATCATGAAAATCACGGCGGCGTCCACCTCTTTCTCCTAGCTTCACCTGCTGAAAGCCAGCTGAGATCTGTAGAACAGCTAATAAAAACAAAACAAGACTATCAGTTTCAGTTTCTTACATTGTGATTCAAAATGCTAATTCTGAATGCAACATCCTGTGTTAGAACCAGAGTGGCTGAGAGTAGGAGTAGTTTGCACTCTTCACAATCCTGAGGAGGTGTAACACAGGTGCGTAGACACTTGTTACACTAGAGCACAATTTGTAAATAATTATTTTTTGCACCAGGCTGATTCAGACAACTTTACTGATCTCAAAAAGGGCAATTCATTTGCATCTTACCCAGTCCACACACAGTTTCCAAACTCACAGACAAGGTAGTTATATGTCAGAGGCAACAGATCAACATACATGGATCAATACAAAAAAAAAAAAAAAAAAATATTTTTTGTGTTCATTTACAGTGTGCAAGCTGCTCTCATTTCCCCATGCTTGGAAACAGGGTGGGTATGCTGTGGTTACTGGGTAGGATTATCTACTCTTAAATTACATAAAAATTGGTGCTGACAAAGATAACTAAAGATATAATTAAGCACAAAATTTGTGAATACAGTGACAACACCAATATAAAAATGAACTAATTTGGGTCTAAAAACCCTGAGGTGCCACATAATTAGTCTCCTACAATAGATTGTGAAGCAGCAGCTTTACACTTTGACAGCTGTCAGTTTTGTGTCTTAATCCCTATTCACAAGGGACTAGTATTACCTTAGGATGTCCAGTGATAATTGCGGAGACTGGTGATAATTATCCTGTGCCAATCTGCCATGTCTGTAATTTGTGTAGCAATAATTCCAGCCCAAATTACCCACTGTATTTGTGTGATGGTCCCCTGATAAGATTAGTCCTGTGTGAATTAAAATCTTGGTACTTTTAGCCATAAATGTTTATGCTGTGCAATTTCTTTTACTTCTACATGCATAATTTCTGTCTCCTCCTGTCATGAACAATGAAGACAGCAGTAGAATCTATAAAGGTTTTGAATATATTTTCAGAACAAAATTCAAGTTTTACTTTGCTAAACCACAAACTGACGAGTTTTATCTGGGACACCAGCAAATTCATTATTGCATGCAAATGCATCTCATGAAACGCAGATGTCGGGAGGTTATTCATTAATTACGTGAGGTCCCCACATAATACTAGTCCCATGTGAAAAAGCCTTTTGTTGTCTTAATTACCAGCTTTGAGAGTTGTTCATGTTAACAAATATTCATTGAACTGTCTTTGACAACAAAATATCATGAATTTCTTGACCACAGGAATACCATATAGCAGTGGTTTTCACTGCTGGCCCTCTGGACCCAGAGCTCAGCAGGTTTTCATTACAGCCGTTTAATAAAATGGACTGATCTACACCTGGGATTCCAGGTGAATGCAGTTAACTGCAATGAACTACCTGGCAGGATAGAAAACCTACAGTACTCTGGCTCCCGAGCACCAGGATAGACCACAGCCATGTAGGTATTCTTCATCTGAATGGAACTAAACAGAATTAAATCCACCAAGTTACTGTAGCTGAATAATAAAGTCCCCCTCCCTGATTAGAAAAAAATAATTCTGCATTAAATACATTTAGGATAAGACTGTACCTTCTGTAGAAACGGCTCCTGGAGCAGTTTTCTGTCTTCCTCTACCAACCAGCTCCCCCTCAGCGGGTGGGACAGGCACTGTTGGAGCCTCTCGAGCCTGGCTCTTCAAAAACATTGATGAGACTGTGTTAGGCATGACTCAGCTCATGCATTTTTAGAATTAGGTCTGCTCAGGTGTTTCCAAGTGGGGCTTTGGTAATGCGGTGGGAGTAAGTGGGGAGGAAAAATCATCTATCCTTTCAAGTGAAAATTTTCAATATTTCCATTGTGAGCCATTTTCTTTTAGACCCGAACATGCAAATACAAGTCCTTGTGGGTTCACATTCTTTTAAGTTTAAATTATTTTCCAGGACACTGAATTGAACTACATATGGCAAATCTCAATTTGATCATTTGCAATTTGCAAACATGAAAACAAGGTCTTTGGTGACAATATTGTTGCTATGCTACATTTTGTTCAGTAGTCATTTTTAAAAACAGGTAAAATGTTGGTATTTGACAGCACTAAAAGGCTAGTATTGGTCTTATTAAATAATATAAACAGACATTTCCCCTACCAATATTCTCAATCTCCATGTCTACTTATAGAACCATATTAAACCTGTAATATACATTAAACTACGACAGAAATACATAAAACCAAGAGATGCTGTTTTGTTGTGCCCTGACACAGTGGGACTAGAATGAAGAGCAGCTTCTCTTACCACTCCAGGCGGCCCGGTCTCTTGGCCGCGTGCTCGGCCTCTTGATCTTGCTCGTGCCCGACCCGTCATTTTCAGACCGTCTTAAATGGTGTAGCTGATGGAAAAGAATTATGCTAACTTTAGTGCAAAGTTATGAGCCTTGTATTGAAGACAAACTGTTAATATTCTACGACAGGATTTTTCTTAGTCTACCTCAGATCAGTCCTTATAAAGGTTGCGTTCAATACACAAGTTCACACCAACTTCCTGTTTTTTTTTTTTTTTAAATATAATGTGCAAATACCCAAATCCTGATGTCATGTGAAGCTTCTCAAACCACCAAAACACCAAAGTGATATCCGATAAGTGATTAAAACATCATACTCTAGAAAATAGTCAAAAGCAATTGGAAAAAAGAGGTAAGATATTAACTGTTAAGCCATCCCCACATCCCTACTATATTTATTATTTTTAGATTTGTATCATTACTAAATTATTTTAATCTTTTAATTATTATTACGATTTTATTTTTGTGTCCGCTTATGATCCATATTTCTTATATTATATGTCCATATTATGTCTCCCCAGTACTTTTTCTGAGTTAACCAAGTGTTTTTCCTATGAATGCACTCGCGCTTCAGCACCATTTGCTGTTGAACGTGATCAAATGTATCTGCACTAGTTCAAATTAAAAATGTCACTTTAGTTTAGTAAGACTATGATTTAGAATGCAATTCTTTTTTCCTTCAGCTTGCGCATTTTAGCTCTGTCATGTTTTACAATGTAAATAGTTTTGGGTTGAAATAATTGTTTTTTGGTTGGTGATCAAATTTCTTTACATTATAGTAAGTTAATGTTCTTGGATACAAATGTAACATTAGCACATGTAATCTCCACTGCTCCACATGCAGACTATGGCGCCAGCCGCCAACACACGTGGTGCAAAACTTAGCTAGCATACCATCACAGAACAAAATCACTTCTTTTTTTTTCCCTTAGCAGAACATAAGACACTAACAAACTAGCGTTAACGTTAGCCAGTTTAATTGGGTAATCGCAATACCTAACATTACAGAACTGTGGGGACAGTATTAGCAGAGTGATCTGCTAATTAGCTAGGTTTGCTAAATTGGCAACTCACAACCGAGCAGAATTTAACGTTCACTCGCCATCATTTCAACTAAATTTAGAGCTAGCGAAGAAAGCCGATTCACACACGAGTTGTAGCGTCAAAATATGCCGTCTAATCTTTGATAACAGTTGTGTACTCACCTTTGCTGCGATATGCTTCTTTAAGCACAGCTTAAAATTTAAAATAGATTAGCACAGGTGATTCAGTTTTGAGGGAAAGGCCGCAGTGGAGCGTTGCCGCTCATTGAGTAGTTATAGGCCTTTTCACTTGTGGAAATTATTACGCTTACATTTTACTTTTCTCCAATGTTTCACCAGTTTTCACGAGACATCATCACTTATACGTAGTAGATTTTTTCAAACAGAATATTATGAATCTAATGAAAATGTCAATGAATGGCTGTTGAATAAAAGGTTGACTCATCAAAACAGCATGAGAACTACTTTTTTCAGCGCAGTGATCGTAATGACCGTGTCCTTTTTTCTTTTCTTTTTTTTTGCCTGAGTGAAATCTGACCTGTCGCCACTAGATGGCGGCAAAGCCTGTCCACTAAATATGTAAAGTGTGACTTACTCTGGGTTACATGCACTTCTCCACTAAGGATTTGGTGAAAATCAGGCCTCTGGCTGAGAAATGATGCTGCTGACCTAAGAGTATCTTATTATCTTCAATTATATATATATATATATATAAAAACATTAATTTAGGCTTAAAAGAAAGATTTAAGTCAGATTAAAGGGAGTTTAGGTTCAACCTCTACAACATCCATGCTGAAGAAATGAGTTTTAAGGGGGAAGCAGGCCAGTACGGGTTCAAACTGGAGGCACGAGTGGAGTAAACTGAGAGCAAGATTTTTCTGACAAGTATTGATTGATATGAGTTGATGTTGCTGTTGACTCTTTTTGTAATGTCCTTCACTGCTGATGTCTACAGTTAATAACATATGGGTGACCTGCTTTGAGAGTATCTAAAGCCTAAAGTCTGGAATGGATAATTCCCTTTCTTGTTCAGGGTTCCTCATGACTTTGATGAAAAATTTATGATTCAGATGTATAAGCATTAAGGATGCTATGACAAAGTCAAAAAATCCTCTTATGCCCTCTTTATAAGAGGCACCTGATTATAAGCCATTATTTCTTCCCCAACTTTTCCTCTCCTTTCCCCATCCTACCATTTGAAACAGAACTTGGCACCTTAGAGGGCATTTTGAGGAAGATGTACGCAAGTCTTTCATGTCTGAGATCTAAGAGCGATTACAGATTCAGACCTGAGGGACCAGTCTGGGAGGAATTGCTTCAGTCACTGTTTACCTGTTGGAGGAAGAGAGGGGGGAGAGGGAGAAGGAGGCAGGGACATCAGTGTCATCAAGGCTGATAGTGGATAAAAAAAAAAAAGTATCTTATTGATGACTTTTCAAATCTCTTTTTTAAGCTCATTATTTTGAATACATAAAACAAGAGTTATACCAAGAGCAACATAAGTCAAAAGACATCAGATACGGTTAAGTTGTGTTTGTGAGCATGTGTAAATGTTTATTGATTATGATAGGTCAGGTAAACACCATTAAAAGTAAATAAAAATCCATACAATCTGCTACTAGAAACACTTAGAAATGGCTGTTAAGGTGTGATACTTTATTGATTACTATAGGGGAATTCTCCTTGTGCTTGCCCCCCTCACTAGGGAGGTCAGAGGTCAGGCTCTGGAGCTGGTATAGGGATTCAGTGTCTTGCTCCAGGACGCTTCAGCAGGATGGATACTTTCCAATACGGGGCGTGAACCCAGATCCTCTGTATAAGGATGGCTTCTCTTACCACTAGGCCTTTTTCTGGAGAGTGAGCAGTTACAGATGCAGTTCAACACTACGCACACATCATATTCAAGGGTTTCTTATGGAACTGATTTGCCTTTCACCCTGTGGCTGCTTATGCAAGCCATACCTTTCTGGATTGTGAACATTACATAAGCACCGTATAATAAGCACGGTGAAATCTATTGTCGAAACGTTCAACAATATGCATCTGACACATACAGCACAGTGCTGTAAAGGCCTTTTGGCAAAAAAAAAAAAAAGAAGAAGAAGAAGAAAAGTTTTCTTCAAAAACCACGCTATCTCTTAAAAAACAACAAAGGCCAAAGCCTTGAAAAAGAGTGAAAATAAAAGGAAAAGAAGAAAAGCTGGCCAGAGAGTGAGCTGCAAGCTGAGCGGTGCGAGGCTGAGAAAGGTGCCCCCTGCCAGGGACGTTGATGAATGCGCTTCAGGCTTCAAGCTTGCCCTGCAGGCCCCAGCAGTGTGGATTCCACGCTTACACTAATCAAGCACTGTGAGATACTGAGGCCCAAAGCTGATGAGAAGAAACATGCAACACGGTTAAATACGGCATATCAAACTGGCTGCACTGTTGAAAAATGTATGCCCTTCATCCTCACAATCATCATCATCAACATCATCAACATCATCAACGTCATCCTAAGGAGCATGCTTCTTTTTCAGTGCATGGTGTATATCTATAGTATTCTGTATGATATTCATAGCCATTCGACCTCACTTCCTGATTTGAAAGTATAAGAACAAAACAGGATCAAAGCCTCCGTACTACATGAATCACAGTGGCCCCATTAAGCTCAAACTCCTGATTGCAAAACCAGAACAAGAGGGGATTCTGAATAATAAGGATCTACCATGCCATGATATCAGTAAGCGGGTTAGGAAAATTAGATTACTCTTTCGCCTGCCGTGGAACCTAATCTGCTCTGCATCAGTGTGTTCCCCCTTAAAAAGGCGCAGGCATTGCAGCACATGCGCGCACACACACACACACACACACACACACACACATGCATGCAGGCATGATTGCACACACACTATGGTTTTCTAAGCCTGTGCTGAATGAACAACCAAACCTAGCATATGTTGAAATCCAAATCAAACTGGCCTTCCATTTATAATGAAGCCAGAAAACACCATGACAGTTTCAGGCTCTGTTAGCAATGGTACGCAATGTGTAAAGTCAAACTCACCGACTTTCCAATAGCACAAACAGTTCTCCATCAAAACAACAGTCAAGCTGATTTTTCAAGCTGATTCAGCATGAAAAGTACCTTAGTTTTCTTCCCCAAAACAGTTAGGTCTGGAGAAAGCCTGTCATTCTTCCTGTGATAGATGGAAATGTTTCTTGCTTTTAACGTTTAATAAGCACTAAATTGTACTATGTCTCCATTAAATACAGCCATTGTTAAAAAGTAGGAACATCTTTGAACTGCAGTCCGCTAAGTGGAAACAAATGGACAGTGAGATAAAGATCCCCCTGCAGGATCGTGACTTTGATGGACGTTTATTCACATTTCATCCTCATCACATGATGTCTGAAATAGCACTGTTTGGTTATCATGCTCACACACACCAGTGAATCAAAGTGAAATCAACTCAAAAGGACCAGCCTGTGCTGTTAAAGGAATACACCAAGTTTTGGGGAGATTGGCCCTGAAGACCGAATTTAAAAAGTTTTTAGTGTTTTTTATTATATATTATATCCTTCAGATTTAGAAATTTAAAAATAAAATAGCATTAACTCAGTACAGCTGATTTAGCATCCAGGCTGGTTTTTATTTCAGGTGAGCAACCACATAATCTGCTGCATAGAGATTCTTAGCTGTAAACAGTCTCCCATGAGGTTCACGTCTGATGTAAACAAGGCAAGTAGCCCCTGCTAGTTGAAAACAGACATCATATCTTGTGTCTCCTTGTGTCTCCTACACAAAACTGTCAGACCTGGCTGCATATCATTTAAGACTACTTACCATTTAGCTTTAGAGCTAAATTCTCAAATTGTCATTTTCTCACTTTTGAGATAATGCTTGTCACCTATTTTCTCCTGCTCCTCCTCCCCCATTATCATCATCTATACAATATCTGATTTGTGTATATAATATATAATATTTATTCCAGCATTTATTCCAGCACCATTGCACTATTGTCCCAGTGTTGTTTACATATGCGTATATATATATATATACTTTTTTTAATACTTTTTTATATATATGCATATTTGTACATATTAGATGTTTAGGTTGTTCATTTTGTTGTCCTTGTTTTTAGCTGTATATTTATTCTGTGTAAGTACATTGAGAGCAACGAGAAAACCAAAGTCAAATTCCTTGTATGTGTACATACTTGGCCAATAAAGCTGATTCTGATTCTGATTCTATTGATAGTATTCTGTTACATCACCACACGGCCAACTTGGTAGGAAAATAACAGCTGATTGTCATAAATTAACAGGTGATTACAATCAAATGACAAACACAGCCAATGAGCTGTGTGTATTGTGAAGCGCCATATTGGTAGGAAATGCATGTGACATCATGGGAATACTATGAATTATCACTCAAAACAGTGTATGCTTAAGTGTTAGCATGGATCATCGGAGGGACACGTGGATGATTTGGATGTTTATCTCCCAAAAACTTAGAACACTTAAACTTAAGAAAATGCTTTATACTTAGCGTTACTGTCCATGTACACCTATGTCTTGCACTCTCTTTGCGCTGCGAGGTCCTATTGTTGTTGTAGTGTGTGTGCACCATATCTACAGCATATGTGCTGTGAAACTCTACACTGTAAATTCTCTGCACCACTGCTACCAAGACAAATTCCTGTGTTTATGGTGCCTGCTGATAAAGTGATCCTGTGAATGATCCTGTATGTAGAAAGAGGGGTCATTTTGTTCATTTGTTCATTTGTTCTTTGACTCATGATGGAATCTTTTAACTCCAGCTGTTTTGTGGGCAAGGGGAAACTAGACAAAGTATCAGAGATAGCAGAGATGACAGGAGCTTGTAGGTCAGAATGACACTGAACTGGGCGCTCAGCCAGCAACAGAGAATACCATATACTGGTGATGTCAAGGGTTTAAATCTGACTCATGGTCACTGTCACGTGATGCCTTCTCTCTCTTCCATGTCTTTCAACACCGCACACTCTCTAATAAAGCAGAGAGCTATGAAAATAATCGTTCAAAAAGAGAATAACGCTGGAGTGTTATGACAGAATCCAGCTACCACCACACTATGGGTGCCTAACTGATTAAAACCAAAACAGCAATAGGACCCACATGCGTTATCATCATGGCCTTCAAAATATAGAAGCCTTCATTCATAAAGGAGTCAACCCCTTATCCACACTTCCTCAAAGCACGAGTGCCAAGGACATAATCCCCTTCAAGTTCCAGTTTGTTCATATTTGGCAAATACCGTTTCCTCTGCATTTGATAACAAAGACCTTCCTCAGCTGAAGGCCTTGACTTGGCTCGGGACTAACAAGTTGCTGATTTTTCAGTGATAGAGATACAGCAAGCCTGAGTAGAAAGAGACTTGATTCAACATGGATTTGTCCACTCAATACCGCAAAGGACGGAGAAACTACTGTTTTGTCGTTACAGTTTGCTAGTTAGAGGAAGTAACGGCAAAATTTGTCCGTCGTGTGCAAAAAAAGATTCTGAGTAAATGTTTTTTTTTAATGCTATGTTTCAAGAAATGCTCGGTTTGCGCAAACATTAGCCAGACTGTTATTTTTTGGGGTAGAGGCAGGAGGAGGAGGCCCATGCTGACCATAGCAGGGTCCTGCGGAGGCAGAGCCCCCTCGGAGCCAGCCTCAGAGAGGATGCCATGTGATCTTTGAAAAGTCAACAAAGGGCTGGTCCACAGCTGGGCTGCAGGGGAACAGAGAGCAGACGCGTAGCAACACCCTCCTGCTGGGAGCAGCCGGGGAGAGGCAGGACTCACACCGCCTGCCTCTGAATCTACAGTAGATTTCTCCCCTGAAATGCGAGAAGACAGCGGGGAGGAATCTTCCCAATGCAGTTTTCACGATTTCAGAAGCAATTTCTATTTTTAGGTCTCATTGCTGTTCATATTCGGTGTTGGATGCTAACACACCGAATCAGTCATTTCCTGCGTTTTGCTTCTCCCACAATAAAGATTACACCGTCTCCTCCCAGCAAACTCATGATCCATCTCCTCTCGGCTGGATTCAGCAGAGAGCCACCGCACAATGGGAGAGCCGCAGATTTCATTTCCACAAAAGATTAAGTTGCCCTCTGCATCAGTGAAACTGTCTGGGGGTTTGAAGTTGAGATTTCAGTGGTTATGCCTCTCTTTGTCCAAAGCATTGGCTTGAACAAAGGTGCAGTGAAGCATCGTGCAGCAAATAATCTAATAAGCATGATGGGGGAATAAAGCAGAGGGAAGAGAGCATCAAAGGCAGCCAGGCACAGCATGACTGGCATGGGTCTGAACTCCCAACCTAAGACACTCAGCACGCTCTTCAGCAATCGCCCCCTTTAGACCGGTCCTGGGCAGTAATTAAAACCATCATTCCCACTGCCTCGGTATCTCATTAGCCACAGGACCCTGGGCTTTCATCCCTGCTTGTCCCAAAATATCACAACTCCACACCAACAAAGAGGAGTCCCACACAACCAAAACACATTTGTGACATTTCTGAGCCGAATAGAGCGTTATCTAACTATCATCTGAATCCAGAGAACAGTGGGAGATCTCACAAGCTGGTCTCTTCATGTCCACTTAAGTCGAGATAATTATTATTGCACTGATCAGAGTTGATTTGGAGGAAAACTGTAATCCTGCTGTTGGTTGATTAAATCTACCTGTATAGGAATCAAAGGATAAGTACAGATGTAAAAGAATTAAAAAAAAGCATAACTATGACATGTTTGTTCCACAGGGAACAAAGTGAAAAATATTAATCAGAGCACTTTTGTATAATACTGTTTGGATTTTGTGTGGATCGGTTGATGTTCGCTACTGAAACCCATTAAAAAATGAGGACAAACTGATACATTTGAAGCTCCTACGCTTTCAGTATCAAAGGGAGGATTTGAAATGGGCGAGTATCAGTTGCAGTGGTCAGATTTAACACTTTGGCTGTAGATAAAAAGAAACTCTTCTTCCCATGTTTAATTCAGTAAGAGCCATGACTAACTCATGTACTATAGCGGGCCTCTGAAGTCAATCGGAAGCTTCTTCCCTCGCTTTGTATACTGTAGAGAGAAATGAATGTGATATTGTATTTTGATGGTGTTGTACCTCAGCATGGGGATGCAGGTCAGCGAGTGAGAGGAAAATGTGTTGGGATAGGTTTGAGATGTTAAATTTATTCCCTAGCAAATCAGTTCTCCAATATAGCAGCGGTGCGCAGCCATACTAAAACCTTAATCCAGTGCATGTTATTAACCTACTTGGCATCACTGCCAAGCTGTTTTAATGCTTTCAAAAGACAGCAAGAGAGGTAATGGAAAAGACAGGTTGTCAGCTACAGTATCACTACATGTTCCTTTCAATACTGATGCAGGTAAACAGTAGCCTGTCTGTCTTCCATTGACCAGCTCTATACAGGGATGTTGAACTTTATTCTATTCTATGATCCTCCATGGGAGAGTTTCAGAAGAATTGCGGTGGCGAGATGGGATTTGCCCCACCCAAACATATGAGTCAAAATCCATCTGTTCTTAAAGCGTGCTGTTACATACCCTTCACAAACATGCCAGCCACTCCTCCCCCAGCTCTATGTGTGTGTGTGTGTGTGTGTGTGTGTGTGTGTGCGTGCGTAGGATATTTGAAATGGAGTCCGCCCATTCTCTGGTCACGAGAAGCCTCTGATCTTTCAATGACACAAAGACTTGTGCAAGATGAGGATGAGCTCTCAACCTTTGTCAACACCCAGTCTGAATCCAAGGCCCTTTAACGACTGCAGTGCATTGTTTATGTGAGTGTTTGCTTAAAAAGGCCTTGATGCCACAAAAACCATTAGAGACCGGGTCCCCATTTCCTCCTCAATGCCATTATGAGTCAGTCGAAATTAAAACCCAACCACAAGCTGGTTCTCAGCCAAATTCAGCTAACTGACTCTCTCCCGCTCTGTTTCTTTGAGAAGCCTTTGATGTTAGCAGGGGGCTTTTGCACTCGCAGTGATGGTAACGAATGATACTTTAAGCGATTCTTTTTTATCCGGCGAGCTTAATGAAAGATTAATGGGTTTGATATTTTCCCTTGTTTATGTTTTATTTAAAAAGTAAGCCGTGGTCCTTGGAACCTGTTAAAAGCTTCTTGGTAATGATTTTATGGATCAGTGGAAGTCATGTTATGGTCTTTGGCTCTCAACACAATGAGGAGTGTTGATTGTCTTCTTAGCAACATTATCTCTACAAGAAGAGCGCTGACCTTGAGTGCTGTGCCTACA
Source organism: Centroberyx gerrardi (assembly GCF_048128805.1). Classification (NCBI taxonomy): domain Eukaryota; kingdom Metazoa; phylum Chordata; class Actinopteri; order Beryciformes; family Berycidae; genus Centroberyx; species Centroberyx gerrardi. The sequence continues at coordinate 10,077,716 of NC_136004.1, forward strand.
TCTCTGCCTGATATGGATGGAGCATATTGCCGCAGCGGACAAATATTCATTTCCATATGTCCTAATTCAGCCGGCTGCAGCCTCCCTCCTTTCACTCTATTTTACAGTTCAAAGGATGAAACGAGTCAGACTCAGTGGGTTTTGTACTGACAGTCTGTATAGATTTTCCCTCCATCATAAGCTACTACTTGTTGAATAGAGCGATAATATATGATTTAATGATATAGAGGCAACATGTACATGTCCCTGCCCATGAGGAAAGATCGTTTCTCCCCTTTCAGATTTCTCAGTGGAGTTGACATCATGTATTTCAGATTAAATTGATTAAACAGAGCTGACTGCGTGAAAAATATTCAGAAAGGTCTGTCAGGCAAATGGCAAAATTATAATAATCCAGCAAGTAATATGCAAATAGAGCAACTCTTCTGTGGCATATTGTGGTTTGATTGCAGTTGCTACTCCTTTGAGATAAAACACAACATCACAGCGTTGTTTTTTTTTGATATTTTATACCATGAACCCGCCTCACATTATCTCATTTAAATGGTCCAATAGACTTTACTTAATTGTATAATAGTTTATGTGTGACTTAAGTCTTTTCCCTTATGGAATGAATGAAAAGTTTAACATCAAAGACTTCCTCTAAACATTGTTTTTAATGCAATGTATTTTACTGATTAAGCATTTTTGCTTCATTTATTGAATATTTTCTGAAGTCTTTGTTTTCTGGTGTGTACGCTGTATGATTTCAAAGACTTAAATTTGCGCCTTCAGTTATGTTTATTATGTATGTAAAAATTGGGTTGATGAAGGTTACGGTACCTGAAATATTTTTTCATCTGAAAAGTATTTTCATTCGTTGTGTAGCTAAATATTTGCTTTTGTTCAGTTCACTGTTTACTTCAAGCACCTTGGCAGAACTGCAAGGTTGTGCCCAACAATATAGTGGTAAATAAAAAGTTGGGTAAACTACGACCTTCATCATCATGAGGAAAACAACCACAAACATAACAAAAAAAAAAAAATTGTTTTCAGAAAAGCATGAATTTATGCCTTTTTACCCTTAAAAGACCCTATCATCATATCATTTTTATTGGTTTGACACTACTTACAATGATGTATACAATGAATTTCTGTCCTAAATATTTATATCCAGCCATTATAGATGGGTAACTTCCCATCTATAAAGGCTGACATCCCATTATTCCACAAGTAAAAAGGAGGATAAACCTGGTTTTAGGTAGGTTTGCCCTCCGCTTCATCCCTGGTTGTCACACATTTTGTTTCCCTCACCCCTGAGAAGGGCGGACATGCACCACGGAGAGTTTGGGATTTTCCCCTCAGAGGGAGTCGGCAGTGGGAAGAGTGGTGTTGGTTCACATCAGCAGTCAGCAGCATTACTTCCTGTTGGCTGGTGCTCGCTCCTTTAATGTGTCCAGAATGAAGGAGTGCGGTATGCTCTGGAACCCGTTGGACCAGTGAAGGACCCAGTACAGTCAGACTGCAACTCTGTGTGTGTGTGTGTGTGTGTGTGTGTGTGTAGGTGTGTGTGTGTGTGTGTGTGTGTGTGCGTGTGTGTGTGTGTGTGTGGGAGATGGGTGTAGGGGTGGGGTGTTCAGACAAAGGGAGAAAGTGGGGGAGAGAGAGAGAGAGGGAAAGAAAGAAAGAAAGAAAGAGAGAAAGAAAGAAAGAAAGAAAGAAAGAAAGAAAAAGAAAGAAAGAGAGGGGTATGTAGGAGGGAACAGTATGTTTCTGACGGTTGAGTCCTGTCAGGGCCTCCTCTGGCCCTGAGGCTATACTATACACTCTCTCTCTCTTTCTCTATTTCTCTCTCTCTCTCTGTCTTTCTTTCTCTCTCTACCTCTCCCACCTCCCGCTCTGTAATTTATGGCTAACTTCTGTAATTATAGTGCCAGCCGCAGCAGCCGTCAGGTTCAGGTGGGGTGAGGCACAGACATGCCCCATCACCTGAGAGCAGCAACTCGCCAGCTCCACTGCTTAAATACAGCTGCAATTTTCCCTTCAGCCTAATCTCTTTGACATTGGCTCTGGGAACATATTTGTGTGACAACAAGACGCCGCAGAGGCCTACTGCCAAACATCAGTCAATTGTTTTCCATTAGATGACACAGTAAGGTTATGAGGAATGTATGTTTTGTGAGGGAATCAAATGAATTTCTGTTGATTGATTTTTGCTCTTATCAGTGAGCTTTACTCGCGGTAATTTTACTGCGGTCCATTACTATTAAAAGAACCAGTGTAAGGATACAATAGTAGCTCTAAGTAATAATGCATATGACACCAGCCTACTTGGCACCAAGCACGACTGGTGCATCAGCCCTTCACTCCAGCTGCGGGAGGAGATGTGATTGGCTGCTATTTGGACTTGGTGACCTGCGGCTCGGATTCACCACCTGACCCGACTTGTCCTTGGATAAATAACACACTCCTCCCACTCAGATCCCACAACAGACAGGAAATACATCTGTTGCCATGCGTACGGCTTTTTGGGAAGGGAAGCCCTTGGATTTCCAGATCCCGTTCTTCTCTGCACTGTATATGATATGGGATGTCCATGACTCACCAGGCATTGTCGGTGGACAGAAAGCTCTCTTTGGCAGCCCCCTCGGTGAAGCAGCAGGAAAGAAAGTCAGAGGAAGAAAAGAAAGAGAGGAAGAAAGAGAGAATGTGCCCACATGAGTGTGACAAAGTGCTGCCGGCTTGATTTGCTCACCATGACAACCGTGCGTAGGGGGGGGGCGGGGGCCGGGGGACCCCCTGGCTTTTCGGCCCGGCACAATAAGGAGAGGCGCGGCTGTCTTAACCTTAGTGACATCCCCGTTGTCGGCGGGTCAAATCCTTGAATATCAATGAACTGACTCGGTGCCCCTTGTGACGCTCCTCAAAAGTGTCCGACTCACATAAGAAGCTCCCCCTGTCCTCCCTGACCTCTCCTGACCCGCTTCCAGCCACTCGCTGCATTTAGACCAGAGAGGGTTAAACAACACTTCATCAGTGCACATGCATTCCTGCTTCCAATTCAAACCCAATTCAATTAACTTTTTGTCCTCAAGGGGAAACCATTTTGGCTTCAGAGTGCATAAAACTATGTAACACATAAAAAAACAAAGCACACTTCTGATAACACAAGCACATAAATTCACAGTAAACTCCTGCTGCTGGTTGCTACAAGAGCAGCGTTCCTGAAGAACAGCCCATCATTTCAATCCCCGTCTAAAGCCAGTCATGTGTTTTGTGCTTAATAGAATACGTTGTTGTCTACAGCGCCGCTCCTTTCTATCCTTTGAAGAACAGAATCAGAGGCTTGTCTTTATGTTGTTTTGTGAATCTAGCCATGTTGGTTCAAAGTGTTGTCCATGACCCGAGGCGATGATCAAACACAGCGAGCTAAATTTAGTCCTTCATTTCCATGTCAGCCATTGTTGCTTACAGTACACAGTGTTTGTGAAGTTTCATGAGCATACTGTGTAGGTGTTGTGCAATAAATATGCGGACGCATAGTTTGCATGCTTTCATGGGGCATAATGGTACACCCTTTACCACAGTGTGGTGGCATGCCTTTGGCTTAGGCCTCTCTCGCTCATGACAGCTGTTGTACAGACAGACTTTAAAGATACAATCAGCTTTTTATTTGGCCATCTAAATCCTGGCTATATACACACCTGTTCTTGAAGACTTGGACTTGTATGGAAGTAAACCTTTTTGAAACTTTCTTAACCCATTGTAACTCAAAAAATATAAGTGTACCTCACTCCAGTGTTGACAAATTTAGGAATATAAACAAACCATTTGCAGCCTCAAGCCTTACATCAAAAGCTCAGGAAATAAATTTCAGTGTGAAAAAATATCCTAAAGCCAATAAGTCGCTATGTAAACAAAGACAGTATAGAGGGACAACTGTGTTTCAACTGGGATGCCATACTGCAGTCACAGATTGTCCCTTTAAGTGGGCCTTTATTTTCCACTCAGGCCAGATAAGTGGGTCCTGACCCCTTCTCTGTGTAGATTAGCCACTGCTGCCATCACACCCATTACCATTATCAGGACCAGACAATCTGGCCCACCACCAGTGTCCGGGAAACTGAGATTCTTTCGCCATGCTTTAGCTTGATTACTCAAAGGAACACATGCACTGGTATCAGATACAGTCACAAACTCAACAATAAAGTCATTTATCATCTCCTCAACTGTTCCTCTGTACTTATCCTAAATTGCTTCCAGTCCTGTCACTGCCTAAAGTAAACTAGGGAGCAAAATGGGACATTGTCTTGGACCAATGTAGAGTAACACATGTTATGCGTTGTGCATGCCCATTCATATTAGCTTGATGCTCCTAGAAAAAAAACAAGATACTCTCCAGAGATTTTTGCCGCAGATTATTGCAGCAGTGAAAATAATCCATATGAACAGAAACACAAACGGGGAATAGGATGTGCCCAAGAACGGCAAAAACACAAGCAAGCTAACAAACAGCAACTATGTTACCTTAGATCTGTTCACAGACACAAGATAAGTCTTTCAACTGCAAATATTGATGGGCTACAGTGTTTGAACTGGACAACACACAGACGACTGTATTTGCAAGTCAAATGCAAAAATAGAGATTGTATTTTAAAGTTAGTATTTCTTTTGTTTGTTTCCTCCTGCTCTCTTCTTCTTTTCAAACACAGGAAATTAGCTCTCCAATACAACTTCTCTTACAGTATGTGTTGCTTTGCCATTGTCCAACAACAGGGTGGTGTAGAGCGGATCCGGAGTAATTATTATTACTACTATTATTATTATTATACACAGTATGTCTTTGCCACTGTCCATTGCACAGAATCTATGTAAAAAATAGTAAAATGTCTGCATATATTCTGCCGGCAGGGCCAAGATGTTTTCTCCAAGTTTATGTGACAGTTGATTGTGTAGTTTCCTTTCATGTGCTCCCCCTCTGTGCCATCTTTCTTTGTTAAGTTTGCTGAGAGTTTCTTTGAACCACAGGCATTTTCTCTCAGCGGTGCTCATGAGCCCTGCCAGATCCATCATCATCCCTCTCCCTCTGTCTCTCTCTCTCTATAGCTCCTATACTGTCTGTACACACACACACACACACACACGCACACACACACACACACACACACACATGCACAAATATATAAACATGTAGACAGTCTCCTGTTGTGCTTGCTCTCTCCACTCCACCATCAATCCTGTCACTGCCTTGGCAACATCTCTGGAAATGGCACTTACATGTGACACACACATAGACACACACAGACACACACACACACACACACACACACACACACACACACACACACACACACACACGCATGCATGCTTGCATACGCACTCAAACACAAACACACATGCACATACCCTTGCATGCATCTACACTCACACACACACACACACACACATTTGCATGCACTTGCAAATACATGCAAACACATAAACACGACACATCAAAATGTGCCTTGGGAGACCTTTGTTCTGCAGTCATATTAGATTCAATAGTATATCAGTGGCTATATATTTCTATGCACTAAAACAAAGGGCTAATCCAACATAAACATCAACATGAAAGGGGGGTTGTATGTGTGTGTGTCTGTGTGTCTGTGCATGTGTGTGTGTGTGTATGAGAATGTGCTCAGACAGAGGAAAGCCATCCCCAGTTCTGGGCAACAATGAGATTCTAGGCGTAGGAATTCTGATGGGTTTTTATTATCGGAGCACTTTGCAGTACGGATTAGGAAGGTGGCAGATTAGAGCGTCACAATCTGCCGCTGCTAAGTCACCATGGCGAAAACCCTGCTTCCAGCTGACACCAGACTATTCACACCCCCCTTCACCACACAATCTCTTGCCTTTTCAGTCACGTTGCAGCCCATGGGTACCACCACTACTAGTAATGCTTCTCCCTTACATCCGACGGTGTTGTATTGAATGCTGCATATCCGTCTGTCATTGTGATGGTAGAAGATGTACACCATGTCCTACTTGCCGAGTTAGGTAAACATGATCGCTACCTTGTTAAGGATTACAGATGGCGCTCATGCTTCTGTTCAGTACATAAGTTAACACAGTTAAAAATCTAAAGACGCTGTAGATGTAGATACTGAATGCTGAATTTTGTGATATGTGATATGTATATTATGCAATAAAGCGATCCTGGTTCTGAATCTGCTTCTGAACGAAAACATTCTGAAATCCAAGAAAACATCTGAGTAAAATCTGCTGCCAGTTATTCTGGTACTCATCCCCCGTATTGTTCACCTGCTATCAGTGTGCATGTTTTCACATGTAGGCCTAACAAACTAAACAAGCCAAAAATCTTTTAAAAGAAAGAAGACAGATACGACGAGATGAGGCTGGCATATAAAAAACAATGGCTGAAAAGTAGCAGGCGTTGCCTTGCTCTGGTCTGACTGATGTTGTATTCAGCCTAACTAGTCCTCCGAGGAAGTGCGCTGCTGCCCAGCTTGTATGCAGGGGGAGTGTCTGTTTGCACAGGTCTCTCTCAGTTAACACTAATCTGCCTGATCTCCACCTCAAAGTCACTCACTTCTCCACATGCAAATAAACATATTCAGTCCTCTTTCAAACCAAAGCCACTATCAAACACTTGTTTGATCAGCAGAGGGCCTGCGAGGCAGTTCATTATGCATTTGAAAAAAGTGCCCTGCCCCCGCCTTGCAGGGAGAGAGCTCATTGTTGCCAGGTTTTTATGTAATTACTCTCACCTTCAGCAGTGAATGGGAACTACTGCCTCCCCAGCAGACTGAGGTGTGTGTGTGTGTGTGTCAGTCTGTCTGTCTGTCTGTGGGCTATTACCGTGGGTTTGTTATTGCAGATTGAGCATATATACTGTACTCTTAGATTGCCCTAGATTCTTTGCCACATAGATCAATTTAGAACATGAAGCCCACCCACACTTCCTTCAACCATAATCCTCTGAACTCCGGGATTTATGTACCAGCAGAACTTGAAGGATGAGAGGGTGCTTTCATTGCATTCTATGATAACACTTCGGTCTCGGAAACTTGCCGCTCTCTCTGTAAATTTTTTGTTCAATAACCCTCTTACTCTCAGCTACAAATAATATTTCTTCAGCAGGAAAAGGAAGCCGTTTTATTTGTCATCTGATACAGCAACTATTTCTTCCCTTATACAACCAAAGGAGGCACATCTCTCAACAAGGCAACAGATTTACATTGGAAGCGCTTGTCTAATAAGAGGAAGAGGTGCCAAAGATCAATCTGAGATGAAACAGGCTCTTTCATATGGGTCTGCTGCATTCGGAGCATACATGTTGGTTGAACTCCCCCCCAGCAACAGACAAATTCCTTTGTGTGTGTGTTGTGTGTGTGAGTGTGTGTGTCATGTATGGGCCTATGACACTGAGAGGCTAAGCACTGCACTCCAAACAGACAGGCCTGAACTAGTAAACAGGTGCTGTTGGAGCAGCTGAGGATGAGGACATGGGGCGTCTCCAGAAAGCTTGATCAAAGAGAAGCTGCCTGGGCCGCCAGTCATCCAGGCAACTTGATTTATGTCACTGTGTCAGAGAACTTTATGACTGCTTGCAACAGCAGCAAAGGTACACAGGTTCTACCACAACCTTGCATACAATGGCATGGCAACTGCAGCGATACGCAGGGAGAGAGATTTCGTTATTTATTGTCGTGGAGGTTTGATGATGGTTTGGATGTGCTGGTTTTTAAGGCTTTTGGCTAGCGAGGACGTTTCCTTGCTGCTTTCTGAGTCAGCCTTTGACATGCAGAGGAGGCTTAATTGTTCTGTCATTTCAACTTTATGTTTGTAATACTGCTCCGTTCCACAAAGACACTTAACATCAGCTCAATTACAGAGTGTGAAAAGCTGAAAATCCTGGCTCGGTGGTAAACCAGTCAGATTAAATTAAATCAAGTAATTATCAAAGGTTTGAAGCCGTTTCAACAAAGCTGATCACAAGCAGAAGCTCCTTTTTTGTCAACACATCATAAGCCCCCTCCAATGAGGAACTGCTATCAAAAAAAAAAAAAATGATGTGCGGTGTGGAGCTGTTTTGAGAGGGGAGTGCCATGGTTAGGTGCTGAGAGAATGAGAGTTAGAAAGTGGCTGAGTGCATGAGCGGGGGGTGGGGGGTAGTTCATCCTGACAGGGGCCATAGTGCAGCTTGGAGATATGTGGACCTAAGATGCCTCAGCCTCAGTCACATGGTTGCTGTGGGATTCCCCACTCGGACAAACAAAACACGCCAAGGCCAGGACCATCTACAAGGCTCTCTGACACACACAGACATCATCTAATGACTCACTTGACTGATTCAACACAACTAAGACATTACACAGTACTACGGAACAATCTTGCGGGCATCTGCAGGTTTGATCATCTGCGATCTGATAAAAAAAAAAAAGATCTATACTTTTCAAAAATCTAAATCCACCTATACATACAGTTGAGTGTGATTTCCAAAAACCCCCCCCAAAAAAACCTTTCTTGCCAGCAGTACTTTGCCCTTGCTCTGAGCAGGATTTTTCCCTTTGAAGAGAAGAAGAGAAGTGAAGCCTGCTTGGCTGAAGAAGCCCTGAGGGGGGTGGTAACTGTCATTTATATTTACAGCCTTCCCAGACACCTTGGGGGCTGTTATCCAGGTGGCCTCTGTTGAAGCTCTCAGAAGCACTCACCTTTTTCGCAACACAGAGTATCAATAGACACTGCCTGACTTTGATTCAGCCACATAGAGGCTGTGAGTCATGTGCTTTTGACTGTTAAAACGGGTTGGGTTGACGCTGGAACTTGAATGCCCTCGGGGTTAGCGCATTACTACACTCCTGCAACTTTATTAGACCAGAGAGTACTGTCTGCCAATAGATAGAAACTCTCAAACATGATTTGAAAGTGCGGGCAGATAAAGGTGCAGAAAGTCTTGCGCTCGCAAAATGCAACTTTTTGCAAGGATTGGGAAAACCGTGAACTCACGCTACACTGGTTAACATTTGATGATGTGTCAATATTCCTGCATATGGATTTGTGTTTGTAAATGGTACCAAATGCCATACAAAATGACTGACACTATGTGTAATTTGTGCCTTTAAGTATCCACATCTTGTTGCTCTGGCAGCACAGTCAGGACAAAAGTCAGAGCGGAGCACAAATTGGTGTGGCTTACACTCAAGACTAGACTTGTGGTTCTGAGACGATGTACCTTCAAAATTGTTTACAGTGTGAGGATCATTTAACACCAAACAAGTCAGAGTACCAGACAATGCATTCAGTTTGTCCATGCTTTAGAAAACGGCTTCAGTCAATATGTAACTTACTTCAAATCCAGGCCAGATGTGTCTATAGAAATGTCACTATGCCTTGCTGATAAGAAGAGAGGAGATGACAGATATTCTGTATTTTGGTTCGCAGCTATCCTCTTCTCAAAGCCAGACCCTTCAAACAGTCTAATCCTGTCCTGAATGAGTGCTGGATTATTGTATAACCCCATCACTGATACGCACCGACACATGCAAGAGAGAGAGAGAGAGAGAGAGAGAGAGCTGGAGCATTTCATTATTCTACTGAAACTAGTACTGAAACTAAGTCTTATATTCACTCCTGTTCAGGTGAAGAGCTACATAAACACATGGTAGAACTGCAATGAAAAATTTAAATACATCATTAACAGGTTTCAAAAATCCACCGTAAAATAGAAGTCACATCAAACAGCTGAGTAAAGATTTGTCAACATGAACAACTCTCTCCTAAAACTACAGACAAAAGTCATGACTCTTACTTTCCAGCTCCAGGTTGTGTCTCTTTTTGATGACATCACCGATTACGGTCTTGGTTCACAAATTTGAACGATCGATTGAACTGACCTGTATCAGGAACGATCGTGAGCGCTGTTTTAGGGTGGATTTTCCAGCCAAACACTGATTATCTTCATTGCAGAATTAAAGCCACTGAGCCGAACTTGGTATGCGGTAATTATGACTTCTTAGAGGTGGTCTGTTTTTGTTTTTATGAATCAAAGCTACTAAAATCAAAGGCTTTACATCAAAACCGACCCGATTTGATGTTGTTAAAAATATACTGGAAAACCTTAAATCATGAACAAAAGTGACTTTGTTGCCTTATTGTTATAAATAGAACATAGAACTGAATAGATACATTTTAAAAGGCTCTTTTATGTCATCAAACCGTTTTGCTGTTAGTCATCTTTAATGCGGCTGCGGCAGGGCAGGCTACAGATTTCCCATTCTTGCCTTTTAACAATTAAAAACAAGAATAGAGATGCACTATTTATGCTTTCCATGCTCTATTCCATGTTCTATTACCATTCATCTTCTTTGAGATGAAAAGGTGCAGTTTTCCATAGTAAGAGATACAGTATGTGCCACGTGAACGCCCATATGCTCATATGAACCCAATTCAACTGCTCATAGTGCAAATGAATTATAACTACAATTGTATGTGACAGAAGTTAGTGGTGTAAATTGTTGAGTTCTCTGTGTCTGGTAAAATGTGTCACTTTTTCTCACCTTTTCTTCATGTAGAGGATATATTCTCGCTCAAATATTCTTCGGAATGCCAAACATATTCTTAAAACTCAGCACTGACATACCATCACATTAATGTGCACAAAGTAAGGTTCATGACGTGTTCCATTTTTATAATATATTCAAAAATACTAATACAAACTGTCAGGGAATAAGAGCAATTGTGAAAAGCACAAATGCTGCAATAGAAAACACAAGCTTTATGCTGTCGTATGAAGATGGGAACTCACTCACTCAGAGGGAATAAAAACACAGTTGCAGTACACAATTCCAGTTTTACAAACATTTAAAACTAGAACGTTTTATTAATTTTCTATAAAATATGAACTTTTAGAAATATATACAAATGTTCCCTTGTGCTATAAAACAGCAAGAAAAAAATGGAAAACTCAACTGTGTGTACAAATAACTTTTCAATAACGAGTGCTTGATTAATTTATGGCATGAATTTGCCTCACAATGGGCAGTTCATAAGGTCTTAAGCACTTTTCAACAGCTGCTCTCACTCCAGTTCAAACATACTGTATATGACACTGCCTCGATTTCCATTAAAAAGCTTCCAAACGCAACACTCATCTCTCAGACCATTTGCTTCCATTGTCTGTGGGGTCCTTTCATTGTCTGTAATCTGTCACTAACAGTACAAGTGTCTTTTTTGCCAGTCAGGAAAACATCTATTGCACATTATTCAAGAAACCCCATGCCACATCCAAATGGTTTATTCCACTCTTTTTGTCTTGGGAACAATGCGATTTTTTTCTCTACTAAGTTCCTCAATGGGATAAGTGATTCCAGGAGTAGCAGATTTTTTTTTCTCAAACAAAGGCAGCTCTTGTTGCATGAGATGGTTCAAGATACAAAAAACTCACGTTGCATTATCTTCAATGCAGTTTGCATAAATAAAACATGAACCTTGTTTCTTTTGATGGCACTCTGATTACAAAGTCTCGTTTAGGTAAGGGCTTTACAAGTATTTTTGGGTTTACGCAAAGAGAGCCAGCTCATACACATGTGGGAGGGGGCCGTGTGGGCTCATACTTAGTACTGTGCCCTTTGAGAGATGGGTGAGGTTTGATGTAAGGCCCGCTGCTGGTGAACACACTGGCAGCCTTCCTCCTTGTCCTCTTCTTCAGCTTCCGGCTGAACACGTTCTGCCATGACTGCAGGGTCTTTGAGGTCCAGATCCACATGCCGCTGGTGATGCCCACCACCAACAGCATGAAGATCTTCACCATGAAGATCTCAACGGCGGGGATAGAAGTCTTAATAACACACTCTTCTGACTCGGGCCCGCTGCTGTCGACACACTTCTGCTCCCCTGCCAGGATGTGCCAGTAGTCCATGTTGAGCCGCTCATAGAAATAGCAGGCAATGACGCAGGTGGCCGGGACAGTGTAGAGCACGGAGAAAACCCCGATGCGAACCATCAGCTTCTCCAGCTTGTCTGTGTTCTCCCCCTCTGTCTTCATGATCTTGCGGATGTGGAAGAGGGCCACGAAGCCGGACAGCAGGAAAGAAGTGCCGATAATAAGGTAGCAGGAGAGAGGAATGAGCACAAAGCCAGTGAGAGCTTTGACGTCCATGCTGCCCACATAGCAGACGCCCGTCAGCTCGTCCCCTGCCACCTTCCTCATGACCAGGATCATGATGGTCTTCACAGCGGGGATGGCCCAGGCCGCCAGGTGGAAGTAGCTGCTGTTGGCCTCAATGGCCTCGTGGCCCCACTTCTTGCCTGCAGCCAGGAACCATGTGAGGGTCAGGATGACCCACCAAAGGGAGCTGGCCATGCCAAAGTAGTAGAGGATGAGGAACACGATGGTGCAGCCCGTGCTCTCCAGACCCTCCTGGATAATATACTGGACCCCACTGTCCCTGTCACAGGCGATTCTGTCCGCTCCCACAAAAAGCCGGATGAGGTAGCCCACAGAGTAAACACAGTAGGACATTGAGAGGAAGATGATGGGCCTCTCGGGGTATTTGAAGCGTTGCGGATCTATGAGGAAGGTGAGTACGGTGAAAGAGCTGGAGACGAAGCAGAGGATGGACCAGATGGCCATCCACACCAGGGAGAACTGCTTGTCTCCCTGACTCCAGTATACATCCACTTTGGGGTAGCATTTGGGGGCGCAGGACTCGCTCTTCTCTACGTAGTGGAACTTGCCGGGGTTGCTGCACGTCTCCTTGCTGCTGCTGTCCTTCAGGTGCAGGTCCTGCCCGCTCAGAGGCCGCTGTGGCCTGAAGTCCGGAGGCTGGGTGTGGGAGACTTTGGGAGGCTCGTCCGAGCCGTTGTTGGGGGCCTCCATGCAGAGGTTGTTGGGGTCATTTTTGGTTGGCAGCCGGGAGCAGTCCAGAGAGTCGGGCCAGGGGAAGTTAAACTGCTCCAAGATGGGTGAGCACTTCAGCTTGACCTGCTCACACATCACTCTACAGGCTGGGATGGGGTTGGACACCTGCTCCGTGCACATGGGAGCATACAGTGAGCACAGAAAAAATTTAAGATGACTGTGGCATCCAAACTCTATCAGCGGAGCAAACTCATGCAGCTTAATGGCTGCCTCTTTTTGGTCCTCATGGCCCATCAGATTTGGCATGCGAGTCATGTTGTAGCCAATGTCTTTACACAGGGGGATGTTGATGTGTTGACATCCCCCCTCTCCGGACCGGTCGGGGTCTATAGAGCTAATGGCCAAACCCCCATCACTCCACAAGACTAGCAGCACATAGATGAGGCTCGGTTTAGCAGTTGAACACATTCTCGCCTCTTCAATCCGTCTCGTAATAAAGAAAGATTAAATGTTCACCACGCACAAGTTGCTTTCATTAAAAGGCAGGCTGCGATAAAACCTACTTGATGTTTGTGTGCCAGATCAGTGTGTGGAAAAACTTACAGAACTGCCTGCTGTAAGACCATCGCTCCCTCTTTTTTGTTTTAATGATTTAGTAAAAAGATAATTCCAGTGAAGGGTCCGAAAACGTTATCTCGTTGAAAACAGTGTGCGCTCAGGTCCATGCTTTCAAAGCTTTCAGTTTGTCGCTGAATTGTTGGAGCTACTAGTTCAGTCTCTTGCTCCGTCCATCTCAGTCTACTACTTGTAACTGGGAATGGTTATGTGTTCCGATCCGTTCCCAACTTGTTTCCAAAAGGCGCACTTGAGGACCGTCTTCAGTTTTCATGACACTTTCCGGGGTGTCTGACTATCTAGCAATACGATTTCAGACCGTGTGCCGCACAACTTGGAAAAACAACAAAAATAATTGTCCTCCAATGTTTTGCGCCGGAGCTGATTAAGTTCGCAAGGCACTCAGCTAATCAGTCAGCAAAATAACCCAAATAAATATCCACGATGATAAATGTGCCCCAGATATTCAGGATTATCCTCCTCCCGTAGACAGGCAGTTCATGCGTTTGGTGGCAGCGCTCGTCTGAGCTGGTCGGAGCCTCCGTCCCGGTCTAACCTGCCAAAAGATCCGCCTTCAAAGACAGCTACTTTGCATAAGAAAGATGACACTGACACGCTGATTATTTTCAAATCGTGCGGAACAGCTTGTTGGCCAATCATTACAGCATTTTTAAAGGTTTACAGCAAACTTCCCGTCCTCCGTTTGTTTGTGCTCGACCAAAAACTTCCAGCACAACAACATGACACATTTTAATACATTTTGCGCCGGTCCAAAATGTTGCGCAATGGCTCGAAGGCGCACACTGGTTTAGAGGCGCACCAAAACCAGTCCCTTGGTCACAACTGACAATTTTCACGGTCTATATATGTGAGAGAGCAGAATGAGTGCGGGCCGAGTTTTTTCTTCCCCCTCCCTTTTCCTTCGCTTTCTCTTGTGAATTAAGTTTTATACAGACCCCACGGAGACAATCCGACAAGTCGACCTTCATTTGCACCACTCCATTCAAATAGTGGTAAAATCAGTATAACCTTAAACAGTTTTTGTTACTAGAATTTCAGTAATGCTTGATGATTTTTTGTGCAACTGCTGCATATTTTGGACCAGTGTACCCTCTGATTTAGTAATAAAGGTTTAATATAGAAGTCCTCATCAATATTTTTACTGAAGAATGTGTCATAAATATTATGGGGAACATCCACGCAAAAGCTAATTTCACATTATCCCAATAACATTGCACAGTTCAGTTATGATTTCACATGGTCAAGATAAACAGAGCTGCTGTTGCTCTCCAGAGACAGTCCTGCTGCAGCTCCATTGACAGCTTATGGGAGGCGGACTGGATACAGTAACAGTGTCCAGGTCCAGTAATTTTACGGGGATACTGGCGCATTTTTTGGTTCATAACAGTTAGACTCTACAATAACATGAGGCTCATAGGGATGACGAAAACGCCAAACTCTCTTCTACTCTTCTACTTCTCTCTGCTACTGGTGGCTCTTCATATTTGTTCATGTTAACAAATATTGATCAATTTAAGATGAAAAGAATAACATAAATGAATTCTGTTTCAGGGTGGGTTTTTCCCTTTAGGTAATATATTTGTTTGTGTCTACACAACTATGTACGTGAAAGAGATGAACATACAGTATACTGCATTGTTAAAGAAGGTAATACAGTGGGGGTTTCCCTGCCTGTCCTAATACTCCTCACTCAGCTGCTGATTCACTTTAAATGGAAAAAACACCCTTAAATAGAATTCATATGATTTATTCTGATTATCCTGGACAGTTCAATAAATATTTGTCAACATGAACTACTCTCTCCCTAATCTTTGATGTCATTAAGGGCTGTTCCAAGAGGAATGTGAAGCTTTGGATATATTGCAAGGTTGTTTCAGCTTTTACATCCTAACGTGCTTCATTTAATTTTAGAGCTAATAGGAATAGTGGATTCTATTTTAGGTCTAAAAGTTTATGGGGTTGAACTGCAGAAACCCCGTCTGTGAAGATGTGAAGATTTGACACCTTGTCTGAGCTACACAGTTAAATATTCTCACATATCAGTAATAAAACAAACATTTCTACATAAGAGCTATGACAAAAACCATTTGTGTGTGACTACATTACAGTAAATCATTATAGCCAAGACAGTTGCTGCTGGTGGCATGCACAGGCAACAGGCAGCTCTGACCAGCTGCATTTATTGAAGAGAATGGGGTTGATAACGATTATTCTCTTCAAAGTAGAGTTTTTCTTCTTAAATATTTCTGTATAATTGTTTTATTACTCTCTGAAAGCGATGCAATTCCTTGAGACAAGGACGACATTAAACACAGCACTAACAAAGTAAGTAAGCAAGTAAAATTAAAGGAACAAAACCTATCAACACATAAGCAGCTATAATAAAAGATAAAAATGAACCCTGTTGAAGCCATTACAGTGAGTAAGTACTCCATCGTGGCTTTATGGCCTGAGACAAGAGCAGGTTATGAGGCCTTCTGCCCTGTGTGTGTGTGTGTGTGTGTGTGTGTGTGTGTGTGTGTGTGTGTGTGTGATACCAGATCCCCCAGCTAACTCACATTACCTTGTAAAAGTTTGTGGCTGTAAGATTTATACTCCGGCCCGGCCCTGGTCTTCATCAAGGGTGAAATCCCGATCACAAGTAAACAGGGGTGCTTTTAGTGCATTTTTACAAGAGTCACCAAAGTGCTTTTAGAAGTATTTCAGAAATGTGTTCGGGCAAGATGAGAAACCTGGCACCAGCGTGCCTAAATGGTTTAGCACAGCATATCTTGGTGGTGGCATTTCAGCTGTTGGTGCTCACTGTGTGGAGCAGGAGCATAAATATAGGGTATGAATGAATACGCTAATGAACATACGCCACTGCACAATACTCTCCCTCCTATGCTGCCCATATGCTGCTCAGATTTCACTTATGCAGCCGTTATGTTAAACTGAAACTTTAGGAAAAAATACCTGGTGTTCAATCTAAAAATCATTACTGTATATCTGCTAATGTGTTCCTGGTTTGTAAGCAATGCTTTTTTAGACAGCTAACAATGCAGAAATCCTTTTGTAAATAAGTATAACTAAGCATTCTGTAATTAAGTTGGTGTGAAATTTTTAACATGGTGGATATCGTTTTAGTGGGAAATGCTGAATGATATGGGCAAAGCATTTTCCTTTGTCAAACGCATTTCATTATATATTCTGACCCCTCACAAAGACAAGGACAACAGCTGACATGCCTGCTCTGTCCCGCCCTCTCCACCAGACTTTTATTGTGGAACTGATGTGTAGAAGAGGAACAAAAAAAAAAGATGACAGCTTTAATGTGGGGAAGACTAATGTAATATCAATGTGTTCCCCGGGCCGCGGCAGCTCTGCTCTCCATTTACTGATCATCTGGCTTTCAGGAAACCCTGTCTGGCATATTTTAAAGCAAATATCCGCCCTTATTATCTCTGTCTTTGGTGTAATGAAACCGACAAGATAATATTGTCACATAGTCTAATAAGAAGACACGGCCCACTGGTTTGTTGTAATTCATCGCCTTTGTTCCGGCTCTGTCCTGTCTTTCCTTCTCTTTCACTCTCTTTCATGATTGTTTTGCTGGTCATGATGATATCTCTTTGAAAATGAGAAGAAAAAGGGGAGGAATCGGGCCTGTTCAGTCTTCAGCATCTGTAGCCTCAGCAGCTACTACTATCTCTTTTATGATTTTTTTTTTCTGTCTACCACCCCCCCTTTTTCACATATGCAACCCCCCCTATAGCTCATTCCTACTGAACACACACACACACACACACACACACACACACACGCACACACGCACGCACACACACACACACACACACACACACACACACACACACACACACACGCACGCACACACAGCAACTTTATCTCATCTTTGCAACCACAACAGTGCGATGAAGCAAGCAATGCAGCTCCATCTCTGAGAAATCAGCAACTGTGAGATAATTCTGTAACTAATAAAGTGAAAGGGGGGCCCTTTGATGGCTGAAGCTGAAAAGATATTTTATTTTTTTGTGTGTGGGATTTGAGATGTGTGATTCTATGGAGCGAGCTCGCTCCCCTGCTGCTAGGCTCTGGCTGGAAGCTGGCCCCCCTCTGGCTAATGTTATGGAGAATCGGAGGAATTTTATGGCTGTCTTTTCCCTCAGCCCCCTTTTTTCTTTTGTTCCCCTTTGAAGAATGACTTTAGACATTTTATTTACATATTTAACCATGGATGAAAGAAATGAAGGGTGAGGAAGCAAAGCTCCTTGGGTTCTTTAGGGAATTTTGATCAGTTAAAATGAGTTGGAGCTAATACATTTCTGTTTGTGGAGTCTGAAATTAGACGAGCATCAAGAGTGCCGGCGTGATAGTGACATTTCTGAAACTGACACCATCATTCGTCTGAAGGGAAACAAAATCTACTCATACCGACTTGTATCAGACTAAGAGTAACCATAGTATTTCCCTTAATTACTGTGGTTAGATTACTCGCATGCTGTTCCAACATGTGAGGTATGCCATGGGAGAGATGGGGGACGTTTTAGACATGTTTGGCATTGTTGCCGGCGTTGAAAGGGCATGTTGATTAAACGTACGGGTGGGGTAGGGCTATAATCTTCTTAACCAAGGCCCTCCTCTTCTCTTTCAGAGGGCACAATGAGAAGAAACAACACACTCTGTTGGAGGTGAGACTATTTGTCCACATGCCCCGCACATTGTCCGAGGATCCTGTTCTCCCTCCTGATCGCATGCATTCAGCGTTTAGCTCAGGATGATCCTATTTATCGATATAATCTGTTACTTTTACTCTCATTGCCACTCAGCAATTTGTGAAGTGGCTGTTGCCAAAAAAATAAAAAAGTCATGATAGTTTTGCAGCTTTTGGAATCTAAAAATGGGGTGTAGACAAACTAGCCCGAGTCACATGAGATGTATGTTGAAAGAATGTAAAGAAACTGTGGAAGATGCTTGAGTTATAAAGCAGGAATCCAGACATATCCCAGTTGAGAAGATTTTTTTTTAAACTGCTGGCAAGGATAATCCTATTTTATATTATAGACGGTATTTTTCTGTCCCTTTTGAAATGCCGGCGCTTTAATAAGAGCATCAGTTTTCGTAAAGGGTCAGACGTTTTGAGGAAATGCATATGAATCAAGCAATTAATTATTGAGGAGCCCTGTCAACATCAAAGCCCCCAGTATTCTTTGCTCATATGGTTTAAATAGTTCAATAAACTAACTTATTAATGAGCGCTAATTTGTCCCACTCTTCTTTTTCTCGTGGTGCCATGAAAGTCTGCTTTATTTCCGTCGTGTAATGTTGCTGTTGTTATGGGTATAGTCCCATCAGTTGATGTTTAACCCTCTGACCTCATTCACTGTGTATTGTGGTTGATAAGAGGAAGTCATTGAGCTATTGTAACCTTTTAAGTGTTTATAGAGTAGATGAGTATGATTATAAGGATGGCGGACCTTTATAGGAGCGGGAAAAACCGTCCAGCCACGCCGCAATAAACGCTGTCGTAATGAATTTTGCTTGTTACGCACAAAATCCAATAACATCTGGGCTGAGGCTGCTTTGAAACAGCAATATTAGTCTAGTAGTGTGTTCTTACATCATACTCCTTTCATGTGGTGGTCGCTTAACGGCAAAGAGAAGAGGAGGGGAAGGAGGGTGGGAGGATGGGGGATGGGGTGGTGGTGGTGGGGGGGGGGGGTGTCCTCTCAGAGCGGGTTCACCAGCTCGAGACGAAGCAATGAACCACAACAGTTACAGTCAACTGCCTTGCAAAACGCATTTTTGTTTTGGAAAGTCACGTCAGACCCGGGTGGAAATGTTTGTTAAGACTCGGCCGGCGTTTCAACAAAGTTCCTGCGAACATGAGAGCGATTAACGGACGTTACAGTCGAGGCCGCGGGGCCGAAGGAGGAGGGAAGAAGTCAGAAAAAAGGGGGTAAACATTTTATTGCATGCGTCGGTGAAGTACATTGATGGCAATATTATTACCCGAGGTCCTTGTGGGGGCACTTGAGTGTGAATTGCTAATCAGGAAGGCCTTCTCTGGTCTAATCCCTCTTTGAGTGGCCGGCCTGGAATCAGCGCGTCTGGGGAGACTCCCCACTGCTTCTGGCTCTGGAGGCTCCATTCAACAGCACAACCCTCCTGTCCCATTCCCACAGTCCCCTCACACTGTGCAGCACAGCCATGCATGTACACACACACACACACACACACACACACACACTCACGCACGCACACACACACACACACACACACACACACACACACACACACACATCCTCCTCCAACCAAATTAGATTAGACCCTTCCCTTTCTCCACTGCAAGGCGCTGGTCTTTTCTCTGCCTGGACCTTTATCCTTCCCTTTTGTCTCTGCTTTAAAAAAGAGAAACAAATTCCCAAACAACTCCTCTCCTAAGAAGCACTGGTTTGGAAAAGGGTGAGGGAAGGGCAGACATCTTTAACAGACCTTAGGTGATTCTATAATATCACCACCCCTTTGGTGTGTCTGCTCTAATGATGTGTGGATGCGGGGGAGGAGGGCGGTGTGCTTGGCAGAGCGGTGAGAACAGCGCCAGCTGTGCTGCATGTCAACCTGTTACCCCACAACAACACTGAACCGTTTCTGTCAGCAACACTAAGGATCTCTTTATTCTGGCCCCTCGCTAACATTGTCCAACATTTGCTCTGCTTGGTCATAAATCCTCCCTGACTAGAATAGATAAAGTGCAGTTGGCCAACTGTCTGAGTGTGATGTGCACTAATGTGTCCAAATCCTGTTGTATTAGTTGTTTTGATTCCTTGATGTGTCTTTATTCCTTGTAAACCAGTAATGGACACTGACGCATATAGGCAAAATAAAGGCCTCAGTTGAAAGGGTCTTTTGTAGGAAAGCCCTGGTGGAAGCTTATTCCTCCTGGTTCAGTGTGCAGCCAAGCTATCCCAAAAGCAGCAAATTGAGATCAAAGCAAAATTAAAGCTGACTCGTTCAAAGCAAGATAAAAATGTGTGAGCCTGCAGCGATATTTTCTCTATTGATTTCCTCCTTTGCTTGCACTCCGTGGGACTGTGCTGGCTGTGCTGTGCTCAGCGCCAGCATCGGAGACTCCAAGGCTGCTGCGGGGAGAAAGGAAATGACTATCGATAGAGACAAAAAACACTGTCATAATGATCGGGGATAAACGGATTTCACAGAGTGGTTGAGATCTGAGCGATCGGGTAACTTCTCGTGGCGTGCTTCAGTCACCGCCGTGTAACACTGACGTCCAAATCTGTTTTCACTTTGCATTAAGATGCAGGACCGAATAATGAGAACGACGACCGGCGAGCACGAACGCTGAAACAGCTTTATCTTGTGCCGTTATTAGTTGTGATTCTCTGGATAGAAGTAGGCGTACAGAGCCATGTTCTGCCATTGTCTCCTCATCCGGTGCATGGCTCTCTCTTTTAAGGAACCACATGTGGAGCCTATCTCTCTGAACTTGATTTACATTTGCAAGAACACTGAAGAGTGCCTTTCACAGACATTTCTTTGGCAGTTTCTATTTGCCTATACTGTGCTGTGGTAGTACAAAGAATCGGGCTCAAATGAAGTTTTCCCAGCGCTGCACAGCAGATAACTTCACACTGGAAAGATGTCAGCTTTAATTAGAGCGAGTTAGCTTGAACGTGATGTTCCAATCATAACACAACAGCAAACAAAAATGTCTTTGTTATGTTGAGCTCAAATCTGGGTAATTATAGGTAATTTACTATTGCTCTGCTTGCTCTGCAGGTTGTCGGCGAGGTGTGAAGGGATGAGTGAAGGTGCAGGTGAAGGATTCAGGGCTGCGTTTGAAGTCTTGGGAGGGATTGACAAGCCTTGCAGTGAAACCTGCACAGGTATGAAGACAAGCTGGAACAATCAGTGTCTGGACTGTTATCATCATCAACAGAGAACACCGCAGACCAAGACTGACTGTTTCTCTTTCTGATGTAATTCTCAAGTTGGCTCTTTACACAGTCTTGCACATCAGCCTTTATCTACGGTGGAACAACGTATCAAAGATGTCGGAAAACTGATAAGAAATCTAAAATGTCTTTCAGTCGATACCGGAGGCTTGAACAACTGACAAGAATAAGCTCTCTTTGTTTCTGTGTCTCTCAAACACATGCAAGAATGCATTTGCACATCTCTCTCACTCCCTGCACCTCTCTGTTGTTAGGTGTAACACCTGGGCAAGCTGAAAGCAGCGTGAATCAAGCTGAGGAAAATGTCTTTTAATCTGTTTCAGATATTGTTTCATAGCTGTAAGCAGTCTTACCTCATCTGTGAAGCTTCCTCCTCAGACAGAGGGATTACTGTATCTGTAGGCATTCCTCAGGCTCAAATATCAAAACAGCACTAAATAACCTGTCATTCTCCCTCCCCAGAACACAAAAGTCGGTGCGTGATCAAGCTTGCGGTCCGTTTTTGAGGGAAAAATTACCCTGCGACGGTATATAACCTCAAGAGGCAAAAGCATTTAAACAATTTCCGAAAACTGAGCTGTAACACAACCTGGAAAAAGGAGTTTGTTATGAAGTAAACTTTATATCTGTGTTCTGAAGTGTAGTGTAATACTTCAGAAATGTATTGAATGATGGCAGCAGTGAAAAATATCGTGTTTTCACAAATTTTAACCCTTGTCAAAAAGACAGCTGTTGGTAACCCAGTTATGGAATGTGCCCCTGGGCTTTGTGTTTTTTTTTTTTTTTTCTACTACACTCTCTGAACAAGTGCCATGGCTGCTTGACTTTTATGCTGGTGGTGTTCAGGCGGTGTCTCAGACCCGGATCTAAAAGTTAATAGCAAGTGATTTATATTTCGCGACAGTGCCTCAGTGCCTCCTGACTGGTAGAAAGGAGAACCTGTGACATATAACAGTGTCAGAAGACTTGCTATATGACACTTAGTCAAAAGTCCTCCTGTTCTGAGCTGCTTGACATGCATGTTTCATACATCCTGTTTGATATGCCTCAGTTTTATCTCCACAGTATGGGGATGGTATCTTTGGGGAACGTCTGTTTTCCCTCTGATTAAACGACATATGAAACAATATGCATTCATCTTTCTGTCTCTCTCTCTCTCTCTCTCTCTCTCTCTCTCTCTCTCCATACTCTTGCTCAGACTCTCCTTGCTCTGCTTCAGGGACTGTTGCTGCCTCTTCTCATGAGAGTTAGAGGATGTTGATATAGAGGCTTTTGTTGAGGGATTTGAAAGCAATTTTAATCACGGTGGCTCTCATATGAAGTCAGTGACTAAAGCACAGAAAGTGTGTGTGCATTGAATGTTCAAAGATCGCTGTCTTTGTTGTCTTTGTGACTTACAATAGATTTGGCGCAGATTTGGTGTGACAGACCAAGCTAGGTTTGAGCTCTTGAGCTCCTTTACTAAAGCGTTCATATCTTATAGCTTAGAGTAGTTATTTGTCTGCCTTTTAAAATGATTATTGTTTCTTTAACAACTATGTGTCTCGTTAGTGCATATTACAAACGTTCTGGGAAACCAAGTCAAGAACATTTATCTGAGTTTTTTTTGCATGACCTGAATTGTTGCATTGTAATTGTTACCTGATAATCCTGTCAGGCGACTGATTGAAACTGAGCATATATTTGGTTTATGTATGTATTTGTTTATGTCTTAAATCTGTGTTTATGTTTTTAATTACTGGAGCATAGTTTGCAATCATCTATTTGTATCTGTGCATACAGCATCTTCACGTCTCCTCACTGTAACAAGACAACTTTATTCTAACTTCTAGATTTATTATCATTTTCCAGGCAGAACTACAATTCAGATTCAGGTCTGTGTGAACCTCACAAGAAGGACAGCAGACTTTTTGCATGATTGCATCCAATTATTATTCTGTTTCATCTCTGCTACAGATGTTGGGAAGATCTATGCCTTCATTCTCCAGAGAGAGAGAGATAGAGAGACACCAAAAAGAGGGTAAACAAAACTTCTGTGTCTTAAGTGCTGTCTTAAGTGTCAAGTGCTGTTGACGGTCCAGGAAGAGACGGCCTGAGCAGACTGTTAGCTGTCTAAACAGGGCCCACTGTAGTTCAAACAGGTCAGCAGGAGTGAAAGACGACACTGGCTTGGCTGGCCCCCTGTCCTCTGGGAGCTGACACAACCTTGTTACCCCCCCCCCCTCCCCCCCCCCCCCCACACACACACACACACACACACCTTGTGACGAGTGACACCCTGGTCCCCTATCCTGCAGCCATCACCGCAAAGGACAGGACATGTTTTCACCACCATGACCCTCTGTGTCTGGACAAACAACCGCAGCCCCTCTGCCTCTCTGTGTCTATTTCTTCCCCTCTCCCTCTCCCTCTCCCTTCGCCTCACCGTCTCTCACCTCCTCTCCCTCCTCCTCCCACCGTGGTTTTGACAGGGAGGCTGGTGTTTCAGGTTCAGGACGTTTCCATTAGCACCTTTTGGTGAAGGCCTTTCATCCGGCCCTTACAGCCCTTGTGATCTGGCCACGGCCGGGCTGTTAAAGTGCCACTGTGGCAACGTCAACGCAGACGGACCTGACAGCCCCGTGCAGGAGGAAGTCCTCGGGGGAGCAAAGTCTCTCTTTGCTCTAATTGTTTGCTCCGCTGTCTGGAGGTGTTTGTTTATCTGTGTTGACATTTGGCTCGGTGCTGACATCTGATATGCGTATATCTGTTTCATGCTCCGTACGAATGTTGCGTGCCATTCCTGAGCACATAGTGCAATAGTCCATTACGAGACGTAATGTTTGACACTGTATTGTTTTATCTCAGATGCTTGATGATAACATTTCCTGTTGGCACGCTTACACAAATTTTATAGTATCATCTTACACTGCTATCATAGGCACGCAACGTATGTAGTCCATCTAGTCACCATTGGTTGTGGTGGAGGTACAGTATAAATGGGTTAGCTGTCTATAGTTATGAATAAGCCTGGCCTCTGAGGACTAGTGTGGGTTTCAACCAGTGATTTGTTCAGCGCCAGACAATTCATCTCCCTTCACTGGCATCCAATGAGTCAAACCGTTAAAACGATTAATTGAGCTCTCATTGAATACCCAGGGACATACTTCAATTGATGGGGCAAACAATTAATGGCATCCTGTTTATTTGAAGTGATTATACTGGGTTTGTTCCCCATCCATCTCGCGGGAGGAAATGCCGTCCCTGGTGCAGATGCTGTTTGTCAGAAGTCAGGAACGGTGAAGCGGAGAGCCAACACACAACAGAGGAGATTCGCGCAAACTGAAATAGAACAATGACTCTCCCAAGCCTGCATCCTATTTCATAGGGAACAATGCTTAATTTGTGGCACTTTTCCATACACATGAAAGACATGGCATGCTTCTATAGAGTTACACACTTCACACATTTTTGTGATATTTTGGTTCCATTTCCTTTGAAGTGTGTTAGGGGAAACTCACAAGCCCCTAGCGCAAAGCATCAAATATTTCTCATACTAAAGAAATGGTGATGTGGACAAAAAGATGATATAATCATTTAGTTCCAGATGATGTTTTAGTGGGAAATACCCAGACTTATGATAAGCTGCTACATCTCAGGCTTCTATCCCATAGGCACAGGTCAGTTTGAGGAGCAGGTACAATAAATGCTGGGGTGTATGATTTTAGTTGTTATCCCACCGCTGAATGCTGTTTTGCAGTTTGCACCCAAAGCCAAAGCTATTTTTGTCTAAAATATGTGAATTATAAGTTATATGGGTTATGAATAAATTCAAGACACACAAAGGAACTAGCACCCGCAGCCAGATAGATTAGTGACTGCTTTTTCTGAGTTAATGCAAGGACCCCCCGGCCAAACTATAGCTGAGGGGGACTCCTCCTATTTATTGTCTAATGGCATGATTGTTTGTTTTCATTGTGGTATTGTTTTCACTGTCACGTTTTGATCTTGGTTGGTTTATGGCCCCAGATGTTGGCAGAGTGATGCTATCCCACAGAAAAGCCATCTCAGTGCCGTCTCTGATGTTCTCTGTGGTGCAGTGCTCCTAAAACAGCAAACATGGACCGCAAACATAGACCATTCCTCCCAAAACAATAAGCAATACAGGAGAGAGAAATGCGGCCTGAGCCTGTGGCAACTTGCTTTGTTGACTGCACGATTAGTTGAATAGAGCAAAACAACTTAATAGGTTTTATTGTTTTGCAATGGCAAACTGTCTACTCTGATTCTCTGATTCTGACTCCCAGGCATAGTAGATTAATATACAACAACAACAACAACAACAACAATACTATTACTACTACTACTTCTGCTACTACTATTATTACTACTACTAGTAATACTACTATTGCTACTATTACTACCATTACTATTACTACAACTACTATTATGCTGCTACTACTACTACTACTACTGCTACTACTACTGCTACTACTACTGCTACTAGTACTACTACTACCATTATTACTACTATTACTACTACTACTACTACTACTACTACTACTGCTACTACTACTACTACTACTACTACTACTACTACTGCTACTAGTACTACTACTACCATTATTACTACTATTACTACTACTACTACTACTACTACTACTACTGCTACTACTACTACTGCTACTACTACTACTACTACCATTATTACTACTATTACTACTACTACTAGTACTACTACTACCATTATTACTACTATTACTACTACTACTACTAGTACTACTACTACCATTATTACTACTATTACTACTACTACTACTAGTACTACTACTACCATTATTACTACTATTACTACTACTACTAGCCTACTACTACTACTAATACCTTTTCTGTACAGTACGTTTTGAGGACTGTTTTTTGACTGTTGTTTCCTCCATTGGGCCCTATGAATGCTGGGGATCCTGCACCCATTTCCTCTCTGTAAGTGCCGCCCACCTCCACTGCTCCGGTTGCTGTCTGATGGTGTGAGGAGGCCACCCTGGTCTTTTCTAGTCCTGTAAAGGTTAGAGGATGTGAATGAATCCGTTCTGTGTGTGCCCAGGGGAGGAGACAGCACAAAAGCCTGTTGTGGGGGGTGAGATGGCCCCAGCATAGCTTCTTACCACCAATCAGCAGTGATAAAAAAAAAAAAAGAGGAGAGGGAGCCAGAGGCAGCAAGGGGAGTAGAGCTCCTCTGTAATTACAACATGGTCTTAAAAAGCAAATACCAAGCCCTAGCAACCTCAGCCGGGAGACAGAGAGAAAAAGGGGGAAAGAGGGGAGGGGGGAAGAGGGGTAGAAAAAAACATAGGCGAGGGGAGTTAAGAAGCGCCACAGAGAGCGACCCCGCAATGACCTCGGCTCTCCAACAATCGTCCCCTGCCAGCTGGAGCCAGGGTTAGGGGGCGAGAGCGAGGGGCCGGGCAGGATCCCCTCCGATTTATGACTGACTATAAGGCCTCTGAAAGAAACCCAATCACCCAGGATTCCTGCGCAGCATGGCTCTGGCTGGAGAGAATAGATAGCCGAGGAGAGTGTGGGACCGGGTCTTTGGGCGGCAGCGCCAGCGGCTCATACACAGGCGCTGACACAGAGGGCCACTTTACCGAGGGGAGGGCCAGTGGGCACCGGCTCTATTATCTGCAGCTCTCCGCATTGTGCATGATATCATTACACTATGCCGACTCGAACCTCAGACGCGTTCAGCGACTGCCCGTGCTCTTCCTCTGCGCTCTCTT
The DNA here is from genome assembly GCF_048128805.1 of Centroberyx gerrardi. Lineage (NCBI taxonomy): Eukaryota > Metazoa > Chordata > Actinopteri > Beryciformes > Berycidae > Centroberyx > Centroberyx gerrardi. The sequence continues at coordinate 10,104,925 of NC_136004.1, forward strand.
TGTCCGACATATTTCACAAGCTAGATTTACATGCACCCGGCTAATTGCTCTGTCTGTCTAATTAGTAGAAATTAAATGGTTATTAAATTTCAACCTGCTATCAATGTAGAGTGGGAACGGGAGAGGCAGGCTGAGAGTAGGGCATGAAAAGAAAGGGAGAAGGCAGCTGTCTTTTAAAGCGGGGTAAGCCGCGCTTGGAGCTACCCCGCTGATCCATTAGCATATCTGAATGATCCTGTTCCTGCGCAGCCACCACCACGCTGCAAGGTGGCACATCTGAAGAACGCGCCCTTTGAATGCGCTTGCAAGCTGGGGAAACTCTTATTTTTCAGCCCGTTTGAAAATCCGGAGACAACTTGATGTTTGAGAAGCCAACAAAAATAAAAGAGGGAGAGAAAAGGGGAGAGATAAAGAAAAAAGTTTCAGATTTTGAGGAGGACAGAGTTTTACAAGCTTTTTGAAGCTGGATACTTAATAATTCACTTGATGCTACAAGCAGTAGTCAGGCAGTATGGAAACACACTCATGCATGACAACAGTTTTCATGGCCTATACACTGTTAAAAGAAAGTGTGTCACAACCTCTGGTTCAGGTTGAGACAATGGAAATGTTGCCTTTTGTGGTTGAAAACTGGTGTTTCGAGGATTCTCAAAATCAAACCTGTGTTAGATTTAAAAAAAATAAAAAAACCAGAATAGATTTCATTAATTTTGTTTATAGATATATGACATATGTCTTAAAATTTAAAGCATTTTGAAAGTCAAAATTTTTTTCATTGCCTTTTCACATAGAGCTTTAGAAAACCAAATTACCAAAATGAGTCTCCGATTGGTGGTTGAAGCTACATGATCAAAGCACAATTATGGTGCACCGACACTGTGAACTGTGTAGTGCCTGCCTCACACTGCTATAGAATTTGCAACATATAAATAATCATTATCAAATTATTAAAAAGGCTTGACTGGATGCATCCCTTTTGTAAAACACACCCAATATCTGGTGCAGTAATAAAGCTACTACTAGCGATTCAGAATTTTTGAATATATTTGTAGATCCTGATCCTGATCTGATTTGGTAAATGTGTCAGAGCTTAGCATTTTTTTTTTTTTTTTTAGATCAGCCTTGAAGTTGGTCTCCCTTCAGCCACAAAGCGGGCTTCTATTGACTGGTTCCAGGGAGCGTATTGATGGTTCCATAATTTGGGCACAGGAACACAAAAAGGCTGACCCCCGCTGGGCTCAGCACGACAGCCCAGTCAGCAGGGAGGCTTGCATTTATTAGCCTGGGAGAGGAGCTCCTGCAGAATTAAAGCACATTCACCCACCCATTGATCTCTGTCATGAAAACAATACCCGCCTCCCTCTCTGGCAGCGAGCTAGGCACCGCGCACTCTGAGGTAATTCGGCCGCCATTGAAAACAGGATGGCTCGCACCCTCGGGCTCCGAGTAAACTATTTGAAAAGTGAGAGGAATAGGATAAAAAAAAAAACTAAGCCATATTAGATTATCAATCCACCTGTCCAATTGTATTATGCCATGAATCGGGATGAATGGAGGATGAATATGAATGCAGCTGTTGTGTGTGTGCTTCCAGGGAGCAGAAACCAGTCTTTGTTTTTTTGGCTGTGTTGTGACATGTTGAATGCTACTTTATGTGCCTCCGGAGGATTCGGAGCCCAGGTTTCCTCTCCATTTGTGTGAGAAGCTGTCTGCGGATTGGATCATGGCTAGGCCTCTTGCATCTTGCTGAACTTTCCTTTTGCTTTTGGCTCAGGCGTTACGGTCATATGAGAGGCACAGCGCGTGGTTGCATAGCTTCCGTCTCTCCGAGGGATCTTATCTGCTGGCCGGTGGACAAGGGCGATACATGGGATACAGGCGAGGGGGAATTAGGGCAGTATGTTCCAACGCTGTGGGCCCCCACCATCTTAGTTTCTGCTAATCCACTGATAATGGCCTTCATCACCTCCAAAAATACCAGAGAGTCAGTCACAAGGCAGGAGCATGCCTTCCAGTGTCTCCTATCTGAGAGAGGCGCAAGAAATATAGACCTAAAACCACTTCACAGGTAGCCTGCACAGCCTCCCCAGAAGGCCTCATGAAAAATGAATGAGTTATCAGCTGATGTTTTGGTCTGCAGGCCTTCCTCAAGACACGCAGAAAAACAAGCTTCTGACAAGACGAAACAATCTTTTTCGTCTTGAGGAAGGTCCGCGCCAAAACTACTCTCTTTTTCCATTCTGGCAGAGGCGTGTGTGTACACGGCCCCGACTGTTGACCTGAGGAAGTCGCTGGGCTTTGATGCTGCCCCGAGTGGCTAGTGTCCAAGGAGCGGGGGGCTGTCTGGATCGTCCGGTCAGCTCCAGACACAGGCCACAGAGTGTCAACACAAGACACAAGAAGAGAGAGAATGTCACACTCCACACACAGTTGAAAGGAGCAGTGCGTCTCATTATGCCACCTAGAGCTGCTTTTGTCAGCTGGGGTTTGATGTGCGGAGGGGAAGGGCTCAGGGAGACGCCATGGCCTGGTATGGGGGCTGCTGCTGCCACGTTTGAAGTCACTGTCGGGACAAGGCCTTTCATATTTACAGAAAAGAGAGGAAAACTCAGGGGATGGCCTTGATTGGCACACTGTTTTGTTAGCGCAGTAAATGGCGTGAGCTAATCACCATTTGCAACCGCCCTGTTCGTCAACCCAGTTGCTGCCCCAGGAGTTTTAAAAGCACTGCTTTGCAGGCACTTTTTTGGCTCCTCAAACATGAAACTTCCTTTAATCTATTCTTACTCAAAAAGCCATTCAAACATCTTACATAAATTATGCTCTTAGCATTAAAATCAAAGGGGTGCGCCATCTCTCCTTCTGCCGTCTATGAACTTTTTGATGGACAGATATAGTCAGGCTTGCTTTATGGGTAGCATATGCCATAAATGTTACTCATCGTATTGTAATTCAAAAAGTGACTTTGAAACTCAACCATGTCCCTCAGTTACCAGCGAGGACGAGCTCCTAAACCACCATAACAGCTTTACTTTATTTATCTGAGAATGCTGTTAAAAACATTACATGAGAAAAATTAGAGCAATGATGCCATGTTAGCTGCACCATCATTACTTCCTTTTTCAGTTATTATATATCTGTAGGTGATATTTGTATGTTATCTGAAACATTACTCAACTCCAAAAATTGAAAAAGTGTCATCCTCGCTAACTACTGGACTACTGGACATTATGCCACCCAGGACAAATTACTTCTAATACACACACACACACACACACACACACACACACACATGCAGACATGATTGCACACACTATGGTTTTCTAAGCCTGTGCTGAATGAACAACCAAACCTAGCATATGTTGAAATCCAAACCAAACTGGCCTTCCATTTATAATGAAGCCAGAAAACACCATGGCAGTTTCAGGCTCTGTTAGCAATGGTACGCAATGTGTATAGTCAAAAACACACACACTCACACACACACACACACACACACACACACAAGCAGACATGCACGTAGGCACACATATACATGTACAGTACACGCACACTCACACATGCACAGACCCAAAATCACACAAAAGCAACATGAACTACTGACTATCAATGCACCTTGCATTCACCTACAGCTACTTATCAGTTCAGTTGTAATCATTACAGATTACAGTTACTGTAATCATATTATATATTATTTATTATTACTACAAGACATACTGATACAGTAATATCTGTGAATAGGCTATCTACTGAACGCTTATCACAGTCTACTCTTATCACTCTCCGTTGTATGTTATATTGCACTGAAAACAATGTTTTTGTCTTGTTTATGTTTATGTTTATACATCTTATAATCTGTGAATTAATGTCCTAATTGTTCCTCCTGTTCCAATATTTCTTGTAGTGTAGATGTGACTCTGTCCAGTTAATTTATCTTATTTGAAGTCTGTGTATAATGTTTAATGTGAAGCGCATGTATATGCCCCACTAAATATGCTTTGTACCTGTCAAATAAAGTTCATTCTGATACTTAATGTCCTTCCTCTATGTTACAAATGAAAGAAGAGGAGACTTCAAAACCATCTTACTGGTGTTGACTAGCGCACCTCAAACCGCCGTGGAAGGTCATGGTTAGGGCCTTTCTTTGTAATATATACAAGGCTTCTTTCATAAACAAAGGGGAAACAGAGAGAGGGGGAGGGGTGGGGGGGTGGGGGGGTATAGATAGACCCTGTTCTTATCTCTGTTCAAATAGTGTGGAAAGGGAAAGCCAGGAAACACACAAAAGGTAGAAAGGAGTGTGGAAACAAAGCCAGGTACAAGATAATGACAAGGTCAAGTGTGTGCTCAATGCCTCAATTCAGTTGGAGGGAGATAAGGTCCTACCTGCTGACAAGGTGTGTGCAGCAGAGGGGAATGGGAGGTCAGGTAGAGCAGTTGGGATAGGCCTCCCCTCGACACACACACACACACACACACACACACACACACACACACACACACTCTCTCGGTCTCCCAACTTCATTTGACTGTCTGCCTGTGGGAGCACCAGCTCTCCAGCATCACCTGCTGGAGGAACAAGCGAACTGACAGTCTATCAGCACACATTCTGCTATCAATTTCAAACGCAGACAATAGCGAAGACGGAATTCCAGTCTCACAGTGTATTACAGTATATCATCAGGAAGATTAGTCTGTGGAATGGTTCATAAGGACGCTACAGAGAGAGAGAGAGAGATATGAGAAACTTTCATTTTCTTCATTACAACCTCACATATATCATGCCCTCCTCTCTGGGAGTCCAGTGTTGTATAATGACATGAGTGTGGGAAGCTTTAGGAATTACCCAACCAAAAACAATGCAGGCGTGAAGGGCACGTTGCCAATGCATTCATCAAGTTTTTCCTGGAGCAACTCCAACAAAAACCAACAGTTTGATTGGAAGCATTCTCAAATCGCTTTGATGTTTTAGTTCCTCCTGGTTCTGAGGGGCATAGCTCCGACGGACTCAAATTCAGAGAGTCACAGAGCTCCGATCTGACGCTGAGCACGACATTAAGCATGATTTAAAACGACAACAAATAAACTGTGGAAGGGCTACAGGCTCGCAACTTACTTTCACAGGGCATAAAGGAAAGGATTAGTTGAAGGCTATCTCTGATGTGTCACTCATCTCCAGGAGAGAGGAGAAGGAGAACACACGATAAAACTTCTTTTGGTGGACCAGAGAAAAGGAGATGGAGAGATATGCTTCAATAGATGTGTGATACAGCTGATCCTAATACTGACCCTAATCCTGATCTGGAATTCTGATCTCACGCCTGGATAAAGGGATAAAAACCCTTTTGGGAGGGGGGGGGGGTTGAGGCGAAAGGAAAGGCCTTGGACAGATACTTGGAGGTGGGCTGGGTCAGTGGGATATCAGGCAGCACTTTGACCGCACCGAGCCTTGAAGATGTGAAGGGCCGAGGGCCTGCTTGGCCTCATCCAGCACAGCCGGACTCAGGGTGAGCGCTGGGAGAAAGCACCGGGAGAAAGGGATTGAAGCAGACTGCAGGGAGCGGGCTGGCTTCACTGTTGTGACTGATAGTGGAGCGAGTCAACAGCGCTCGGCTCTCCTTCAGTCGCCTGCCTGCTCTCGAGACTGTGGGTGTGGTCTTGTGGCAGTGGGTTGCAAAGTGGATACAAAGGGCTGTTTTGCTTTTGTTTGACAAAGAACAAATGAGTCTCGACCGTTCCCTATTTCTGTTAGAGTGCAATTTCAATTTCTATCCCCAAAAAAGGACAGTGAGTGCATAAAATATTAGGGACACCTGCTCTTTTTGAGAAATAGACTGACCAGGTGAAGCCAGATGGAAGTTAAGCTCCCTCAGTGCTTCCACTTACTAAACCCACTTTAGTCATGAAGTTGAGATTGAGATGAAGGGAAGGAAAAAGATTAAAGATGGATTTTTAAGCCTTGAAAGAACTGAGACAGTTTTGCAGAAGCGAGTGCACCTCAATATTAGGGAGGTGTTCCATATATTTTGTACACGGTCTTTTGGTCTTGTACTCTTTCATGCCATCCCAATTTACTCAATTCCCCACAGGGATTATTAATATCATAAAGAAAGATCAATCTAATCTATTCTAATCTAACTGCCATCAATTCTTTTATATGATATTGCCATCTAGTGGTGATGTCAATGTATTTTAAGAGTAATTTCATTTTCCTGGAAACAGCAGCAGTTGATGAAGGGCTATAGATCTTTTCTTCAAGTTTTTTTTCTTTGAAATATTTATGTTTATCTTTACTGAAATTATGTTATATATATATGTTATATATATAGATATAAGATATAATTATCTTTAAGAAACCAAGAAGATGCATTCATGCCAAAAAGTGCAATCTTGTGACTGACTAGGCATGAGTGAGCACGGTTCCTCTCCAGCAGGAGACGCTCCTTTGGCAGAGATAGAGACTCCCATCCTGGGCTCACTGAGGAGGAGTCTGGAGTCTGCTCCTTGGCGAACACCACACACACACACACACACACACACACACACACACACACACACACAAACACAATCCCCGCCAGAGCCTCTGCTCTGTGTACTGAGAATTAATCGGCCATATCAGGGGCCCTGATGGAGGGGGAGCCAAGCGTAGAGAACATGGTTGGCCCCCAGACTCTATCAATCAGACGCCTCTTCTCCTACCAAACCAAATTGACCTGCCCATGCACCGTCCACGTCCAAGCTCTGTGTGGAAATAAATCACATTGAATCAGAAGTAGGTACCTGTCAGCTGCAGTGAATGCACCATCCCTCCTCCTCCTCTCCCTAGATGGAAAGATGTGTCTGTCTGTACGGCTCGCTACCTCACACACACACAGCAGATTCATCAGTTGATTGAACCGCTCAGCTTTTTTGTTGTTAAACTGATTTATACATGCAAACAATTATGGACAGAGCTTGTTTTCTTTGGGCGACGGGCTTGGCTGGATCATGCGACTCAGACTTAGGATAAAGGAGGTATTTCCATTTTGCAAAGAAATCACTCCACTATTTCGGATGATCATGCATTGGCTCAAGTATAGCTCTAATGACCTAGAAGAGGTTAAAGATAAGGGTAAAGTGGAAGTTTTGTAATAAAACTAGCTCTGAAACCTCTTCTCCTTGAATGAGAATAAATGTACAGAGATTTGTCTTAGTTGCATTGGTGCAGAGTTGTCGATATGTCCTTGCACCAGTGCTGACAAGACAAATTCCTTCACATTATTTGTACTTGGCGAATAAAGTGATTTGGAGTCTCATCCTTATTAGAAGTACAATCACAATGGTATGTTCCCGATAGCGTAGCTTCCCCACCCCCATCCTTCAACTGCTCCTTTATTCCATGGTTGTAAAGTCTGTTCCAGTGGCTCTTAGCTCCAGGAAGTTTCACAACATGAGCAATGGTGTGAGGGGAGATAATGTGAGGAGGGGGGCTTTAAATCTCTGTCCTGCTCATCTCCTCTTATCCTCTGGTTCACCTAGGCGGCTGGCTGACAGATGACACAGTGTGCGGCCCGGGCTGCATCTCTGTTCCTGGGTCATTCATTGCTCCCGGAGTGATAAGTGACTCTGTCCTGGCGTGGCTCATCCCGCTGCATACGCAGTCAATCACAGGACACAGCCACAGGACAACGGGAGCGTGTGGAGGACAGCGCAGCCATAACAAAACTTGAGGTGATGTCTGTATCGCTTGAAGTGAAAAAGGAATTTTCCACTGTAGGACCAATAAAGTGCTACTACTGCTACTTGTGCTACTGCTACCACTGACGACATAGCTGTTAAAGGAATAGACCAAGTTTTTGAGAGATTGGCCTGTTGGTCAACTTACCTATTAAGTGATGAGAACATACAGTAGACACCAATAGCATCCATATGGTAGATTATTTGCTCAGGTGCTCCATGCAAACTCTTCAGCATACACTATGTTGAGTGATAGTAGGCAGCTAGCTTTATCCAAAGTAAGAAGACTGCAGTAGGCTACCATTTAGTAATAAAAAGTTGTTGTTAACATATGTGTTTTTTAAGTGTTTTTAATATATTTATATATTTTCTTTAATTAATTATAATTAACTCACTGTACATCACTGCTGCTGTAACAGGCTTATTTTTGGAACTATTGATTTTTAGCTGTACACAGTTTTCCATCACCCACCACATGTAGTAGTCCCTATTGTTCAAAACAGAATGTTATTTTTGTATCATATTTTGTGTAAATTCTACCAATCTCTCACACAACACTGCCAGACTTGGCCACATATCACTTCCGATTACTTACCATTTAGCTTTAGAGCTGCTACAAATTCTCATTTTCCCAGTTTTGAGATAGTGCTAGTGACCTGCTATCACTCAACATAATCCTATGATAAAGAGTTAGCATGGAGCTATGGGGACACATGGATGATTTTGGTGTCTGTGTTCTTCATCACTTAACAGGTAATTTGACCAATGGGCCAAACCCTTGGTGTATTCCTTTCAGAGTCAAAACATCAGGGTCACACACAGTAGACACAGTCACAACACCATGCACACAGCCACACACTGTGAAGTTAAATGGATAGAGCATGGCAATAACACTGCTGGGGTTATGGCTTTGATTCCTACTGGGATTACCCATACTAGAAATGTATGCACTCCTGGCACTGTAAGGTGCTCTGAATAAAAATGTCTGCCAAATGACACATGCAACAGTGGCACACACACGCACACACACACACACACACACACACACACACACACACACACACACACACTCTCGCTTGCACACATAGACACAAATGCACGCTTCACTGGAAAAAAATGAAAAGAAAATGAATGCAGTCCCGAATTGAATTCATTTTTCTATCCCTCTGCAAGCTCAACAAGCAGTCAGACGCACTTCTATGGCACTAGATGGCAGCACAGCTGCATTGATGTAGCACTGATGGATTATTTAGACATTCAAATGTTTCAACTGATCATTTGTATGACATGATATGATTACATATGATGTTATATCTGTCCATTAACCAGTTGTTAGATTGACATGTTGCCTGTCCTAACTCCACTCATGTGCACACCAACATCACCCACAGCGAGGGAAAAAAATCTAATAACATGGCTGACTAACTGCTCAGCCTGCATGTCATGCTGTTGTGAGCTTGCATGAGAGAAATATACATAAATTAAGTTTGAGCTCTGACATCCACTCATTGGCCTTTGCTAAACCAGCCTCTGGAGATGGAAAAATGTCTGATTTTTGGAGGAGAACATTCCTGTTAATCCTTGGGACCTGATCATGGTTTGCCAGGTAATTCCAGGAACTTGGCTTTCTGTATCAGCGAAAGGGAAATTGGGCTTACGATGTGAAACCCCTCTGGTCCTGCAGAGTGTCTCTAAGAATGCTGCAGGGGAAGACTTGGAAGTTTGGTGTTTGCAATCTGTGCCACTCACTTGTATACAATACCACTTAGGCTGCTGGTTCTGGCACCTCATGTCAGCCTTTTAATCTGAACTAAGACACATCCATGTTTCAGTTTTAATCCCGAAATATTGCTCTGTTAATGATGACAGACAACAAGAGGGTATCCATATTATACATAGCCATGGCATGCATAGCCTGGCTTGATCTTCTCTTGAGGAATCCCCCGCGAATCCTGGATTCTAGGAATGCAGCGACCATGTCCAAATAGAGATCATGTGTCATCCATATTCTGGTTGTGGATGCGTGATGTAGTGTTGGTGTATACATACTAATCTGTCTCTGGAACGCCAGCCTGTCATGACTCATTCCATCATGGCTGACTGTGTTCCCCAGAGCGTGAGGGAAAAGCTTATCATCTGTCTCCTCGTTTCATGCCCTGTAGCAGGCAGTCTACAGCAATGTTGCAAACTCCGGCTGCAGCCATCACTTGCATACCTTCACTGCTACACAGGAGCCATTAGGGGAGCAGCAGGCACCTATCAAATCATCATATTCAAACGGGGTTTCACACGTAGTATTCTTACAAACAATCTAACCATTCCTCTGTACCTTTTTAGGATAAGGTGAGCTCCAACCATGTGCTGTAAGCCAAGATAACCTATCCAATATCAGTGGCTAATGAGGCAGAGAGAGAAGCGAGCTGGGGCAGGCAGACTCTATCATTTCAGCTCCATACGTTTTCTTGTACAAGATAAGCTTTGTCAGAGGTCAGATACTGTGTGATAGTTTGGCCAATTTCCAGCACTATTTCTGGCAACGGCTGTCGATTTGATGGCAGCCTGGATTGCCGGCCGTGGTGAATGAGCAGCTGCGATGCTCTTGGCTCACAGGGGAAATCTGTTTGGGCTGCCTGGAGTTGAACTGCCAAGCACTTTTACTCCTGGTGAGAAGATTGCTCTCATGTTTTATTGAACGTTGCCCCCAGCACCTCTCATCCTTGACAATCTGATTCTACCGAGGCCCACCCCATGACCTTAATGTTCAACCAATGGGGTGTTGCAATTCATTCATAGTGACCCCTCCATCACCTCATCACCTTCACAGGTCCTTTGGGTAGCATTTATGGGCCGCTCTCAAAGCAGTGGATTAATATCTTTGCCGCCTGCCTGCATTGTACTTAACTGTCCCTGCACTGAAATAACCTGTCATTTTTGCCCTTTAGTTCGTTCGTCAGATTACAGACAAGGCCAGACATCACTTTATCATCTATTGCTGGCTCCCTTTTACTGTTCAGGTGGAAAGCTGCACAGGCAACAACCTCCTCATGTTGGGTAGGCACATGTCCACTCAGCAAACATATTAAATTTGGGTCTAGGCCTATTAGCGTGCCAACATCCGAAATAACAGAGTGTGTTTAGTCTCCTTGTCTGACCTCGAGAAGCGTTCGCCCAAACTGTATTGTGGTGGAGATTTAATTCACTGTAGTTGTCATGGAGCCAATGATGCTTACATAAAAACAAACCCAGTCCTCAATCATCCATTTTACCACTTACCCACTGCAGTTTCCACAAAAGAATGAACACAGAGGACATATTTGTTATTCATGGAGATATTCTCTAAATCTCAGGAGAGATGGGAAATATCTCATTTACAGTTCATCGTTTGAGCAGAAAAAATGCTAAATACATGCTAAATAAATGAAATAAATGAGAAGATACTAATGAGTCTTCTGTGAGACAACTATGCTTTATTGGGGACCGCATACTGCATTACTGATGTTGTAATTGTTTCTTCTACAACCTCCTTAAGATTAATAAATGGAAATGAATGAGAGGATAAATAAAATATGAGGATTTTGTGAAACAAATGATCTTTGCTGGAAACAACTGTTTGATAATTGCCCTGAAATGTATTCTTTTCCTTTTATAGCACCTAAGGAGGTTTAAAAAGACACAAATCATTAGATGTTGAGATCTCATTATTGTATTATGTCACTATTGTTGTCGTATTTCTTAGATAATTGTGAGATGGTAGCCTCCAGCTAGAGCTATTTGTCTCACAGAAACATCAAAGCTTCCTCATTAGGCAAGACCAACATATGAAAAGTAAGACATGTTTGAGGTAGAGTGTCTACATCCTGGAGTTATAGGCTGCTTTTACCCAGGAACCACACATCTCACCTCCATCTCGTTTCTCCTGCTTTAGACAGCTGTGAGAAGACACAAAGAGCTGAAATCTGATTTTCTGATCTATCTCTGAGATCCTCCGTTAAACTCACCCACACATAACTGGAGATACAGAGGGGGAGAATTGAATGAGACCTATTTCAGAGAGTTTGGTGATCTCCCATTTTTGCTGTGAGTGAGAAAAACATGAGTGGTTATTTCCCCTGTGCAGAAGTTCAGAAGGAGAAAACAGATTTGAGTCTTGCCTTTGTGTTTAACAGATATGATTTATATGCTAAAATAAATAAATGTGATATACGTGAGATCTCAACTTGGACTTTGCGTTTCTCTGGGGAGGAGGCTAGGAGAGAATACGGTCATGTCATCCAGCTCAGAGGATGATACAGATGCAGCAAATCTCAATAACAGATGTCCCAGGTTGGATGCTCATATGTGAATTCTTTACCTGAGAAAACTACTCACTTTCACTCAAAATGCAAACCAATCCTTCTCAGTTTACTTCATGCATTTTTGCTATTTGTAGATAATGTAAACATCAACACTACCGTCAAGCATGAAAGCCAATTTTTATGTAAAGTTGCTGTTGTCACTCTGTTTCTGTGTGTGTGTGTGTGTGTGTGTGTGTGTGTGTGTGTGTTGGGTGTGCAGAGAGCCATGGCGCGCTGTCCTGCCTGCCTTGGTGTGGCTGATTTCTCTGTAGTGGCGGTGGGATTACTCTGGGGATTAGCAGGATACTGGCAGCACCCATCGATGGGACAGAGATGACAGTTCCCATCATGTAGTCCCCGCTTCAACCCCTCGCTACGCCCGGACTTAAAGCGGAGCAAACAGCAGATTACATGAGTATGACAGCAGGGGAAGAAGTCACACATCACACAGTGGAGATTAGGCTGAACAAACTCTTCTTCAGCTGCCTGGGGGTATTCAACCCAAACATGGAGAGCTGTCTCTCATGGCCCAGTTTGGGCTGGATTAGGAAGCTGCAGACAGCAATTCTCCCCGCAAGAGTATGAAAAAAACAAAAAACTTGTAGGCTCTTCAAATAAAGGAGTGAACTAATAAATAATTCCTCAGCTGTAAACATGACTGTTTCAGCTCTTGCTTGTGAAGAGTGCTCGCTGGACTTCTGGGGAATCTGATTCATTGAATGCTCAAAGCCTGAATGGTGAGCCTGTGGTTTCATTTGCCTGGTTATCAAAAAGACTAAAGACTAAAGACTAAAGACTGTATATGACAGCCTGTAATCAAAATCAGAGGCACTTAGGTCAATAAATGTATATATTGGGCTACGTTCACATTACAGGCCTTAATGCTCAATTCCAATTTTTTGCTCAGATCTGTTATTTATTTTATTTATTTTTTCTTAACTGTTCTCATTCATGTTTGATAAGTTTCCCATATCCAACATCAGTATGAACAGAGCTCTATGAAACGACCAACAAACAAATTACATCATATTTGCGAAGGAGTACATCATGGAAACTGGTGAAATTGCAGTCCAAGCTAAGTTAAATTTAAGGAATATTTGCCTTTTGACTTGGATGGCAAATGGATTTGGGCCACCTCCACCTGTAGTGTGAACGTAGTCTTGGTGACACTGGTGCAGATCCAACGGATATGCCTCTAGGACCCTGGAGAAGAAAGGCAGCTCATGCTCGTGGGGTGTCTGAGCTTGCGTTTGGTCAGGTTTATGCTTTGTAGCTTTCAAGTTTTACAGACTTGCCATTAATGTTTGGGGAGCAGCTTGCGTGGGAGTGCAGTGGATGCTGTGCAGGCGCGTAATAAGGACACACAAGCCATTTTCCCTGTCATCTAAAAAGAAGAAGCACCCTGTGTATCAAAGATTTGCCCATTACTGTTTTATCCACTGTAGAATAACATATGTGGCTTAGTGCTGTAAGTAGATGGCTTGATATTTACTGTAGTTTGAGCAATATGTGATATTTGTATGGTACCCCTAGAGTCCCCAACTGTAATTGTGTGAAGTTATTGATATGGTTTTGAAAACACTCAGTGTGAGATGCAGCTTTTACATTTGAATGGGTGTATTTTGACTCATCACATTGTTTTGATACAGCAGCCTCTGGCCCTGTTTATTCTGGACACTCACCTGTGGGGTAATATGGCCTTAAGTAGTTGATGGCCCGGAGTCTCTATACAGCAAAAGCATCAGTGTTAAGAATCAACACTGTGTTTATATGAGTCCACACCCATCAGAGTCAATTAAACACTTTTGATAGTTTTGAACAGCTGCCCAAGAGCCATATCAGCTCTATGAGTGGACAAACAACTCTCCAATCAACACTTGTCAACTCAAAATAACTGACACTGAAAAATCAACACTTGTAAACACTTGGAATTTAGCCGTGTACACGACTTTCAGGCTGATTTTCAGACTCATTGATTTTCAAGATCGGACTGAATCCATGCTACACAGCAAACACTGGCATAGTGTTGATTTTTAGCACTTAATTAACACTGACAATTTTGTTGTGCGAATGCAAGGGTGGCATGGCTGATGGTCTCCTCACAGTGATAATCCTATCAGGGGTGTCAAAGTCTCTGAGACATATAAGAGTTTTACAGCAGATACTGATACACATGGTAGGACGATAGGAACTCATATAGACTGCACAGAGCCAGTGCAAGACATAAACAAGAGTATGCAAATCACACATATACATGCATACATACTCTACATACTCAACAGCCAATATTCAGTAACTATGTTATTGTAAAGATATGCTAATTTTAGTGCACCTTCTTTCTGAGTTTGGAATGAAAATGAGGACGTGGACATTAGAGCGTCGTGTGCGGGTAAATACACCTCAACAGAAGCTACCTCTATCTGTCAAACAGAAGGATGATGTGCATTGAAAACACATTCCCTTCCTTGTGGCACTCACATCTATCACCAGTTTATGGCCACTCTTCCCACTCCGGCACATCTCCGCTGTGACATCCATCTATGTCAGCATCCTAACTTGCATATCCGGAGGCCTGTGTTGTTTTTCTGTCCTATAAGTGTTCATAACAGATTCCTGACAGGTTTCAGCATATGTTTTCTCTACCTCCACAGAATATTCTGGCTCTGCCTCATACGAGTCGCTTGAGAAAGATCACAAAATCCAGATTTGAACACAAGTTAATGTCAAGTCGTGTTAAATGAATCGTGGATGTGTGACACCTTTCTGAAGTGATTCGCCTTTTGTGTTACCTCGGGGCGAGTTAAAAGACTATCTCCTTACAAGAGCGTGCCTCAGCTGTTTTACTGAAAACTGTTGAGAGATTACTTAAAGGTTCAACTGTCAATTCCTCAGGTCAAAACTGTCCAATTTACATAGCGGAAAAATCTGCGGTTCTGTCTACTTTGAGTTATTAAGTCCTGCTGAATCTCGGAAAATGTTTGTGCTGGTATGACTACTATTTATGTCCTCTTTGTATTTTCTGCATGTCTCTTTGTGGTTGTGTGTGTGTGTGTGCAGGCATGCATGTGCGTGTTTGTGAGCACGTGTGAATGAGCATGCATATGTCTGTGTGTACAGTAACTGGTCTATGGGTGCATGTGTACTGATAGAACAACTTCAGCACAGTCTTCCCTAATGTTTAGTGTAGCTGGTGTTCTCCCTGTGTGAGAAGCAGGTAAATAGCAGAGGATCTAAATGATCCTACGGCAGCACTACAGCATACTGGAGCAGCCCCAACACACAGCTGCTGCTGCTGCTGCTTATCACAGTGCTGCAGTGCTAGGGAGGAGCTCAGACAAGCTCACAGCACTAGCTTGTGGCAACTTCCTCCTGTCTCCAGATACTGTGAACTTTGGTGGCACACTCTGTTGGTTGATCCTCTTTATTAGTCAATAAAGCGCCATTAAATTTACCACCCCGAGTCTTCAAATAACGACTAACTTTTGTTGGAATGAAGTAAGTCAACGTCTACCAGCGAGGTGTCAACATATCAGGTTCTGTTTCTGCTGAAGTGTTAATCTTGTGACAAAGGGATGATAGGCAGCGATAATTAGCTGTTTATCCTACCAAAAATATACTCCCAGTTTCCTAAATGTGCAAGAATAGAGATGCGATCCAAAGTGGAAAATGTCAGCATCACTTTGACAGATTGAATTTCATGCAGCACCTGTACAGAAAAGTGTCATGCAGTGCACGGATGCTCTTGTATGAATTTGAATTTAAATTCCACTCTTTACTCGTCAGATTTTCTATTAACAAAATGACCCAAAATGAGTTCAAAAACATATAATTTCTGATGTAACTGTCTGCAAGGGACTTTCACTCACCTTTCTGTTTTGCTTAAAAACCCCTCATAACCATCAGAGGGCACTAAAAATCAACCTGATGGTCTCCACCATTAAGACCATTAAAAACCAAACATCACTCTTATTAAATAGATGTATTGTTTTTAATGGGGAATGCATTAAACATTGAGTAACTTGTCCAGTTTGGTTCATTTGAGAAGGAAATTCCCCTAAAATCAATCTCTAAATGTTGGATGAGCAGGATTACTAAGTAAGTGTGATGAAATCATGTCCTAATTAACCAGATTTGCATTGGTTGAATTTAATTGAGCTTGAACTGCTTGAATAACTCAAAATCCAGAGGATCAGGGTGAATATTTCCTGCATTCTAGCAGTCAACGTCTGACACTGTTACCATATCCTGGCTCTCTGTGTAGAATATGATCCATAAATTCAGTGGGAGGATAATCGTATTTAGCAATGAAAGAACATGGAGTCAAATGGTGCTATGTAGAGATTAATGGAAATTCAGGTGAAGCTGAAAATATATGTATAAGTGACTTTCTAAATGGGTTTGACAATGCACTGCATGTAAAGTTACTAGGGAGAATTGCAGCTTCCTTCATCCACCTGACATCATTGATAATCCAACATAATTTTGCTGATACTGATTAGAAGGTACTATTACCATAAAATTATCCCCCAAATCAGTTGTTGTTTATGAGTTATACTTATACTATCAGTTATAAAGTATTAATTTCTATGTTTTCCCTTAAAAAAGACGCAATCCTCATACTATTTGCATCAGTTTGATGCTACTTTATTATCTACCCTCACAATTTCACACCATAAAAATGTGTCAGCCTAAAACAAAAAAAAAACAAAAAAAAAAAGTCGAAACAAAAAAAGAGGGGGTATAAACTCTATGTTCCCCAAATAAAAAGGTGGGTAAACGGAGTTGAGGTACATTTGCCCTCCACTACATTCTGATTGCAATTTACTTTAACAGATCTAGCTTAACATTTATCCATCACCAGATGTAGGTTGTAGACCAATGAGTTGGCCTCACTGTACGTTCACTCTAGTTCAGCAGTCCTACAGCAATAGGTGTGTTCAGAAACAAAGACGCCAATCTAATGGTGAAAACACCAAAACACTGATAATGTATCCTCACATCACGTTCAAAGCGACGCAGGGTTAAATCCTACCAGCAGCGCACTGGACGCGGCTTCATGAGCGGATGAACAGTGACAGATGATGAGTTTAGTGCCCTGGGGATTGCGCACAAGACAGTCAGTGATCTGCTAACAGCCGTTTAACATCGCAGTCCCAGCGCGGTGGGAGACTGGAGGACTGACTCAATCTGGAGCAACTTGGTGAGATAATGCGTTTAGGTAGGGGGGTAAAATAGATCGAGATTTTAAAATTCTTCCCAACGCCGTTTCACTTCAAGCTCCCCACATCCACTGACCGGACACGAAGTCTTCAGGCGAGCCATCTCCAGGCTCGTTACGCACAACTTTTACGCGCAACCGGGGACCTGCCGATGGATGGATAGGCGAGATCTCGATGCGCCGTTCATGTCACCTGCAGCACGGACTACACGACAAGTTATACTCCCACAGGTGTGATCTTTGTCAGGTGTGTGAGCCGCAGAAATGGAAGAAGCGATCAGCTCCGTACTCTGCTGAAACAAGACCAAACCGCGGAGACTGGGAACTTGCCTGGAACAGCGAGCCTCGCCGGGTGCCAAAATGAACCTTTACTGCCATAGCTGGAGGATCTTACACATATTCTTTGCAACAATTATAACAGTTCTCACGCAAGGTACGTGACCTGGAATTCATTAATTGGGTGTTTTGAATTATTTGAATCTAAAATGCCTGTCAGAGAGGAGTAAAACGACCAGCTGATTCAATAGTAACAATATTTAACCTGGTGCCCCTTGGAAGTGCCACTGTTAAAGCATGTAAACCATGTGTCTACGTTGTATTTGATGGCAGCAGTTGAAAACAAACGACCCATTAAAATTAATGGTCATGCATGGTCATTGTGGGTGGGGGTGGGGAACTGAGAGGGGGCTTCAAAAGGGCCTTCTCTCACACAGGATAAGGTCCATGCCAGCAATAAGACAGCTTTTCTCTAAAACTCTGAATAATGGATAAAAAAAAATCTTATTTTTGATCTGGTGATACAGTATTCCAATAAGCCTAACATGAGCTTATGTGTCTTGCTGCAAAGAGGTGTAACAGCAGTGAGTGGGTTATTAAACATTTAGGATGGAATCTCAGTGAGGAGTAAAAGACTTGATGGTTTTATGTTATGACTTGAGTCACGCCTTATTGCTTTGTGCTTCCCTTCTCTCTGGGATGGGATTACTTTCCCTCATGGATGTCTGCTGCTAGAAAACTGGGGTACAGCGTTTCCATGCACATTGGTCAGATGTGAGACAAACAAGGAGCAGATAATAATCTAAATGTCCAACTCTGATAATGAAAAAGAAAGAATAAAACTCATCACAAAGGCATTTACTGTAAAGCCTATAACTGCCTCAAAGAGGGCTATTTCCAGGGAATGCAGGCTGGCTGATTTATATGGATAAAGGGATGATAAAAATGGGGAAATCGTGATAAAACAGATTTTTAAAAGCAGCTTTAAGAGTCTCATTGGACATTGCAATCCCTACCAATCGCTGCACAGGCTTAAGCCTCTCTCTCTCTCTCTCTCTCTCTCTCTCTGTCATCTCCCTCCACCCTTTTTATTTATTCCTCTCAAAGTCCCTCAGAGCTATACATACTGTATGATCAGTGCTACATCTTGTTTGTATGTTTGTGTACAGCAAGTGCCTATAGCATCAAAGATGGCATAATGCTCTCAAGAGTACTTCAGCTACACTAACCAGAGAGATTTGTCTAAGAGGCACCTCAGTCATGTTACAGCCTAACTTTTATCTTGGAAAGAGCTTATACCCACTTCCCAGGCCTGTTAGCAGTTGTACTGTTGCCAACACTTGGTGAATTCACTGTCATGCCATACATGGCACAACCACAAACCAGAAACAACAGTCTGACTACACAGCATATGTGAATGTCCGTGGCCACGTGCAGGCAGCATGAAATGGCATTTAGAGATGTTTTGAGCCATAAACAGGTCGGTTCGTCTCTCAACTACAGTTTAAAAGGTAGACATCCGTTGTAAGCCTCTGTGATGCTATTTGAAGTCAACTCACTTCTGCAAGCTGTTTGGCACATATGGCAAAAGTCATTACTGCACATTAGAATTCACCGCGGTTGCTCTGGCTTTGTGCATCTTAATAGAATAATACAAAGATTAATTACATGTGCGATAATGGTAAAAGAAAAGCATACAAAAAGGAAGTTAGTTGACTTGCCTATGACAAAAATCCCGTAAAACAAATTGTAGGGCAGAATCTGCTCTGTAGCTCATCAGGCACACAATAATTTCTGTATTAAAACATGCCATGAGGAAGATTATATTGGTAATAAAATGAATGCTTTGCTCCCACCATCAACCAACCTATTACTGTAATCAGAAACATCACAACATCACAATTGTTTGCACATACCACAAAACAATGACTAACAAATCCTTGGTAGTATTAAACCTTTCAAGGTTAAGTACCATGATTATTTTCCATTTCCATTTCTAAAACATGTCAGCAAAATTGTTGTTGCATTATACTAGCTTAATACAAGTGGTCGCATATTCTCTCCACTACACAGCACCACTGAGAAAAGCTATTATACACACGAAAAGTTCAATTCCAAAATGCCGCATATCCATTTTAGAAAGAAAATCACCACATGAAGTTCATTTTGTGCTATCAGTCATGTGTTACTTCCAAATAGTGGATATCTTAAAAATGAAACCCTCTTAAATCTACCTTGATACAGAACGTATTTTCATTTGGAAACAGAAAGGGATAAACCATTTCAATCCATTTGAATAATAGATTTGATTAACAGCATATGATTTTAAGCCTGGCATATGGATTTAAGGGGGGATCTCTCTCCTGTTTGTGTTTTTTTTTCTCTTGGGGGGAAGCACTTAACCTACATAGTGTAGAGAAAACAAACAAAATAAATAAATAATTAAAGCAACAATGAAACCATACTTAAACTTGAAGTGTCGCAGTGTCTGCATGGCAGCACTGATGCTTTCTGACTTAGCCAAGGAGGAAGAGAAGTTCAGGGTCCCCAAGATGAGCGATTTGAGAGGCTGGGACAGCTGGTGCAGCGGATTTGCTTTCTTGTTTATCAGCTGAGGGCAAACTCTCATCATATTGGGAGGACAGTAGAAGTAGAGTTTTACTTGGGTTGCCTGCTTGTTAGATATTAGAAGTAACGGCACTGGATAAGGGTGCTTCTCTTAACATTGCCGGCATGTATCTGAAAAAGCAGTGCCGGCAAAGACTGCTACCCACGCACACTTTCAAACTTTGTGTGTTCTCTGCGCTCATTGCAAACGCTCTCCTTGTGGATTTCTTGTAATGACGAGACTTTTGAAATAACAAGTAGAGCGCAGATGACCCGTCAAACTCAACTGTAAAGGGATGAGCTTGTATGGAAACTTTGTTGCTACACTGGCGATGCATTCTCCCTCCTGGAGACGGCGAGCCAGTTTTTATTCACTGCAGTCGGAGCTGCTGCCAGCTCTGGTATTAAACAGCACATCTGTCACTGTGGCCACTGGTAGGCTAAGCTGGGACAGCACCATTCCCAGCTCCGGGCTCTGCCTCGGTCTCTCGCCTCAGCGAACATGATTGAGCCTCATGTCTGCGTTTGCGAGAGGAAAAAGATGCTGTCGTGTCCCCCCGAGGGCCGGTGTGTTGACATGATCGTGACACATATACACTCATTGCTGCGAGAACTGTGTGACCACACTACGGGCTCTTTACTACGGTGGATGCTTGAGGACAAAACCAGGAGAGGCTTGATAGAGAGACCTGTCACATGCCACCAGCCATGAGGGATATGAGGAGTGATGTTGACTTAGAAAAGCTCCTCATTGGAAAAATAACCATCAATGATTCAGTGACACGCCGCCTGGCATCTTTAATTTGACAAATGCATCTTAAACACGTGTCACACTGTGACTACAGATAGCTGAATACAAAGAAACCCAGTTTGCATGCATTATCCCATTTGAACAATATTATTGTTTGCTTCCATATACTTATTAAAACAGTCTAATCATGATGATGAGGTTGGTTTGTTGTTGTTTGCTTTTGAGCTGTTGCTAAAGCTGTTCTTTTTACCACCCAATACCAAGTTTTGTACAGCTTCATCCATTTTGAGATAATCTACAGTAAACACCAGTGTGTTTTTTTGTTGTCCCTAATTCACCAAGTAGGGCAATTAGCCACCAGATAAACAGTGCACACTCAGGTCAGCTGCCATAATCTGTGTAATCTATCAAAATGGATGCTTAATGAGGACGCATGATGGCCTGCTGACCCTCGCCTCTGCTCATTTCCATAGAGGCAGACACCCACCCCCAAGCTTTTAGACGGATCAGAGGATATTTATGCTGTTGGTGGGTTTTTGCTCACTTTGATCTCATAGAAAAAGATTATTCTATGTGCCGTGTGATCGGTATTTAACAGTCTGCCTCTAAACATTTGTAATAATATCACAGCACTGGTAAACTGGTGCATGAATGCACATGTTATTGCATAATTTCCGTTTTAATAGGTAGAATTCTATTTCAGTTATCTTGGAATTCTCATTATAATGTACAGTTTGTTTATCTTATACTTTAGTGCTCTTATTTTTCATGGAGGCAGGGACTCTGCCAGGTATTCACAGCCCCCTGACAATGTGAAAAGCCATTTTAATCCTGACTTTTGGTGGCTGATTTCAGCTTTGTGCCAACTGCATCGGTCCCACCTGTCCTCCCCATATGGAGGAAGCTGAGCTGAAGCAGAGAGTGGAGGGTCTGGGGTAGTGGAAGCAAGAAGTGTATCCGTGAATATAATCACACGAGAAACCTTTGCTAAATATATCATCTCTCTTTTAACACTCATGCTTCAACACTGCCAGGCATTGTTTTAAAAACTAATTTTAAAAACACTTAGTCTGCCATAATTTTTTCCCATTGGAAACGAGCTTAAAATTAAATAGTCTACAAGGATTGCTGTGGCAATTTAGCTGCATGATATCTCTCTGTGACATGATTAGCTGTGTGGATGATATTTAGTAAAGGCAGAGAGCTAAACTGCAGCTCCATCCCAGCAGTTGGTGCTGCTGCCTCAGAAACTATAATACTCCTAAGCTTCTCTTGTTGTAATTTGCAATATTTTCCCTACGTGCCCGGCTATGGGAATTTTAAGATTAACTTTTAAGGTCAGTAGCCTTTTAGTGTAATAATTTGATGCCCCACTCAGTTGATCAGTTGGCCTGAGCTGACTTGCATTTAAGTATTAGTTCCTGGGAAGTTGCTGGTATGTTTCATGTTATTTTATTCCCCAGTATACAGGAAAGCTGAATTCCTCAGTTCAGTTTTAAACAGATTCTAATTATTCAAACCTGTGGTACCATGACATTTGCCTATAATGTTGTGGCTGTAAACAAGCCTAGTGTAATCTCCTATTTTTACCCTACAGACTTGAGCAGTCAAGAGTTGACAGACAGCAGTAAGAGCCCAGTGCCTTTCCCTGTCTTCCTGCCAGTCAACTACGAGGTGCGGGATGCCGACTACTTCTTCCTGAAGGAGGCTGGGCAGGACTTCATGAGGAACTCCAGCATGCAGAGTCACACACAGCCCTTTGTCATCTTGAGAGCCAGCCGCCAGCCCGCCATCAATGCCAGCTACGGTCCTCTGTCCACAGAGCAGCCCGTGCCTCTAGACCTCGTCCAGACTGTGCGGCTCTTCAACGCTCCGGGGGTCTTTACCTACAACTGGAAAATCCAGTCCTTTGTGCTGACCCCTCGGGTGTTCTCCTCCAAGCCCAAAGTGCGGGTGCTCTTCTATGTGGCGGGGAGGGACTGGGGCCGGGGGGAAGGGGTTGCGGACGAGCTCCCGTGCGTGACAGTGTATGCCTTCTGGCAAACCCAGGAGGTGAGGGGATCCTGTGCCATGGGAGGCGAGCGGGGAACCTGCATGGCCGAGCTGGCTCCTGTGCCCGGCTGGTTCGCTCCGGGGGCAGAGAGCACCAGCAGGGAGAGGCAGGACCCGTCCGCCGGGAACCCCGTGGAGCTGTACTACCAGGCTCAGCCCAAAGTCAATGGGAAGTGCAATTCTGCGGACGGAGGGCGTTGGGGCAGCTCAGAGCAGCAGGCCGAGTACGTTCCCGTCACCCCCATGCAGAGGATCGGCAGCGTGCGTCTCCTGCAGGTGCCCAAAGGAATGGCAACCCTTTCTCGACTCAAGCTGGGCAACGCCATCGTGATACGGACCTCCTCCAAACCACTGAAGAAGACTGACATCGCCACCTTCTACATACTCATGGCCAGCTCTGCCCAGCTGGCCAACTTCACTCTCCGGTAAGCCTTTGCCTTCTGCTTGCAGTGCTCAACCTTGATGTGACTGGTTGCACATTGTTGTCCATTGTAAACATGAACGATTAGAAATGTCGACAATAATACATTGGACAAGATAAGATTACATTGCCATGAAATGAAATATTTTCAACACTTCAGAGGGCTCTGTCATTTCAATGGATTTTTAATTAATTGGTCAATCAGAATTCAATGAGTAATTGTTCACTAACAGTATTAGTCCTCTTCCCTAATGTGCTTCTGCTTCCACAAATCCTGTGCCGTCAAAGTAAGGGAATATTGGAGGAAATGGGATTTAGCATGGATTATGGCGTTTCTCTGAAAATATGATAGAGGTTAGGCCTAACTGTCTTTCTGAGAAGTGCGGTAGATTATTCATGTTACACGGGAAAAATACACGTTTGAGTGAGCACCATCTGATGACATTCACAGCCATTTCAACTTTTAGTCATCAAGCTTGATGTGGATCAAACGAAATCACGTGTAGCTTGTGAGTCATTATCTCTCTGCATTAAAAGGGTGTGCTCGGGCTCTGTGTTTATATCAATGCGGTGCAATTGAATGTATGAAGATCACAGGGATTAACGACAAAGCTCAATTTAATTTAAGGCTGTGTTCTCATTTTGCAATATTGAATGTTCCAGTTTGATTGGAGTTGAGAGCACTTGTAGTACAGTCATAAAGCAATACAATTATCCCCCAGAGGTCTCTGTGACATCCAGGATAATGGAGGCTAATTTTATACGAGCATTATTCCGTTCTATATTTTTCCCAAGAATTAATGACTCGACCATATCTGAAGTACACTCACCTTTAGGCTTGATCTTTGACTCCAGAGTGCGAATTATCTGTTGAGAACTATTATCCCCCGGAGGAAAGAGAGACGCATAAAAGAAAGAAAGACAAAAATAACAAAAAAAAAAAAGAAGCCCTTTTCAATCTGTTCTCACATCTTTCTCTCCAGTTGTCAGCTTGTTAGGGCTACAGCCCCTCTTCACAGCAAGGTGAAATGATGCAACATGAGAGATTGCCACCTGAACACCGGGTTTGAATTAGAATGCTTCCATCTTGCTCTCATCGTTTCATTGATAGTTTTTATGGTCATTCACAACATAAAACCGTATATTATCAGCCTCCAGACAGAGATCAAAGAGAACTGGATTTCAACACATCTAGATTTGTCAAGCCCAGCTGTCAAAGCAGACAAGTAGAGATTAATGCTAACTTGATTAGAGATAGATTTATTCTATTATTGCAGACACTATCTACTTTACTCAGCCAGTGAAAAATGGCCTGTCAGGAGGCCTGGAATGCATTTTCTTGATACGTCTCTATTTATTTGGTTTGAGTGTTCAGCATATGATATTTGGGATAAAGCGTGTCATAAATCCTCACTTCAAACTTGGCTTGGTTTCACATCATGTAATAAATGGTAAACTAAGGTCCAGAAATGAGTGTAGGTGTCCTTGAAGGCAACAATCCAAAAGTTTGTTGGTTCCTGGTCAAGAGAGGCCACAGTTTTCTATTTCCTTGGACTGAAAAAATGGAGAAACGGTGGAATATACAATCAATACCTTGAATAATTTCTTACTTGCTTCCACCTTGAATTGCTCATAGGTACTGAGCAGTTCGGAAGGGGACAGTCAGCAGAGATGTTCATATATTATTAATTCCTTTTCCACCTGGACCGACATTCATCCACTTATGCAGTCACTTACTCAGTCAAATAGTGGATGCTGAAATAGGTAAACTGAGCAGGCAGCTGTACATGGCTGCACTTGACCTCCTGTCCAGATTTCAGAGTAAAGCCTCCAGGTTAAGGCAGAAATTGAGAGTATATCTCCAGGCTGTAGTAGGTTCTCAAAATTTCCCTTGGGTGCACAGTGCTTTTCTGAGCTGCCCAAAAGTAATGAAGGAACATGAAACTCAATGTGCTTCATCCTACATTTTACAGGGAATCTGGATTACTACTACTACTCCTCACCAAGTTTATCTCAGAAACATTAAATTGTATCATAGTCGTCCTTTTCCATCAGTACAAGTGTAATTCATAGGGTTGGAGCATGTGTTTGAACGAGGCAGTACCCCTTCACTCCTTTCCCACTCTTGTAGACGCGAATTCTACTTTTGCTGAAGCAGTGAAGCCAAAAGAAATATTTTCTCTGGACTTTCCTCCTTTATACATAGTGCTTTTTAATCATTGCTGCTTTAATTCCATACTGTCACATTTTACTCAGTCGCAGATAGTGGAAATGTCTCCTCTCCTCTCCTCTCATCTCGTCTCCTCTCCTCTCCTCTCCTCTCCTCTCCTCTCCTCTCCTCTCCTCTCCCACAGCTCCTGTCACTTGGGTGGGAAATTGGAAAGTTGGTAAGGGAGGCTACTTAGTTGTGGAACACTTGCTGGTTCGATCGGCAGTGCTGACAGTGCCCAATTCTGCCAAAGAGCCCATCAGCAAAGGACATCTAAGTTCCATGTATATGTACTAACATGCTGTAAGGGCAGGTGTTGGAAACTAGGTCATGTTTTCTAAATACTATTCAACGCAATGGGCAGTTGCTTACAATATGTCATTGTGGTTAAATCTTAAAACACATCTTAAGACAGTCACATGCACTTTTTTTTGCCTGCCATAAACAAGAGATAATTCATTTACTGTTCTCCTATCTCACGTAACAAATAACACAGTGCTACCCTCCCCCAGCTTGTCAGGCCATTAACAAGCCCTCTGCGTCTGGTCCTTAACAGCTGTCTGTGTGCTTTATCACTGTCTGAATGTCCCATTAAGCTATGCTTAATACTCTCTCATCAGCATGATAAACCTGTTATTGATGTCTATAGTAGGAGTCAAGGGACATACAAATGTGAGGTCGATTGAGAAAACGTCAAGCCACACCTGTCCGTTCCACCAAAATGAACCTGCCATTCTCAATGACAGCTTGATAAAGGTCAAAGTGAGAATATTGTGCCACCATCATCACACCATTCAAGTGAAGGGCAATTAGATTGCCTAAAACCCATTTAGTGTGTGATCGGTAAGTTGGGTGGCATACAGGATGATCTGACAATCCTTGTTTTTTTAGCAACCATTAAAAGTCAGTAATATCTGATGGGACGCTATTAATAGTTTGTCTTGTTACATGAGTTTTATTTAAAGGCAGCATTATGGAAATAAATAAACATGAGGTTTTGTATTAACGGGACACTGTACAGTGAGCTCTTCAACCAGGGAGCCTAATCATTCATCTTTGTGACAAATAGGACTTTTACATCCGGTTTCAGTGCCGTGGACCCAGCCATCTGGCAGGAATGTTGGCATGAACATCTCCCCAACTCCCTAAACTGCTCCATAAGTACGATAAGCACGTTACTGATAGCTGGCCATCAGACTGGCTAAACGATGGACATTTGCTTGCATAATTAACGATTGCATCTGTTTCTGATTGCATTGGGGTTCACCAGTGGCACTATGGCCCAGCAGTGATGCATTCACAAAGCCAAAGATGGGAACACAAATTCTATCAGCGGGGTAATTACAAACCCTATGCAGCACCTCTATAGCAGTCTTGGTGATGGAGGGCATCTGGCCCACGCTGTCTGGCTTACACAGAACATACCTTCTATCTTGGCACAGAGCGTAGGGCATAGATCAGTCTCAAAACCTCCTGCATGTTGTTTGAATTGTCTCAGTGTTTTCCTTTCCTAACTAAAGTTTAAGGAAAACTGCACTCCACAAACAAATAAGGGAAGGGGAAAGACTGAAAAGGGCCAAGGGCTGCTTTGAGTGTGTTTGACAGAGGTGAGAGAGGCCATGTGTGTGTGTGTGCGCGTGTTTGTGCACCAGTGTGTGTGAATATGTGAGTAGCGCGCGTGTGTGTTTGTGTACAGCTGTGCATGCCCATATGTGTGTTTGAGTGAGCGAGTGAAGAGTATGTAAAAGGCGAAGCCATTGTGCCACTCATGCCTCGCCTGGTCAGAAGTGAGATGGATGGCAGGTGCAGCACCTGAGAGCTGCTTTTCTCACACACTGTCAGCTTCAGTCTCCACAGCCATCCATCTTCCCTGCCCCGGTGCCTCCCCCTGCCCACTGCCTCCTCAGCGCCTACTAACCCAAGCCACGGACATCGGGTTCCCTGCTCCCAACCGCTCACAAGAAAAACTCCTCTTCCTCCACAATCACAGGGGATTTTTTTTTTTTCCTCGGAGGGGGAGGGGGCGCTGAAGGAGAAAAGGCTCCAGATAAGTCCTCTTGTTACTGTCACTTTTTATTAGTTAAACCCTGCTCCACTCAGCTCAATACACAGAGGTGTTTCATCACGAGAGGGCGTGTTATTCAGAAGCCATTACTAGATTAACAGCGCTCCTAGGTTTTCCCATTAATACGCAGAGCATGCCATCATGCTTACGCCATTGATTACGCCGGATTAAAGTTTTTCCCCATAAAAGGAAAATGATCATAATGCACTTATAATTCCTGTGTTCACTGAGTCTCTACAGTCAGAATCAGTAGTGCAATTAAACACCAAAAATATGAAATGCAATGTTAGTTAAATTGAAGGTCCTGGGATAGGAAGCATGACATTGAAAAAAAATCATATTGCAATTTTTATTTATTTTTTTGCTGAATATTGCATTTGCAATATGAAATGCATTGCATGTGGATGATCTTTTCTGCTTAACTTCTTTTTTCAGCATTTAAATGTTCAAACAAACTGGAAGGGGAGGGGGAAGAAAATGAGATGCTACAGATTTGCTAAGATTGGATAAAATATATTCTCTCACACGCAACTTGGTTTGTAGGCTGGGGATTTTGCACAGCATCAAGACTAGGCCTTGTACGTTTTGGTAAAACATCTTTCCGTCTATTAAAGAATTGCAGCATCTTGCATTTTGGAAATTGCAGTGGGCAGGACCGTGAATTTAATATATTTTTTTTAATTAACTGTGCAACGCTGTCCTCGGCTATCTGTGTGAAGGAGCGTGTACATCGATCTTACATCTGAGCAGTCAAAGTGATTGTTGAAGCTGAAATAATGCATGTTTCTATTGCCTCCAGTGTATTGCCATTAACAGAGGTAACAGGGTGCAGTCGCCTCCCCTCTGGTTCCCACCTCATCTTTCATCCTGGTCACAGAGCGGTTGGCCCCTTAGATCAAAGACTCCCGGACTCCTCTCCACTCCTTCAGCCCAGTGTGTGCTTGTCCCCTGTGCTGTTGGTACCGCCGCCTCCTGGGAACACTCCGACCGCTAACAATAGACCGGCTACCCCTTTCTGTTCTCTACTGTCATTCACTCTAATGGACAGTACACAGAGAAGCTGGTCACCTTCATTTATTATACTAACACAGAGAACACACAACACCAACTTTCCCTTTGTGCTGATTTTAACGAGCGGCCCAGAGCCAAAGGTGATTTAACAGTCAGAGGGGATTGCAGAGCCAAATTTTCAGAGTGTGAATTCAGTGTGTTTTTCTTTGTAGCAGCCTTTGAGTTAAACGTGGCAGCGGGGGCTGGTGTTTAGAGAGACTGAGAGGGCACACGTGAGATTCCCACAACAAGCATTGGTAACACTTTACAATGGCCTTATTCCAGTGTATTAACCTGTGTGTTAACCTACGGAAAAGTGTTGTAAGTACACAATATTACTGTGTAGGTACTTGATGCTTCAATAAAACAGTTTTGTTACACCATTCTAAGTACATTATGTATTAGGGAGTATTAGGCACAGTAATGTTGTGTACTTACAATACTTTTCCATAGGTTAATACACAGGTTAATACACTGGAATAAGGCCATTGTAAAGTAAAGTGTTGTTACCCAAGCATTGTGTCCTTTTCCATGGAAGTGCCCTTGGGCAAGAGACTGAATCCCTACCTGCGTGTTTTATACCTCTGATGAAAGGCAACTGCCTAATTACACGGTGTGTAATATGGCGATTGAAGTTTCCGCTGACTCTAAAACACTGGTTTTCAATCATGTGCCATTGTGACCCGAGAGTCTGCAGGTTTTCATTCCAACCAATCACTACACCAACTGAATGAAAGCATGCAGACGCGTGGGTCTCGGTGGCACATGATTGAAATCCACTACTCTAAAAGAAACCCGTAATCTCTTTTTAATTGTGCCCTTTTTTGCCTGTGAGCTCTTTGTCTGATTGAACTTTTAACAGTGTGACACATGCCACAAGATGAGCCAAATCCATTGATTCTGAGAGAGAGAGAGAGAGAGAGAGAGAGAGAGAGAGAGAGAAACCCCTTTTTATCTTGCACTCTTTCACTGAAGGCATTGGGTCATGTCACACAGTGCCATGTGGCTCTACTGCAGAAACTTCCATGCCAAGATTAGTGGTCCCTTGAGCCCTCCCTTCCAGATTACATCTTGGAAAAGCTGAATGTGCAGATGTTCTCACAAACAAGGGTTCACACACACGCACACAAACACACATGCACGCATAAACTTACACATGCACACAACCCATCACAAGTCCATCAAGAGGTTATCTTAAATATTTCAATTAGGAGATAATGTGTTTTGGTGGAGTGTCTTTGTTTTGTTGTGCTGTAGTCTGAAATGGGAGCGACGTCTCCTCTCCTTTTGCTTGACTTTGAAAGTCCAACCCCCCCCACCCCTCCCCAACACACACACACACACACACACACACACACACACACACACATATACACTCGGGCAAGCAAGAGTGCTCAGCGTCAGATTGCTGTTGCTTCTATCATAGATTACACCTCCTCAGAGACTCATAATGCGCTCAACATTTTTACAGCCACAATGTTTATCTTAAAGATTCAGAGATAAACCACGCGGCTTTGCATGCAGATGAGATCCAAAGAATTACATTGGCGATGTTGTTCTGGACTATTAGAAACAACTTGACTGAGCTTTTTTTTTCAAATTATTTAGGATTAGTCTTATCAGAGCTTTGAGTACATACAAGGAGGGATAGTTTTTGACAGTAGCTGAGCATATGGATTAAAAGTACCTGTAGAGCTCTAGACTGATTTTTTTTTTTTTTTTACATGTGATTCCCCTGGCCTTACTTGATCGCAAGTCTTGTACTTATAGGAGGATATCTCATTAGCATTCGACCTCCTGCACGCTACTTATACTGGGAAAGTCCACTGGGAACGTTTACATGTTCAGCCGCATACTGCTTACCATTTACAAATGAGAGGCCAATAAGACTAATGAGCCATTAGTCCAGCATGAATAACTGGGAAATCGTACAGGGAAGGAAAGATGCTATTCTCTGGTCTTCAAATGCATGTTTTCCTTCCTGTAATGAAAGGAGTTGTGGGAGGGAGGGGTCAGACTGAGGGGTAGCACCGCAAGCAGATCTCTGAGTTTTACATAAAATTCGATTGACTGCTCCACTAAGTCTAATAAATATGCATAATTCCTATCCCTCTTTTTCTCTCAGGTTTCTTGAGATTGTCTATTTGACTTTTTTATTATTGTTCTGTGTGTAATTTAAAATGGAGCTGCTGTCTTGTTAAGGAGAACCTGGATCTAAATGGGGCTAACCTGGATAAGTAGAGCTTAAATAAATGAATAGATAAAAGACACACTGTATGAGGCAATTGGATTTTCCACATGGAAGGAATTTATCATACATCGGGGATTTGAACTCTTTGAACATTTATCTATAACAAGCACATTCAAAAAGGCATAAAGGGAGGCAAATCAGAAAAATGATATAAATATATTTGGTTAATCATTCACATTATGCACCACTTAAACTATGGAAACATAATTATTCATTGCTGTGAAATCCACTGGCTGTTAACATAGGACATTTTACATTTACCATATTCTTGACCTTTTCTTTTTTGACTTTTCCCAGAGCGACAGTAAAGAAAGGTGTGACCTTTCGCACAGCGACACCCAGTAACTCTTTACTATGGGACATCACCCTGGATATGGGGGCGGATGGGGCCATCGCTGTGATTTGTCAGAGGAAGGCTCCCATACCTGGAAAAAGGCAAGTCTGGTCTCTTCGCATCACTGTAGCCAATGTGTGCTATATGTATGTTTTGTCAGGGCTGGGAAATTCATCATATCTTTATAAGCTTAACCAACCAATGTTTGGATGGACAAATAGCATTCCAACATTCCTGAAGGGATTTTGTCATGTTGTTGGATGCCAAGGTATATTTAGTGCTTCCAGTTGTTAAAAGTGGCACTGTGGTAATGTATGTCCTGATAATACCAGTATCCGTATCTGTGCCTGTGAGACAAAAGACAAACCACCCGCATGGTGTAAGTCTGACAAGGGCTTACAGAGGAGGACATCTCGTGCTGCGTCCTGGGAGGAGATCTCTTATGCTCTCTAAGCACAGGTTGGCTTATTGGAAAAGCTCCTGTAAAGCTGCCCCTTGTAAAAGACTATTGCTTTTTCCCTTCATTGCCCACTCCTCCTTTGTACTTTATACATTTCTAAACATTTACCAGCGGTGCATGCCTGTACATTCCTAGCATGCAGTAAAACATAATTATTTATCCAGTGGCTTAAAAGCTGCAAACTCATTTGTCTGCAACACTTATGGAACAATGTATTATTAACCTATTTTAAGAACATTGCAAGTCAAGCTATACCGAAACTGTTGGATATAGACCAATATAAGAAGCGTTTTTGAAAATCTAACCCTAAAATCATATGCAAAACATAAATTGGACTGTTAAAACTCAGCCAATTTTACCAGTGCTTCTATTTATCCGGAAGAAGAGAGAGAACCTACAAAATAACCTTTAAAAGGGGCTAACAGCCCCTCCATGACTAGTAGCTTATCTGAAATGTCCTTTCAAGTTCAGTTGAGTCGGGCTGTATTTAATTGAGTTGAGTTCATTTATGTGTCAAATCACAAGCAAGGCCCATCCCCCATGAGATTACAGGACACCTTCATATAAAACGGCATAAATAACACAAAGTAGAACGGCTTGTGCTCTGTGTCCTTTCAAGCCTTCTGCTTCTTGCATAATTGCTTCCTGCATCGTGGGAGCAACAAGTAAGAGAAGCAGGCTTGTTACCAGATGGCAGGGGCGGTCCTACCATTAGGCAAAGGTAGGCGACTGCCTTGGGCCCCACAGCCAGAGGGCCCCACAAAAGACAAGAATAGAACTAATGTAAACTTATTTTTAATCAATTTACACCCCTTTTTTTGTTACAATATTATTTCAATCTTGAGTCTTGGTCACCCCCCTACTCAGTCAGGCTATAGTGGGCTTGTGAGATTTTGCCACTTGACTTTAAGCTCATTTTCCTTGCCACTGCATCAGTAGCTGAGAGAGAAGTCAAAAAAATAAAACAAGCAAAAGCTACTCAAGTTTATATACAGAAAGGACACATTAAAAAGCGAGAGAATTGGGATTCAGGGGGGATCCAGGGGGTCCTATGCTTGCCTTTGCCTAGGGCCCCCAAATCACTAAGTCCGTCCCTGCCAGATGGCCACTGGTTTGAATCCTCAGACAGGCTGGGAAAGTGTGGGTGGGGAAAGTAAATGAATAACGATCCCCTCTCCCTCAACAACTGTTGTTGAGGTGCTCTTGAGCAAGGTCCTTATCCCCAACTTCTCCAGTGGAGCCGCTCAGTGGCCAACAGTAGAAGACTGTGGTTGTGTTGTGCAGCTCCCTGGTGTGAATGGCAGACTGAAGTTTAACATAAACATTTCTCAGAGGCAGTAAGTAGGCCTAATGTTAGATTGTCGTCCAGTGAAAAAGGCAAGAGGTAAGAGAAGAGGTAGCAAATATTATGAAGCCTAGCAGTCTTGCTAGTACCTGAAAAAAATGCAGTCTAGCTGTACTAAATTTTCTAGGTTAGCTAGTTAGCCTAGCTTCCAAGTCAAACTAACCATACTAGCCTAAGCTAGTTAGCTATAGCCTGCTGACCCACCAAAATCATGAATATACAATGGTCATGAATGAATTAAGTAAAGAAGGCATTGCCATATTTGTATTGTGTATTCTTCTAAGTTATTTCCTAGCTATTCAAGCTTGCCAATTACACTAGCTAACTTGCGCTCATAGAAACTGTGGTTCTTTGGCTCTGCCCATTGAGGTTTAACTCAACCAGTAAGATTATTTCTGCTTCCAGAGCTGCTCTGACTGAAATATTTGTATAACTAAAACTCAAATCCGCTTGTCAATGTATGGAACTGTATGAATATTAAACATGGCGTTGATGGAAAAGAGTGTATGCAGTCAACTTCCCCCGAATGAATAAAGGTTAAAAAGTAAATATAATTTGTTCCATTATAGGGAGGAATTCAAACTCATGAACAGTTGGGTTTGTCTAACATTGACGCTTCAGAGGTCATACAACAATGGGAACAAGCAAAGAGACATTTAACTTGCTTCAAACAGCGGCAGAACACTGACCTTATCTGTGCTCGTCATTATTGGTTTGACCTCATTAAGTTGTTTTCCCCATTTGCCGTGGATTAGGACATTGTTTATCACAACTACTTTTTGGGTTAACATATTTTTTCACTCAGAGTCAGTTAGGCTAATCCGCTCTAAAATGTCATGGAACTTACAGAACCCCTGCAGAGGCCGTCTACTGTCACACCACTATAGGGATTTCATGGACTTTTTTGTCTCTCAGCTTCCTAGCTTTAGTAAGTACTGAGAGTGTTTGCTGTATCTGTACATTAAAGCTTTTTTATCCTCTGTCACAACGGCTTTGTTTGGATCTTCAGACTAAATACGGCCACTTACAGAGAGTGCTGCTGGCCATAAACAGGTTATTGAAGCCTCATTCCCCTGCTTGCATCACAAGAATGACATAGGGCTTAAATAGCATAGCAGCATGCCCCATCTTACAAATATCTGTGTTAATGCATACTTAAGGGCTAGACACAGGCATGCTTATGTGAATCAAGCATATCTTGTTTTGATACTTGACCAGAATACCGTTATCTTTTAATCTTAGTCTTTCTGAGCAATATGCTAAGATTATTCAATTACACTAAATCTCTGTCTTGCCCTTATGATGCTAGATGAGACACTGCACAGTAGGAACTTTGCATGCTTCGTTGTTATACTTAATGGAGGATTAACAAAATATGATACATTCTACAACTGTTAGTGCTTTAATGTGGAAAAAGGAAGCATATGCACCCCCGTAGGAACAATGGGTCATTCTCATGCAGTAGGAATGACCTATATCTGCACAGCTGTTATACAGATATTTACATAACATGCACACGGAGATGCAGTGGGTTGATTGTGCCTATTTGGGTTTGTGCATGCTTTTTGTTTCCTAAGATATCCTCGCTACGGTTCATGATACAGCCAAGAAACAAAGCCCAGAATGCTCAGTTGGGCCATGGGAGAAAATTGAATCCATAGCTAGGACACTCTGTTCTGGCAAGCATCACTGAGAGGCCATTATAAGTTACAAAGGCTTATACTTTGTTGTGAATGCAGGATGCTGCTATCCTCTGACTACCTTTTTTTCCCCCCTCTGTTCGCAATGTACAGTCCCAGCAACTACAGCGCAATTCAGCTCTATTCTTTTTTGATTTGGGGTTCAGTAGTGTGAAAATGCCTAGAGATGCAAAGTGTTCTACAAAGACACAAAGGGGGATTGGGTTCTTGCTGCAGCCACTAGGATCACATTCCTCTTCAACAAAATCTCTGCACTCTCCATCCGCAGGGCCAGCTGCATACCATCCCACTACAGAGGAATCTTTTTGGTTAGAAATCATAGTAGAAATGATATCTTACCACATTCCCCTCTTCAACTCAGCAATCTAGTCTCAGTCATTGCGACCCATCCACTTCTTTTTGACAGCCCTTACATTTTCTCAGCTCATGTTTAGTGCTCAGCTATTCCACTTTAAATGCTTTGGATGGATCCTTGAGATTAGTACAGATCTAAATTCTGATATTAGACATTAAGAGTTGTGTTGAATGTATATATTAACAGTGACATGTATAGCCTACTGTTCATATATTGCGCTGTGTCTGTGCACCGTACATTAGATCCTATTGATCTATTGTCAGTGTGTACAGTGAAACTCTTAGTTGTCAATATGCCTCTGCACCAAGGTCACCGCAGCAAATTACTATACCTCTATTTTACTCGGTGATTAACGTGATTCTGATACTGATTCTGACTGGACTCTCACTTTTAGGCTTATTAAAGTGCAGCTCTGGCTATGGCTGATACTGTGTCCATCGCATTAATCTCCTGTCTCACACATGGTCAAATACCTCCTGCTCATTTACTATTCTCAGCTAGTCATACCTTTCGTGTACATCAATTACACGATTATCTCTACAGGAATTCAATGTGTGGAATGAGAATTGGAAGACCCCTATGGGGAAATAATCATAGTACAGTGACTGTGCTGGAAAAGATTATTTTTTCCCCTGCTGTTAATTACACAACAAAGGTGTTAAAAGAATTAGATGCCTCCCAAAATAACAACAACATCAAGCTGAAAAAAACATTAGAGCACCGCCTGCGCTAAGTGATTATAACATAGTATGACACTGGACTGCTGCAGTAAGATTATTATTACGTCCTGGTTTGCCATCTTGCCTTGTTTACCATGGTTGTTTTTTGTTCTGATCCCTATGTTTTTTTGGTACATGGTTGATTATTTTCCACAAACCTTTCAGAAAACCAGGAGATTTTGTATCTGTATTTATATGCAAGTGACCCAGTTCTGTGCCTCTCATCCAGGCTTGAAAGCAGTCTCCTGGAGGTGCTTCAGATGGACTTTGAGGTGGAGGAGCTGAGCAGTCCTCTAGACAGTCAGGTGATCATATGGAAACTGGAACTACCGCCTGGCTCCAAGGATGCAGCCAAGACAGAAGGAGCCATGAGGATCTATACCACTCAGAGAGACTTTGTCGGCCTGGCCCCTCTTGTAATGGTGAGCAAACTGACAGCTTGCAGCCCACAGCGGTGTCACACCCAATTATTATTAAATTCCGCAGTGATGTTACTGACAACAGTGTTTCCAATAATGCCAACACTCGCATTGCATCCTTTGAGCTTTCGTGCATGAAAATATCATAAAATGCACTTTGTTGTGATCCATTCCTGTCTGGTTTGCATACGCAGAAGGCTGAATATGCCTTCGGTTTGTTTAGTAAATGGGTTCTATTTTGGGCAGAGAGTGACCTTGCGTTGTTGACTGTCAGCTAGCTGATGCCTCTCTTCTGTTTTGTTCTGCTCTGTTCTGGCGTGCAATATGTGGTCATCCTCTCCTCCTAACAGCTGCCTCATGTGTTTCTATTTCAGTGCTATCCTTCCTTATCATACAACCTCCATAATTAATCCATGATATAATCTGCGCTACTAAATACAGAACATTACACAAGCTATTACAGCACTTTGCATTACAATATCGAATGTGCTTTCTGTGGTATCCGGTATCTGGGCCAGTGACCTCTTAATACACCGTTGTCTGCGAGAATAACACATTGAACCTTTCACATTATCATATCCTGTTTGTGCATCTCTGAAAGTGACTTTTAAAAGATTTTACATGTTTCTTTCATTCTGGAGGAAGCACAAATTCATTGAACAATATCACAGCATTTGTTTGATCCCATATTATTGATGCAAATTGATGCAAATGCAAATTATTGATGTAAATTATACACTTTATAGTTTACAGTAAGCTATACTCTTGGCCAGTAGGTTACTGATGTTTTGCAGCGCTATCAGCAGCATTTCCATTATAATGCAGGTGGAATGTTTGAACTTATGAGGACATGCTATCCTGATTTGTGATGGAAATTTGACATGGTTCATCTCTCTTGTGGATTAGAAGCTGACCTCAGGCTGAAGGCCAAACATGAGGGGATTTGATGGTTGGCCAGGGGGGACATTAGCTCTGACGGATCACTCTTAGCCTTGCTGTATGAACTCCCGCTACAGCTGCTGCTCAATAGTCCTCTATAATGGTCAATGGCTGGTTTCAGAGGTCGCTTTTTACTATGCCATAAGCCTGGTTGTAATGACAATTAAAAACAATGATGATGTTCAGTTATTTCAGCTTTATTTAAAATAGTGTGTTTTTACAGAGGAGGGGAATGTACCCATCTGGTTAATTTTCATACCTTTGAGTCACTGCGATTTCAAGCCAAGTGTCTCCTTCAATTTTGTCTTAACTGATCACTCACAGAAATGTGCTCCACTGCTCTCCATGCACACACATATGCACACATAAACACATAAACACACACACACACACACACACACACATGCACTGAGCGAGATAGAGACAGACAGAAAGAGAGAGTACACTGTTTGTAACTCTACCTGATAAAAGCAAACATCTTAATCATCGAATATCGTGTTTCAAAAGTAGATATACGGTTTTTAATAATGATAATGAAAAACAAAGCTGTATATTTTTAATCATATTAACTTATTTAGTCATTTTAACAAAATAATTCAACATTCAATTAGGATAAGTGTACCTGGAAACTGGAAAAATACAGTGAGAATTAATAATGTACTGTATTAAAATGCATACCTACTTTTGAAACAGGCTGTATATGAGTAGGTATATTATTCTTTGTAAAAGACCATGGCTCTAATTATTTAACCAAGTTTAAAGTGATTGCTATTTGCCATTTGCTCTTGCCTGAGCAGAAAATTCAAGATTAGCTCTCCCTTCTAAGTGGTGACCTAGCCATCACCCGGCCTCGTCTCCTTTCCCTCCAGCTTCCCAAAGGGAGAATGACCTTCCTACCCCATCAGGACTGCTGAGTCACTCACACTTCATGGTCCCGCTCTCCGCTACCTTCCTGCGCCTCCTACTTGCACCTCATCTTTCTCCTGTCCCAAAAAACTCCTTTTTTCTGTCTAGCTGCTGTTACTACTCTATTATGCATGAATTTCCTCGCGAGGCAGGAATATTTGCTACATCTGTTGTCTGGCCACCATGGATGTGACCCTTGCACTTGTTATTATTGGTCGCTTGTAATGTTTGCGATCTAGGAATTTAAGCTTATTCTACTGTTGTACCCAGTGTAAGTCCCTCTGGATAAGAGCATCAGCTAAATGTGTATAATGGAAAATTGAAACATGTCAGATTACTGTAAGTGATTTTCATTGACGGTGGTTGCAAGTGATTTTCATTTCGTGGTTGTAAGTAATATTTATTGACCGTTGTTTTTTTTGGCCTCTCCTGCAGGACACAGAGATCCTGAACACAGCCGTGCTGACTGGTAAGAAGGTGGTGATGCCGGTGAGGACAGTGGCTGTGGAGGAAGACGGAGTAGTCACCGATGTGTCTGACTACACAGACTGTAGCTCCAGTGATGAAGATGTCCTCAAGGTAGGATTTAGTGTAGGTCCTCGGACCTTTACATACAGACTACGGGGAACGACATCCTTCTGATACTTCTTTCTTAGTTAATATACACACACATTCCAAGTGCAGTGGTTTTCACCGTGGCGATAATGGCACCTATTCCATAATGGGGACAGTCAAGAGGTGAGAGCGCATTGCTCTTAAACTTTGAATTTTCAAACACAGCTCCTTTTAACACCTATACAGTATCTGTAATTTAACCGTAACCGCTTTCGCTGCAAACTTCTTTGATGTCACAGTCAGCGTAGTTCACAGAACTGTGGTGTGAGCAAACGCAATCACTTAAACGTGGTAAGTGGTTACTTGAGGACAAAATGGGTTTAGCAGCAATAAACGGGGGAATGTTAGATGTTTGTGTCCTGCTGCCCTAAGGCAAAGGGACAGGAGGGCAATTTGGAGTGGCTGCAACAAAAGGCTCCGGAGGGGGAAGGTTGGTTTTATGTGTGATAGGGAGGACTGCTACGGGCATATAAGTTGTACCAAAGTCACCTCTGCTCTCCGTCTCTTTTCCACATGGTAAAACAAACTATGAGTTTGGCCCCAACAACATCACTCATCAACCGCGCCAACAATGAACAGCCGCTGAGCTAAATTGCTCACCAGAAATGACCTCGATATCAGCAGTCCGCCACTTCTCCCTGTTATCCTGTGAACCTGAGAACAGCTGACTGCCAAAAGCCGGCTTT
The DNA here is from genome assembly GCF_048128805.1 of Centroberyx gerrardi. NCBI lineage: Eukaryota > Metazoa > Chordata > Actinopteri > Beryciformes > Berycidae > Centroberyx > Centroberyx gerrardi. The sequence goes on from NC_136004.1 coordinate 10,144,353, forward strand.
GTTTACTGATGAAATTGAAAGTGCTGAAAAGTCAGGCCCCCGAGGTCAGAGGGTTTGAATGTATTTACTCAAGGTTAGAGTGGCGTTGTAAACAAAGGATAAAGACATGGCCTCAGTGGACCCCGGCCCTCTTGATACGTCACTATTCAATATTTATGATATGTGCAAAAATAGGTTTCGCAAACAACGCGCGATAAGTAAATGTAGTATTCTGTTCAGATTACTGATTCGTTGCTTCACAAACACATACTGTACATGTGTGAGTGTATTAAGCGAGGATGGGTGTCAGTTGCGGGAGAAGCAGGATTATGTCAAGAGGTAGAATGTCGACTAAATCGTTCGTTTTACCCTGTAATGTAGCAGCCTTTTCTGTTGTTCTAAGCTTAGCTCTTAGTGCGTTTGCTGACCAGATATCAGCTTCAGTCACAAATATTCCCTGTAATCTTCTTAGTCTAACAGCTTGACTCAGATATCTTTTCTCTTCTGGTGTGACTGGAGAGTATCAAATCTGCTAGTGATAGATTGGAAGGATTTATCTAGAATGGCCAATTTATGTGACAAAACATAGCAAAACAAAGTTTAATCTGCAATGATGGAAAGGCTTTTCAAATGTGCATAAATTATGGAAATGGATTTGCAAATGTGCATAGGCATTGTCTTTGTCAGTCCAGCTTGAAGGACAGACACTTGAACACTTGAACAAAGCACATATTGAACATAGAGAACTACTTGGTTGATTAATCAGGACTTTCTCTGGTGAAAAAGTGGTGGCATAGCAACTTAATTAACCGTCAACTTGTATCAGTCCTGAACTCATTGTAACCTTTGAACTTAATTTGTCTCTTTGCCATAGATATTACATCTTGCATACCCAGTAACACAGTGAACTTACCTTCTAAGCTCCTTTTATTTAACAGATTTTCACCTTCTCAGGAAACTAGTCGCACGTCTGTGAGTGTAGCTCAAATGTTGTTTACTTAGAAAAGTTTTTTAATTTCTACCTGTCTTTAATATTGTGCACAGTGATGAAAGTCAAATCCCTTTTTAAATAAAAGATAAAAACATTGAGGGACATCCCAGGCCACAGACTGAGATTATGAGCAGACTGAGCTAGACGGGTGGATGGCACATCAAAATGCCATGCCTTTTGAAGTGACTCTTCTCAGACTGCTATTTGATTATGGCTCTATGTAAGCTGGATAGGGCTCTTGGAGGAAAGTTCTCTGAACCAAGTGGAGATGAGCAGAGGGTCTCAGATTATGGATGACTGGTTGACTGCATCCACTCTGAGTCAAAATATGAGAATATGAGATGACTTCACTGGAAATAGATGAGCCTTTGTCTATTATTATTCCATGCTTGAATAAGCAATTTTCCTCTGCATAACAACCATTTTTGCATGGCTTCAATGCCACATATTGCAAATCTGCTCTGTTTGGATGTAAATCAAGGATGGGATTATTCACAGGGAAGAGGCCAGGGCAGTGCAGTTAGCAGCAGCGATGACACACAGTGATGTGGTCATCCAAAAGCTTAAGCTCTTGTCACAAGTGCAGGATGACTGACTCTCAAATGCTAGGATGACACAAGATCCTCTCACAAATAGCATGTTACTGAGGCAGCACATCCCAGCTAACTGCTGGGAGATGGGAACGAGAGTGGGAATCTATTTGCTATTTGCATTCCTCCTTGGGCTGTCTGTCAAAGTCACAGTTATTTTTCTCCACTCCCCCGTGCACTTTCAGGGGCTGGTGACTGAATTTCAATGCTGCGTAAATTATCCAATTTATTAAAGCAGTGGCTTTTGATAGGACCAAGGAAAACCTCTGGGCTCATGTCTTCCAGGGTCCCCAAAAGTCCATGAGATCTTTCAGCAGTCACTGAAACTCGCCAAGGTCACTTTTGAAATTATGGTGTAATGAATGCACTTGGTTGTGAAGGATTGATGTTCAACATTCCAGCGCATGATATTTCGATTAACATAAAATTGCAATGCTGCCTCTTCCTAAAGCTTCGGACTGGTGATCATCACAGTAGTTTATTACAGCCAGCTGACATTACTGTAGTAACACATGCAGTGCAAAACTGCTGCAAGGCAATTTGTTGTTCTAAGGATGGCCTATTTGTTAAAAATAGTGACTTTTATGAGAATATTTGATTATTTTTTGTCATTGGTGAGATGACTAACATCTCTTTCATTGACAACAATCTAATTTTGAGTTTGATATAGATTGTTTACACAAGCGTGCTTACAGAAAGATTAAGTTTGGTATTATCTGGGAAATCATGATGACAGGATATTCAAGTTCTGATGGACTGTTTTTCTCCTCCCATCCAGGTATCAGACAGGTGCGACTATGTTTTTGTGAATGGCAAGGAGATGAAGGGCAAGGTGAAGATGATGGTGAACTTCACTTACAGCTACCTGAGCGCTCAGCTGGAGCTCAACGTGTGGATCCCTCGACTCCCGCTCCAGATTGAGGTGTCAGACACCGAGCTGAGCCAGATCAAGAGCTGGAGGGTGCCCATACTAACCTCCAAGAGGTAGGACACACAAACAATCCATTTGTTTAACACAGAAACTCTTATTTGGATTCCAGATGAGATTTGTATTAGCGTCCCTTAGCCCATACAGGGAATAAACAATTTTCAATCCAAATCATATCTCTGCAAGGGTTTAGGGTTTTAATACCATTACAAAATGTATTACAATAACCAAATGTGATCCAATCAAGCAAAGAGACAGTGTTCAGTGATTGGAGTGTAGCAGGTCAAAGTGTGTGCTGAGTGACAGGTGTGACCTGTATGTGTGTTTTTGTGTTCACATCCCAGGCCTGGTTGGAACAGCGAGGAGGAGGACAGGAAGGGGAAGGGCTGCATGCTGCAGTTTCAGCACGCCCTGGTGCGGGTGCTCACACACTTCATGGCCGAGCAGGCGGACCCTCGGGATCCGAAGGCCTACTTCCTGGGCTCTGATTGGCAGGTGGATGTCACGAGGCTAGTGCGCTACTTCCTGAAGGTGGAGGACCCCCGCGTGGCCAGGCTGCAGGCAGGAAGGGTGCTGTCAGGACGAGACCTTGGGACCACCTCCATCCAGGTACTCAGACTGAACAACTGTCTGCATTAGCCTTAAACCCAACACCCTCAAGATGTTGCTGTCATTCACTTGCATTTACTTGCATCTTGATTTTGGACGTGGCCCATTCAAAACCTTTGGGGAGGAAATCTTCACGGGTGGTTGAAGACTGAATCTGATGGGATGGCTTCCTCTTAGAGTATATAAGGAACAGATATATCTGACACTAAATGGACACTCAAAAAGTTTGATTTTGAATAGAAAACTCCATGACCAACTCCACCATTTGCCGTAGTGTGCAAGTGTCATCTTCTGTGTCCATGTAGCCAAACCAAATTTAAAAATAAGCGTGATACGCAGATCAAAAAACCAAACAAACCCAATGAACAGCCTTGTATGGCACAGCATTGTGGCCTATTTGGATTTGCGTGTTTGATCTGCGCATCATTCTTACGTTGGCAGCGCTGGCATGGCAGCGTTGGCATGCACCACACGGACATGGAGAACAGCGATTGAGGTCCTTTGGGCTACATTACCCTGGGTCTGACGAAGAGATATGACATGCTCTAGCTAATGTATCTAATGCTGTTTCTATGGTGTTCTGTGATAGGTGTTTTCTCCGCTTTCTGACACAATATTGGCAAAGAAGACTATCAAGGTAGTGGATGACAAAGTGACCATCACAGAGTTGGGGGTCCAGCTGGTCACGGGCCTCTCCATGTCCCTGCAGCTCAGTCCAGGGAGCAACAGGGCCATCCTGGCTACCACAACCACACAGGAGGTCCTGCAGAGTCCCAAACAGGTAGCATTCCCAATCTATAAATGTATCACATTACTGCTACAAGTCAAAGATGAACTGTACATTAAAAGCACAATTACAAATACAAAAAAACATGGAAAAAAAAACACCTTTCTCTGAACACTGCTATTTTCTGTTCTTTCAGGAAGCTTTGGTCAGTGCTTGGGTGCAGTTCAGTGATGGTTCCCAGACGCCTCTCGACATTTATGATCCCGCCTTCTACCGTGTGGCGGTGACATCTCTAGATGAGGGGGTGGTGTCAGTGCAGGGCTCGCCTCCAGTTGTGGTGGCAGAGGGTGAGGGAGAGGGAGTCCTAGTCAGAGTGGAGATGTCCATCTGTGAGGCCTGCCAGAAGTCCAAACGCAAAAGCACTGTGGCTGTGGGCAATGGCAGCCTCAAGGTCAAGTTTCAGGTAAACAGCCGGCGCCCATACAGCAACACCAGCAGCATCGACAGCAGCACTGTCAGCAGCAACGGCAGCAGTGATGGTGGCGGAGGAGGGGGCAGCAGTGGAGGCAATAAGGACAGCAGCAGTGATTATGGGAATGACGGGGAAGAGGTGGACAGCGAGAAGAAGCAGCGGCAGGCTTCCAGGCATCCCCCACCCAGCAGCTCAGACTCAGAGAGAGAGGAGAGTGCCATGCAGAAGGTCACAACCACCACCATCAAATCTACAGAGCGCACCATCATAACCAGCGGCAGCCTGGGAGGAGTGGGTAAGACCAGCAATTCAGGAAACCCCAGCAGCCCTACCAGCGCGGTCATCAGAATGATGAGTAGCCCCAGTGACAGCAGTAGGGCATATGGCTCAGACAACATGATAGTGGAAGATATGGGCAGTGTTGGCTTTAGCAGCACTGTGAAGGCCCCTGGGAACCTGGTCAACTACAACAACTTCCCCACCAAGGTGGAGGTGCCTGGGCAGGAGCCAGTGGAGATAGACATTGGTGGTGAAGAAATGCTGCCCAACAGGCCTCTCACAGACTTGGAGATTGGCATGTACGCCCTGTTGGGAGTCTTCTGCCTGGCCATCCTGGTGTTTCTGGTTAACTGTATCTCATATGTGGTGAAGTTCAGGCACAAGAAGCCTCCCTCTCATGGGCAGGAGCCAACGGGGCACAGGCACGACTGGGTGTGGCTAGGCACAGATGCTGAGCTGGTGATGAGTGTACCGGGCAGTCCTCTCCAGCAGGACAACCAGACTGCCACCACGGTGATAGACATCGGGCCCGATAAGACTGCCTCTCTGTCCAGAAGGCCCAGTTGCCTGGCCTCCGTCACAGACTCTCCCCTTGGCTGTGTGGGCTCCCTCAGGAGCAAACCCATGCACACCGAGTCCGTCCACTCACCCACCAGCAAGAGAAAGAGGGTCCAGTTCACCACCTTCTCCACACTGGAACGCCAGCACTCACCACATCTCTCCCCCAGGGAGAATGGCCACGGCATCCACTGGGTTGGGAAAGAGGACAGTTGTGAGGAGGAACCCCAAGTGCCCATCACAGAGCCTGAGGACCAGTTATAATACAGAACTCGATCAGACCTCTCATGTGGATGTGGCTTTGATCACCTCAATGCCTTTGTTTAGTCCAACCTGTTGTAAGAAAAATCTGTGATTTTGCAATGAACCTCCTCCACATTTCATTACCTATCAAGGCCTTTTACTGTACTGTACATGTAAATTATTGTTAATATTGGAGAGTGGGTGTGTGTAGAGATGTTTCAGATGGTTGGCCAGGTGGACTCTCTTCTTTACACAATGCTTAAAGCCACCAAATGTTTATGCTGCATGTGGAAAAGCTACTTCTCTAAATTTTTGCACTCACATGCTGGTATTTCAGTATACACAGACACTTAAAAAGCAAAGTATCCACAATTATGAATATAATTATAATGTAGAGTACCAGTTATAATACAGAACTCAATCAGACCTCTCTTGTGGATATGGAATTGATCAAACAATATGGCTTTGATCAAATAAAAACCCAAATGGGTGTTTTTCTATTATGCAATATTTAAGTCTTTTCTTTGTATATTTTAGTTGATCTGATTTTTGACCTGATTTAATTTTTTTTCATTAAAAACAATATGATCTTGAATATTTCCTTGCACTTGTAACATATGTAACATATACCATAACATGTTTTTAGAGAAGACATATGATCTCTGCTAGTAGTTTGTAAAGGGGCTGCAAAATTAATTGAAAAAATATTGAAATCGCAACAATGATTACTGCAATTTCCAATGTCTAAGAGCTTACAGTATTTCTCACAGGGAAAAGTGTTTCCCGCAGCTTCTAATCGAGATATTCTGGTGCTGTGCACAAGCCCTGGCTGACAAATCACATTGCTTGTCATAAAAAATGTTTTATTTAAACTGCCCAAAACCTAAGCATAAACATCACATTTTTATCTCCCCCACACATTTTTGAACGGTTTATAGGTATATAAAAACAAGTTTTCTTGAAAAAGCTGTACTCAAATGTATCACAATTAATATCACAACACCAATACTCAAAAAAACCCCAACAAAAACAAATGCAGCATGATATTTTTGGTAATGTCATGCTGCCCTTGTTAGCACTAGTCTGTAATTCTTACCAATTCTCAAGTTATTCTAGAAAAGCTCGACATAAATGAGCTATTCAGTATTTAGTCCCCTCAAATTAGAGTCTCACATTTCTAAGAAACATTTTAGAAACCACCTTACAAAATATTAAACATGAGGCTGTAAATTCAGCAGCAGAGGTCACTGAGTGTCTTTATTTTGTGTTAAAAGTTCTATTTTGAAGTTGTCACACAAAATGTAGCATGGTGCAAACTTTTCAGACCACAACATGCTTTCACCTTTTCCCATGCCCTGGTGTGTTGCAAAAATCAACCTTTGTGACAACAAATTACATCAACCTTTTGTGACCCCGTACCCTTTAAACAAAATTGTGTTTTTGCTGGGCCTTTGAATGTGTGTGACTCAACTGTTGTACTTTATGAAAAATGAATGTGGTAGATATAGAGACTGAAGGAATGGAATGGAACATTTTTTTGGTAGCAAGATTGGATTATCTGAACCTGCATTGCATTTTTGGGGAGAGCAGGAGATAATGGCACATCCAGAACTTTACAAAATATGACAACCATAGTTGTCTCAATACTGATGAATTATTCAATATATGATCATTTTGAAATACAAACATCATAGAATTTCAAATCACATTTAAAAATAACCAGTGGAGTTATGTAACACAAAAACATTTTATTGTCAATCAACTCTTTTATTGAGCAGAATAAAGAAACAGCAAAAAACTATTTTTCTTAGATTTATGCTGAAACATAAATAACAGTACAAGATGTCTTCCTGAATTTTAAATAGGTAAAATATATAAACATCACAGCAATTGCACAACACAAAGGTTATCATTTTATTGCACCCTAATCACCTCTAGCTCTTTGGTTGAAAGTGCTCTGCAGCATAATTGAAATCTGGCAGCTCAGATAAGACTGTGTTGTGGATTGTTCTGCTCAGACATGGTTTATAGCCTGATATTTTGAAAGACTTGAAATAAAGACACCAGTGATATTTACACCCATGCTAGGCAAATGGGTGTAATGCCTTATTCTCAGCCCCTAAAGTTCCTGAGACAGTATACAGAGTGGGGTTGAGTGGCATTACTCTAGGCTCAGTAGAGAGTCTCCAGCAGCCTCTGGTAGGTCTCTTCCTCCTGTTTCAGGCCGTGGTTCTCCTCCACATAGAGTTTCCCATTCCTCACCACTCTCTCCCTCAGCTCGCGATCTGACAACAGCCTCTGAGATTGGTGCACAAATTCCTGGCATGGACAAAAGCACAGTGAGTCATATACTGCCAAATGCCACTTGAAGCTTGCCATTAAACTTGCTTGAATATATATCTTTTAAAGCGTATGAAAGATATTCTAAGGCGTAAGCACAGAACTAAAAAGCCAGTACACTGATTAGTTAATACTCTTTAAAAAACGTCTGTACATTGCTGATGAATGGAGACGTATTATGTGACTCCACTTCCAAACATGTCTGTCCAACAGCTCTTTTCAGTCTATCCTGATAGCTGCCACCTCTCATTTGCTTATGAAGGGAGGAGAACACAAACAAAGTGACTGCTACTATTAAACAACGCTGCCACACCAGCTGTCATGGGGACATGGGGAAGATGAGGAGAAATACGAAGCAATTAAAAAGTGAATGATGAGGGCGCCCCGGTGGCTCACTGAGTAGAGCGCGTAACATATAAGGCTCAGTCCTTCCCTCAGCGACCCGGGTTCCAGCCCACGGTCATTTGCTGCATGTCCTCCCCTCTCTCTCTCCTATACCTTCCTGCCTCTCTCTCTCACTATCTCTGTCAAATAAAGCATAAAATGCCTAAAATAAATCTTAAAAAAAAAAAAGTGAGTGATGATGCCATCCCTGTGCGCTGATAGAGATGTGGCCGGCCCACAAGGCCTTTTGAATTCTGGTGGCTCATTTGCAGGCCGAGCATGCCGAGAGAAGACTCCAACAGAACCAAGTGAAAGAGCCTTGTAGCGTACGCTGCAGTATGGCAGCCAACATCTTCTACACCAGAGAGCCAGTGGCCAGTGGGCACGCAGAGCTTTGGCCACTTAAAGACCAGCAGGCCACTTCAAGTGATGCGATCATGTTTTGAGAGGCTCTTGGTTGGAAATGGCTCCACTGTAGGGCCATATGAGAGCACCAACAGGATTAAAGCTCAACTTATGAGCAGCATGTCTATAATCACTTCACTCTCACAGCATATTGTAAAGCCAGACTGGAAATGCCATTTTCTCTTTAAAGCACTTCAAGTACTTCAGTGTTTGTTTCCTTTGACACATTTCTTAACACGTACACTCCTCATGTAATTATGTTGAGGACTTGAGGAGCCAGAAGCATTGTCAATTCAAGGAAAGGATTGCAGAGTGTGCAAGAGAGCATGTGTGTATGTGTGTGATCCCCTGGAAGAAAGTTCTGGCTGAGACACTAGCATTTGATGCCCATCAATACTTTCAGACAGAGGTCGTGTTTTATCCGACCCTGGTTGCTGCGGCCATCTGTGAGAGGTTCCTCCTGGCGGGGATTTCTCTAAAGCTCAGCTGATCACATGTGACCTCCCCTGGAGCGGACTTATCTCCTGTCATGACAGCGACATCATGCTAGAGCATGGCGCCTTCATGCCACCATGCTGTAGCCCTCTGCCAACTGGCCTTCACCTATAGTATCCTCTTTTCGCTTCAAACCTCGTTAAACATCAGGTGCAAGAGTTCTCATGGGAGCTCTCCATTTTGCACTTGCCTGCTTGCTGCTATGTGTTGCATCACTATGTGGTTCAGCGAATACCTTTAGTCTGTCCCTGAAGTCTGCGCTTTCTGATTCAAATCTAATCCCAGAAGAAACATCACTTTCTTTTGTTATATTTTAACTGCTCAGATTGGACTAATGATAAGAATTTAAAGTACAAAGTTCTGTAAAAAAAAAAAGGTGTAAAGTTGGGAGTTTTCCTAGTTTGAAAAGGTGCCACATTGTAAGACTCAACAAGAGAAATCTATGCCAAGGAGGGGACACACACATCTGAAGTAGTCCTGACACATGGTGGTGGTCCGTTCTCTCTTCCTCAAACACTTTATTAGCAGTAAGTAGTTTCCAGGTCGGCTAAGGTGAGATGAGTGTTTGGAGCTGGATACGGTGTACATCTCCTCTCTAGGCCATTAACATAGTCGGCGCTGAAGCTTAACAGGGCTTAACGCATGTGGCGACCTGGTCAGTGTTTGTCACTATATACCTGAGGAGATGAGTACAGCAGGCCGGTCACCTCATGCTGCACCACGGCTGCATTCCCTGGAATGTCCCTGGCCACCACAGGTACCCCAAGATCCATGGCCTGCCAAGAGGAGAGAGCACGAGAGCATGTGACTCACAAAGTCACAGATTCACAAAGTCACAGCAAGAATGAGTCACTCACTCACAGACTCACTCCAACTGTCCTTATTAGCACTAAGAGCACCTGATTACGGCTCAAAAAATCGTACAGTGACGCTCTTCAGCCCTTCAGTGCCTTAGCTCACTCTTAAGGAATTATTAGTCTGTATCAGTTAATACCTCTCCAGCAGGTTGTTGAAGGAAAATGTTAACATTCTAATCAGACTTTAAGCCTTGTGTGGATTGTCTTAATCGACAGTGTTTAAAAGAGATTAAGTGGATTATAGTTTTGCTCACTCAGGAACGGGGAAGATCGCAGTCAAGCAATTAATTTGGGTAATTGCCCCTGTAGTGGTCAGATACTGTAACAAAGTAGCTGAGCAAGACAGTGAGATAAAGACACCTGTAAATATTTGCATGCTTTAAAAATCTAAAGAGCTTTGGGTGGCACATTCCAGTGATAAACTTTGATAAATCAAATCTTCATATCAAAATATTATCTTGCTCTACAATCTGTGAGCTATAAAAAGATAAAATCAACTGCTTTGTCATAGTCAAGTCATGCTGTCATCCAATTACCCATGAGCCCTGAGGATGTTTACCTCCAAGATGGCTGCGGACATGCCCTCCGAGACGGAGCTGTTGACCACGGCGAAGCACCTCTTCATGGCAGCATGAAGCTCCTGCTGGCTCCTCTCCTGGGCCAGGAAGACCCCCGCTGTTCTGCAGAGGCAGTGACACAGCTCAGTACTGCGTGACTCAGGGCTCACAGAGGCGTGAATGACACTGAACAGCAGTGACAAGCTCGGGGCAGGAAACACGGCTGCACTATGTGTGACATGCGCCGAGAGTCCAGGTAAAGTCCTAACCAGAGAGGGCAGCTTCCTGCCTCAAACGCCGTAGTTGCGGTGAAGGCCCTTGGCGAGAGACCGAGAGATCAGCCAGGACTCCAGAGTAGGAAGAATAAAAGAGGATCTCGGCACTTTCCTCAGATTGGCATTCTGTTCGCATTACGCTATGGCAGATGTAAGCAAAGTTTGCTTACACACTTTCTTACGCCACATGGGATAAATAGAGGGATAAGCATATAAGTCTTTGAATTTCTCACAGGAGCTAAGGCTTGGCAATCAGTTTGCCAGATCTCAAGTTTCCTTTTATGAGCTGTGTGACTGATAAAGAGAAGAAAAACAAAACAAAACAGAAGACTTTACCTTTTAGCAACAGCTTCGACTTCCACAGTAAACACAGGATCAATCTGAGAAAAAGAGAGGACGCTTAAAAGACAAGTGAAATCCCTCTTCTCACTGTCAAAGCTCTATTTTTGTCAAGGATGCCAGCAATGACTTAATCAGGAGTATAAGATAAACAATGACACAATAATTTCTATCATGAGCAAATCATTCTCTGAAAATCTGTGTGTAATGTATTTTCAGAGATTGGGGTCAGGGTGGGGTGGGTGGCCAATCTGATTAATTGCGATGTGGGATTTGCGTGCATTAGCCTGCCCACAGAAAAGTCAAAGCATAGCAATTCAGGTCAAAGATGATGCCAAGCAAGCTGCTACTATTTTCTCTTTTATTTTATAGCTCATGGCATTTCTGAACTGAAATCTGCTATAAGGCACGTGTGCATTAAAATCAAAGAATCTAAACTGGCAACATTTTTTGTGTCCTGGTGTAATCTGGGATTAAAGAGACACTGTAAACTCAGCAGGAGATAGATCATGGCCCATGATATAGGCTATATTTACAAATATATAATCTATTATTTAAGCATAGATTCTGTACAGTCCCACGGTATATAGACAGAAATGGAGGGGAAGGATGTGACCAGTAAGAAGGGGAAGGCAGACGCCACATTAAGGAGACTCTGTATCAACACCAATGCTAAAATTCACATTTCTGTTTCTTCCCTCTGAAGCCATCCTTACCTTTTCCTGCATTATGACAATAAACAGTGGATCTCTGGCTTGTCCTCTGTCACACATTTTGTTGTTTTTGAACAACAAATACACAACCATTGAAATCCACTTGTCTTAAACCATATCTTAAAAATGCCCCTATCCTTCCCCTTGTTTCCGGGTTGTCATTCTGTGGCGATGACATAATAGTTCTTAGAATGTGGGAGGTGAAACATCTGTAGCCAAGCTGTCAAGATTCATATCTATCATTACATTTTCACAATAATGCAAGTTTTATTTCATTTTAATGATTACACAATAAAGAACGTGCTGTACATTGTGATGTTTGATAAAGCTCAGATATAGAGGAGTGAAGTGTCTCACCCCTGACTGACCTGAATTTTCCTCTTGATGACCGAGGCGCTGTAGCAAGAACACTGTGGTGCCTGAATCAAGTAGCCAGTGTTTTATAGGAGATCATAACAGCCTGAGCACTGCAGGCCTTATTCTAACATGTAAGTAAAGGGAATGGCACTGAGTTTGTATTATTTATAATATTTTACTTTTACTTCAATATGGCTGTATTAACATTTGTATCTCATGTTTGACTGACTGTTATTACTGCACCAAGTACACAATTCACAAAATTAATAGGGGGAAATTAGTAGTCTGGTGTTCAAATACTGTAAATATCATATGCTATGTGGTTTGTTCATTTCATTTCTCAGAAAAAACAAAAAAAACAAACATGCATTCATAGAACAACACAGTGATTCATGTGCGCCTACATGAATCACACGTCTCTGCTTCCACTGAACCCTCTTATCAAACAGAGACACAAAGCATAGCAGAGCAAGAAGCAGCAGTAAACCATCAGTGAAGACTGGCGTGCCTCTGGCCAACTCTAATCAAGGTGTTTTTGAACAAAGCAAAACCAGAACATACCTTTAGTCTGACACCGCTGTTTGAAAGAAAGAAAAGATGCTAAAATACATCGATGTCATATCAAAGCAAGTCAGGGGGAAGAGAGGATAGAGAGAAACGTATAAGAGAAATCAATGTAAGGGGGACTGGAAATGAAACAGGAGAAAAGAACAGAGCTACTGTAAGACCACTGAGGCCAGGGTATGACTTCTCACTGCAGCCCCCCTAAGCAGATGGAAATTCAAGCACCTAACATAAAAGTTCAATCAGTTCAGCTGGAAAAAAACAAAAAAGTTTTATTAAGCTTTAAGCGTGTGAAAAACCCCTCCTCCGATTTGACAGTCTGGATGGTTGGTTGATTTATTTATAGCGTTTCATAGTCTGGCTAGCTATATATAATTCCAATTTTATTATCCCAATTAATTCACTTGCTTGACATAAGGACACATAGCCTATGTGTGTAATTAATGACTTTTGGAGTGATCCCACTCAGGTTGTGCGTGGGACAGAAGCATGATGGTGTGTGACTTTCCCCTGATAGGACTACAGCTTCCTTGGCTGCAATCTACACCAGCAGATGTCCTGATGCGGGCCCACAGGACTGCACCAAACTGAGGCGGCTCAATACAGCTCGCTAGTCAGCCAAGTGATCAACTGAAGTAGGCAATCCGCCACTCTGTCAAGCAGTCAGCCAGGTATAGGCACAAAAGGAAACAGGGCCACTACTACTGCTGACCCTCTCCCTGTTTGCAGAAGATTGCCATTCCATCTCAATGCTGGCCATAATTCCAGCTAGCTAACAGCAGCTGGTAACTCTGCTACATCCAATTAGAGGCCCCCTGGATTCCCAGGGGAGGTTGCTAGGTAACTTCAATGGCACAGAGCGACACAGTATAGCAGGAGACAGACGACAGGTGTGCAGGAAGACCAACCCTATCATAACTACTTACCTTTGGACCAATAATGACCAACACATTCAGGGGATCCTCACAATGCCACTCTGAAAGACACCAAACATTGACAGCAATGCAATCAACACCACAAGAGTTTGTGAAAAACACATAAGAACAGCAGCAGCCTCTTTCAAGACCTGGGTCAAGCAGTATATGCATATAATTGTTAACATTTAACCTGCTTGGGGTATCATATGGTTGGATTTTACAGCATCAGGATAGTTCAGGCTAAACTGAATTTCAAATACTGTCCTGTGATTGTCTAAACTGGCTCTGACTGTATTGTTCAATGTGGCAAACTCCACTTAACTGGTACTCCCAGCAATTTTTTGAAAATACTATTTGACCCAGGTCTATCGCCCTCTAGTGCTATCATATTATCACAATTGTGTGTTGTGGCACTATTTAGGAAAGTCAAATGAAATGAAACAGGAATTAATAAAGACCCCACTGATGTTGCTAATCAGTGACACATAAAGCGTCTTCGTAGGGTGTTGGGGCAACATGAGTTGAGCTGAAACTCAACAGTGGAGATCCAACACCATTCTGTCATTTGATGTTTTTATGATGTTTCATGCACCACACTAGAATATCCTATTCATATTCAGCTGGATTGAGATCTAGTGACTGAGACAGCCATGGCATACGGTTTAAATTGTTTTGCTCATTAAACCAGTTAGCAATTGTGGCCAGTGGATGAAGGCAATGGCATTCACTTCCAAAGACTACTCCAGGACAGGAATACAGTCAGAATGGCTTTGTACTTTGGGGGTTTACCTCTTCCTCTTTGGGGTGTTTCCTTTCTATTGTTTGTTACCTATACATATAAGAAATGGATGGTATACCTGAAAAGACCATGAATACAAGATAGAGTCCGCACACTAGATATTGCTCCAGTGGTGTTTATTACCACCACATACCTGAAAAGACCTCCACCAGATAGAGGGGGTCCTTGACTCTTCTCAGGCCACAGATCAACAGGAAGACATGCAGCTCATCCACATCCTCGCTCCTCACACCTGGAGAGAGGCCAGACACACAGACAGACAGACAGCGCCACAGTATCAAAACACTGTATAATGAACATCCAAACTACACCGGCAGATAATGAAAGCAATACATCACCCAAGGTCATGAGGAAAATAAGACAGCAGTGACTAATGTGCTCACATAATTCTCTGATCAGAGTTGTAATATTCAGCAGGGAAATAGTCTGCCGAAAACACCGGAAGGTTGTAGCTTAATCAGTGTGTAATACCGGCATCATAACTACAGAGCCTGTGCAAAGGGATGACAATTTGCTCACCGAAGAAGCCCTAGATTAAAATTAGCCAACTCTACATCACACTAACAACATCAAATGTTGGGAAACCAGGCTTTAATTGAGAGGCAGACAAAAATAAATCGGCTCTTTTTGCAGATCATCCACCTTTCATGTTCAATCCTGAGATTAGTGGGGAACTGGCAGGCACACGGTGATGCACTATGCCAGCAACTACTGTAGCTGCACCTGACCTCCCAACACCATCAGATAAAAGTCCTGACCCTAATAACTCAGCCATGCACTAATACTACAGCAACACGCTCAACCAGCCTGTCAGGGGCAGATTTCTCTTCTGTATTTCTTATACGGCAGACATTGTACCTTGTACAGATAATACATTTTTACAT
This sequence comes from Centroberyx gerrardi, assembly GCF_048128805.1. Lineage (NCBI taxonomy): Eukaryota > Metazoa > Chordata > Actinopteri > Beryciformes > Berycidae > Centroberyx > Centroberyx gerrardi. The sequence goes on from NC_136004.1 coordinate 10,159,615, forward strand.
TTCCATAGGATTGAATATATAAGGGAGGTGACATAGACCAGTCACACCTTTGCAACTGTGTTATGGCTCTTTGTTACTGAGAAACAGATGGGCAGTGGGTTGTGTAGGGAGGCTACCTAGAGGCTGAAGGGTTGCTAGTTGGGGACTGACAGTACCCAATACTTCCCAAGTGCCCCTGAGCAAGGACAGCTGACCCCGATGTAAATGTGCATCAATATACTCCAAAAATGATTTGAAAACTAGTGAATACTAGTTATGTGCTGAGATAACTTGGGTGCTGAGATCAAATGGGTGTTGCTTTGCCATTGTGACCGTCCCTGTAGAAATAAGCAATACATAAATCCTATATCCTATATACAAACACGCACACTAAGTCAAACTTACACACCTCAGCACCTGGATTTGAGTATAAGCCGACTTAACATTTTCTACCTCATGTTCCGTGTGAAGAGTACATTTGGGGATTTTAAAGTCATTATGCCCAGTTCCTCACAATGTCTGAGTAAAGAGTCTTGGTTCCATAGATTTACAGTAAGTTCAGTATGAAGACAACATTTAAGGGTCAAGGTCTGTTGGCTCAATATAAGAACACTACTTTAAAGCAACACAAGCAGATCTATAACAGCTTGAAACAACAGAGGGTTAACCCAAGTGTCAGCAAATCCATTTTTGATCCCTGACCTTCTCTGCTTGACACTGACCCGAATGGATGGATCATAAAATAGTTGAGAGAATGAAACTCAATGGTTATGTTGGCAAAGCAATGGTGCGCCAAAATGTATACCAAAAAAGCCCAGAATAAAATGTATTTTCTAAGTGTCTGTGACAAACTGAGGCACACAGCATTTGGAGAATAATAGCATAGACAGACACAAACACGTGCTTAAAGCACAGTGACAGTCTTAGTGTGCGTTGAGTGAAATCCCCTGCTGCCAGATAAGTCCAGATCAGGAGGCTGAGGCAGCTCTTTTAATGCTATTAAACAGCATCTTAAAATGACAGCGTGGAGTCTGGGTATTGACCCTGATCCTAGGAGCCGATTGTCAGAAAAGCTCCTGATCTGCGGGATGTATCGAATTTCCTTGCAGTGATTCGTAGGATGAGAAAGTGCATCAGCTAAGGTAAACACCCTTGTCACTACCTCAGAACAAGTTGCAGAAAAGAATGGAGGATGTCTGGAAAGCATACCAGAGCACAGACCTGTCAAAATGAGCAAGAAATTCAAGCTCAAAGAAATAAAAAAATCCTTTAGAACTAAGAAACAATTCATCTTTCCACAGGGGAAAAAAAAACAAATTGCACAAATCATCTGTTGTGCCAGCAGCAATCTTTTCTCTCTCTCTCTTTTTTTGCTCTTCTGTGCGTTGTATGCAAAACACATTTTTGTTCATCTGCCTCTGATTTTAGAAGGGCATTCTGCGTAGCCCCCTAACGCTTATCAGTAAGTGTGCGTGGGCACACACATCTGTTTGAATGCTTTTAGTGGTTCCTGCCAGTTTATCTGCCGGGTGCCACTGGGTGACACACACAGAGCAGAGGCTGCAGGGAGTGGACAAAATGATGGAATCACAGCATGAAAAAGGACTTAAGCTTTGAACTAAATAAATCACAATTACAAAGGCAGCTACACAGGTGAGTCATATCAAGTTGAATGCCAATTAGCAGCGAGTCAGTTTTAAAAGAGGTTTCATAATCAACACTTTTATATGTGAGTTTTCAAAGCAAAATGAGGCAGCTCACAAAGTTCCAAAGAGGACAAATAGCTGGTGCCTTAATTACAGGTGCATCGGTCACAAAAACTGAAAAATGATTTTATGTGGCAAGAGAAACAGTCTGAAATCTCAGGACACATCAGACAAACTGCAAAGAAGACTGTGGTCACAAATGCAAGCTCACCAACAGGGATAGACGGACACTACAGGATAGTTGCTAACTATTGCTGAACCCCTGAGCAACGGAGAAAGTAATAGTGTCTGATGAGTTGCCTTTCACCTTTTTCACCACATCCAGACAGGTTTACGTTTGGAAAGCCAAAGGATGCCTCCAAACCCCAATGTGTTTTGTCAACTGTTAAACATGGTGGCACAGCGTAATGCTATGGGCAGCCATCATGTGGGAGTCGTTACATCCGATAATTGCTCTGCATGGTCGTATAACAGCCAAGGAATATGAGGCCATTTTACAGGATCAGATGCCCCCTGTGGTGCCAGTACTGTTCCCTGATGATATTCCCATACTACAAGATGATAATGACCGCGCACACTGCAAAACAATTTCAAGAGTGTTTTTTTCATGAACACCAGGATAAAGTCAAACGCCTCCATGGCCTCCCCAATCACCACTAAACATGAACTGAACCTTTATGGAACTGAACCTTAGATTTCAACATCTTTCATCCCTAAAAGAACTGGAGGCTTTTCTTCTTGAAGAATGGTCCAATACCCCAGTACACACAGTTCAGGACTTGCATGGCAGCACTTCCAAGGAGGATTGAAGCTGTTCTGGAGGCAAAGCGTGGCCCTCCTCCTTATTAGGTACTTAATCTTCATAGATTGTTAGGCGTTTCCATATTTGATCCTCCCCTTGTGCAGAACAACATCTAAAACACATAAAAGGTTCCGAACACCTTAACAGAATTTAGGGACAAACTAAAGCCAGTTACACTTGGAACCCAAATCTCCAGTTAGATTATTCTTTAATGAAAGCAGTGGAATCTGATGCCTTTCATCGTGGCTTTCCTTCACTCATCCATAGAAAACAAAAGAAGATTCCTGCACACAAAATTCACCTCTGCTGCGTTCCCTGTGTAGTTTTATGAGTAATCATAGTGCTCCTTGAGGATGAAGTCACCTACAGTGCGACTGCTCTGTCTTAGCGGACCCCTGCTCTTTACCCCCTCACTCCTCAGTGATCCACAGCGCTGCACCTCACTCCACACTGCTGTTCTTCCCAGCCCAGTGCTCGTCTATCCCTTTAACCCCGCTCCACAAGACGCACAGCAGGGACCGCACACAACACACACTGCGCGTCTTTCATGGGCCGACAGCTTCTGGATCCCACCGCTGTCGCCTGTGCCTTTGGGGGTTACATGACACCCAAAGGATTGCACACACGCTCACACACACGCAGTCAAGTATCTTCAATCAGGCAGCAGGGTTGCTCTGCCTCTGTCATGTTCTGTGGTGGAGGTCTTTGGGGGCGCCACTGCACCGTCGGGCCACTTCAGAATAACTTGAGTCCCTACACTCAAAGCTGCACACACCTTCAATACGCCTGAGCTAGCCTACATACAATAGAGATTTCATTATTAGTAATGATACATGCCATACCGGATGGGGGAATGAAAGACTTTTACTAAATCAATATGCTCCAATTTAACGAGAAGGTAACATAAAAGAAAAACTAAAGGAAAACAAAAAAAAGCAGCTCAGATCTGAGGATGGAGAACACACACATGAGAAAGTGTCCCCTACTGTGCTGGGAGTGTGTGTGAAGACAAAAGGAGGATGAGAGTTGACAGGAAAGAATACAGGTTGGTGCAGGAGTCGACTCTGTCAGATTGTATTGTTGTGTCTGAAGAGAACTGAAACACGACTGAAGTTATGAAGACTGAATAAGAATAACAATTCTAGGAGGTGACAAAGGGTGTCATTATGGTTCAAAAGGAGGAACTGGAACACCTAATCTGGTAGGCAGCATGGAGCAAAGGCACCCACCAACAAAAAATAATAACACTGCTTGAAAATGAACTTGTTTTCTGACAAGTACAGGTTCTGTATAGTCCCACGGCACGTTTGTGGCGGACGTATAGAGCTAATTAATTATCGGTTTATTCAAATGTAATCTCAGCTCTCTGGGTCCCTAGTTGGGGCCTTAATCTCCTCATATTATATACAAACATAGAAGCACTGCTTATACAACAATGTGCTTATTATTATTAGAGAATATGTTGTCTCACAATCATAAAATAAAAATTTAGCTACATATATATATATATATATATTTGTGGGATTTGTATGACAATTGTCAGATAAGGTGTGAAGATTCATAGTTAATGGTAAAATTTCACAATAACACAAGTTTTAGTTCCTTTTATTGATTAGATATTGCTCAATAAATAACATATAATTACTAGGAAATATTTTTCTCAAGTGTTGTAAATCATATGAAGTTGGATGGCTCATAGAGGATCAAGTGTTCAATCTCTGACTGACTGACCTGAATTGTCCTCTTCATGAACATAGCGCTGAGATAACACTGTGGTAAAAACTATAAGAAGGAATACATGGGTGGAAATGTTCTTTACGTTATGAAACACATCTGACCCACATGTCCAAGGTTGCACAATTAGAATAATTGACTCATACAAATTAACACCATCAGACAGCACACACGCACAGACTCAACAATGTTTACAGTCCTAAAATAACTACAAGCCAGATTACAGTGGTTTCATCACATTTGGAGAAAAACGCAATAGTGGTGACTCCCATTCCAACTGTAACAAATGGGCAAGTGACTGTGGGCAATTAGTATTACTTGCACCAGTTGAGGATCGTGGTGACAAATGGCCCTGGTGTGGAGAGCTATTAATCAACTGGTGTGGCTCTCCCTGAGCGCTAATGTACCTGGGATGGACACCATCCTGCAATGTCCAATTTAAAGCCCAGGCCGTTTGTGGTGAAGGAGTAATGGCATATATTTACTGAGCTAGTCGAATAGGAGTTGGAAGACTGAAAATGGAAGAGAAAATGGCGGAGGAACAGGAGTGCTTCTAGAAATTCAGGCCCCCTAGACAAGATGCAACATCGGGACCCCCATCTCGATGCATCTAACTTTGTACAGCATCACCTGGCCTCTGATTGGCACCCTCCAGGTTGGGCCCCCCTGAAAGTGTTCCTTCTTATCCCCTAATAGTAGCTCCCCTGCTGAGTAGTAGAGGTTTTATATATTTTCATATTGTAAATGGTTACAGATATCTAACATATACAATTGAACATGGCTGGTCTGAACCCTTTGGCAAAGGAAGTTCAGTGTCTCCCATACAATGTATACGGGCGGTCCGCCCAGGTAAATGAACAGCCTGCCAAGAAAATTTTTGTTTTGTATTAAATTTGAGTGTGGTAATGCATGAAGCTGGCGATTGTCACTGGTGTAATTTTCAAATAATCAAGATTTAATGCTGTCAAGCGCTGAAAGTGATTTAGTTAACTACAATGACCATAATTCATTGCACCTATGATGCAGCACATTAGTGCTCCTTCGAGTTGTAGTGCGCCTCTGCCGGCACAAACTGAATGGAGAGACAGTTTGAAAAGTAGCCTAGATAATCAGATGGAAGTCTAATAGTCAGCTAATGTTGCAATGCCATAGCTTAGAGTAGATTGAGAGACTTGTGAGTTACTGTGAGTGTTAAATGTGAGTTACTGGGCTCACTAAATGAAATGTCAATAACAAGTCGTCAATAACTACCCCACCCCAACACACCCGCCCCCGCTGCAGCCGAAGTGAACCAACAGCCTATGGGAAACACTTACGTTGATGATCAAAACAGGCTAAAATCAGGCTAAAATACATTCAAATTATGAAACATGTACATTATATATGTACAATTATTTTTAAATTCCCTATACAGTCTTGTTTGCAGTTGAAATTCTTTTAAAGGCATAAGTTCTATCAATTGAGTGAAATCAAATTTGTATCCGTGTGTTTTTCTTTACGCCTGTTCAGTTAAGTGGTCAAAGCTGTAGTTTGGATACATGAGTTTCCATAATGTCTAGCCATCAATTCCCTTATTATTATCTAGGAAACAACCATTAAGGAAAAAAACAAAGCGCTGTAACAGTACCTGTGCTCTTCAAGAACTCAGTCCAGCAGAATTTCTCAGTCGCCTCCGTCTTGATGCCTTTATAACCAAGCAGCACAGATCATACAAGGCAAAGAACATGTAGCAAGTCATACTGCTCCTAGCAAAGTTCCTGTATCAGAGCTGACATCCAGCCCAGCTCATGTCTTTATGGATCATGTAATAAATCATCAAATGGCATTTTAGTTACTTAAGTAAATTAGTTATTTTAACAGATGCAGTTACAATTTTTCCAATACTGCACTTCTGTTAGTTATGTGACATCTAAAAATTGTGAAAATAAATCAAACTAGTTATGTTGAATAGATTAATATTCGATTCTTAGGTAAGTGTTTATATAATAAGTCAATATCAATTTAATATTTCCAAAAAGTATGCTCTCAGTGCAGTCTACATTAATCAACAACAATCAGCATGGCATTCTGCGAATCCCTGTGATGTCTGTGTAAAAAGCACCACATTGATTACTACCTGGTGACAGCCATACAAAAATAAGCATCCACTGGTCCAGGCTCAGCCATACAGCCGGCCGATGGCTCTCCTCTAATCTATGAAGGGACACTATTTGCCAAACAAGGCTACTGGTGGGACACAACACAGAAGGCAAGAGCAAGAGCCAATGGCAAGAGCAAATACAAACTGTGTACTGCAGAGAGTATGATAATGGGGAAAAAATGTCAAAGCTGATTAATGCAACACTGCAATGAGAGTCAAGGATGCACAGCAACAGACAAGGGGATATTTCATCCTGCAGAGCTTACCTTGGGGCTGGACATAGATTTTACTGCTCTGGGAGAGCTACGGAGATAAAGCAGTGGAAAACTCTAGTTAAAATAGTAATCAACACATAATAAATAAATTGAAATGTTATATATACTATATATATATACAAATACTTGTGGCTATTACTAGCTGGGTTTCTTTCTTGTTATGGCAGACAATGGATAAAGCCAATTAATGCTCTTGGTACTCTTCAAACTTGGCATATTTGAACAGAATCACAACCTCAAAAGCGAGTCAGGAAGGCAGTCATTCCTAAATGACGGGGATGAGCCCACAAAATAAATCAGAGTGGATGGAAAGGAAACTGATTGGATGTTATCACACTAGATCCATCCCCTATGTGTGTTTTCTGTCTCAATAAAAAGCGTGGCAATGCCTCTCAGTGTCTGTCCTCGCTGCCTGCTGTCAGCACTAAATGGCAGAGATAAAGCATGCCATTCGCCTCAATCTGCGGCCTACGGGTGGAATCTAATCTGAGAATAAAACACAGTAATATTGTTTTAATGCCACACTATTATGGGATAGGGCAGGATATTGTGTTTGCGTAGTAAAAACCATTCTGTTTTATTTATTGGAGCTGTCAGGCCCCTGCTGTCTGTTGATGTGCGGTAAAATGCAAACAAAAAAACATTTTACTCTCACTTGTTCAATGACCTAGATTTGTCTTGCTTTTTCGTGCTAGCTTTGTAATACGGGAAATAATCAGAGTGTACAAAAAGGTCAAAAGTCTGTCTACATTAAAATCCCATTTATAGTAGTTTTGTCAATCTGTTCGGGCCATCATAAACATGCTGGTGAACTAACTACTGTATTAGACTACAGAAAACCACAGACTCCACAGACTGGAATCAACATCATCCAATCTGCTGATGCTTGTTAGGGCTAAGCTACTACACTTGGTCTACATGATAGGCAAGAATAGAAAGTAGTTTAATCATACCAAAAATACCTCTGCCTCTTCTTTCAGTTTCTCAGTAAATGCAACAGCAAACCTGGTCCAAAAAAAACCCCAACATTTCATTATCACCCCTGTAAGGGTCACAAGTGTCATTGTGGTGAAACAACGGAATTCTCATGTCTGATGGTGAGTTTTACCCTTTTCCAAGCAATGACAACTTTGAAAACAACAGTAGATACAACAGTAGTAACAACAGTAAAACACATAAGTCTCCAGGCTGAGACCGAGTAGGTGAGAGTGGAAAAGCTGCCTGTGGTTTGAGGGCAAAGGATTTAAGGATGAATATACTATGAATACAAAGAAGAAAACAAAGGGAATGTTGAGCAAAAGACAGTGGGGTGATTTTTCCTGTGTGTGTGTGTGCGCGTGTGTGTGCATTATGAAATGGGCCAACGAGCTCTGGAGTGGTGAGTGAATTTCATGATCAAGGTTTGCGTGAAGAGGCATGAACAGCAGGAGGTGCGCTCATTCAGACTTCTGAAGTCATGGGACCTGGATCGCACAAGTTCTCCCTGAAGGCAATTATCCCCTTAGCTTTACTAGATGGATGTCCTAGTGTCTTTAAAATCAGAATGAATAAAGACACATGGGGTCTGACGATACAAAGCACAGGCCCTGATATTGATATGCCTGTGTGCATAACTTTTCAATATTAAGCTGGGGGAGGAGAGAACACACAACCTGCACAGCTGGGGTTGGCTTGCATAGTAGAACTGTTCAACCTCATTCTTTCATGCCAGTAATCCAGGCCGTGGAAGATCTCCTAGGAATCCAGTGCTCATTTTCCCACAGATACTGCTCTGTTTACTATAGGAAGATCTTTTGCTGGGACATGTTATACATACAAAAATCTAGGTGCAAAATAAACTGGACAGTATACACTCTAATGCAATGAAACAATTCAAGCATTAGTGGAAAATGTCTTATCTTTTTCATTTATTCTCTAAAAATGTTGTTATATTAGTGTTATAGTAATAGCTATAACAATATTATAAGGTTTAATGCTATTCCTGCGCTCGGGCCGTAATGGAGACAGCAGTCAGTCATGCAGCTCATTGTTAATATAACCTTGTTTTTTTTCTTTCATATTATACATTTATGTGTATATGCATGGATTTATTTATCATATAATTGATAAATATTTGATGCATAAGTGTTATCACCATCATCATCATCATTACTATCACTCTTTTGGCTTGTGGGTTAGTAGTGTGTGAATTTTTCCCTACCATCGCTGCTATCTTAAAATGGTAATTTGTATCAACGTCACCTGGCTTTCAGCAGCACCTGCTCCATAACCACACGCTTCTGCTCAACTTTCACATCTTCATTTATGTCTGTTCCTCCAAAGATAACGCCAAAGGGTACTTGGATGTCTGGTGTAAAGGTTAGACATAAAACAGAAAGGTCCTGACAATTGCGGGATACTTAGGTAGTATAGATGTAGGTCTACCATTTAAGTTGACAAACTAGGCTGGGCCAATATCAGTAAAAAAAAAAAAAATGACTGAAAGTATGGAGAGATGAGTATGCAGATCAGATCATAGGGAGGGGGTTCACCTAAGAGAAGCCTGCCTGCTTTGAACAGATGTATGGCCACTGCACCCTCAAATGGTGGATTTTGAGCGACTAGGTTTGCCACCTCAGCAGAAGACTGGAATTCTGAGGCATCCCTGAGCTCACAAGTGTGACCTGCAGATTCAATGTGGGACCTAAAATAAAATTAGAATTAGTTGATTCAGCATGGTGAAATACAAATACGCAATCCATTCTATAATAGAATACAGGAACATATGACTAGGCCTACTGTGTATGACTGGAAGCACAGGCAGTAAGACTAAGCTATAGTTAAACAAATTGAGAGTTGCAATAACATTATCACAAATATGAAGACAACCTTTAAACATTTAAGCTTCTATTTCACTCATGAGCTACTATCCCCAAATGTTTGGGGTTGTTATCTTGATGTCATGTTGTCGGAGTTGCTGCCAGTTAGTTTTGCCGTCCTGCCTCTGGATTTTACAGTTGATTCACTGTATCCACTGTGCTGTCAGGCAGTCAGTTTCACTTTCAACATTATTCTTAGGTAGCCATAGGTTAACCGTTAACGTTAACTACACTGACGCAAACACACAATTTCGCATAGGCTAACTAATGGCTGGCAACAGCTGCTGTAGCTAGCTACACTTCGCTATAAAACAAATTACCTTATTCTCTCAGCTGTAGTACAGTTCCCACTTTTTGGACTGAGACAGGCAAGAAAAAGTAATTTCATATCTTCACTAATGGCTAACTAGTCTACCGAGCTGACGTGTAATGCATTCGTGGACACCAAATGGATCCATACAGCTGTCACAGCCTCTGTATGCTGTTTTTGTAACTCTGGCCAACTCGCTAAACTGCGCTATCACATTTCCTGGACCCATAGCTATCAGTAACACGCTGAGCTAAGCTAGCAGCGAGCAACATCAACGTTAGCTCATTGCTTAGCACCATAGCACGCTTGTGAAATGTTTACATGTCCGTCTCCTATGTGATCCCCTGGAAACAGGTGATGGTAGCTACAGAACACATACACATATCGTTGGCCCATTTTGGGTATTATGTTTTGAGGTTACCATCAAGTAAATTAGACCGAGTTAAGACTGAACTGACTCAGGACATAAGCCCGTCTTGCCAACGTCAGTACCACCAGCAACAACAATAAAAAAAGAAAACACACCATCCCACTTCCTTCTCGAGAGTGCAGCGTCTGCGTAAACGGAACAAACCTCTAAAGTAAAGGGATTGGCTGTTAACCTCGATCTGCAGGGCTGTGTCGGACATTTTGTGTTTTATAGATCGTCTCCGGGGGAACGCGCAAACGTGATAACTTGTTGACTGAGCTATCTGTCACGCGGTAGTACTGTGACTGACTGTTTTTAGTTGACTTCCACTTATTTTCTTGTGAGCAGAGTATTGATTTGAGGCACACCAAAGTAAACATTTCAGCGATAAACATTATTTAGGTTAATGGGGAACTTTGGGACGTGTTTCAATAATTAAAGGTATTGTATCACAAACTATTGCCAAGCTATCGTGCTGATATTGTGAATCATCATGCTAAAGCTAGCTTACTTGAGGTTTTGTACAAGTGCCACAGCTGAAGAAGGAAGCTCTCATGCGCAGTTTAGTCAATAGGCATGTCTTTTTTCTCTGTGTAAACAACGATAACAACGTTTCACTAACCCGTTTAATCTCCTCCATATTTTCTGTGCAGGTTTGAAGTTTTCCAGTAACCCAGAGGAAAGTATCCCAAGCCATTAATAGGTTGAGAATGGCTAACAACAGGGATGCCAGTGAGAGCACCCCTCTTTTGGACTCAGGGTCTGTCAGCAGACCTGCACCATCAGTTTTCCAGGGAAGAAGACTGGCATGTGCAGCCATCCTGCTGGCTGAATCTTTAGAAAGGATTGCATTCTATGGCATCACATCCAATTTGGTTCTTTTCCTCAATAGTAGCCCCTTTTATTGGGAGGGCACTGAGGCAAGCCAGGCACCTCTGATGTTCATGGGAATTACTTACCTGATTTCACCATTTGGCGGTTGGTTGGCAGATGCGTACCTTGGGAAATTCTGGACAATTGCTGCTAGTTTGATCCTGTATTTCATTGGAATGCTATTTTTCCCTTTCATTTCTAATGAAGACACCAGGATTGGCCTATGTGGTGAAGAGTTGGCATTCCCAGTGCAACCTGCTGAGTGTCTGAGCACAAACAGTACCCCTCCAAGCAATATAACTTGCCCCACTCGCACAGCGTATTGTGGGGCAGCAGTGTACAGTGGACTTTTCTTAGTTGCATTAGGTGTGGGTACCGTGAAGTCCAACATCACTCCATTTGGGGCAGATCAGGTAGAGTATGAAAAGTCTCAAATTCAAATCTCAAAATCTGTCTCAAATAAAGAGCCCTAACATTGAGTTAATTGTGGGCTGAAAGGTCTTAGAATGACATTCTTTTCCTGGGATGGGCCTGTGTAAGATTAGGCATGCAGTGTTACATCTTTGAGATCAGTCATACAGTGTGATTACTGTTGTACCATGACAGTTCAATTAGACATGTGTACCCCTGCTGATCGTAACCATTGGAAATTAATTTGCCTCATGAAGTTCACATTTTGAAAGATGCTGCTGACTGAACAACAACCTCTCTCTGCCTCTCTGTCACTGTCACTCACACATGTACACACACACACCAACACCAAGCCTTGAAGAATATTTTGTTGGTAGCAAGAAGTGAAAAAGATCACATCTGTCTGTTTCGTGACAGAACAACGTTAGACCGTAGGATTACCCAGAAGACCCACCACAAGAACCAATTACAGAAAAGAAAGAAGTTTATCAATGGGGTCTTTGTTTTTCAAAATAATCTAACCAGGAGTGATTAAAACCTTTCAAAAAGGGGGTGAGGGGTGACTTTTATTAGCATTGAGCCCATTGCTGTCATCATATGATTTTCACATGCTTCTGTCAATGCTTCATTGGCCACATATTTTGATCATGTTCAAACACACAAGATACACAGCAGCATACACTGGAGCTAAATTGTTTTTAAAAAGGAGACTGAGAAGCAGGTAGCAGTGCACAGCAATAGAAATACAGCAATAGATGGAATACAGCAGCTACATTTTTGCAATGTGCCAGTGATTGTTAAGGGCAAAGACATCATATTACATTTTTTTTCTTTTCCTGAATATTGCAATTGAAATATGAATTTCAATATGGACACAGTTTTTCCAATAATTCTCCTCCAGTGCTTAGTAAATTGGCAGTGGAGGCTGTTAATACTTAAACTTTGCACATTTTGAATAAAATGAAACATTTTCTACCACATACAGCTTTATTTGTGGCCAGGAATTCAATTCTGCACCGCACAAGATTATTTTGTTTAGGAAGCTGTCTGAAACACATTTCTGTCTAAAAAATAATTGCACCCTCTTGCGATTTGGAAATTGCAGTAGTCAGTGTTGTGGGTTTTTTGATTAATTGTGCAATCTGAGCATAATAGTGATCAAGTTACAGTTTTACTCAGGCTGCACACCGCACCAGAATGGATGCTTCTGTGTAGCAGCTGGTGGAAGCCCTGATAGATGTTAAAGTAGGAATGAAATCAAAGCAAGATTCAGGAGGGAGGAAACAGTTTTGTTATAATGGATGCTCACCAAATTTTAAGTGTGATGTTTGAGGGAAAACAAAGTATACCCTCTGTATTTTGTGAGTTACTGCAGGTGTAATGTCTGCCTGCCTATGTGATATGTGTAATATTTTTCAAACAGTCCTTACGCACATCCCACTTCTTTGGTGCTGAGCCAATCTGTGTGTATCACAGGCATCTGGTTTGTAGAGTAATGGCTCGCAACTCTTGTTGAATGCTCCCAACAAATTTATTTAGTTACATAGACAACGTTTCGATCCCAATGGGACCTTCGTCAGGTAAAAAGGTAAAAAAAAAATGTGTAATATTTGACATGACTTAATTTAGTCTGATTGAAGGTCAACAATGAAACTGCATAGTAAATTAAATCATGTTTGTCTATTATGTCTTCTTGACATGAATAATTTATGTCTGAATGGAACAGACACACTAACACTGAGGTAAAAACAAAATGTAAGAACGACAAAGTAAAAGTACCCTGCTATACAGTACATAATATTATTTAAAAACAATTTTTTAGAATGCAGGTGTTGGTAACACATGGCAACCAGGTGGTGAGTTTGAGTGCGGTGATGGATTTTGCAAGCTCCAGATTTATGCACAGCTTCAGCCTGTTAATGTGTCAAACCTACTTGACATTTATCTCCCAAATAGTTACTTGTGCTTGTACCTCAGCAGTTTTGCTGCACATAAAAAACATATATCGTCTTCTTGCATTGATCAAATCTTTTTCTCCAAGGGGATAACTGCATGTAGAACGACAAAGTACCATTATGAAAATAATATCATGAGCTTGCCTACATGACATTTGACTAAATTGATCACAGTCTTGGTGAGTGGTGTGGTTGTAAGCTGATGGTGTAGGCTATCATAATGTAACAGTAGTCCTGTGACAATGCTCAAAGGCCACAGTAGGCAGATACAGAATTAGAAACAAGAAGTTGCTGCTGTTTATTTCAGTAATTCCTCCCCTCCGTGCAAAAATCCCACCTCCCCTCTGTGTATTTTACACAATGAACGCCACAAGCATAACGCTAAGCAACTTTCCGTTCCAGTCTGTCCGTAGGCTTATACATGTAGATCTTCAACGCAATGATAGGACTTTGACAAGATTTCACTACCAATTACATTCTCATCACACTAACTACAGTGTTTTTCACTATCTTCTATTAAGTCTTGAATGAACTGTGGTAGCCAAGATAAATTTGACCAACTAACCCTGACATCATCTGTTGTTTCCATCCTTTACTATGCGACTCTTAGGTTAAAGACAGAGGACCAGAGGCCACACGCCGATTCTTCAATTGGTTCTACTGGTGCATCAACTTGGGAGCCATCCTGTCACTGGGAGGTGTGGCCTACATCCAGCAGAACATCAGCTTTGAGGTGGGCTATATCATTCCAGCAGTGTGCCTCGGGATCTCCTTCATTGTCTTCCTACTGGGCCGCACTGTCTTCATCAGCAAGCCTGCTGATGGCAGCGCCTTCACAGACATGTTCAAGATCCTGGGCTTCGCCTGCTGCTCCTCCCAGAGACCCAAGGAACCTAACCTGCTCCGGTGAGAAGGACAGGTCACCACTGTGTGTCAGTCAGTTTATTAGTGTGTATGTTGTAGTGATGTGAAAAAAAATAGGCTAGATGAAGCTTGATTGTCAAGGAATGCTATGTGGAGAAACAGAACAACATGACAAACAGCATGCACAGAATAATTATAGTGTAACAAGGCCTTCATCAGTCTCAATGGGAAGGCTCTTTACAATTGTGTAGCAAGTTTTTTGTGTTCTGTGGGATGGTGACTCCGATCCAGCAGAATAGCACAGCTAGGTGTTGCTCTATGTTAAAGCCCCCTTTGATCCCCCTGTTCAACTCTTTTTTTTTCCACCGGTCCAGGCATTCATCATCATTCCCTGTGGTGGAAAGTTATTCCGAAGTGCTGTTACTTGACTTTGAACCAAAGTAGCACAATCGGTTCAAAAAACTTGACATTGAATATTTTAAGTTGGCCAATCCCGCAGCCTTTCAAGAATTCCTTATTAAGGCGTTTTCTCCAGAGATGGGGATTATAGGCTTTAGAATAAAGTTTCTGTCCTATCTCTAGAAGTGCTGTTATTTAAGGGGAAGGCGTTCATAAAAAAAGGCTGATTAAGTCTCCCATCTGAAGAGTTTAGTTTAATTCTAGCCCATGTTTATTGGATATTTACTGGCTATTTCTTATTTTTTATTTTTTCCTCCCATCAATCACGGCGTAGCTTTGAACGCGGCTTTCTTTTCCTTTTTGAAGGCCCAAACCGATGCTGCTGGATGGTGCCAAAGTGACCTATGGAGGACGGTTCCCAGAGGAGAAAGTAGAGGAGGTGAAAGCCCTGCTGAAAATCCTCCCAGTGTTCTTTGCCCTGATCCCGTACTGGACTGTGTACTTCCAGGTAAGAACAGCACACGTAAAGTCAAATCAAATCAATTTCTGAGGCACATTTCACGTAAACTGTGCTTTATAAATTGATGCGTCATACCACATAAATCCAGAAAAAATCAAGAGATGACAAACACATCACGGATTTTAAGATGAGACCAGAAGTTTTGTGCGTGTGTGTGCATGCAGATATACACATGCATGTGTATGTGTTCATACGAGAGGACGTTATTTGTGGTTTAAATGGTGGATAAGAATGATTTTGCACCAGACATCCTGGTGAGTATAAAGTGGAGAGTTACCCCCTGCTACGACACTAATCTCCTCATTGTGCTGCAGATGCAGACAACGTACATCCTGCAGAGCCTCCATCTGAGGATTCCTAATACTGCCTCCAACATCACTGATGACTCCCACCAGGTAACCCAACGTGGAGAAACTCTCAGTCCAATTACTTTGTTGTTTACTAAAAACAATAATGTAGTGACAACATCTGTGGTTTGAGGAAGTGATTTGTTGTTCACCGCAACTGTGTTAGACACTTATTCTTACAGCACAACACAGTAGATTTTGACATACTACTTTGGAGATCCACCTTCCTGTCTCTCTGTGAATAGGGTTGAACTAGATTTTTTTTTGCTGCTGAAACTAAAGGAGTCAGTAGGTCACTGACACACAATTGTAGGCAACAGCTGGAGGCAGCAAAGGTTGGTAATGCCTTGGGGATTAAATCAGAACTTAACGCCGCAGACTAATACCTCACAGATTAGCAACCTGGCAGTGATTGTATCTCTCCACAGCAATGCCTCCATCTAGACCTGATTCCCCCTGACTAGTGTTGTAGGCGTACCTGTGTCTCACTCTGGCAGGTTGTTCATTGAGTTCAGGGGGGCTTTGAAGGCTGCTGTACCCTCAGTCACACAAGATACACGACTCCTCAAGAATCAAAGCTTTAAGAGTGATGAAGTTGGGATAGGTTGCGAAGTACAGCACTGGTGTTCTGCTTTTAGAACAGGCACTCTTGAGGTAATGGGTGAAGTGTATAGACTTCATGGAAATGCGAAGTGAAACACTCGCCCTTAAACCACACAATCTAACCGGCGTTATGTATAAGGCATAGACATATTCCTATTATTTTTAACAATAATATGCCATACAGCAGCGAAGACTTGTGACGCTGAAAGTATCTGACACAGTTTTGTACATTTTGTTTACGTATTTCCCACTGTGTCCAACTGAACAAGGAACGGGAATGGAGGTTGAATTTTTTTTCTTCACGTGCTATATATATCTATTATCAAAAAAGGAACTAAGCCTTTTCTGCCACCAGCCTCTGCACTTCTCAAGATCAAAAGGGAAGTGAGATTAGATGCCTCTGCCTCTGTGATTTGCTCTCTCACCTCACCTGATATTTCATTGGTAAAACTGAGCAAACACTGTTTCTTCAAGGAAACAGAGCCCATACTAATATTAATAAATGGAATAGAAAACAGGAGTGAATGAGTATCGCAATGATTCATGTTGAGATTTGGTCCTAAGAACACTGGCCAGGTGCAGTGGGACATAATCTGATATTTAAAGTGTCCTTTAATTTAGATGCAAGCTAGAGTTCTACATACGGTTCAAACTACTGGTAGGAATCACATTCTGTAATGGAATCTGAACTTATAGAGTATGCATTGTGTGAGTCGTATGAGTTGTAGTCTGTTGTGGGAAGTGGGAAATGCAGAGCCTCTTCCATTACAGACTTTGTCTCCTTAACAGTATGCCCGCCATGGAGACCCGTGCCTGCCGGGACACCTCTGTCACTCATGCCAGGCTTTCCTTGGCAAAAGAAAGTCTCACTTAGCACTTTCTATCGTTTTGAATATGATAATGAGCAAACAAGGGAGGAAAACACTCTCTAAGGCACTATGTATACATTGCCAGCGGTTACTCTAAGAAATGGAAATTCAATTTGAGAATAAATGGCGCTATCAAAAGTGTAAAACTAGAGATGCATCGGGAGCTCAGATGGCACTTAAAATTTGAATTGCAAAATAGATCTCAAGCAGTTTGCAGTTCTATCTTTGTTCACTCAACGAGATATAGCCTGCATTTGTAGATACTTTGTATGCTCACAATGGATTTTCCTATCTGATTGATATGTCATCCAATTTATTTGCAAGGAGTAATTATTCATTTCAGAGATTTCACTGTATGGTAATAGATTTAGCTCATTGTGCTGAAAACTGATTTCATTTTTAATCCTGTCAAGGACAATTTGTCTCTCAAACCACTTGCACATTTAGTGGATAAGCATGTTTTAAGAAATCTACCATATACTTACTAATAAATGATAATTGTTTGATTGATTATTTCTGTAAATAGCAGGTGCATTTGACTTTGTGAATTGCATTAATATTATTCATCTCATCATGTTTAGTATGGTTTTGACCACCTGGGGGTGCCAAAGCAATATCAAGCTCAGGATACACACACACACACACACACACGCACATACGCACACACACACACACACATGCACATACACACACACACACACACACACTCACTCATGAGGAACTGGACTGGAATACACTGACATTCTCAGTATTGTTTTTCATGCCTTGTGCTTTTTGCACAGCTTTTCCTCATGTTTTTCCTCTGGATTCCCCATCAGATGACGTTCCGCTTTCCTGCAGCCTGGCTGACAATGTTTGACGCAGTGCTCATCCTCATGCTGATCCCCCTTAAGGACAAAGTGGTGGACCCTATCCTTAAACGCCGTGGCCTGCTGCCCTCCTCCCTGAAGAGGATTGCAGTCGGGATGTTCTTTGTCATGTGGTCGGCCGTGGCAGCGGGTGAGTGCACTAACAGACATGCCCTCTTTGCTGTCAATTGGATAAGTAGGCCAGCCAAACACCCGGGTATCTACAACAACAAAGTTAGCCTTTGTTTACTATGCTAAATGTCACATGCAGTCAGTACTTACAAGGCAAGCAGCACCACAGATACAGTGTCACGTCTGAATCATTTGGCATTCTTAGTTTGAATTCTCATCATTGTAGTTTGGATGAGTTTAGAAACATACTGTTAAAAGCGGGCGTATGTGACACTCATGCCCATATGTGTAATATCATTGGTGAGGAATCTTTTGATATGATTTAAGTGCAACTTACAGGTATTTTTCTCCAGCCTTGATTTGACTTCATAGTGTTGTTTATTCTGCGGGACTCAGCAGATTAATACATCTGTCAGAGATGTATTCATTTTCTCTCTATCAAAACACCACTTTCCGGTAAGCAGTTATCATACAGACCTGGCAAAGGAAAAAAAAAAAAAGCCTCAAAGGTGTGCCTTTTTTCCTCGCCCCTGTAGAGCGCAGGGGGAGCTGTGGCATCTCACTTTTCGGTTCTGTTTGACTGCACCCGCATCCGACAGCGCTGCTCAGTCCAATTCGGTTCCAGCCTGTGGATTATCTTTGAAATAAAGTCTCAGCCTAGCCTGTCAGTGGGTGCTGCTGCATTGATATATTCAGGCTAAAACGTTTTGAGTGAGACAAGCCTTGAGGCAGGAAGAAAGCAAATCAGTAACACTCTTCAGAATCAATGCACATTGTATTTTCCACAACCACTGCCCCCCCACTCAGATGTACTTCCGCCACCCAGAATATGAACACATTCTGTGTTAGTGACCTTTCGAGTGTTGGCTGGTATGCTACTAACAGATTGCTAATTGATACTTGAACAAGCATTAAATCCCAGTTAACAATAATGAATAATTAATTTTTAGAGAGGTTATTAATATTTTGTTCACAATAACAAAAGTCTAGGGCTTCAATTAGGCCCTAAAGAATGTACAGTTTTTCTTCAGATTGATTTCGAACAAAGCAAACATCATTATCACTACATTACTAAATTTTCCTCTGGGATAAAGTATCTATCTGTCTATTTATCTGTTTAAAAAGTCAAATATCATCACATTTGATGTGTCATCATGTTTGATTCACAAGTTCTCTTGTTGGCAGATATTCCACACACGTTGAAAGGCCAGTCATACATCACACAAAGTCAGTTATAGATTCCACCAGAGTACCGCTACCTCACCCGTGACACGACTAGTCGCTGCTAAGCCCCATCAGCATAAAGTTATTAATTCTTGCCACAGTAACTCGACAGCAGAATCAGCCAAATATGTAAGTCGACATGGCCAACAGCAAAAATACAAAACACATGTTCGCACGTGGTTTAATGTAGATCAAAAAAGAAGCTTTCAATTTAAATTTCTAATTTGGCAATATGCTCAGCTTAGCACACAGAGCATCATTAATCAGCGCATCCACATCACATAATGCTAGTGATTGCTTTGTTCTCTGAGGTATTGCCCACATGGTCTCCTGTTCAAGGTGAGGAGTTATGCAAGTGGTGAGTATGAGCTAGACTGTGTGATGCCCTGTGTAAGGATGTGATCAGAGCCTAGTGAGTGCCTCTGAGATTCCCCCTACTGCAAACACACAAACACACACACACATGCACCCCCCCCTTCACATGGACTTGGTGAAGTGCAGGTGAGAAAGTTTGTTGAGAGAGTGTTCTTGTGTAGTCTAGTCTGAGATATATTAAAGCCTGATGTAGCCCGTCAAATAGATCCTTTTCAATCAGCGTGCTATTGTAAAAGGTCGGTTTACCAAATCTAATGAGGCTAGTTTGAGGGAATGCTGTCTTTTAGAGGACACAAGCATTGCCAAAAGGGAAAGTGAGTGAACATATATACTGTATTTATATTTCAGATATTCAAAAGCTTTTCAGGTCTTTACTTTTCCATTTGGCTTCTGGAAAGAACATGCAATCCTTGCACTTGAATTCAGGCAAAATAAAATTCTGAATATTGCAGAAAGCAATTCTAAGTCCTGGGAGTGGAGAGAAAGGGTTTATGATGGTGCAGTGGTGTGGACATTGGTCACAGAATAGAAATAGGTGAATACACTTCTAGTGTGCAACATACTTCTTCCTTAACTCGGACCTGGATCAGTGGAGTGGATGACTGGATAAACTGTGTACAATTATGAGATACAGTATTAATGATATTAGGACCGATTTTATGGCATATCTTAGATATTTTCACCTTTATTCATCCAGGAACGATTGGCTGTGCATGTCTGTCTATTTTTCAGCATCACATTCAGCATTCACATTCAATCAGTTCCGCACATTCACACCTGCCTAGTACAATCTTCTACTTATGAAGTTATGAACTGTATTCCCTCAGCTGGCCTTTCGTGTTTCCTTGGTGCTTATCTGTCCACAAGCTGAAATCGTGGTGTTCAGAGACCACAGACTGGCAGATGGATAGTTCAGTGTGAGCGAGTGGCATCTTTTGCCTGGGGAAGAGCTAGGGAATACCATTGTAAACCAGACACTCTGTGTCCACAGAATTGGCAACACTACTGCTGTTCAGAATTAGAATCACTTTCATCACCAAGTGCAAAAATTGTACAGGAATTTGTCATGAAGAGACTGGTGCATTTTACAGGGTTTGACAACACATGCTGACACACGGTACAAGGACAACCAGACCGCCCATGCAGTGCAAAGGGACAGTTCAAGACATACTGTGGACACTAGACTATTTCTGATCCCTTTTTATTTGTGTACAGCAAACCCTGACTTCAGCCATGTGCTGGGGGAAACTTTGCAAAGCTGCACTGACATTGCTTTTGAAGTGATTCTTTATCACTTTTTATCACATTCTTTTAACTTTATGTACTAATCTGCTTTGGTTAGAGCTCACTGGCTTTTAGATGTCCAAAAGTAGCTCCTTTTTTTTTTTTTATAAAAGCTGGAGCAAAGTTGCCAGGGATCACACTGGGTTGTCTGATGTGTGATGTTTAGTGAGAAAAAAGCAGGAATGTGTGTTTATGGTGAGTGCTAGACTTGCTCTGGGCAGCCCAGTGGCCACCCTGCCTGAGATGGACGGCTGGTATTATAGGATAGCTGGATTACAAGGCTACAACTCCTCTCAAATACAGCATTAAGTGTAGTTATGATAGGAGGCTGTCTCTGGGAGTTATCTGGAAATAGCTGCCGGTTACATGATAATGGTTATCGAATAAAGCTTTTAGGAGGCGGCAGCGGTTGATGACAACTGCTTGGCTCTTATTGTTGAGCCGTCTGCACTGTTCCATTACTAGCTGCCATAATCTGGGAGCGTGCAGATGTGATCTTAATGAAGTCGTAGGCTAGCCTTGACACTGGCTAAATCCTTAATGGACTGTCACTGAATCCTCTAACTCCTGCAATGTTTGGCTGTTTGTTGGTGTCATGGACTTAAGGGTGCTAAATACTTTTACAAGTGTTCCCTCATCCTGACTGTATTATATAGGCTAGCCTATATTACACCCCATGCCCTGTCTGTATTTTCTTTTGCTTTAGCGTTCATGTTGCTGAATTGAGTAAAATGTAGCCATGTTTTTTTAGGATAAAGCTTGCATGTTTTCTTTATGCTATATTGCTTAACACTTAATGAACACTTAATATTTACATTTGGCTAACTGTGATTGTGTACACTTTTTTCTGTGTCTACCCCTTCAGGTATATTGGAGACCAAACGACTGGAGATCGTCAAATCGAATGGCACCATTGACCAGGTGCTTGGCAATGTTATCTACTACGCTGCAGATTTACCCATATGGTGGCAAGTGCCTCAGTATGTGCTGATAGGAATCAGCGAAATCTTTGCCAGCATTGCAGGTACAGTGGGTTGACTTATTCTGTGGAATTTGTAGTTAAGCTATCATTTCATACTGTAGTCAGATAGGCATGATGTCACTAGCAGAGACTACTAATAGTACCATATACTCCAATGATAAGCATAATGTTAGCTAATGTGTAAACAAATTTGGATTGTATGATTGTAATTGGTCTGATTCACCTTCAGACTGAACCATCCTGATTGGGTTGTGAGCTAATAACTGTAGTGTACATACTTCAAAGAAGAATGCAATGAAGACTAATGTGTTAACCCTTTTTGAATCTGTAATTAGTTTGATTAATTGTCAGACTGCACCAGCCTAATGTGTTTGTAGTTTGATGACTGTGGTCATATAGTGAGCACAAATAACCCTAGACATCGATTGATAGTTGATTATCCTGATTGTCTTACACCCTTGCAATCCATTGTTCAGTAATGGGACATTTTATAAATAAGGTGTGGATAATGTAACCTTTAGAGTTGAAATGATAAAAGGTATGCCCTCATCCCAGCCAATGATCAACCTGACATTGATGCTCTTCTTCGGCTCATTGTTCGAATAGATAGATAATTAGATTGATGAATAGATAGATAGGTGCTTTATTTATCCCAGAGGGAAATTCAATTGTCACAGCAGCAACAAACTTGAGACACAATAAACAACTTAACAAAACTTTTCACCCCCCTGTATAATCACCCAGCATGTTGACATGTACTAATACTAGCTGAAATATTTACCAGTATTTACCAATGTATGACACAGTAGTCACAATGTATTCGGTGTCCCTCCGCACCCTCCATATAGAGATATACTGTACCAGTATCTGAATCAATTACACACTTATATACCACCTATAGTGCAAGTCCCCCACTTAATTGTCCTTATCCAGTTAGCATGTTAACCCAGTTGACATGCTCCTCATACTAACGTGTTGCACATAATGACATAGTGACATATTGCACCCAAATGCACAGGGAAAGACGTCATGTCGACGTATCAGTCAGCACCTCGAGGGTGCTGACTGCTAGAAACAGTGGCAGAGAACGGTTCTTTAATATCCTCCCAGCTGGCATAAGCTCTCCCCCTATGGATGCATTATATAGTTTAATGGCGACGGGAACAAGGGAACACCTGGAACGCTTCTTGGCACACTGTGATGATGTGAGCATGTTCACTGAGGATGCTCCTCATTGTGGAGAGTTTGTTATGGAGTGGGTGGGAGTTTTACAACCCAAAATCATTGTATCATCTGAGACCTTGGGTGGGTGGCATGACTTTGTTGTGTGTGTATCTGAAGTCAGAGATCTAGAGGGTGAACAGGAAAACCCATGTTTCTCACCGCCTTACACATTTCTGGAGGCACACAAACTGTGACCTACTGGTGAGATAGTCCATGATCCAGAGCACCATCAGGGCCTCCACCTGCATCTCTCTGAGCTTGTCTCCCAGCTGGAGCGGCGGGATGATGTTAAAGGCACTGGAGAAGTCAAGTACCTGATTGCATCATCCACTCCAGTGTGTGCCAGGTAGGCGAACTGCAGCGGGTCAAGTGCGTTTCTCACTAGGGGTCTAAGAGGATTCAGTACCAACATCTTGGAAGGTCTTTGTGGGTTATATAGGCTATATTGTAGGTCTGTAGTCTGTTAGTACCATGGGTTCATAGGGTGGAGGATGCAGGAGCACCCCTTCTTAGGCACCGAGACTATAGAGGATGTTTTACACAATAGGCATCCTTTGCCTATTGCCTCAGTGACAAGTTGAATAGGTGATAATGGTTCATCCAATCAATATTTTCCTTTCCTGCAACATAAAAAAACTCCCTTCCCTCCACACACTTGAAATTGCAATATAAGGAATCCAGCGAGACGCCAATCAGCAGGATTGATTTAGCCTACGGGAGACATTGTCTCTGCAGGTTACTATTCCTTATCGATAAACCTCAGTGTTGTACTGCCTGTTTTACCACCCAATGCCAGAGCAATTTGTTGTGGTATTGTGGTTGGTTGGCCCTAGCACAGCACCTTCATACCTCAGTAATTCCATTGATATTGAGTATCACAGCACAACATGAAAGGAATGGTAACTTTATCAACAGTCATATTTTCTTTCTTTTCACAGTGATATGAATTCAGATGAGAATAGAAAACAGTCCCTGTTATCCCAACAATTTAGGAAAAAAAGTGTTTTTAGCAAAAGTTTGCAATACTATATGTCAGGAGGTCATACAGATTAATTCTTTACTCACAATAAATTGCACCCTGAGCGAATACCGCCTTTTTTTCCTAATTCATGGTCATGACCTGACATCATGCTAATATTCTTTTTCCTTCAGGTTCATGAAGGTTGATTTTCCTGTAATTCCTTAAATCCAAAGCTGAGGCTAAAATTGATTGATTATAAATGCATAATAGGGATGCTGTGCAGGCTAAGGCACATACCGTTTATTGGATTTGAATAAAACTCACAACCTCTGTTGCTTTTTCCAAGGTTTTGTGAAGCAGAAATGGCAAGAAAATCTTAAAGAAAGAAACAAGACAACAGCAAACATGTTGTCTTCCACGAATGGTGCTGTACCCCTATGGGCCAATTAGTAACAAATATGTAACCTCTTTTGACCTTTAATTCTAGTGCCCCCCTTGGCTCAATCAGTTTAATTTTGAAAATGCTAAAATGCAGCAATGAGATGTATCATTACCCAGGTTTTGCAAAATCTCAAAATCAATGGTGTCAAAATCAGTGGTGTTTGAGATAATGGCCCATATTCATAAAACTCTTATGAACTTTTATCCTCGTTTATGAATCGGGAAAATGCGTACTGCCACGGTCTTACCTGCTACTGCGTTAACTGTGCCGGTGAGTTTTATGAATATGTGCCACTGTGTGACACATGAACGAACACACAAACTAGTGCCCCGCTTGTGCCAATCAGTGTAATTTTTTAAATCCCGGAGCACGGTGGTGAGTTGCATCATTCTTGCAAGTTTAATCAAAATCCGATCAGCGGAGTCTGAGATGTCGCGTGCGATGGATAAATGAACAGACAAATGTACAGATGTACAGATGTACAGGTGTACAGATGGAGATCAATCCACACATAGCTCTATGGCTCTTTATCACTCCACTTATAATCTCCTGTTTATGGAAATGAAACAATTTCACTCAGTACAAACGGAACAAAAAACGTTCAGACTTTGAACCATTTCTATATTCAGGTTTTTTCTTACCTGATATATTTCATTGCTACCTCAGATCCACCTAGACCATTGTTTAATGCATGGGGTGTGTTGGTGGTTTTGTAATTCAAAGTCGCATTACTGTTCCTGATAGGATTTCATTCAATTTGAAACATTAAAGGCCACCCATAATCCATCATTGAAAATTTCTCCAGGGAAATAGTTTCCTTGTTCTTTTCAGGCAATATGTTTGATAACTGCCAGAAATTTCTTAGACAAAAATAATAAAGAAAAAGAATCAAAGCAGGTCAAAGTAGTTCACGCTGGAATTGACAGCTGCAGACTTATGTTTGATACTCACTGGGTATCAACTAAACACTGCTTAGTAAGCCAGCTCTCATTTTTTTTAGGACCACTGACCTGAAGAGGAAATGCCTATTCATAAAAGGCTATGAGAAGTAAAGGGATGTTGCTCCAGTATGACAACAAAGCAATGCAGTGAGAAATTGCCTATACATAATGTAATATCGAGTTGTGGTGAAAAATAATGAGACAAAAATGGAAAGGCAAAACAAAACAGTATTTTCCTTTTCCTAAAAGAGATGATTTTATATCTGTGAGAAATGCACTGATTGTGATATAGAACATTGCAATGTGGCAGCTGTGTACCATTTTGATCCTACTGTACAAGTGAAATCAATAGAAATCTGACTTGTAGTTTATTTATGTATTTATTATTTTATTATGCATTTCCTCTACAGTCATGATCATTCCTGGCTTCAGGCCTCAATTACCTTAGCGATTTAACACATATTACTATGTGTTATGTTGTTGTAGACACTGCCATATAGCACTCTCTTTATTTCTTTATCAGGAGTGAAGATTAAGCCATTAATATTTAAGACTGTTGGTTTTTTCTTCATCATAGTGGAAGAATTATCTAGCCCATCGAGTCACTCCAGGGTTTTTCTGGGAATGAACATTTGTCATCCTTAAGTTTAATCTCCATTGATATTGAAGTATGGTTAATGAGCACAGTGTAAAGCTCTAGAACTACATATCGCTCCTAAAAAAAAACACTGATATTCACACATAACTATTAGGGTCCCTCTGAAAGTCAAATACAGACATAACAAAGCTATAGGGATACTTAAAATAAACTTCCTCCACTCCCTCCCTCTGTACCATCCCACAGGGGTTTACCTCAAGGAAAATTGGCTGACAGAATTGTGACATATGTCTGGTAAAAAGGAACATTTCCCCCTAGTCGTCTTCTGTTTGAATAAATCTGTTTAAAACCTCAGGTGCCTACAAACTTCCTCTCTGCAATCCCCAGCCTTGTAGGGCCAAGGGTAATTCTTTGCTTATACGCCATCCATGGCATGTCTGCTTTTGGGTAATACGGATATGCAAAAACTTCGCACAATGATTCCCTGCAGGATTTTTAATTATGTATTGCTCTTTTGAAAATGTTAAAGGCTAATGTTATTTTCTAAGAAAGAAAAATCACCCCTCCAACAATGCCCTCAGGAGAAAGAAAAATAAAATATTTTCAATTCCTTGCTTCTTTTTTTTTTTCTTCTTTTACTTTTTTTGAATAACTGCCTCTTGGTCGAGAAAGGTCAGGCTGTTTGTTTTGTGTGTGGTGGAGCTGTGGACATCATTTTAATTCCATCTTGAATCATTGTATTCACAGACAGACAAAGACTGGATTTAACATAATGTTACGGTCCCGGTCTCTACTATTCCCTTAGCTGTGTGGGGCTATATCTTAGAAACCTCACCAATCTTTTCAATCCACTGTGATATGCATAGCAATTGACCAGTGTTTGTTGGTATCAAAAGGTTAGCGTAGGATATAAATAAATGTATCTTTGCGAACTTCTGTAAAGGTCATTCATGTTTTCCACCGAGTAATAGCCTTATGTTGTCACGCTCTTATCCCTTTTCTTTACTTATAATATTACTTATATGTTTCACAGTACTAGTGCAGGTATCTGTAAGGAAACTGTGCGTCACATTAATTTGTGCAATGTCCCCCTCCGAGGAAGGTCTTAAAAGGCAAACTTATTTAACCGCAGCTCCCTAATCTCTCCTGACAGATGTAGCTATAGGGCCTCATTTGAAAAATCACATGTTTGAGGTGCCATGAAATTATCAATGTCAGCTTGCAGGCAGACAGATCTCTAGGCAAAAAGAGAACGAATTGATGTTTTTTTTTTTTTTCTGCACATCTCTCTTTCTCTTCACTCCCTCACTCTTTTTTTTAAATCCCCTTCTTTCTTTCGTGACACAGTAAATATTGAGTTATGGTTTTCCAGAAATAACTCCATCGTCTGTTGTTTGAGACCAGTGCCATGCAGACCAGATGCAATGGCACCAAAGAACAATGCCACCATGGAAAATTAGCTGCCACACACCTGCTGACCAAGCCTTTTGGTCCCACGTATATTAAAGCGAAAATAGTCATTGTAGATGAAAAGCCTGTATTGTGAATCTAGTCTCTAGATTCTGTTGTATTTTAATCTCCTATATAGTAAGTGGAACTCTACAGTGTAAGTTTTCTGTAACCAGTGGCCCTGTGTGTCTGGCTGGTGGTATTGGACCAGACCTGTGATGTTGATTCATCTACAGTGGTTGTATTGAATCGTGAACCCTGTAGACAAGCATATCGTCCCATCCCTAATGATTATCTACATTACACACTACATTACACTCTATTACTGGCTGTAGCATGTGAAGCCTTCTCTTTTATCTGCTGTTTGCTGTTGTTTATAGCATGCATACAGCATTTACATCTTTTTAATACCCTACAAATTTCAGTACAATACAACACAGATTCATCTATGTATTCTCTTTGTTGCAGGTCTGGAGTTTGCCTACTCAGCGGCCCCCAAGTCCATGCAGAGTGCCATCATGGGGTTGTTCTTTTTCTTCTCCGGGATTGGCTCCTTTGTCGGCTCTGGCTTGCTGGCTATTGTCTCCCTCAAGGCGATTGGCTGGATGTCATCCCACAAAGACTTCGGTAAGAGACAGCATGACACTCATAATACATGCTCTTTATCCTAAAGCTTAAACTTTTTTGGTCAATCCTTTGAGAGGCGATGATATACCCATACCAGTCCCATAATAATAATTGACATTATGCTGAATAAGGAGCTATGAATGTAATTTTCAACCAGATATTAAGGGAGTTAAAGGACAGCAGCCTTTGTAGAATGTGAGTCCTGAAGTTGCTCAGAAAGAAGCAATTTGATCTAATTGGTGTGAGATTACTGTGTGAGGTATTGACCCACAGTCTTTCTACAAGCACGTAGACTCATGGGAGGCCTGCATTGGAGATGCACTTTGCTGAATTTGAAGTATGACCCTGATCTCCTTAAACTGCCTTCAACATGACGGTCATTGATCTTTACCTATACAGTTTTCCAGAGAAGAAAAATACTGCCTCCAATCTCTTCGGGCCATCCATACACCACCTGAACGTCTGGAGTGTTAGAGTTGTCAGGCCTGCTGGTTGATGCCCAGTGCATGTCGAGCGCCCTATTGACCGTGCACATCGACTGTATATATGAACTCTCAATAGAATTCTTAGTATAGATTCAGAATATAGGCATTCATTTTCCAGGGACATGGCACAAGAATTTTCATGGCTTGTGTTGATTTAAAATCCACTTAAAGAGTTTGTAAATTAGTCGCAGAGAGGGGGGGACAACACCCTGCGCAATTCTCTTGTTTTAAGAGTGTTTCCCGTAATAAATAGACATGTCAGACTAACGACAAAAGGTTTGTGTAAATCTGTCCAAGTGATAGAATAAATAGCATGGCGGTGGCAGCAGATGGATGGGCTCCCTGGCGAGCGGAGGCTCCCAGCCCAGATGCACTTTCCTGTGAGTATGCGGTAAATACGCCAGCACTGTAAATTGTTTACCCACAAACACCTAATAGCTCATTAATACAGCGCGCCGACAGGTAGGGAGGTATTTTTGATGATGTTAGCACTCGAAGATGCTTGGCACGGCTTCATAAATCCATCCGTTGCCCAGCATTGCTTCGCTTGAGGGGCCGTTTATTTAGTAAGCATCATTTGATTGTTAAACTAGAGCGGTTTGCCTGTAAGACTTCTTTTCCTCGCTGCTTTCCAAAACAAGTCATTTAACGGGTGAACTGAAGAAATGGAATAAAACATTCTGGTGGCCATTGATAAAAGACAGATGGCATAAAGCTTACGCATCAAATGCAGTCAGGAATCATGTAGTTTGTTTTTGCGGCTGTGGTGTTTTTCCAACCATACTTTGTTGGGTTTTACCTGTTGGCTTCTAGTAGATGCTCCAGGCTCTCTAGGATGGTTGCAAGTGGATTCTACTTATTTCCATGGCTGAGGGCAATCGGGTGTGCTGTAAACAGCAGCCTGGGTGAGCTGTGCTGTGTTGTACTGAGCTGTGCAGGCCTGGAGACAGATGAGCAACATTAATCACAGGCTGGGGGTTTGATTACATAGCCCCTCTCCTCTTAAGTAAAGCTGGCCCTGGGGTGTTACATAGACATGGCACCGCTACCGTGGCACCACACTTGTGGATGCTCAACTCTCCTGTCGTGCTCTACCTCCATCTCCTACTCTCTATACTAATATCAATCAACATAGATGAAAGAGTTCCTAATGATACATGACAATACATAGATGATGCTAATGATGGTTAAAAAGTTATATTTCAGGTATGGTGGTTCTCAAATCTTAAACATAGTGGTTATGTGTTGGAATTATTGATCCTTTAAATCCCAGTGCACAGGGCTGTTCCTTTTGGTTACATCTGGCAGACCAGTCATTCATCACATTCTTTTATTTGGTATTTAAGTGGGAAGGGCAGAAAACCGTCTCATCCCCCCTGACAAAGACTCCATGGTGCTCTTTTAACCTCATAGGCCAAGTCAATGAAAGGTCAACTCCCTGCCTCTTCACACGCATATCCTTTAAACAGGAGGAGCTTTTTGTTTTGCCAAAATGTCTTTTATTTTGCTCAATTTGTTTCTGAGGGAGTAAGCTTCAGTAGAAGGAAATGGTGTTTGTGAGCAGCTGCGGTCACATGACAGGAAATGGCCTTTTCTTTGACCAGTGTTCAAGTACCGACTGATCCTAGATCAGATGTCTGGGACGTGTTCAGACACTCAAAGTGAGTTGACATTCGCATATCCTGCTCATGAAGTGTTGGATCATACTTAGTGAAATGTCAATGTTTTAATGGGGGCCTTTAATGTCAGATCAGGCACATTGTAACATTAACTCTTATTCTATCTCAAAGAGCTCTATTTGAAAATATATTTCTTTGTGTTTTTTATACAGTACATTAGAATTGTCAGAGAGACGACACCCTGGGTTTCATCACAGGTTAGAGGGCTGGATGCACATAGATGAATAGCTGGCATGTTGCAGTGGCATACAAAACTCCAGCATCAATCAAAAAGTTTTATGAACAAGAGGAGAGCTGCAGAAAATAGCTATAAAAACAAACATGCATTGATTCCCTTTCTGAATTTATTCTGAGCCAGAAGATGGCATTGAATGCATTGAAGCATTAAAATGTTGGGTCATTGCACTGAAGGCCTACATCAATTGATCCATTTTCAAACCTTAAATTGATATTGACCCGTTTCATCTCGACTCACACGATATGCTCAAACCACCCCACTAGCAGGTAAATTGGCCCACAAGTTAAAGCACTCAAGTTTTCGATAGGTGACCCCTTATTTGGGAGGAGTTCAGGGTAATCACAAATCTTGTTATTAACTAAGTCCTTACTGTGAGTACAAATTTTAGAGTCTCAGAGAAATCTTCAAATTATCTCTCAAATAAGGCTTGTACCATAATCTTCCATATTGAGTGGTTTGCACTTTTCCCTTCCCTGCTCAGCATTTGCCTCTTAAATAAGTGTCAAATATTTATGGGCTTCATTAATGTTTTTTACAGCAAGTCCTTGTTTTGTCTTTTGGTGCTGTAATTAGCCTTCCATATTTTTGAAAGTGCTTAGCAGCCAAGTGGACCCTGGGGGGCATGGGCTGAAAAGAGGAGGTAGAGCCTGACTTAATGTATAATGAAATTAGAGCAGAACCATTACAAAATTGAAACCTTGCACAATTTTTCGGGCCTATTCCATAAATGGGAATGTTCCTTTTTGCCAATCCCTCTTACTTTGCTCAGGTGCTCGTTAAGGGGGAAGTGTTTCACATCTAAAACATGTCCTTGCTTAAAGGTAACATCCAGTCTTCCTGTTTCTTTGGACAATGTAGTGTTATCGTTGCAATAGCATCAACCAAACATTTTTTTTTCATCAGAATAGTCAAAATATTGTAAAATCAGGGTTTGTTACTTATGTCAGTGGTTGATTTAAGAAAAGAACATGGTCATATGTGTGGTGTTGACAATAGTTCATACTCCTCAGAGGCTAAGTGGGATGTTGAGTGGGTTAGTAAATTTAATCTGATATAGATCCAGCTATTGAGTACTCATTTTTCCATATTGTCCATACCCTATTTTCAACTGTCATTAATCATATTTTATGAAATACCCTGGAAATGACTATTTAGTATCAGTATAATATGTCTTTCCTCCCTTTTCATGCTGAATAATTTGAATGTACGTTCTACCTTGCTCTCTGTGAGCCTTACTGCTCTGTTAATTAAGACTTCAGTGATAGACTGTTGGTTTACTATCTGTTAAAGTGAATTATCGATTGGAAATACAAGCGCACTTGCTGCAAATGCACTTCCCTTTCCCCCCGCGCTCTCCTGTCAAGCACATTGCTTTGCACTCCATGAATTATTCAAAAGGTGTTTTAGTTTTTGGATCCATTTCTTAAATTTTAAACCTTTGACCAGATTGAGACGACCAATAGAATCATTTGAAATTGTGATGGCGTCAAAGTGTTTGTCAGGATTTTCAGTCGCAACGTATTTCATTAATGCTCTGGCAGAACTTTACACTCATCAGCCAGCTTCCTGGTCCTTTGAATGCTAGATCAAAGGTTTCAAGATAGATTGGCCCAGTGCACAGCGCATTGACAAAGAATCACTCCCGCATGTGATGCGTTCTACCATCATGGTGTCTGTTCATTCTCCTCGATTTCTAATTATCCACAAGAGCGTGCTCACAACAGAGAGGCTGGGAGAGAATCATCTGTGTGCATGGTGACATTGCGGATTGTGATCTGCTCTGCTGACTGTATAAAGGAACATGTAAAGCATTGAGATCACTTCATTTCAAATTGGTTAATCCTGTCCTTTGATCAGTACCAAAGGACACCGTGTTAAATCATGTACATGAACATGGAGTTCTCTATGTTGGCGTAACGCCACTGCCTCGATCCAGTGAGGAGAATCTTCCACAGGCCCTTGGTAAAACACCAGCATATTTCCGTCATGGCTGTTGACATGATATAGCCTACTTTCAATCTGTGGCTTTGAGTGATGATAGTTTATAGGTTATGTCTCTGTCCTGTAGTATCTCTTGTATTTGATTCCTGCGAATCTATTGTATAAGAAATGTTAATATAATGGTAAAACAAACAAAAATCAGTATAACCCCTAACATGAAAGTGCAATAATTTACCATGTGACTATTTGTAGAATGTTTTTCATGACTTGGGACGTCTCACCTAACCCTAACCCTAACCCTTGTGTGTAGGCACACCATAACTACAACCAGTAGTTTGAGCCAAGCATTATTGCTGTAAGCATGTTGACCAGTTATTTGGTCAAGCCCTTGTTTGGTTAGGGTCATAGTGATGACCT
The DNA here is from genome assembly GCF_048128805.1 of Centroberyx gerrardi. Classification (NCBI taxonomy): domain Eukaryota; kingdom Metazoa; phylum Chordata; class Actinopteri; order Beryciformes; family Berycidae; genus Centroberyx; species Centroberyx gerrardi. The sequence continues at coordinate 10,192,516 of NC_136004.1, forward strand.
CAACAGTATTGTGTGTATTTGACCCTTTCTGCCTTAATGTGTTGCCTCCTCTGCAAAAGTACAGAAAATAAAGTTAATAATTTCCAGGTCTTTAAAAGTTTTGGGAACTGCAAAAACAGTGTGGGAAAATATTGTTCAGTCCTGATGTGCATATGACTACACATGCTATGCAATTGTAGACTGATTGGCATTTCATATATTGTAAACTTTATTGTTGAATATAGAATTATCTTCAGCTATAGAGTGCCATGGTCTTGTTTATCAACATCATATTGAACACATTCCAAAATCATCAAATATAATAAAGAAAATAAGGTAAGAAACCTGTTAATCCACAAGCATCATGTGGAACCAGAGGGCTGCTGACTTTAAAGGGACGTGTGCAATTAGACTGTACACACACACACACACACGCACACACACACACACACACACACACACACACACACACACACATCACCGTGGGAACTGGCAGAACTTCTGGAGAATTGCCCCCTTATCCAATTAAAATCAAGCCTGCTTCTCCTTCTCTGGCTCTTTATTCAGTGTGACAGCCCCACATGGAGAACCTAATAAGAGCTTTCTCTGACAGACAGCAGCTTGCTCCAGGGCTTCAGATTTTCTCATTTGAAGATAATTTAGGATGTAGACTATAGGTATCTCTGTCTACTATTAAAACTATGCCTTACGGTGGGTTTTTACATAAACCAAAGCCATTTTTCTTCAACTAGGCTGTAGGAGAAACAAAACAAAAACAAAAGTCTGTCACCCAACATTTAAAAAAGGCACCCTTCAATGACCAGCTCATCCCAGAATGCCTCCTTGCCATCTCATGGAGTTGGCTACAAAGTCAATAAGGCTGCTTTACACGGTCAAGGGGTTGAAAGCTGCTCTAATGCCAATACAATTGTCTCCATTGTTCACGTACAAAAATTGATGATTTAGTATGGTTGTCGGCTTCGTAAAACCCCAGCAGGGGAAAATTGGATTTGTTTAGAGCTTCCCTCCAGTGTTTCTTAGTTGAATGAGGACAGCCACACCAATCAACAGTGCAGCAGTAGTTTGGACAGCGATAGCCCGAGGTTTAGAGATGCAACCTTGTGACTGGGAGGCTGCTGATTAGATTCCCCAAACCCAGCAGAAAACCTCAACATCTTTGATTAGGTATAGATTAGGCATAGAGCTTTTTTGTAAGTGGAAAATGGACCAATTATGCCCTACTGTGGCCTCATCATTCTCGTGACTCACTGCTCCTGTTGTGTAAGTCGTACAGTAGTTTTACCACGTGTCACACATGTAAAAGTTTCTCTACCTCTTCCCCCCGATCCACTTCATTTCTTAGTTCCCTCTGTCTCAGTATGTCTGTGTATCTGTTGGTTTGGCTGTCTGTTTTTCTTCCCCTCCCTCCTGCACACAAGTCATATTTCAGTCCCGGCAAATCACAGTGGAAGCATCAGTTTATTTTTTGCTCCTTTTTATTGCATCCCATTCCCATGAGGAAACAAACCGTCCTTTAATACCGATGAAAGACTCCCTGGCTCGCATCACAGCTGAGGGCCCATATTGCTCTGCTATTTCTCATACTTCAGTCCCACATCATCAATACTGCCTTCCATATCAGCGCTGAAGCGTGGGGTCAACCATCTTCGCATTTAGAACGTTTCATAGTGGTGAGATGAGAAGAAAAGGGCCCCCTGCTGAATCTTAATTCCTGACAGAGCTGTGTTTTCCTGCCATTAACAGCTCACTTCAAGCTCGCCTTTAATGTCTAGCAAACAGGAGAGCAAAACCATGGCAACCTGGCACAGGTAGTTGCCAGGTTGTGCCCATTTACCTTCACAGTGATATTCTTTTAATGTGGAACGGCACTTTGTGATGAAAGAGCGACGCTGCTGTCCCCCTCTGAGCATGTCGAGGCTCACTCTTTTGTTGTCAGCATTTCTGCATTTGTCTTTTTGCTGCGACTCACATTTTTTTTGTGTCATTTGAATGCCACCCTTGCTTCTCAGCTGTTTGGTGACTCGGCTCAGGTGCTACATCTCTTATAACAATGTCCCTGTTTTCTCTCTCTGCCTCTCTCCAGGTAATATCAATGACTGCTCTCTGCACTACTACTTCTTCCTCCTGGCGGGGATCCAGGGCGTCACCCTGCTGGTCTTCCTCATTGTCTCTGTCAAGTATGACAAGCAGAAGGGCAGAGCAGGGAGCCTTAGGCAGAGTCTTTCCTCCTCTTGACCCCAGGACTGACGCCCACACAAGTCCCTGTATCCCTCGCACCATGTCTGCCTTTTCCATCGATATCGCTCAGTGTCAAAAGGACCTGCCCAATAGGTACTTAATAGTCAAAATGTACGAAATTTGGGGTTCCTGAGATTATTCTCTCAAAGTCCCACACGATCCTGTCATGAATTAAGAAAAGTTCTTTTAAATGTGTACTTCTTATTTAAATTATTTAAACTTTTAAGCAGGGATTGTTTACCCTACTTGGTAACAATAATGGTTTTACACAGGTACCACTGAAAGCTTCAAAGATTAATAGCAGTCACGAGGCAATTATCTAGGTTTTGATCCTTTTATATAACTACAGTACTTTCTTACCCCTGTGTGTTTACTCTTGTTGCCTTTCTTTGATCATTTGCACTTGACTTGAGGAGTGGTGCCATGTGAAGACAATATTCAGATATTTTCTAATCATGAAAAATGCTTAACTGCTTTTATGATTAGATTTTTATTTTTTGTTTTCTGGCACAGCCTTATGTTTGCAGGAATGACAGAAACCACTTTACTAACCATTTTACTGACTTTGGTGTGATGATGTCTGTGGTTGGACGTACACCCACAGTATGTTGTTTTTTTTTTTAATTAAATGTACTTGAATGTTAGAATTATTTTATCTTGATTCTGATTGGCCCTCTTGGTTTGCAAGAGCGTTCTTATCATCAGGATATCATCGTTTATGTACAGTACCATTGCAAAAACATCCAACTAGTGATCACAGTGAATGGAAAATTCTTCACACGCATTGGTCAACTGTGTGTTTCGCCAGTCACCAAAGTGTGGTTGGAGATTCCAAAATGTGAATATACAGTGAATGAAGCAATGATGGGACATATTCACTGCATCGCCGTGACTTGTTGGAAATTATTGTTGTGAATATTTAGAGGAAGTAGCTCTTTTGTTTTGGGCAATGAAAAATTCCAGATGAACGCACTGTAGATAGATTTGTATTGTCCTCAGAAAGGAAATGTGTTTCCACAGCCTGTTAATTACATACTGTATATCCACATAACTCCACCCTACAAACCCATTATGCACAGAAAGCATCATACATGAATACACTCACATGTCCTCATGTCACAAGACTCCATGACTCCTCTAAAGCTGCAAAGCGGTTGTTAATTTCTGGCCAAGCTGCAAAACCACAAGTCATAAGTTTCACATAAACAATTGGTTAGAAATCTAACCAGGCAACCTTGATTATTGTTTATAAAATAGCTATGGCATTCATGCTTGCATAATGACAGAAATGAGTTTTGTCTTTTGAAATGTAACAGAAAATTGGTGAAAAAATGTAACCCCAGTTATCAATCTCTTTTTAAAATCTCCTAGATAAATAACACATAGACACAGTTAAACCATAATAAAACCAGGAACTTTTTTACAAATGAGGCCCCTTATGCCTAACCTTAAATTACTTTTTTTTTGTTTTGTTTTTTTGTGATGGCTTTCAGCTTGGCCAGGGAGTGAAAACCTTGAAAATCTGTGATTCATTTGATTCATTTGTTTTAGCTTTATACTGTTGTGTGTGTTTCTTATCCTCAGAATAAACAAAAGGTACAGAATTTTATTAATAAAAGAAACCTCTCAGGGCTCTAGGGGAGTAGTGTCAAGTGATATTGCACACCAGGAAATGTAAAACTGCCTTTGAGAGCTCAAAACGTATTGTTTACACACTCCTGTGCTGTAAATGATGTTACATTTGTAACAGAAACCAGAAGCTATCTCAATAGAAACCAGAAGCTATCTCAATGACAGTATGCCTGTTTTAGCGATTTTAGTTTGTGTTGTGTTTGTTGGAGAAGTGGATGTTCCCTGTTTTGTTGCATATTTTATATATACTTGCTTTGTCATCTCGATCATCTGAAAAAAGAGTTTTTATTTTGGAAATATATTCAGTTTTAATAATGCTGCAGTACTGGAATGTTGTTTTGTGGTTATAATCGTGGCCATTAAAGGATATTAAATTCTAAGTGGTGTTTGCCATTTTTTTGCATTATATCAAAACAGTCATTGTCTGTCATAAATAACAGCCAGTTCAGATAGACAGCATGACTGATGGAGCATCACCTGCTGATGTCACGCGCCTACTGTAATACAGAGGTTTTAGGACTAAAAGGCTACTTAAAGCCGGTTTCCTCGCTCACTGTGCTGCTTGTAATGCCTGGTATGCACTTTTCTTTTTCTCGCCACCAATAGCGCTCTGTTATGCCCCATGGCTGAGTCTTGCAATTTATCACCTGCTCTTCAATTGGCGTGAATTGTCTGGCTGAACAAAGAGTAAACAGGTGCAGAGTGTTAAAGCCTGCCAGGGCGCTCTCATGATTAGGGTTATGGTTTGTGGGTCCTAAGGCAAGTCACTTTAAGTACAGTGTCTATATTATTTATAATAGAAACAACACGCCCTGTGGCAGGCTGCTGTGAAAAAGGTTGAGGTGCAAAGCCTCGTTTTGATGAGCTTTTGCGTTCCCTACCGAGGCGGCGGCGTATTTCTTGGTAGCTTCATCCGACAGATTGGAATCAGCGCATCATCACAGATCATTTTTTAATGCGAAGGCCTTGCAGCCACGACACCCAGAGAGGGCCATTTCCTGTTGAAGTCGGTCAGACAGCCCACACAGGCATGACTGAGTAGACGGCTTGATGTTCGAAACCAACACAATGCCTCGGGTCATAATTCTAGTGTGGCGGCTTGTTTCTCATGTTGAGAGGAATTTCTGACAGATCTGAGTGGTTATGCAGGCGCTACTGCAAGGCAATAAAACTGAGAAATATAGTTTAGGCACTGGCTTCCCAATGTTTTAAGTTGATTTATGGGCCAGGATTTAAGAAAACAACAGTGCCTCGGAGAGAGCAGCCCCTGCATACATTTATATGTGCTAGTGGGGCTTTATTTGAGCATGGCCCGTGAGCCGAGATAAGGCATAACCCAGGTATCAAGTTTATAGAGTCTGCTGAATCTCACTTTGATAGTATTTAAAACTTGTAAGCTGTTTTTCTTTCTACCATTCACTCAGAAGTCCATTCAATAAAGCTCTAACTTTTAAGTAGTTTGGGCAAGCTTGACAAGTTGAGCATTAAGGTATTTAAACCAAGATTGTGGAGTAAAGATCCAGAAAGTTATAAATACAAATGGATTTCAGTGGGTGGGTTTTATTTACTCCAAATGTCTCTATTTCAAAAAGTGCTATCAACAAAAAAAAGTTTTAAGATATATGACATTTCGAGGTCTCCAGGTAGAAATTTTATGTTCAGAGCATTAACAGCTCTGTAAATGGGGTTTACATTTCTTTTATGAATGCAGTTGCTGTGTGTATTTCCTGCCATTATATTTATTGCTTGACTAAGCACATTTTCCATTTGTGTGCTGTAAATCAAGCAATTTTATCTCCTCCCTGTCTGCTCTAAACGACTTTCAGGGGGTATGTGGCAGTCTAACATAATCTAGAGAATGTTAACTTGCTTTTAATTAACTCTTACCTGTGTAATGAGAGACTGGCAGATGCTCCCGAAGATGTTCCTCCTGTAATTGGTGGATTAGGAAGTATCATCACATGTTAATTAAGATAAGCTAATGCAGACACAACGTTTAAAAAAAACGGTCAAGCTGACAAATCACCCATCCCTAAGTATTAATCATCACCATTTACACAGGCCTAATTATCTTATCTGCCCTTTCTGTGCGATTCAAGATTGGACAGCAGCCTATTGTAATGGACAAGAGACTATATTACTTAGTTGAGTAATATTATGTTTGATTCATGGTTTATCTGTTTCAGACACGCTATACCAATGGAGTAATCATGCTGAGGGGGATATGATATATTGAAAAGAAAACATATGTAGAGCCTCTCCTAATCTCCTGTTCCAGCCTACTGATTTGAATCGCTATTACGGGTTAAGAAATGTGCTTTCCTTGTTGCTTGGATGGCTGTTTTCTGTGGAGCTGAGCACAGCGGTGGGTTAAGGATGTTCATTCAGACAGATGATCTGTGAAATAAGCAACCGTAAAATGCTTTAACAGCGTACATCTATCTGGATTTGCGGCATCAGCCTTGGCTATTATGTGGAGGCTCTGTGGTGTAGAGCATCTTATTTGTACAGAATGGGGCTTGACTCCCATAAAAGAGTACAGGTATCAAGATAAATCTCTCTCAGCCGTGATGAGGAATACCACTCTTGCCAGGTGTATCTCGGTGGCCCTCTGACCTTCTCTTGTTTTCCAGCAGGCAGAAAAATGTCCCGGCCCGTCTCGGAGCGCTGGTTGATACAGTATTTCGCCGCCTGCGCCAGGCTCCCCCACCGGCCCTCCTAGGCCTATATATCTAAATGACATGGTTGGGTACTCGCCTCTTGCTGCTGAAGGGCTTTGCCAGCCTGTTGTTCATTGCCTTTGGGTTTTTGAGTCATCGCTGATATTTTTTTTTGCAGTGGATGTGTTTGTACGGGTGCGTGTGTGTGTGTGTGTGTGTGTGTGTGTGTGTGTGTGCGTGTGTACGTGCGTCTTTGTGTGCTCTGTTTTTTGTCGTCCCACTATGGAGCACCGGTCAGGTGGGAGAGAGTGTTTACAAGGCACAGATTTGGCACGAGGGTTGTGTTTATGAACAATGTTGTCTTTGGTTCCCTGCGGCTCCATCTGTAAAATTCGGTCGGACCAGAATGTCAAGCTGACCTTGACAGCTGCTCCTTCCCTCCTCTGTAACAGTGTGAGGGTGCATTTAGGTGCTGTAAAACTACGGTGAACTATTAAAAAAAAAAATGAATTCAAAAGAAACAACATAAATCAAACAGCGAATAATCATTTGGAAATTGCAAATACAGGCCCTGCACATTAGGACCACAGGGAGCACAGCCAACCATTAGTGAGAGTTTGTTGGTCTCACATCATCAATTTAATTAAAAATCCATTTAAGACGGAGGCCTGGGGAAGATTTTTTTTTTTTTCTCTGGGCAAGTCAGGACTTCAAGGCCAACAAAAACAACTCTTGAGTTTCCTTGTTCCAAGACTGGAGCTGAATACAATCATCATATCTCCTATGCCATATCCCAGCAGGAGTGAACACACATCTAAAAGCAGAGGGGGGAGGGCCTGGGGGGCCTCGGTTCCTACGTGAAAAGTCCAAAGCCACCGACGATGGTCACGGAAAGCGAGTCGCAGTGGTGTGTTAATTACACAGGGCCCTCCATCAATCATGCCCCTTGTGGCTGACAGTTAAATTCCTCCCAGGCCTACAGCGGCTCTCCTCGCCCTTCACAGTCCACAGGCTGAGCGCGGCAGCCACAGTCCCAGCACACCGCGCGCCGCACATGGACCCCGCATCAGTCCCCCTACCGCCGCTGATAGAGCCACAGCACCAGCCCAATCACACAGGGGAGAGAAGATAGCAGCGCAGGAAAAAAACTGAGGAGAAACAGAGACAGAGACAAAGGAGTGAGGAAGGAGAGTTTTCTCTGTCTCTTTCTCTCTCTCTCTGTTGTATGTGTGTTTGTGTTGGTCAAGATTGATTAGAATCTTGTCTATCTGTGAATGTTTTCAATGAAATTACTATACTAACATTTGTGACTCCATAGTGTAGATTGAATGTCTTAAATATCATGTTGGATATGTATCAAAACAGGTGTGATCAATCAATAAAATCAATAAAATCAATACTCCAATACCTTCAATCGGGTCTATCAATATATTGAGGGAATGCATTTACCCCCTGATGAAGGCTTCTTGCTGCTGAGTTGAGTGTGCGATTTTACGATTTGATTACTTTTTCCCATTGGGGGGAAAAGAAAGTGATTTGCTACATTTCCCAGAATGCCTTTCAACAACCTCCCTAAGAATGGGCGTGAAGTTGTTGTATTCAGCTCCTGGTTACACAGTATGTGTAGGTGGAGAGAGTGATAGTGATAGTGATAGCATAGTAAGAGCAACAGAGCTATTTTTTCCAGTTGAGAAGAAATGAGTCCCGCCCCTTACTCAAAGTGTGACATGTCTTGTGGCTGCATTGCATTCTGGTAGACAGAGGCTGTCGTTTCTGACATTTTCTCCGTCACAGCTGCCCTGAAAATATCTTGACATGACGCCATGTCATCTACATTTGGCCATTTATCTGTTTGAATAAGAAAAAAACACCAAAAAAACAAAACCCAGAAATGCAAGGTACATTGCCAATAGCTGATTGTAACACTGTTAAAGTGTTTTAGGGGGGATTTTTCCTTCAACAGTAGAAAGGCCAAGCCGTGGTCGATTGATGGCTGTTTTGAAATTTGGAATTTAAATATCTCACCTTTCAAAATGTCTGTGTATGACTTTTAATAGAGCCTCTACAATTTTCTCTAAAAATCAGTGCTATAATATTTTCAAAATCACACAAGAAAATAGTAGTTACAACTATGTTTATCTCCTTCAATTGATGGCTTGTTGGCATTCTATTAGAGCCCAATCCACGGCCTTTCTAGTGTTAATTCAGTAGCACAGAGCGGATCAATAGCAACGCAGTTGGAGTAGGGAGGGGAATCAGTCAACAAGCTGCTTGAACTAACTAAATAAAAGTATGAACAGAGCCACTAAACATGCATGAAGGTGTCAGGAGGAGCTGCGTTCAGCGCAGCCTTGTTGACACAACAGAGCTAGTGTTGATCTAAATGGTGTGCCTAATTACACTCTAGCTAGTGCTACCACTTGCTAAAGTAGCTCAGCCCCCCCTCTTCCTGCTGATGGTAATGTTGTGACGGCGACTGATTAACAATCTGATCCACACTGCAAGCAATTGCACAGCAGCAGTTAACATAATGTGAACATTTCTCTGCTTGATGGAAAATAATAATAATACAAAAAAAAATGCAATCAGCCCACACCACTGTGACAATAATAAAGTTCATCGAGCAAAATGCAATTTTTCAGCTGACTGGCTTTGTTTAGGAAGTTTTCAAAGATGATTATTGTTTGCGCAATTATCTGAATCATAAGAGATCCATTTCCTAAAAGAAACATTTCCCACCTTGCCTCGATTATTGCCCCACATTGAATCCACACACACCCTGTTTGAGGAGATCCAGAGCAATTTACATTCCATTTTGTCATCGGTAAGCTTTTCGAGAGGCCTCCAGAGACGGAGGTTAATGAGACCATCATTGGCAAAACTTTAAACTCGGGGCTGCAGAGGAAATGTCACAGTACCATGTTGTCCAGTCATTATTCAATTTAAAAGCCCTTCCATACAGGGGTTGTCATGTTAGTGTACTGTGCTCTAATAGATGTGATGAGAGTATTAATGGACACTGCCTTTCTCCCCTGGCCAGCGCTAAAGAGGAACAGATTGCATTGTGGCTTGTGGGTAAATTGTCATCTCATAAAATACTCCCGCTACCAAGATGAATGTGTAATTCATTTACCGTTCCCCAGCCACATTCCCTCAGCTAACCCCAGCAAATTGGCAAATTGTCCCTCAGGATGTGAGAAAAGAGTGGCCTTAAGATGTTGCGGTCAATAAAAGCTGATACACACTCTTGACATTGTTGTATATTCCTTAAATGATATGAAAATACAATATACAGAGCAACAATACAATGCCTTGTAGGAGACTGGTCAGTATATACATAGCAGGTCTTCTACTGTGTTAAGGAGGATGAGGATGATCTGGAAAGTTGTGCCTTTTTTCTCCAACCACATGCAGGACTTTCTGTTGGCTTGCTTTGGCCTTTCCCAGAACTCCTCCAAAGAGTAAGGATCTGGCATAGGAAATTAATATCCGAAATGTTACAAAACTTCCAAAACCATTTAATGTGTACACACACCCTGAACATCTATCTAGTCATATTACTGTACGTTTTTAAATCTACATGTCATCTGTATCACGGGTCATAGTTAATGCAGATCTGTCCTGGGAACATTGTTTGATTCTATCTAAACTCATAATAATAAAACCATGATAAAAAAAGGTAATTATGAGATAAACAAATGGTCAAAAAAAAAAACAGCAACAACAAAAAAACAACCTGACATCCTCATTCATTGACATATTTTTCAAGTTAGTGATTTGCCATCAGTCATATGTGGTATCATGACTATTTTTGTCCTCTTGAATTCAATGACCCTTTGGCAGTTTTGGGTGATTCAGAAGAAAATTAGCTCCTCTTCACCTACCTAGGGGTCCATTTTCTGTCCAGACCCACTTTCCTATGAAAGGCATAAGGGTGAGTTTGTTACAAGTGCACAGAGTGCACTACGCCACCTCTTTTAAAGCACTGTCATTTAACCTTTCCATGTAGTTGCGCAGCTCCTTGGAGTCTCCCAGCTCCACGTCTTGGCACACCCACTTAATGTCCTGGCTGTGGCTTATGCTGAGCGTGTTGACTGTGGGGTAGCTATTGTCTGGCGGGATGGTGGTGAACGTGGTGAACTTGACTCGCTTCCTCTTGGTGGTGGGTGAGTCTCCTTTGCTGTCCTTGGCCGAGCAGCCCGTGTCCGCCGCCCGGTGCACTTGGCCCTGCACGTTCTTCTGGGCCGAGCCCCCGTTAAGCAAGTGGCTGCCCTCCTCGAGCCCGCTGCTGGAGTCCATCATGGAGGTCTGCTCCTCCTGCTGGGGCGACAAGCTGACCTGGCTCTCCAGCAGCTCCGCCTCGTTCCCCAGCCACACCCAGTCGTGGGCGTGGTTCATGCTCTCCTGGCCCTCGATGGACAGCTCCTTGTGGCGGTATTTGAGGGTGTAGGAGATGCAGTTGATGAGAAACACCAGGATGGCCAGGCAGAAGACCCCCAGCAGGGCGTACATGCCGATCTCCAGGTCCGTGAGCCCGCGTGCCGTCTGGACCAGGTCGTCGTCCATGTTGCGGCCGCGGGGGAGGTCCACCTGGGCGGGGAAGTCGGCGAAGTCGATCGGCACGTTCTGGCTGCTGTCGTCGGACAGTTTATCCCCGTTGGGTCTGCGCATAATGGCACTTCTAGTGGTGGTGGCCCTCCTTAAGACGCCGTCCTCCATGTCGGAGATGGAGCTGCCGTAGTAGTGGGTGTCAAGGCCGGTCCTGTCCTGGGAGGGGGACAGCCTGCCTCTGTTCTCCATGTCTTCTCCGTCTGGGCTGTAGTCGCTGCCCCCTCCCCTGGAGCTGTCACTCTGGCCGAACTTGACTCTGACGTTACAGTTCCCCGCTGCCAGGATGCTGCGGCGCTTGAACTTCTGGCAGAGCTCGCAGACAGTCATCTCCACCCTGACCAGCAGGCCCTGGCCCTCCGCCTCCGTCACGATGACAGGCCATTTCCAGGAGGGGTCCTGCTGCACGGTCACTACCTCCTCGTCCAGAGAGGTGGCTGTCAGGACAAAAAAGTCAGGGTTGTACAGGTCTAGAGGAGCCATGGAGCCGTCACTGAACTGTAGCCAGGCGCTGATCAGGGCCTCCTGTGGAAACACACAGACAGCATTCACATACACAAAGACAAAGAGTTAGAGAGATCACTAAACCATACAGAGAGAGAGAGAGAGAGAGAGAGAGGGAGGGAGAGAATAGAAAAAGTTTGTGGAAGAGACACAAGGAGAAACTTGCTGGCTTTAGTATTAAAAAGAAAAGGAAATTGTACCGTAATCAGTGCTGCAAAAGTAACAAAACTAGCCTCATTTCATAAAAACAGACTGGAACAAATTATTTTGCTTTCAATTTATTGCAAGGCCTTGTTGCTGGGTAGTCAGATATATTTCAGCATCAACCAGATTGTTTTAAAGCACTGGCCACATTATTCCATCGTCTTAACTGGGACTTGCCTCCCCTACTTTTTAGGCGCTTGTTCCTGTACAGCAGGTGGGCAAAAAAAAGAAAAGAAAAACGTGAACGCTACTCTGCCAAGAATAATGTTCTTCTCACAAGAATAATGGAATGGTAAAAATAAGACACACAAAGATTGTCTGTGTTTAATGTCCCTTTTGTAGATGCACCACAGAGATTTATGTGTGGAGCTTTCTAATGGTGTAAGTCGAACACTAGCTCAGTAAGTCCCGTGGTTTCGCTAACTCAGCGGCTATTCCCTCTAAGCTGAGGGGGATACAGATGAAAAGATAGGGGGAAAAGATCAGACACTAACATTAAAGATTGTTCATGCGAATGAGGATTTGCCATATACAAGCATCTTAAGACCTTTTCCTACTGCAATTTCGCAATTTGCCTTTTAATATTGCCAGAGGACAAATCCCCGGAGGCACAAGAGGAGATCCCCACTGTGGTCCGTCAGTGCTCTCTAATTACTGACACCAGAGGACTTACAGTACCGCCTGCTTATCTCCGTGCAGACATTTTGCGTTTGGAGATAGGGCAGATAAAGTAGCCTTCCTATCCTCCCTCACTCGGGGGAAAGGGATGAGGAGGAATGAAAAGGAGCAGCAAGAGAGTGTTTGAGGGGGCCTGATGGGCAGATCAAAGGGGCCACAATGAGGGAGCTGGGGCAAATGAGAAGGGGAAGCAAAATATGATAGGACAGCTCAAGTTTGGGCTGTAAGTCATATTTTGGTACAGAAGCTGTGGTGTTGCTTTTGCACGCTCCCAGATTAAGTTTCCCGTTTCTATTAGATGCCCAAGGAAACACATTCTGTCACACTCTGGCTTTCAAGCCTTGGAGTTAAGAGGGTTAGGAATGCAGTGGAACAAACAAATGCACATGTGTGTTTGAGCACATGCGCGCTCATGGCTTTCTTTGATCGTTAAATTTCTCATTCAAGGACTCTGATAGTGTGAAATGGAATCTGAAAGTATGCCTTTTGTTTTGGAAAGTACAGTAATCAAGGCTGCAGAACGCACATCTTTGGCCTCAGCAGATACATAAACCACTCTCTTTTATCAAAGGGCCGTCAAACCAAGGAAAAATACATGAATAGATGAAAGATTATCTCCAGGGGATAATAATTAAGGTGGTAAAATAATTTTACATTATTCTATGTGTCAATCAAACCTGGCCAAACTATTTGCAAATGATTCTTGGGGTTTGTTTTAACACCATTACATCAGATGGCTAGGTTTGCAGCTTCAGATAGCATCATGTAAGATTCAGTTACGGAAAAGTATACAAAATCCACTTTCAAATACTACAGTATGTTATGTGTATTATGGTGTCCTGACCTGTTTGGGACTCTGCAGGACCTCCTGTGTGGTTGTGGTAGCCAGGATGGCCCTGTTGCTCCCTGGACTAAGCTGCAGGGACATGGAGAGGCCCGTGACCAGCTGGACCCCCAACTCTGTGATGGTCACTTTGTCATCCACTACGGTGATGGTCTTCTCTGCCAAGATGGAGTCTGACAAGGGAGACAACACCTGGGAAGAGAGAGAGAGAGAGAGGGAGAGGGAGAGAGATTGCAGATTACATTTGTGACATTAAAGGCATTTTAAATGAAACGCATGAATTGAGATTTTTTCTGCAAAACAAGTGCAAGTTTTGCAGTGCAAAAACTCCACAGGAATGACCGCTTAGCACCAAAGACGTCACCAGAATAAAAACAATAATCTCTCGGATTACCACTTTAACTTCTGATCATTGAGGTGATTTAAGAAAATGTCTTTCCAGGCATTTCATCTGACATAAAAGGCTCACGAGCACCTGTGCAATATGCAAAAAACGACACACAAAAACTACTTTTTATTTTATCTCTTTACTCAGGTTGAGTAGATCAAACAACGGCTCCACTTGGCTGCCACCCAACCTCCCTACCTCTGGTAGGTAAGAATCCATTCCCTTTGATTATTACTGGTAATCCACAGGAAAGGCACCCTTTAGCCTAAATAGAGAGAGGGGGAGTCTAATTTCTGTTTGTGATGACTGCATGCTGTTTGAGGCACATGTGATGTTTCTCTGCATGCATCCATACATCCAAGTCCTCCACATGTACCGGTCTGCGGGGGGCTGTCAGACTTTGGGCTCGTTTTAACACCGAATAAGTGTTTTCTGATCTATGTTTGTTTTCGTGAAAGTGTTCAGCTGCATCTGTCCAAACAGGCGGGGACGGGGGACAGGGGAGGCAGGTGTGGATGCTTGTGGAGGTGAGGACACGTCTGCACATAGACAGATGGATGAGTCCTCCATGCCGGGCAGCGCATCCCTCTCACACACATGTCATTAGGGGACTGATATTCATCCAGTTCGCCTGAGGAGCCTGACAAACCAAAGGGCCTAGGGGGAGGGCCCGTTCGCTGTCACCACAGCCCAAAGCAGCCTCCCAGAGCCTGCAGCACATACTATGACGCACTGATAGCTACCTGTCTGCAGCAGACAAAAGGAGGTAGCAGTCAAACCACAGCACAGACAAAAGCATCTGTTGTTGTCCCTGAAATAAACAATATGTTCAAGTTCCTCCAGTATATTATTCACCTTTCATGAGTTTGTTTTCAAATGCATTTGTCGAGATAGAATAGTGTAGGATAGTGAAAAGAAGAATAGTGTGTTTTACTGTTATTAACTGCAATTCAAATGATGCAAACCTGCCTGAATGGAAGGCATGGAAGGTGGTATGTGTAAAGTTTTATCATTACCACATTCTTTTTCAGACGTTTGTATAGTTACTGTAAAGAAATTAGATTAGTGCAAAAGATTGGCAGCCTCGACACTGCGCTTAACATTGTGTTGGATTGCTTTACAACACAAAGGGATACGAAACAGGAAGACGGCATTTCTCAGAGTTTCTTGCAAGGGCAGACTGAACAAGTGAATGCATCAAAGTTATCAAGGGCTGTTATTGGATCGTATCCTTCCCCTTGCTCTCCACAGGGAGGGGGGAGGAGGACAGGTAGTGACATCCTGTTTGAGATGGGAAGCAATGGGAAATGAGGTCTTAATTTTGACAAACACTGGCATGAGATAGAGGGTACCAATCGTCTTGACCATGGTTTTGTTTCTTTGCGGTAATTACACCAACGTACCCAAATTAATTTGACAATGATATATTGATTGTTTGATTGTTTAAAAATGCTGCCCGTACCACCTTTAAGCAGTTGTTTAGGGAAAGCGCTGACACATGGCCTACCTGGATAGTGGTCATTCCCATGTCAAGTCCCACCAGTATTCTCCCGTCCAGCAGCTGTGCGATCTGCGGGTCCTCTACCTTCAGGAAGTCCCACACCAGCTCTGTGATGTCCACCTGCCAATCAGTGCCCAGCATGAAGCTCATCTGCCCCCGAGGATCAGCTGACTCAGCCACAAAGTGGGTCAGCACTCTGACCATGGCGTGCTGGTACTGCAGAGTGCAGCTTCGTCCTCGTCTGTCTTCATCGTCCTCATCCTCGCTGTCCCGTGTGGACCTGCCATTTAGAAAAAAAAACAGTCAAATAACACTATACAACAAAGCAGTCGGATGGGTCAAAGACACATTCCATGTAAATTGAAGACGCAGGCTCGAAATGTTGCTTGTATGAATTAAATTAAGTATTTGGGAGCTATTGTGTGCGGATTCTTGTCTTTAATTTACATTCATTTGTTTTTCAGACTCAGCACCTGGAAAGCAGATGTGCATGTGTTTACTTCACAATTATTCAAAGACACATTCCAACAAGATTCTTATGTACCCTACTTTGAATAAAACAGTTCAGACAGTTCACATGTGCTTTAAACCATTTTATCAAAGCCGTAATACCCCAGAGGACGCTCTTATGGCTACTTCAGTGCTGATGGCGGCACTCAGCTGCTGCTCAAACCTATTGCATCACTGTCATACCCATAATCACAGCAAAGAATGGCCTGTCGGGTATCATTGCTATATTAGAGCATAAAGACAGACAGTGTCTAAAATGATTGTGGTTTATGGAATAGAAAAAAAAGATAGCCTCACTCTGCATTGATGCTTGCTTTGTGTGTATTTTCAGCAAGGTTTAAACTTCAACTGATCTTTGTCAGGCATAGATTCATACTACAGTGTAAGCCATACACACATATTTACAGAGATGAAGATCAGATGAAGATGAAATGTTGCTGATTAAACAACTAACAGAGCATCAATCCAGTGTACAGATATTGTTTTTTCTATCTCAGTGTCGCATCTGTAGTATGGAGCACCCAGTCAGGATTTTGAATGTGCATACACCTCCTTACTGCTTTACTTAATAGCTTCCCTGATAGCTCTGTTGGTAGCAAATCTAATTTGATTACTGTACGCAACAAATCAACCTCCAGAGGCTGAGCTATGTCTCAGTGGGAACATTACTTTGAGCGTGACAAACTAGGTTTAAATGGTTACAATATAGCAACAATAATAGATTTTGCCCATAACTGTTTTTATTTTGCTTCAACAAACAACTTTATAAAAAAAATACAGATAAAGCACCCTGAGATGGTGAGAAAGCAATGTTTGATCGGTTGATCTGGGAGAATAAATGCTGCTACAGCTCTTCAGTCTTACAGTGGGACGCAGTTGGGACTCTTGCAAACAGCAAAGTGCTTTGTCAACAAAGCTAGTAATCATATACTATAGGCCCACACCCGCCTTGCAGTGTCTAATCATCGCCATCTTTCCCTCTTTCTCCCTCCTTCCCTCCCTCTTTCCCTCCCTCTTTCTCTCTCTCTCTCTCTCTCTCACACACACACAAGTTGAGATCATGATAGAGGGGAGAAGAAAAGAAATTAATCTCTTAAACTGTTCTTTCTTCAGATTATCCGCTCTGCTTGTCTCTTTCTGTCTGAATCCCCTGAGAAATCTGCCTGCATGCGGAGCTGTGGGAATAAAGATGTTAGCTGCACGCAGTAGAGAAAAGCCTAGAGTACAGTGAGATGTGGAGTTAAGGGCTCAGGACCTTCACTGACAAGATAGGACAGATTTCTAGACATGGGTTATTTCACAAGCTACTGAATGACAGGCATTCACAGAGGGAATCATTTCACTGTGGAAAATGGAGGCTCTCGGAAAGAAACCTTTTGGCTTCGTCATACTGCAATATCGCGATCACAACACCAGTGAAAGGTTCAAGATCAACAAGTGATCCAGCCAAGTGATAGATGACAAGATCACCGACAGTGAAGGTTATTGGACTTGATAGCTTTCTCGCCCAGCGGCAAGTCTCTGGACATGAGAAGAGCACGATGTCACATTTTGGTTACAGAATGTGCCTTTGAACGTAGCTTAAGAACAGAGTAGAGAGAGGGGAAGAGAGTGAAGATGAACATGCAGTGGCCACAGCACCAGACTGGGATGGGGGCCTATTGATCGGGCCACAAAGGGTTTGTAGAGCAGCTGTTTTCCCTTTACGTTACCCTGCTAATATGCCTCTGGCTTGTAGTTTAACAGTTACTCTTTATTTGAAACCTAGTGAATAACAGCAGATTGGTTATGCCTGACTAGGCCCTACATGACAGATTTATTGCTGCTAATTAATCCATCATGTCAGCTTTTATTTGCTATTCATGTGGCTTCTATGTAATTTGCAACACACATAAGCGGAATAGTGTGCCAGCTTACCAGGCAAGGATGTTTTTGAGTCAATACTGTTTCTAATTGAATCAAATACATGCTGCTTTTTCACTGGGTTAGCCAGTCATGGTTACATCAAAGGCCCTGAACCAAATTCACATATAACCTAAAAAAAAAACAAAAACACATTTTTATACCTATTCTAAAATTGACTGACAAGGCTTGTGATTCAAGGATCGTTGAATAAACATTCATTTTCCTTTTACAGTTCCTTACAAATTAATGTTAGTAAACATTTGGATGTTCAAACAGCATTTGAAATTTGTCCATTCTTGCTCAATGAACTCACACTGGTACTCCTCAATTTTACAAACGGCACAGAACACCTTCTGTACTTTGACATATTGATTGAATCAGCATTTATACATACAAATACAAACACTTATACCTTAGTCAGGTGTAATGGCTGAGTAGGATTCAGGTGTAAACGGGCTGTTCGTATAGTAGAACCATTTTAGCTGTGGTATAAATCTAATGTGCTGGTGGCTAGGCAGCGATCTCAAAATCTAATCTAAGGTTAATCTAATAGACAAATCAGACTCAGCTCAGAGAACAACCTGCTTCAGAAAGCAATTTTTCTTTCCGCTCCATTCACTCCCATGCCCAGTTCTGGCTTAAGAGGAGATGCTGCATATTAATGTTTGAGTCATGCTGATTTTTGTTGTGCCCCGTGGATCCTGTGCTGTATTTGTTTTGGCATTTTGCTGCATGTTATTTTCTACTGCAAAAACATAATGAAGGTCATTTGGACAGCAATAGGCAGTGCTGTCTCTATATACAGTAGCTCTATCCAGCAACAGTAAACGTTGTTCAAATCTTCCTTGGAATTCAAGAGCAGCTGCTTATTTTACAGTAGATAGAGAACAGTCAGTACAGTTTTACAAGTCGGCACTAAGGACAAGATGAACAATTGAGTAATGAAAACGGATGCTAATTTATAAACACTATAAAATAGGGAAAAAAATATATCTTTGAAGAAGTATTAAAGGAGTTGTGCATGCTGAGTGCTACGCCTACACTTAGGCCTGCTGTCTGTGAAGGCTTATCTTGTCCATGTTCTGACAGAGCTTAGAGAGGGGAAAGGTGGGGTATACAGGCAGTGACAATCAAACAGTGCTAACATGTCTGATGTCTCTCTCTCTCTCTCCCTCTTTTCTCTTTCTCCCCTACATTACCATGACTGTATCTTTCCCTCTGCTTGCATTATCTGACTCTCTCTCTCTCTCTCTCTCTCTCTCTCTCTCTCTCTCTCTCTTTTCTCTTTCTCCCCTACATTACCATGACTGTCTCTTTCCCTCTGCTTGCATTATCTGACTCTCTCTCTCTCTCTCTCTCTCTCTCTCTCTCTCTCTCTCTCTCTCTCTCTCTTTTCTCTTTCTCCCCTACATTACCATGACTGTATCTTTCCCTCTGCTTGCATTATCTGACTCTCTCTCTCCTCTCTCTCTCTCTCTCTCTCTCTCTTTTCTCTTTCTCCCCTACATTACCATGACTGTCTCTTTCCCTCTGCTTGCATTATCTGACTCTCTCTCTTTCTCTCTCTCTCTCTCTCTCTCTCTCTCTCTCTCTGCTTTTTTTCTCTCTCTCTCTCTCTCTCTCTCTCTCTCTCTCACACTCTCTCTCTCTCTCTCTCCCTCTCTCTCGGTGTGGCCATGACTTGCCAGCCTGGCAGAGGGAGGAAGGTCCCAACACTGACTATTGTAGCTGATTGGCTCAGCTCCTTGTGGGCTTATGGACAGTGGACCAAATGCCCATTCCCGCCAGCATGCGTGCTGCTACTTTGCAAGGTCAAGCCTGTTATTCCCAGATAAACAAAGACGGGTGGAAGACAGGGAAAAACAAAGCTCTCGGCGGTCCATCGGCAGTGGTCTGGCGTCCACAATGACAACACGACTCGGCTGTCCCCGCTGATAAAGGCATACCGACACACAGCTAGGGGAGCGACATCCTTGACAAGCCACGGCATTAGTGGAATGCTGCACCTCTGTCAGTCAAAACAAGAGGGAAGCGAGGATAATTAGAGGAGCCACACTGGCGCGTAGGTCGACTCCAAGTCCAAGTCCAACCTCAACGCTTTTCCTCGAGTAATTACAGCAGGTAGGCTGATAGCTGCTCCGTCAATTGATGGATGTCAACAGCTGCAAAGTAGCAGTGCACAACAGCGTTTGGCACAGGTACTGCTAGTGATGAGGCCCCAGGGGAGAGGTCTGACCTCAAGACAGCTCTAATAATGTTCCGTCCTACTCAGGACCAGCAGGCGCCACGGCAAGCCACCTTAAGCCAGTCACAATGACAAGCTGTATTGCACAGGTCAGCCATTCCGTTATCAGCCTGGAGCTGTCAGTAGACTGGAGCTGGAAGAATACAGGCAGAGTTGAGTCGAGTCACAAGTCTCCTCATTATCTTATCTAAGGCCGCCATGATTGAAATCGAATACATGGGCTAGAATAACAGCTATACATTACCCACTTCAGCCAAGTTATTATTTATGCAATAGTAGACAAAGGTCTCTGATTATTATCATTTATGTGAAACCATAAAAGGGAAAATGTGATAGCATGGCACTTTTGATAAAGAATAAAAGCAAGAGTTCATTACATGCCCTTATGATAATTTTTTTCGGTATCAAATGCAAATAAAAAGTTGTGGCATGACAGCCTGATTCTATTTCGTTGGATAATGTAGGCTGGTCGAATTATGCTTGAATTGCATTTTACATGGTAGATGAAATGAAAAATATGAAGCGGGAAAATAAGCCGTTGGCAGAATCTGGCACATTTACAAAAAAAGCACATTGTCCATAATAATTAAATGTGATTAAGTATAGAGTGAGTACATAAAGTTCTCTGGTGTAAGCTCATCCTGACTCATTCTGTTGTCTTGCAAACACTGAGCAAGGAAAGTGGGCAGGGAATCTGTTAATTAGCTGCAAGATAGATCGTCGAATCCGCTAAAGGGGGAGACTGCGGATGAAACACTAAAACCTAATGTGATGCAAAGTATTTAGTATGAGTAAGCAGGACGAGCTTTGCTCATTTTTGACCTCCAGCTTTAGAGGAGAACCCGTCCTGCTGTCCAGCATCCAGTCTGTCTTGGAGAACATAATGACCAGTACCCAACGTGCCACATGAATATATTCACAAACACACACACAAAGCACCGTATCAAACAGACACATGGAGCACTGTACCTCTGGCTGCTGGCTATGATGGGCACCCTCCACCCTTTGATCTGGCTCAGCTCGGTGTCTGACACCTCAATCTGGAGCGGGAGGCGAGGGATCCACACGTTGAGCTCCAGCTGAGCACTCAGGTAGCTGTAAGTGAAGTTCACCATCATCTTCACCTTGCCCTTCATCTCCTTGCCATTGACGAAAACATAGTCGCACCTGTCTGACACCTGGACGGGAGGAGAGGGAGGGATTAAGAGAGACAGGATTGAAGTTAAGCACTTGAGACAGCCACATTGAGCGACTACACAGTGAATTACACCGTGCAGTACAGTACACACACTGTAGGTTAGGGCTTCAAAGTTGCCCACCAGGCTTTACATTACAGAGCTCCCTACTGATACAGTATTTCTGTAACTACTTTGAACAAGATGAAAGGTCCTCTATCTGCTCCACACTCCAGAAAAGGAGGAGGAGGACAGCGAGGACATGTTTGAACCCGGGGGAATGCAGGTCGTGGTCAGCTCTTCTATAATCGTTCTGCCTACGGCTAAAAGCAGGACCGACAGATGGAAACTAGGAAGAGGAGAGCAGCTCTCTGTTGATAACATGACAAACTCAAAAACCATCTGTTTCATAAAATGCTTTACAAAAGAAATGACCTGGCCAATTTTGTGCTATGGAAAGGCAGAACTCCTTGTTGCTTTGACTAACTCTTTTTTTTAAGCCACCCACCCCCACGCCTCAATTTCTCTTTTACTTGTATCAGCCTCTGATCAATGTCCAGATTCTCTCTCCTTTTCTCTTTAAAAGCCTTATGAAATGGCCATGCTGGCAATACAAACGCATAACATACACAAACCCCCGTAAAGCCAAAAAGGATCTCTAGAGGGGTAGCCAGCAGCTACAGGACTGTATCAAACAAATGCAAACACACATATGCACACACACACACACACACACACACACACACACACAGTGGCAATTAATCAGTATATCTTAAAAACAGATACTCTGTTTTTTTCTGGGCATTTTGTCAATCCTATTGATCCCATCATACAGCCAGACTACCTTGGCTGGAATTGGATGGAAGTAGATGGTCTGGGGAAATATCTTTTTTTTCTGGTTCCAAGTTATTTCTCCGCAGCCAGATAAAACCATAAACAGCCATTCATCATGAAGACGCAGTATGTCCTCTGTGACCAGGAAGAAAGCTTTGTGTGTGACAGATTCCGCCGCTCTGTGAGCTTCCTCCACCTCACATCACCTCTGGAGTGAAGCTGGCAGTATATTCGAAAACAAAAATCGTCTGGTTCGTGAAAAGCAAAAGCACACGTTTGCAGAGGAACCGCAGCGCTTCACCGGCCCACACTGTGTGCACAGGCTTGCTGGCTGAACCCGTGGAATCTTTCGCACACCAGCCCCCAGCGCTTGATCGCCTGCAATTGATTTGAAATATCACATGATTGACTGTGTTGCCTTGTGGGAAAGCCTTGCTTTTCCAGTTGGTTTCCTCTGTAAACATCTCCACACTAACATCTCGTGCACCCCCGCTGGTGCGGAGCGTCAGTAAACGAACAATATGAAGCGAGTATGCAGACACTCGAATGCGGCGCCGCGTTCGGCTGTGGTTCTATTTTGGGGAAATTTGCCTTCGTTGTAAGTATACTGACACCTTGAGGCAACTTAAATGTGACAGTTGCTGCTCAGGGAAAAATCATTGCCTGAAGTCATTCATTCAGTCAGTCAATCATTCGCTATCTGAAACGTAAAGGATCTGTATGTGTGTCACCATTTTTTCAACCAAGGACTTGAGTTGCCTGCTATTATTTAAAAGGTACCCTAATTTGTTTTCATTTTTTAGAGTAGGTTACATTCTTTATATGGTGGATATCTAATTTTGGAAAAACAACTATTTGAAACTCTTTGGAACAGAAATACAGCCTATAGGTCCTTCACCGAGCTTCTACCTAACAAAAGCATGCAAAAAGCAAACAAATTCATGCCTGTCCTCCGGCCTGAACCCCAGATGAGAATCTCTTGGAATCCTTGTGCGGAGAGCTGGAAAGCGCGCCGCAGGGCATCCTTCAAGGCTACAGCCAACCATCAGAGAACTAATGTTGAGGGCCGCACAAGGCTTGCATTTTCAAGTGGATACATGCAGGAACATTGGCTATTTCCTCTGCGCTGAGGCAACTTGATGAGTTCTTAAGCCAATAAAGCCCGTTAGAGGGCGAAGCCTGTGTGATATAGAACATGCTTAGGCACTAGTGCTGGCACTGGCACTAGGAACACACTGCAATATTTTAGAAAATGACATTTGAAGGTTTGGACATAACAGAAACTGGCAGCCTTGCTTAATGAAGCTTTTGAACATTTCTAAAAGGGCGTCGTCGCTCCCCTGGCTACAGTCAGCTGTGGAGCAGACTGGGCTCCATCAGTTCTCCCAGTGTGAGAGTGTGTTTGAACTGATAAAGATGTCACACGAGTCCCCGCTCCTTATCAGCCCTCATTGTTCTGCTCTTCCCCTCTCACTATGCTCAGTCTGCTGAGACTGAAGTGCCTTTGACAGTCTCTTCGTCTCCGCCTTTCCTCTCAAGTTGGAGCTCAGCAACCTGTCCGCACAGGCAGTAGGTTGTAGGCTAGATAACTCCTGACTGGGCTAGAAGTGAAGATCATTGACCACGTCTAATGCTGACATGAATGATCAATACAATAGAAGACGATGACAGATGTGTTTACCCTATCAATCAAATTTTTATCGCCACGTATATCGCACACTTCAGAGGAGCGCATTGTTGGCTTTCACAATAAAACTTCCATAGACTTTTGCTTTACATCCAAAAAGGTGAAGGCACCACCACACTCTCATCTGTCAGACGAGAACAAGGTAAGAATGGTGACTGCCAGCATCAATGTGAGACTGATTAACTTGCTAAAATATGTCTCTTGACAGGGAAATGAACTGCCTGCTGGCATTTCTTTGATCCATTCCCAAACAATCTGAGCAGAAACAATTATGGAGAACATGGCAGCTGACATCCCAACGCATTACACTGACGGGCTAACGCCGGCCTCCTGTGGCGCATTATTGGCCGGCGTAACTCAAAATCAATATTTTAACATACAAAGACATACCCCCCCACCCACCCCCCCGCCTCCCTTGACCGCTCCCCCAGCAGGACACGTGTTGTGGCAGATTGAGGGTGGGACCCTCTATGTGAGTTATACACTCTCTGTCACTCTCATCCCGCAAGGTATCATAAACGTCCAGGAGGATCCACTGGCACATTAATCAGACACATTAGGCAGCTAACGGGAGAATACTTACAGAGGACATTAAGGCTGTCTCTGGATCTAGCCCAGGAAATTAACAACTCACCAGACAGATACAATCCATGGCAGATATGAGCGATGGGAGTAGGGAGCATGAAGGTGGGGTGAGCCTGTCTCTGGCTTGTACATAGAGTTGGCTTGACAGAAGCAATTAAGCCGCCCATACTCCTTTGCATAAGCCACACCACTCACTGCAATGCAAGGGGGGGAGGCCTGCTCATATTCTCATAACCCTCCTCCATGTAGCAGCAGTTATGAGAGCCCACCCATAGCATGATCCTGCGTAACTACAGGTGATGGTTAACATGGAGAAAAATGATGTTCTAGAAACTCTTGCATAAACATCTGCAGTATTTGTGCTATTATACTTGAACTATTATATTTCAAGATTTTGGACTGAAAGAGTGAAGGGTGATTTGTGACTACTGCATATTGAATCTGCAGTGAAAATGACAATTGGTGACATTATCTTCATACTGTGTAGACTTTGAGTTCCCAAATCACGACCCCACTCCTCTCCCAACATGTGACTGCATGTAGGGCAATTTGAAGCACAATGATGTATTTGCCTGGATAAATCCAATTTTTGTTTTTATTTGCTATGAAAATCTTTGAGTCAATAGTAAATCCAGAAAGAGCATTGGCTTTATGCCAGAATAAGCAAGAATAAAGTATGAAGGGAAAGTCACTGGCAGGGACCTCTCCATTCAAACATTCTGAGTAAACCATTTAGAGCTTCATGATACATTTAAAACTCATGTTTGGCTGTCACATACGTACATATGTCAATTTAAAAGTGAGAAAATGTCCATTGTCCAATGTACATTGATTCTAGATGAGGCATTTAATAACCTCTGCTATGTAACCAGTAGGAGGTAGACTTACACAGACACAGACACACACACACAGACACACACACACACACACACACAGCGAGCCAGGTTGCATGCAGTGGCTCTAAACTGGACTGTCAAAACTAAACCTCACTATGAACCCAAAAAAAGCAACATGTGCATGCAACGTAACAAAGCCAGAGCCTTATTTCTGCCTACACACGTCACACAAGATTTGTTCAAGCGACACGATGCTCCAAAGAGATTTAAAGGAAAAGCATGTGACCTGGAGAATCCTTTTTAAATTCAGTGTAATCATGAGGCTGAATAAAAGCAGAATTTAATGTGCAGCGTGATTCATTATTCAGGTTTAATGTCACTTGAGTGTATTTGTCACTAATTCCCCAGGTCAAAATGAGATAAATTAGTCATGTTTACATGATCGCAGGCTATGATTAGGAAAAGAACTGAGTTGCCTTCACTGAGTGGAGCTTACAAGATGAACACTCTGACCTAGAGATTTCAGAAGCAGAGATGTCACTTTTTTTAACATCCCTGACTGCAATTTAACCTTTCTCTGGAGGTATCAAAGTAGTGAATATAGAGAGTAAGAGTAAACCATCTCTTAAAAAGGAATGAGTGTGTTTGTGTCCAGCAAGACAGCCTGAACGATACGGGGAACTCTCAAACATGCCAATGCATAGAAACCAGAGAGACAGAAGAACACATAAATCCTTCAGGATGATGTCTCAGCAGAAGAAGGGTAACCAGAGACAGTCTGGCTCTATCGGCTCCCTAAAAACCTCTCCTTAGCGGGACAAAGCCTGACATGGATGCTATTTTGGAAAACCCTCCAAGAGGTATAAGAAGAGAAGAAGAAGAGAAGAAGAGACGAGAGGAAGACCCAAGAGAGACAGACTGTGTAGGAAAAATCCTACACAGTCTACAAATGAGAGAGCCACTGGACTAGGTTTTGGCTTTAGTTTTTAGCTTTTTCCATTATAGCTCTTTAGTGGACAATATTTCAACTTGATTTGGTTTATGCTACTATCCATTCTGGTCTTGATGACAGGTTCAAAGACAGGGAAAAGGCATTATTGGATGGAGCACTTGGCACCGCAGGGCCCTGTTTCTAGATGCTGTACAACGTCTCAGCCAGTTAGGATAGGAAACAGACCGCAGGCATTTTGAGAGACTTTTTTTTTCTCTTCAGTTTTTTGTTGAGGCTTGGCCTTTCTATAGATAATTAAGGAGTCATTGGGAGTCTGGTGGAGAGTGAGTTCTCGCTGTGCAGTGCTGAGCCACTGATGCAAAGGCTCAACTTTATAACACTTTAAGGGACTTGCTGTTCTGTTGTGCCTGGTGCCCCAGGTTTGAAAAGGGCTCTAAAAATAAAGGAAAACTCGAGCGACCTGTCACCACTCGCTGCATATCAAATAAACACTTTCATGTGCTTTCTTGGTGTTTGTTTATCCTTTCTGGAGGATTTATATAGATGTGCTAAACATAGAAAGTCTTCTAATCTGTCGCATTTCTAATACTTATTGATTGAATACAAGCTTTAATGCAATGCCTGTAATACTTTGCAGTGCCTGTATATTGTCAGTCATCACAGATTCACATATTTACTGTTAATCCTTTTTCAGTTTGATATGATAATTACACTTGTGTTTGAGTTGCTCTCATAATCAGGAGGGGCCATGAGCCCCTGCTGTCACTTTGTTTAGAGGAAAACAGCGTGTTCACATTGTCAAGTGCTGACAAAAAATTACTCTGAATGGAATTTTGAATAAATAATAAAGGGACATCTTCAAATGTGTTACACTTCTGGGGACTTGTAGGAAGTTACCCTTGCAGACACCAGCGCGCACTCACACACGCGCATAAACATACAAGTGCTGGCATTCTTTACTTTTAATTGTATTGAGCCTAGATCTGATGTGAAAATCCCTTTAAATATTGAACAATTGAGAAAAGATGTTCCAGGTGTAGACAAGCAGGAACATTTCTTCACCCTACAAATAACAATGTGCATATCCATATTTACATAATCACATTGGCCCGTGGCTTTGCCTTGATGGCACCCAGTATTCTTGCTGTTAATGTAAAAACCTCGTCATCTACTGCCAGGTCTTAGAGAAATACAATGCTTTGGTTTACAAAGTACCTGCAAAAATCAATTTGAAGCCAGACAATGGCAAAGTATGTTTTCCTGTGAGTAGAGAAACAGAAACTCATTTTCCTTTCATCAGTCCTGCTCACTGACCTTGACCACATCTTCGTCTGTGGAGCGACACTTGACTGCTTCGGAGATGTCAGTGACGGCGGTGTCTGTTCCAATGGCCACCACCTTCACTGGGACAGCCACCGTCTTACCGGTCAGCACCGCAGTGTTCAAGATCTCTGAATCCTAACAGGGACGGAACAAGGGAGAGAGAGAGAGAGAGAGAGAGAGAGAGAGAGAGAGAGAGATCAGCACAGCACTGGTCACATGGTCACACCGGCGTGAAAGCTCTATAATCCACAACATAACCACAGTCCATCAGTAATTACTGAACAGGAAATGTACAAGAGTTAAGTGGTCTTTGAGAATGAGCTAGAGAAGCTTGGTACAATCACTGCATCATTAGTAATTATTAGGTGAACAGCTCTGGAATCAGCTCCCCTGCTGGGTGGGCAGCTCTTGACTGATTGCTGTTGGTGAGCAAAATGGTCCTGGCTTGAGTCACAGCAGCTATGTGTCAATTTGTGTCTAATTTAAATTCCATTGCAACAGCTAGTGTGAGTACCTACTGTGGAGTTTGTAAGTTGTGTGTTGCTACATTTGGCTAAACCACAAGTATTTTGAGGATATTCTAATTATTTTGGATGTAATTATTAGTACAAAAGTTTCCATTGTTACTTCCATGCTGTTCAGCTGATGAACTGATGCAAGCAATAAGCATAGCACTGTGGTTGGCTCCTCATCAAAATAACAAGCTGGCAGATACATTTTACACTTTACTTGATTCTTGATAGGAAAAATGGTACAGAAATGCTGAAAGAATTATATTTCACGCAGGAAAAAATATTTATGTTCTACTGTATGTGAATGCTTTTTGTTCCTTTACGTCTGTGATCAGAGCGTGAGGCACTTGGACACATCATCAGTGATGTAACATGGGGTCATTGGGTGTTTCCGGTCGTTCAGACTCCCTTGCCAGAGGACACAGAAGTAAGACTTCAGATCCACATTCACAGCCATTTTAAAGCCCTCTCCGCAGCCTCTGTGGTGGTTCTGACGGAACTTCCTCTTGTTCATATCTAAAATGCTGAGCAGAGTGCGAGCCGTGCCAAGAGATACTGCCAGATAAACCCTCTGCAGCCCACCTTGTTGGGCACACACTGTGCATGCCACCCCTGCCTTCAGTCTCCATACTTGGCCCCTTCTCTCACTGGCATCCTCCATCTCATCCTCCCAGAGGGAAAGTCAGTTCCAGCATGATCATCCACTCAGATGTTTCAGAAAGCAGCACCATGTCCTGCCCTCCAGCATTCCTCTCCTGCAGCACAGGGGGCACGATAGCGACTCTGTCTCGCCCCAGCAGGGGGGGCGGGGGGGTGGATGGACGAGGGGGAGGACTTCATAGATGGACTCATACACTTGATATGCTAAAACGTAGCCTGCCAGGGCTCGGTCCAAGAGATCTCACATAAATTATGACTTACTGGCCACTCATCTTAAACTAGGCTATGTGTGAAAAGCACTGATGCTGCAATTGGCTCCTGGACTGTAGTAGGAGGACAATTAGTGAGTGAGTGCCAGTAGATGACCTCAGTGGTGTGAGTAAGTAGACAGCCCTAGTTGAGAGCTCATTGGCACAGCTTCATTACTCTGAACAGAGTTCTTAACCTTTCATTACACACACATCATTGTCATAGAATATAATTGGGGCCAATTAAGATGAGTAAGAGATAACTCTCCAAAGTCAGCCATGCACATGGAATTGTCTCTTCTACCCATTCAGTTAGAAATTCAACTTCAATTACATAAATTGGTATGGAAGCTGAGGTACCATAATAAATAGCTCACCTTGAAGACAAAGTGTACTGTTCATTACTTGTACTTTACATTGCCTCCTTGCTATTGAAGAACTTAGATGACACTCACTAACTGTACAGAATGAAAAATGTCTCTCCATGCAAGCTGTTTTTGCTAAAAGTGCTATTGGGATGATCTTATATAAAAGACGATTACGGTGATTCCTTTCATTTCAATGGACAGAAACTCCAAGAGTCGCTCTATTTTCCTTCTCTGTATTGAAGCTATGCCAGCATTGAAGACATGGCTCTAGAATCCCATTGAGGTAGTTCCTAATTATTTTGAAGCTGTTTTTCTCTCTTTTTTTTTTTTTTTTTTTTTACAGAGAAATCTAACACCACAGCGAAGCCTGTTGAATAAAATGCCACATTCTTTTATATTCCTAATACTGACAAGCTCAGACAGGCCCTATCTGCAGTGTTTGACTTCCTGTCACCATACTCCATATTCACCAGGGAAGTACACTGCTCTGTTCACTAGGCTTCTGAAGACTTCCACTTGTGTTTGTGAGCTTGCGAATAAGAGTCATTCAAAAACAGAGAAAAGGAGGATTAAGTTTGGTTGAAAGGAGCCTGGTCGTTTGTAAGCATCAATTACTGAGTCCATTCAGCTTTGGAGTGAAATGATTATTAGTTGAGCCAAGAAGATACCAATGAATCACAAAAAACACTTAATCTTCAAATGGCTTTTCATTACAATTTTATAGACTGTGACAGTGTTATATAGCAATATAAACCCCGCTCTCTCTGTGCCACTGACTTTGATTCAATTCCCCTTAAAATCGAGAGTTGCTGTAAATTAATTCGATGTCTGCTGGGATTCCTCCATTTCCAGAGGGTCGTCTATAATACATGATAGGGTAAATGGTTGGGACCTGGTGAAAGCGCAGGCTAATGTTAGATTACAGCAGTTGGAGATGACCCAGCAGGCTGGGAGCAGCAGAGAGCAGGGCCTGGCAGTAATAAGCCACAGTGGGATCCTACAGTGATGCATCAATGGTCCACACAGTCAGACATAGACAGCGCAATTAAACGCAAAATGGAGACCACTGGTGCACAACAGGAGCGTTATTCACTCAGCTGAGTCTGAATGAAGTCGCAATGAAATATGAGCCTGTAAAACCCGAATAATTATTCTATTACCTGATGAGGGTTTTTATTAGGGTCAGAGATTTATGGGATTCTTGTCTGAGACATTGAGACATCTTAAAGGGGAATTTCACATACAATGCTGTACATCTGAAATCTATTTTGAACTCAGCTTTGGTGTAATTGGTCTTCCAGGAAGATTTTGTTTATGGTCATTAGTTTTTGAATATTTAAAAGTGCTACGTGTAGCATTTTGTGTTTCCCATACACCCTGCTGTTTTCTGTTTTCTGAGAGGATATTGCTTCTTCTTCCCCTCCCTGGCGCCGCTCCATGTGAATTTGTTTTGAAGAGCCAAATGAAGGATAAGAGCTGATAACAGCCCTTGATAAAAGGCAATATGCGTTCTGACAAGGTATGCAGTTCAAATAGTTGAACTGGAATAAAGTTGTGTAATATTTGCAAAGTAAAAACGGTTCCTGTTTCATGGCCTAAAGCAATGTCCCTCTGTGCAGTAAAGTAATCCAGCAGATTTCCCAGGAAATCCGACCCGGTGGCACACAGGCGGGTAGAGGCTGCCAATCCTCTCGTTTGTTCACACTAATTGTTCAAATGTCTCAAGATTCATGTGGTAATGATTCACTGATGTTAAAATACTACACATAGCATCTTTAAAAACCCTGGCAGGCAGGGGTGAGACTGGGCATTGGTCTGAAGAAAGATATAATGGCGTTAATGGGAATCAGGTTCCACTTGTAAGACCAGTTCCCCTTGACTGAGGCTTTGGGTATCCATACTGTTTCATCTACAGTATGTAGTCATCAGTAGTCATCATGTTCGCTGAGCTTCCATTAACTCAACACATGGATTCAGTGTTCTCCAATGATATGACTGGAAGACAAATTCAAGTCTCTAATTAAATGTGCAAGACTGTTTACAGATTTGAACTAGGAATAAGAAGAGGTGCATAAAAAGCCAGCCGTTTTGTGAAATGCCCTCATTAATATTTTATTTCAGAGAATATTCAGTCCATGCAGCATGCGTGGCAGTTCTTCTGAGACCCAACTGTTGATTCTAGTGTTTGTGCTTGACTTACTGGCCACTCTGCCCTCTCCGGTCTCACAGATAGGAGTCTTTTTGTTCTATAATCTGTGGGAGAACCGCCTGCCTGCTTTATCAAGGATCTCTCCGTTAGCATTCAGCACGCTGCTGTGGCTGGTAATGTGGTCTGGGCCGTAATTTCTGCCTGTGTCTGGGTTGGATCTGAAAATAAGTGAGATTTATGGTGTCAGCCAGAGTGACACAGGCAGCATGAGAAGTAGCGAAGCTGCCTGTCCTGGTCTAGCGATCAGCCCTCTGCTTCTACCTGGCACTAAAACATCCATATTCTAACCCAACCACTGGCCACTGCTACCAGAAGAACGGGTCAAGCACTGCGTTGAGTTGGGGATTTGAAGGATCTGCATTATTCATGGTGCAGCAGAAAAGGTGAGAGGGTGGTAAACATAATGTGTATGCTTATACTTATTCATGTCAGCAGCACATTGTTGTGGCTGTCCTAAACCCAATATACTGTGCACGGAAACCTAAACGCATATATAAGGGCAGTAAAACAAGCCCATATATAAGCCAAAACACTAATCTGGTGCTTTCACAACCATGATTGATGACTTGTCGCTGGACGTGAGTCTTTTATGATCTTTAATGTCATCTCAAGAGCGAAAAACTCCTAAAAAATGGCCGTGAAGTATGCCAATAGTCAACCAACCTACAGTAAATGAAATA
This sequence comes from Centroberyx gerrardi, assembly GCF_048128805.1. Lineage (NCBI taxonomy): Eukaryota > Metazoa > Chordata > Actinopteri > Beryciformes > Berycidae > Centroberyx > Centroberyx gerrardi. The sequence goes on from NC_136004.1 coordinate 10,224,502, forward strand.
TTCATAGTTCTGATAAACATTTTCATCCCATGGTGATATAGTATGCGTACGTGTGAGGAAAGTGAAATGGGAGTAGAAGATAATGAATAATATGCTGCAGACATAAAACGCCACTCAGACAGTGTCCTGGAGCTATTAAGCAGACTAAAAGAGACATGTCCTTTCATCAGCTCCTCTCTCCACATTGTGTAGTGCTCAATGTGGCACTTCCTCCCTCTATTCCAGTGGGCTTTTAATTGGCTGGAAGTGAGAAACGTGGAGGAGAGTGGGAATAAAGGCCTTGGTAGCGCCACGCAGAGCGATACATCACTGCATGACAGCGCATTGAAGTGGTGGGACGGTTGTGAAGCCAACACACTGCCTTTTAATGAGGGTCTCTTCTCTTGTTCCCTTCCTCTTCCCTTCCCATTCTTCCTCCTCCACCTAGGAAGAGCCGGTTCCTTTTCCTCTCCTGTCCTCCCCTCTCCTTTGCTCTCCTCTTCCAAGCTGACGGGATGAGTTGGGGGGTGGCTGCAGCGCGCGGCAGCGGAGACCTATCTCCACAAGGCGGTCATCCCTCACTGCCTCCTAAAACACCTCTAACCGCTTTTCAATAGCAGTCCCCTGTCTGAGGCGCACGCTGGTCAGAGATCTGATCTGCTCATTATAGTCAGTCATGGCTGGTTGGGAGGAGATGAACTCAATGACTGCTTTGATAGTGGAGCCACTCCAGAAAGTGTCAGTTAACAAGGGGAGGTAATGAGCGATCATGCTGAGGATCCCATGGACAGGCTGAATTGGTGCCTGGGAATTAGCGGTCGTGTTGGAGGCCTAATTTAGCAGGTAGCTCTGCAGATTCCTCATTCCGTAATTGAGAGACATAGAAGAGAAAGGCTATTTCTTGTCAAGGAAAGCACGGGAAAGTCACACGCACAGGTAATTTACACACACAGTAAAGGCAATGTGTGCAGATTTGAAACGGAGGCTCCTGTTATAGAGGCTGATATAGACAAGTAGCCTACAGATTCTGTACAGTCCAACAGCAAATTTGGGGTGATGACCTACAGTTGCAGAGGATTGTGGTTAGTGAAAATTTTGACAATACATTTTGACAATAGTACACTTACAAGAACGTACAAGAACTCCTTCATCCCAACCGCCATCAGCATTTTAAACAAACAATGCATACATATTTGCACCTTGCCACATGCATTTTTTACTATTTTGCCTCTAATCTTATGTATGTTTTTAACCCTTATGTCTGTTTACTTGGTTTTTATGTGGTATGTCTTTTTTTTTTTGTCTTTTACGAGGCACGTTAAAGACAATTTTCTGTCATGCTTGTGATCGACAACAAAGCGTTTCTGAATCTGAATCTGAACCAACTCTGATAGTGCCGAGGAGTGAAGCGTCTCACTCCTGAATGACTGACCTGAATCTGCCTGTTGACGACCAAGGCGGTAAGATGGTAAGAAAGAGAGCGCCAAGAGACAACAAGACTTGCGCTGAGCCTTGCTGCAACTTCTCGCACTGACAGCACCTGATGGAGAAAGTGCTGCACAGCCTTGAATAGGAGTTCCTTGAGTAAATAGAGTCAGCGGTGGGATGATTTATGTTGCATCGTTGCCCTCGCAGACCCCAAAATAAGGGCAACCAATGATGTATCAAGAACTCCCTCTTTTTTCATCAGAACTTGTTTTGTGAGTGATGGGTTAGGCAAGAGGATTCACACGACAGTTCATGGATGGTATTGATGTTTTAGTCACATTCAATTGCTCCCAGCTGTAAATTATTTATGAGTACATATGATTTATGGGTAAACCTCGCCTGCAGCAACCAAAGTGTCACAACGACATGCTGCTGACGGGACAAATCCTTCCACAAATATTAATTACATTATGAAATGTGCCTGATTCCTTAATTGAGATGGCTTGTTGACAAGATAATTAATTTTGTGCTGTGCCAAGGGTCTATCGACGAAATCTTATTGAACCTCAACATTTTGTTTCTGGAAGTGACATAAAGGAAAGACATCCGCTATTCGTGACAGGAAATACTGTAGGTTTATGAACTGCAGTCAGGGTATATGTGCTGCATCCATTCATCACACATGCTCGTCATGTAAAGTACAGTTATCAAGTACTTATTACCGCCTGGACTTTCAAAATAAAGTTTAAAGGAATTATTGCGGGTTGGTGCTGGAAACAGGGTCTGGTGAATAGGAACCAAGCCACCCTCTGGAGCCCAGTGGCCATGAATTGCATCTCATGCTGGGTAAAGGGGCTCCTGAATAAAACATGGCTGGCTGGTGGAAGCACTATATTTTAACTTTATAGGACAAATCCCCTGCAACGCTCATGAATACCACACCTGCAATAGATCTAGATCAATGGGTCAGGAGGGAGGAGCGGAGGTCCCTAGTGAATTTCAACAACAGTCAGACTCAGGCTCCAGGAGATAGCAAGGTCAGGCACCAGGGACACAACCAGCTCTCCGCTCACCTAGACACCGGGGGGGGGGCAGGAGGAGGGGGGGAGCCGCAGGGTGCCTCGCACGTCTCGTCCAACCGCGGGGGGGTTGACTGATGCCGGCGCCGGTACAGCTGATGCCCCGCTGAGGGGGGGCCAGCAGGCAGGGAAACAGCCCAGCCTGCAGCGGCCTGCTCCATTTCAGCCCGATATCTATCACGCTCGGCCGATCGATGGAGAGTTCTTCACCAACGGCCGACGGCGCCTGCCGGGGATGACCTCCTGATCTCTCTGACTGATTTCTTCACCCGGCTCTGATCGAGATCCATACCGCCAGCTTAGCTTGGCTTAGCTGCCCTCTGGACACGGACCTCTCTCAGCAGGCACAAAGGTCAGCTCCACTGCAGAGTCCATTACCTCGCAAAAATACACACATTCCTCTCAAGCCTCACTGGGCCAGGATTACAGCCAGAGCCAGCGCTGGGCCAGAATGTGAAGTAGGATGTTAACAATAATGGGGAGATATGAGATATGGACATGTGCATGGCCTGTCACTGTCAGATTGATCTGTTAAACTGGATCCTGCCCTTCATTTCATCCCTGCTCTCTTTGGCTTGCTACACAAACTTTTTTTTTTTCTCCTCGTAACAGAGCGTTATGTTGACTAAGCGCTACAGCGCTTAGGAAACACAGGAATGAAGATTCATAGGATTCAATTTGAAAAACTGGGATATAAGTGGTTCCAGGGGGCAGGAGTCTTAAGCACCACACCGTCTCTGGGCAAAGCAATATAAACATTTATTCAAATACAGCATATTATGCATGAATCAGAAATTGCATTGTCTGTCAGCTTCATCCTCCATATTCTCAGCATCCAAATTACTCAAAGCCTATCAGCTCTGCCAACTACCACTGTAAAAAAGCCTCATGTGATACTTTGAATTCTACTCTGAGTGTTGCAACAGCACAGTAAACAGGTAATTTGACCACACTGCTGGACTTTTCAAAAGCACTGCTGAAAGGATGGTTTTCTTAATGGCGACTGATTGTTTGTTGACATCTTAGTGGCGAGGAATCTTTGCTGAAATAGGCGCTGCAGCAGTGGGGTGTATTCATCTTGGGCTGATGCTCGAGAGAGCTCTAATCATGGCTTTGACTCAAACACCGTAGACATAAATAGAGGGTTTGTGCCTGTTTTTAAAGGTACCAAAGCCATCCCACTCACTTTTAGCCTTTCAATTACACAGGGATTGCAGAGTACAAAGTCAGTTTGTTCCCGAGTGACAGCAAAAGAATTTGCCATTAAACTACATCCGTTGTTTTCCGAAATAACTCCCAATCTGCAATTGTCTCACGCAAATGTAGTTCACCCCCACACTTCTACCACCTTGTTACTTGCAGTCACACTGAAAGTAAGTGGCAGTCCCTCTGAATACCTCTTGCACCCTATGATGGCGGAGAATTTATGGAACATGGAAAACGTTAAAGCATGCAACTTCGAGGAGTCCGATCACGTTCTGGATCAGGAGACCATTCGTCACGTTGTTTTGTACTGATTAGCATTACATGTAGTATGGCATAGGTGCATACTGCAGTAGGCTCAATTAGTGCTGCCACTTCATCATCAGCCTCCATGCTATGCTAGCTGTTAATGGATTGCTCACTTGGGATTCATCCATCAGCCCCCCTACTGTAAACTGTATGAGTCAAGAGGCCAGACACAAGGACTTCCAGTGGAACGGAGTGGCTGACTGGACATTGGTCGAGGTTATTAGACCGCTGAAATCAGTGGTGTGTATCAGTGGCATGCATTCAGCCCATGTGTTCTGATAAAGGGCTTGCATGCTGTTACCTGCACTGTATTTCTGATTAGGCCAAGTATAAGTGCTCATGTCTGTTTGTCTAACTATGTGTTTGATAAATGGTTCTCCCGATTTCACTTGCCCGGCAGAGAAGATGTGCATTGCGACAGCGGGAATGAAATAGAAAGGAGTAAAATGAAACATTCAATGGGGGATGTTGATAGATGACTTTATCATGTGGGAGCGGAAGTGGCCAGAGAAGGCCGGGGTGATGATGTATTGTTTAACGATACATTGGAGCTGCGCGTGAATGCAAACGGCTGCTTTCATTTCTCCTCATCTCTATGCCTCTGGATGCTCATGTGAGTGAGCACAGTTTGGTGCCTCGGCTGGAGCAGGAAGACTGATGAGTCCAGATATGATGTATGCCCTGTCCTCCTGCTCCCTCTCCATCACCGGGCTGCTGCAGCATGGGTAATGATGATGAGGGCAGCCTGGACAGGAGCGTATTACTTCACGATGGTAAAAGATAATGGACCAGCCTCCTACCGTGCTGAAGAATCTGCTCAGACATCCAATTACTGCCTTTAAGATCCATCTCAAGATGACCCAAAAAAACACACAGTTCGTTCGCACTATAAGGGAAACGGGAGATGCCAACGCGAGGAGGCGGAGGGTGACAAGGGAAGCAATTAATCTACATTGTTAATATATGAATCTATGTTTGTCTGGAGCAAGCGGCAGAGGTAGGGGAGAGATGAGAGGAGGAGAAAAAAAAAGTAGGAGGAAGAGATCTGAAAAAGCAGGTGAGGAGAAGACAAGCCAAGACAGGCAAGCAGTATTACAGCGGTGAGAGATAGTTCTGAGGCATTTCCTCGCTCTAAACTCACTAAAACTTTCGAATACTCTTTTCATTTTACGCTTTTGAAATAATTGCTGCATTTGCAGAACTGCTGCTTCACGGTTTGAAATTGGTGACAAAGTGGTGAGCGGTGCTCTGAGCCCTCCCAGTGCAGGTGGGTCTGTGACAACACACAGGAGGAGCCCTCTTCAAAGGGAGCGGAAAAAAGAGAGCTCATCCTTCAAAACGGTGTCGCTGCTTTCCCAGAGGTGTCACCCATGGCAGAGCCCATCACTTGGCGCGGGAAATGCAATAAAAAGACCTTTTTTATAATAATCAATTCCAGCAAGGGCACGGTAATTTAGAACATGCCATAAATGGGCTGGGAACGGGTCTGAGGAGCCATTGAAGTAATAAGCCATAAATGTGATCAAACCCAAAATAAGCTTCCCATTACTAATAGTCATTAGCTTTATTACATTACAACCTTTGGAGACATGGTCACTTATGGATCCCCATTCAGTTTAAGAGATTATTTCTGGTCTAAACACAATTACTGCAGCTTCTCCATTATGACAAAAGACAGTCTAGCTTATTAGACTAATTAGTGCTAATTACAGATGAAAGGCTCTTCTTGAGCAAAGCCACGAAGCTGTTGTGTCAACAGATGCCTTCAGCACGTTCTCTGAAGTCTCCCCTCTCAACTTGATTAAAAAAGATTGGAGAAATTCCCTCTTTTTGTTTCTCTTTCTCTTCGCCCTCTCTCTATATATATATCCCCCCTTTTTTCTCCTCTCTGTTTCTCTCCTTCTCTCCGTCCCTCTTCACCTCTCTTCTCTGCCTCTGTAACCTTGATGTACTGTCAACATCACTGATGATAACAATGTTCCGCTCTGGCTCCTTATTGAAGCCTATAGGAGCTGGGCAAAACATTGACAACTCAATAATGATAACAATATAAGAATAATAACAATAACACCACATGGAAAAGGTCTTTACAGTAACTTTGACAGGACTAAATCACAATTACAAAGGCAGCAACAGAGGTGAGTCATAGTAAGCTGAAAGCAAATTAGCAGTATGAGTCAGTTTTTTAAGTGGTCTGACAATCACCACTTTAAAGTGATGCTGAACTTTGGTAGTGTAGCTTCCTGGCCATGATAAACCCCAGAATCAGTGACTCTGTTATCTGTTGCTCTGGTAGAGGCGATTGGAGAATTGTGTTTTTTTCTCTCTCCATTCACTGCCATTGTATGGAGGAACAGATCTGAAAATCACACTTCTAGCACATAAACGAACGCGAACGAAGCAGATTCTGACATTATATAAAAAAAGTAGTCATGCTGCTGAATTGTGTTTCAGTGAATCACTTTCTTTATGTTTATTAAACCTTTCAGTTTGAACAACTGTAACACCGAAATCCAGTTGGAGGAAACTTATACTGATGGAACAAAGAAAATAATATGTTTATCAATAATTGTAAATGGGTGAAAAAAAAGACTCATTTTTTATATTGGCAGAATCTGAAAGTAATGTTTCCCACCTTTTTTCGCTATTTACAATTATTGATAAACATATTATTTTCTTTGTTCCATTGGCATAAGTTTCCTCCGACCGGATTTCGGTGTTACAGTTGTTCAAACTGAAAGGTTTAATAAACATAAAGAAAGTGATTCACTGAAACACAATTCAGCAGCATGACTACTTTTTTTAAATAATGTCAGAACCTGCTTTGTTCGCGTTTGTTTGTGCTAGAAGTGTGATTTGGAGACCTGTTTCGACATACAATGGCAGTGAATGGAGAGAGGGAAAAACACAATTCTCAGAACAGAGAGAACAAGTCGGTGCTCAACATGCAGGTGCACTGGTCACAAAAACTGCAAAATTATTTAATGTGGCAAGAGGAAGGGATCTCGAAAATCATGAAAAGAAATATCAAACATGAACAAACTGCAAGGAGCAACAGCGGTCGCAAGTCAAAGCTCACCGACAGGGACGGACAAACAGTTACAGCTGCTAAACACAACAAAACTGCAGCCTTGGAAATGACCACAGAATTGAATCAACACCACTGTGACCACTGTGTCTGTGCATCATGAACTTCACGAAGCAGGTTTTTATGGTAGGCCTGCCATTCAGAAACCACTTGTATCCAAGGCCAACACACAAAGACTAGTGTAAGGAGAACAAAACCTGAACCTAAGCTGTGGAACCACTTGTATCCAAGGCCAACACACAAAGACTAGTGTAAGGAGAACAAAACCTGAACCTAAGCTGTGGAACCACTTGTATCCAAGGCCAACACACAAAGACTAGTGTAAGGAGAACAAAACCTGAACCCCTAAGCTGTGGAACCACTTGTATCCAAGGCCAACACACAAAGACTAGTGTAAGGAGAACAAAACCTGAACCCCTAAGCTGTGGAAAAAAGGAATATGGCCCGATGAGTCATCTTTACCCTTTTTCCTACATCTGGACAGGTTTACGTTTGAAGTAAGCCAAAGGATGCTTTCGACCCATTATATCTGCGGTCAACTGTTAAACATGGTGGTGGATCTGTAATGACATGGGCAGCCATCTAGGAGCCATCTGGGAGTCTGTAGGTGTGATGATGTGCTCTGGATGGTCATATAGCGGCCAAGGAATGTGAGGCCATTTTACAGCACCAGATTCCCCCTATGGTGCCGGTACTGCCCCCTCATGATGTTTAGATTTTCTAAGATGATGAAAATTCAATAGTGGGAGTGGTCCAGTACCCCACTACACACAGTTCAGCACTTGTGTGACAGCATTCCAAGGAGGACTGAAGCTGTTCTGAAGGCAAAAATCCTTATTAGGTAATTAATATTCATATATCGGTATCAATATTTTGGGATTACTCAATCCCAAATACAGTCAAGTACTGAGTCTCTGCTACAGGTTTCTGTCTTCACTACTCTATTACGGTGGCTTCTGTTCCGTGCACAGAAACTTGTTTTCTACTGGAGTCACTGAGCATGTTTTCCCTCTGGCCGAGGGAAGGTGGGTGGTGGTGGTGGTGGAGGGGGGTGAAGCACTGCTCTTACATTACCTTACTTCCTCTTTTCTATCAGCGAGGAGGATAGGCCAGGGGAGGAGAGGAACTTATCTGTGGGGCTTTTCATGCCACAGTGATCCCAAGTAATCTAATTCAGCCTTCCTCTTCCTCGCTTGTGTGCTTCTCTCATATTGGGGCATGCAGATTGCAAAAGCCGCGTGCGTGTGCTCGAGTGTGTTTGTGTGTGTGTGTGTGTGTGTAAGAGAGGGAGGCAGAGAGAGGGAGAGAGAGAGACAGACAGAGTTAATGAGTTCTGCATGTGTCTGCATGTATAAGTATTTGTGTTGTGTGTTAAGTGGCATGGGACGGCTGGAGATGCGGTGCACCTTAGTGAGCTGTCTGTGAGGGAGAGGCACTTGGAAGTGAAGGAGAAAGCCCAGGAGAATAGTGTGCAGCCTTGCGGAGTGGGAAAAACTCTGACCCAAATCTGCACGTAACAACACTCAAAGCATTCATTCATCATATTATAGGTGAACTCTGACCAACCTCTGTTCAATAAATGTCCTAGGATGTGGATGTTTGAAATGTTAGGATCAGATATATATATAAGACTGTCAAACACTGATCTGTGAACTTTTCAATATATCTACACACTCACTGGCATATTGATAACAGCGGCTTCACTGACTCATTGATGGGCCTCTTGAACAGAATAGTAAATCAAGGCAGGATAAGGTAATATCAGGCCTTACATGTGGCACACACGCACACACACGCATGCAATACATCATCTGTTTTAAAGCACACGAAAACACCATTCATCTTTATCTCCTGTGAGGCTCCTGCCTTAATTATTCCGGCCCTAATTGATTTAGCCAAGTTTAGCAAATGATTTTAATATCAGGTTAATTAAGATGGATTTTTGTCGCTTTGGAAAAAGCTACATGATTTATAGCGTCCCATAAATCCTTATTCCATGTAAAATAAGCATAATGATTTCAGTGAAAAAGCTGACACTTTTAGGATTGATTGATTAGTGCATGTGTGAGGTTTTGGGTGTGTAGCACGCATACAGAGAATTCATCTGACGAACAGAATGGTGGGAGCATTGCCTCTGATACAGGCTTGCACAACAACAGCTGATCAGGCAGTAGCGGCCAAATGAAATCAACTCAAATCAAATCAAGGTTTATTTAAAGTGCATTTTAGAGAGCCACAATTGAGCAGGAAAAAAAAGAGCAAATTACGCCATCAATTCCTTTCTTTCCTTTCTTTTTTTTTCCAGAGCCTTTGCGAAATAATCATGCAACTCATCTCAACAATTTTTGTCAGTGGCAAGCGTGGGAGTGTACAGTACTGTTTATTCCTGGTCTACAGCAGGCAGGCTGCTGATACATCAGTGACATGAAAAGGATGCGAGAGAAGGAACTCTAACAATACTGCAGCACTAAACACATTGCTTCAATTATCCTGAGAATGGATCAGTGGGTGAGGATGCGCCGCATTCCTCTCAATCCAGGAACAGCCACCCACAGGCATCTATCATCCACATAGCTTCAGGCAATACTTAGAGAATAACATTGACACAACAGTCAAGTCTCTGTATCATGCAGATCAGAAGCACAGAAATAGAAATCAATGCAACCTTTGTTTTTAGTAATCAGCGCTGATGTGGCAGCATGTCTTTCTCTTCAGTCAACCCAATTGATGTCGCTCATTTTTCACCTGAGTGCTCTTCATCTAAATCAGAAGCAGCGCTCTCCGGGTTTGCCAACAAAGCTGCAGAGGTGAGTGAAAGTTCTCTTTGTGAAGTTCTATAGGGGAGCTTTGGTTAATCTACAGCTGAGCCTCGCTGAGGGAGACACACAGCTCCGGGTCTACCCTCAGGCCATCGCCAGCCTCTAGACCCCACCTAGGGCCTGCTGGGAGCTGGAGAGGCTCTCCCCTGCCCCGCACCAAAACACACTCTGCAGGCACAGCTCTGCCTTCCCCATCTGAGCAGCAACCCTTGTAATTGGTAGACTGTGGGTGGCAGAGGATTGAGGATGAGGATTGTCTGTGGCAGTGTTGGTATTTTCACTGTATTATGTACTATACATGCACTTTGTGAGTGTTTATATCTTTGGGATCTTTTACTCCACAACATTTCACAGCAAATATCCTTCTTGCTATCCCAATGTTTATAAAAAGAACGTTCAGTTACTAGATGCTTCAATGAAAAAGCTTTAGCATACAAAACATGCGATCAGATCATGAATACATTCATTCCTCTCCCTCAGGCTGCCACTAGTCAAGATTAAACGTGCAGCGGTTCTCAGCCTTTGCCAGTTCAACTCGAGTATTTCATTCATGTGGCGAAAGAAAACATATGCAAATGCTCGGTTCAAATATGTTGTTTTTCAAAGATTTACAGTGGATTTAAAGCTAAGTGGATTTGGTGTTAATTATACATCATCAGCGCAGGCTCTTTCTCTTTCTGAACCAGGGGGGAAGCTGTGTGCGTTCATCTATTCAGGTGATGCGTTGGGCTGTGAGTGACACCGCTCACCATGGCCAGGGGCACGATGCCCGCCAGGTCCTCTCGAGCCAGTCGGATCTCCGTCTCGGCCTCCTGCGTGGCGGCGCGGCTGCCCGGGTACTCCACCTGCCAGGCCATCCAGCGGCTGCCCAGCGGCTCCGGGAAGCTTTCCATTTTCAGATCCACCTGCAGCACCCTCTGAACACCCACCTCGGTCCTGTCACAGGAGAGAAAAACAGAGTGTCAGCTGAGCAGGCGGCCGGGCGAGCGCGCGAGCGAGTGTTTGAACAAGCCAGCGAATAAGCGCGCGTGTGTGTGCGTGCACGTGTGTGTGTCCATGGGCTCGTCTGCTCTAATGACCAAAAAGAGTAAAGGCTGATGAATGTGTCTGCGGCTGAAATCTATGACATTTTACCAGCTGAGGTTCTTCAAAATGTCAAGTCCCTCTGTGTTTGACTCGCTGGTCAACACCCCGCTTCATGGAATAATATCATCCCTTTACTCTTTATTCTTCTCACACTTTACCACAGGTGGTGTGCACTGTAAATAGAACCTATAATCTCGCGGCGGCTCCTGCAAACGGTTCAAAGGAATGCTTCACCAGGCGTCACCCCTGCTAAGGCGATGACGGCCGGGTTTGTCACCGGTGCCCTTGTTTGCGGTAGCAGAGTGTAAATATATGGCATGCTACGGCACGATCTACGGCAGGCCTGAATTAAGTCAGACAAATGGAGAGCGTTGATAATAAAATTTCCCATGGCACCATAAGTCTCTGGTGCTCAGGGTTTAAATATAGCCGGGAGGCAGGAAAGGTCAGCTTTACACGGGAGCCGGAGGAGATGGGAAATGGCACAAGATCTGTTAGCCACGTCTTGCGTGTCAAATGGCAGGACTCGGGGCCAATAAATTTCACGCACGGTCTCTGTGGCGCACCGGCACCAAACAGCATCTTCTAATTTGAGGCGAGAGAGGGAGAGAGAGAGAGAGGGAGAGAGAGAGAGAGAGAGAGAGAGAGAGAGAGAGAGAGAGAGAGAGAGAGAGAGAGAGAGAGATGAACTCCCTGAATAACTCCACATGGTGCTTTGTTCTCAGACTATAGGATGCCAGTACACATGTAACATATGGGACATACATACACAAGGCAGGAAACGTACTTTAAAAGCTCTCCTCCATATCAGGAGAACTGCTATGAAGACAGATAACACATATGTGGAACAGTATGTCTTGGAAAGACATCTGAGCAAACGTATAACATCCTAAATTATGAATAGGAGTCAGAAACAGGAAAACAATGAATAATACACAAGACGTTTTATCCACTGGTCTGGTACTCACATAAGTCTGACACTATTTTCCCCATCATTCTCATATTCTTCATTTTTATTCTGAGAGAATGGAAGATTTGTTGCACAGTAGAGCACAACAACCCAATTTTTGCATCGAACAGAGGTGTGTATAAATAATTAAGATGACAACCAAATAACTTGTGTCGCATTCCATAGCAGCGTACCAATCAGGGTAGAGAGCTGCGCTGAGCCGTTGAAGGCGTAGTAGCATAGCGTGGACTTACATAACTGTTCCACAATGCTCTGAAAAAGACAGATGCTAATCTGTGTTTGAAGACCAATAAAGCCAGGAGGCTCATCAAGCAAACAAAGATGACAGATGATGCCCTGGATGACCAGAAATAACCCTCTGAGAGGTCCACAGCCACAGAGCAGCACACTGGGCCTGTGGCAGCCATCATCTGAAATGGCCTACTTTCTAAAGCACAGGCAGGGTTGCACTGCAGAAAGGTTCCTCTGGCAAACATCACACACACTGTAGGAGGTAGACAGGCAGGCAGGCAGGCAGACCGGCAAAAGAATGAAAGTGAATATACAGCACACTACCAAATACAGGAATCAAACTCCCATACACCTCCGCCAATTGTCTCCTTATGCACATTCTTCCAGCTCTTTACAAAAGCAGAAAGTTGACTGTTATTAGCTTTTTTTTCCCCCTTTTGAGATGTCAATTATTGCCCTCCTTCCTTGATCCAGTTGGCAGAGTTTAATAGCAGCAGTGAATACTAGTACGGATTTTATGAGGTTTCATATTTCCGCCTATGAAAGTGCCAACAAAATATTGAGGTGATATGGTAAAAATAGTCTTTGCGCTTCATTTTAACATGCAGACATTCTGCTCATTTAGCATTTTTGTGACAGAAATATCCAACTTCAAAAGAAGCACTGCACAGATGACAGCAATACATAAATGAGGAGCGGTGGAAGGAGGGGAGGAGGAGAGATCTTGAGGAAGTGCAAAGACAGTATCAAGGACAAGAGCGAAGAAATGCAAGCTATGACTTCGGTCATTCTTTGACTTTAATTGACATCGCCTTGGAAGGGAAAAATGGAAGCCGTGACAGAGAATGTGTAGGTGTATGTGTGTGTGTGTGTGTGTGTATGTGAGTGTGTGTGTGTGTGTGTGTGATTTAAGTACGGGATCATGAAGATTTTTCATGCACAGACCTGTGACTGTGACAAATACAGTAGTCGTGTGTGAAGACAAAAATAACATGAACTGGAATGCAGCATGATGAAAATGATTTGTCTGGCCTTTTTTATGATGACTCATTAAAAACAAAAAGCTGCTGCTGGCTGTATATCTAGCTATCAACCAACAAGTTGCATAGCAGATGGCGGAAAGACGGAGCAATAACCGGAGACATTTTGTGGCTCTTTGTCTCGCATAGGAAGCCTGGCAGCAGTCAGTTCGTGACTGGCCGCTGCACTTGACCCCCATTGACACGTCATAAGACCAAACCTGACAGACACATCCATGCCAGGGTGAATGTGACTCAGGCGCTCAGACACAGACATCAACCATATCCACCAGCACGCCATCTCTAGCCAGTCCTCTCCCTCTCCAAGTCTGTTAATCACATGGCTCACTGGGGGAAACTGTTCATTTCTCTCTCACTTCCAGCATGGGGTCTAATTCAATTAGCTACAAAGGGCCTGTGGATGTGTGCCACACAGCTGGCCCCGGCCTGATAATTATCTGTAAACTGGCCGCGGTGTGACTGAATCTGAGGCCAGGCGGGCGACCGGAGGGGCAGCCAAAGGCACTAAAGAAGGGCTCAGTAGATAAGAGGCCCTAAAGTTGCAAGCAGCTGGCCCCCTGGCTTTAGAAAGGGGACTGGAGAGGAAATCGGACTTGACAAGGTGCTGCTTGAGTCGCTTGACAACTGACTCACTGAGGATAACAGGGAGATGGCTGAGAGGGTGCTGTTGAGGCACAGTCGAAGTAAGCTCATTAATCATAACGCTGCCAGCAGATCAGTAGGACCAGCGACAAACAACAATGAAACGTTAAAAGGGAATAGCACTCGGCATAAGGATTCACATATATGTTTATGTGGCTTAGAACAATGCTGTTTTGTTGAGGATGCTGCATTTATCATTTTTATACATCAATAAGTCAATATCAAATTAATTGTGATATCTTGGTATAATTAAAATAAACAAATTAAACCATGGTGGAGATGATTGGTAGTCTCTCTCACACCAGTGGTATTGTTAGTGCTAGAGTTTCTCAAAATTAAGACCACATTCCCCATAGACCCTGTGGGAAGTGACTTTTTTCACTGACCTTTTGCTTGTTCCACCATCTGCCAGTGTGAGAAGCTCTGAAAGCTTTAGCACTGGAAGAACAGCACCCTCTACCTGTTTTGTGCCGTAAAGCAATTTCCCTTTGTGCCATAAAGTAATCCAGCAGATTTGAACATGCAGCGTAGAGACCGGTAGAGGCTGCCAATCCTCTATGCAATGGACTTGTTTACTGTATAATGTCTCAAAATTAGTGTAGCAATGATTTACTGATGTTAAAAAAGCTACATGCAGCACCTTCAATTTGTTGTTAATTTGTGAACAATTCTCTCTTCAAGCAAGAAAGTAAAGAACCAAGACTTAAATCGGTGCTGTCATACCGGTGTTCAGGAATTGGACATTGAAAATGAATGGCAGACTGGCATGCTAGACCACCCCCACTAAATATTCAAATATACTTTATATTATAGTTCTAAATCAATTCAAACAGACTGCTGTCATCTCCATTGTCTGCAATTTATTATCTGACCCAAGGGATAGGTATTAAATTCTTTAAAGCTGAAATTCAGTCTTGAAATTATTTAATGCAAGGCTGCTGTAATATATCAAACTTAGACTTTGCATGTAGAAAAAAGATTGATTATTATTGAAGTCAGGTGGCTTTCAGGCTTTTATCTGTTGCTAACATGGAACTTAAATCAAACACAGACTGATTTTTAATGCCTGTGTTACTGTAATGCTCTCAACATCTGAAACCTGTAAGAGTTATTAAATCCAAGCAGCAACTTCTGTTGTTCGACCTCTGTCTTCATTAATAACACAGTCTAAAAACTGAGGTGGTTCGACTCCACCTAAGAATAGCTTATCTTGATAGGAGCATGTTAGAGCGCTATTGAAGTTAGGTCCCAAGGAGGTTAAAGAAAGGCAGATTCAAATGTCAAAATGAATAAACAGACATGGGGAAAAGTTACTGGTGGCAAATCCTGTCTAGCAGTCGTCTCTGGAGAAAGAGCTATAATTGAAAGAAGCTCTATTGTCCCATTATCAAGCCCACTGTGTCGCTGTGACACCCTCGTTTAATCTCCCTCTGATGTGATAGGGTCTGCACGTCCACTCCCCCAGAGAGAGAGAGAGAGAGGGAGAGAGAGAGAGAGAGAGAGATAGATAGATAGAGAGAGAGAGAGAGAGAGAGAGAGAGAGAGAGCGAGAGAGAGAGAGCCTGTGTAGGATGCATGGAGAAGCTCGGCTGACATTTTCAGGTCCAATATTTTCATTTCTCTAACTTGTAGCTCAAGTATTCCCAGACTTCCCCCTGGTACCAATATTAGAACAACAGAATGATTTGGCCTTATGTCTGGCAAAATATTTTAAGCTCAAGCCTGACTCTCAGGCTCACCCCTTTTTATGTGTAAGATGCAGAGTACATAACAAGCAGGGCCATAAAAAAAAAGCAAAAAAAAAAAGCGGCAGAGTGGCATGTAACAGTACTCATTCAAAAAGAGATGGTGAGATGTGGTGAATGGAAAGAGAATGAGAGATGAAGATGCATAATGCAGGCCGGTGGAATGAGGAGAGATGCTGTCCACGACATTCTGAGGCTGTGCGGTGTGTGTGTGTGTGTGTGTGTGTTGGGGGGTGGCCGCATGCAAACTCTAAAAAAAAAAAAAAATAATCAAATTTGTGGCTCCAGTGGTGCTTGAAAACAGCACCCTGAAACTCTGCTGTTCTCATGCTCCTTCACCTGGAACAGCAATACAGCAGCACACTGAAGCCAGGACACACACTCACACACACACACACACACACACACACACCTACACACACACACACACACACACACACACACACAGCCATGCAGACACAGCCATGCAGACACACATAGGCATGCACGCACGCATACAGTAGGCTATACACACAAACGCATGCATGCATGAACCAATCCCTGCAGGACACTAACACACACATGAGAACTGACACATACACACAAACACGCACACACACACACACACACTGAAACAAGGTAGACACCTTATTCGTTTATGCAAGGAATCAAAATGCAAATTTAGGAATCAAATGCAAACATCAAGACATGACAAACACTTTATTGTCCCTGCTCTACTATACGCTACAATGGCCTATATGTCAAATCATGTTATCATATGATTAAATGCGTTTGAATTCCTTGAAAACAAATATGCAGCATGTGCCTCAACAAAACGTTGTACTTTCAATGAGCAGAAGAGAGCAGACTATGCCAGTGGCCCGCTGTACCTCATCAGTTTGCAGCCTCAACATTCTCACATCAGTTTACGCTCAATGCAATTCTGTCTGCCACCAAGCTATCAGAAGTCATGAATATACAACAACTCTCTACTAGAATAAGCAGTGGCACAACAATGAGTACCCCGCCTCTATTCCAGCAAATAAAACAAATTAAATCTACTTCCATGGAGGATGTATGGGCTCCATTCCAAAATGCTTTCGAATCCATATTCAAACGTTGAGTCTTGAAATACATCACTCACTTGCTCCCTACACAAAAGTGTGTCAGTATTTGGCAGGTAAAGGTTTTAAAATAGCTATGACTTGTTTTCTTTTTTCCAAATGAGTCTTACTGTCATGTCAGCAGTCACTCTGGAAGAGTAGGTACCACTTTTCAAATGATGGATGTCATAATGGTGAGTATTTCTTTTTGTAACACAGCGCCTCATTCTATATAATCTGTCAAGGCGTTTGTGGAGTGCTGAAAAGGAGCCGGTAAAGCACTTGTTCCGCTCTTAATTGATGATAACGCTAGCATGGGTCAAATACAAATCTTCACCAGATTAGAGAAGCCCGACTTTGTGCTCAAGAGGTCCACAGCGCAAATAAGTCACTGACTTTTCTGCTTTCTCATGCGGCATTGTTATTAATGTATGCACTGTGGCTCTAATTAATAACATCCTGCAAAAGCATGGTGCTGCATGTGAATGTATTTTCATAACTTCTTGCTGCTACTGCTAATGCTGGTACTGTTACTAGTACTGACCCAACCCAGTGATGTTTTGTTTATTTTATCTACAGCTACAGAACAGCACTCATAGATAGATAGATAAATAGAAAAAAGGCAGCTTTAATTCTACAGCAGATGTTGCTCATTTCAAGTGTGGCTGCAAGTTGGTTATCTACGATAATAATAGCACATGAAAGGGACAGAATCAATGCCAGTTAGGAAGGCTTTGTAGTCCGAGGCCATCTAGCACAAGAGGAGACAGAAGAGGCCGGGGCTGCAGAAGAAATAGCGAGCGAAACCCAGCTGAAAATTTCACCAAGCTGTGGGGGGAATTTCATCTCTCAGCCTGAGGGAAGCCCGTCAGCAGCGAATTATCCCGGGCCACTTGTGCCGAGCGTCCGCCCCAGAGGTGAGAGCCTCTTTTTAGCTTTGCGAGACAGGACCCAACCGGTCGGAGCATGAAACCCAATCTACTTGCTAGCATGGGAGCCCTGACCAGAGCCCAGAGCACTTTGCTAGCATTTATATGGACCTCTGATTCTCCTCAAACAAACCAAATCACTCAGTAGTCATGGACACACTTACAAAAACCCTGAAGTAGAACAGAAAGGTGAAAATTAAAAAAAGGTATCAGTTTGAAAAGCAAAGAAAAGCAAAAAAAAAAAAGTGCATACAGCCCACCGTTTCCATGGATACTTCATTATGAAATTTGGAGTAGTAGGTAGACAGCTGTTGTGAAGACAAATCAAACCTGTGTAAAGTAAAGCAGAGGAAACTGGAGCACAAAAGCAGGTATGGTAAGTCCATTAGTGCCTTTATATTCTAAAGAGGCCTTCCCAGTCCGATGTGTTCCTATGAAACTGCACGCGAGGAGAGAGACGGGGGAGCGAGAAAGAGCAAAGGCAAAGGGGGTGCGGGGGAGTGGGGAGTGGAGCGGTGGAAGCAAAAGCCCCCTCAGAGGTTTATACCCAACGGGCTTTTTCAATTCAGCCTGTCCGGAATAGAAAAGAGAGATAGCGACAGAGGAGAGCGGAGAGGAGAAAAAAAAAAAAAAAAAGGTGTAAACTCCCCCTGAAACACTGTCAAATAAAGGGAAGACAGGAATGAGAATAATAGTGATAAATGTCAGCGAGGTGCAGCTGCCTCTATGGCTTTGGAGGTTCATGGTTATGCAGTGAGATATATTGTATATAGTGGCCACAGGGGAGATAGAGCCTGTGTAAAGAGAGAGAAATTCCTCAAACACAGGCCGTTTAAGATAAAGCTAGAGTAGAGGAGGCTGGATTCACAGGCTATGTACTAGACGAGAACACAAACAACATATAAACAACGACAACAATGAAGATAACACTTCAATGAATTTATTTTTGGAGTGTGCACATATACCATTGTGGCAGATGAGAGTGTACAGTACAATAGTGTGTTGTGCTCTGTTGGGAATGCTGCATGTGCTGACGATCATCATAGTGGTGTTGGCGGACAAAAAACATGTATCACCATTAAAGTGAATTTGTCAGTAATTAAGAAAAATGTAGTTATTTTCTCCCAAACACCCATGTATTTGCAGCATGTGATTATAGAGCAGGTTTCATTTGTGCAACAGTCATGAAGCCGGCTCAACGGAAAAATGTCACTTTATGTAAGAAAGAAAGTAAGAAAAACATCAAAATTGGAGGATTTTTTTTTTTTTTTTTTTTTTTTTTTACCTGACAGCAACAATAGATTCCAGCAGTCTGTGAAAGCTGCTTCCATCCTCTCCAGGATGTGTAAGGATCCTTCTCTACAAAGTGCCACTCGACGGCAGCCCACAGCCACCAGCACCCAACATTAACTTGTCAATGTGACATTCAGAACAGCACCAATTTTACATTTGATTAAACTTTAATGCAAGTTGGCTGCAGATATATGTGTTTGTGTTGGGCATGTGGGCTGATATGCATGCATGCACGTGTTTGTTTGAGTGTGTTAGTGTGTTTGTGCCTACGTGCGAACAGGAACCCTGCATTTCTAACGTGTTGAAGTATTTCCTACATGAAGGCTGCAATGAAAGGCTGGTGATACGATCAAGCGGGCCAGAGCATCCCTCATGTTGCTATCATTTCCTGCAAGATACTAAACCAATACCTTTGATTTATGGTGTGTCAACCGCCGTTCATTTAGATCACTCTAACCTAGCCGAATAACAATAGAAGAAATACTAACCTGGGCCGTTACAAGAAGCTCTCTGTTTTAAAGGTTGTCTTGGTGATGAAGTGTGACGGATACAAAGCTTCTGCTACAATGCATTTTTCATTTAACAGTGAGTTAATCCTTAAACACATCTCACATTTTGGCATGCACAAATTGTTCTCAGGTGCATTCCAAAACTGTAAGGCCATCAAATACTTTACTGAGCATGTCCAGTACACTTTGTAGCCTCTGACATTAAACAGGGATACAAAAACGCCCCAAAGTCTCTAAGTACTGTAATATTCTGTTGGAGAAATCTGAACTTTGAAATTACCCCTGAAGCAAGTACAGAGTTAAGCTTTAGTTCTTTTTGCTGCTTCACAATGGAAATGAAATGGCTCAAATTACTTATATTGTGCAACCATAAACAACTAAACGCAGCCTTTAAAATCAAGTGTGTGTGTGTTTTGCAGGAGTGTCTGGAGTTCATTATTGTCTACCTTCACGATATAATTACAGTTAAGACATGTTTACTAAAGAAACAGGTGTTCTGCACCGCAATATCAAACCGCCGTGTTCTTTCCACTGAACAAGAAATGTAGTCTGAAAAACACATTTTCATTCATCTTATTCTCCTGGAACATGTAAAAAAAGATTTGCCAATTAGATTTCGAATAACGTACAGTGCCTGAATTAAAACCCACTTTTAATATGCATCAGATTCTTTTTTTAAATGAATCATTTATTCTTCATCTTTTTCTAACGCGGCACACAAAGAAAGGGCTGAGTACTATTAATTATACGATTATAATGAACCGTGGGCACAAACCAAAGGCTTGTGGCTTGTGTGTATCAAACCCAAGAAGGGGATCAAATTTCCGATTAGCCTAACAGTGTTCTGCGGCATTCATCAGCCAAAATATGCAACTTCCACACACTCTCATTGCTTGCTCTCCTAGGCTGGTCTCGCTCGCTCCCCAAGTCATGCGACCTGTCACACACATGACTAAATACACACGGGGAAAGAGAGAATAAAATAGTCTATCTAGCTGTTTTCATCTAAACATTGCCATCTATGCCTTGAATTTGGACACAGGGACACGCAAGAAGAGTTTTTGTAGTTTCTTTACTTACACCCATGCTTATACAAAGCACTTACTGTCACTTCCACGGAAATGTTTTAGCTGGTGGGGTATAGTCCGAAGCTTCTAGTGAGGGAGCACAAATCCACTGACTCATTATTCAGCATGCTGCCTCTTGACATTGTTCTCTCTCCCTTCTTGGTAAAAAAAACACTAAGTAAAAAAAAAACAGTAAAATACAGTTTAAGCAGCACTACTGCATTCAGGATTCATCCGCATTCATAAAAATGGAATATTTGGAGAGAGCTACTATAGACTTTGTAAGGAGTCAGACTTGCATGAGCTAAGAGACTTTCTGTACAGCGGACAGATTGTATTGTTTAATCATATGCTGCGGCGGGACAGTAGAAACACCAACACAGTCAGGCTAGTTAAAAGTCAATTTGTCCGGGGGGATACTGGCGAATATAAAGGAAAGAGAGGGGAAGCGTGGTGGATTTAAAGGGTAGAGGAGTGTCAGGAGGGGGAATCCCATTATTATATCGGTTCCCTAACTTACTCCACACGCTTTGCGGGGGAACGCGGTATGATCGGTGTGTAGGCCTCGGCTCAAACGGCAGCATATCAATTCCCAGACAACAAAATCTCATCTCGGAGTTAATGAAATGCTCCATGCCAACAATTGTCTAATCAAAACTAAATGCTTTTCTACAGCGCAACATCGTTAGAGTCCATCAGCTCAAGTGGGCTCCATGGTGTAATGGATCCCTAATGATGGTAGTTATCATCACCGGTGACCTCAGACCTCTTTGCATCAGACATCACTTCCCCAGTCAGCTGCACTATATATCTGTCTCATTCATAGTGAATCTGTCTAAAAAGCTAATTGCAATATAGTAAATTGCTCCTTTTCCCAACAGCTACACTCAAAATTTCCCTCACATTGAAGCAGGAGGGGGGATAAGAGACGTAAACCACCAGATGCCCTGCAGACAGATAACTCATCCACACACTAGGGGGCAGCAGACACTGAGCCCTGGGGCAGTGCTGCTGATGCCTGTGCAGATAAACTGATCCTTCCCCCGGCGGACTCTGTCGGTGATGTGCGGGTGACATCATGCGAGCGTGCGGGCCTGCCCTTGCACCTGGAAGTGCTGTGACACTGGGAGCGCCTGTCCTCCTCCAAACTCCTTAAAGACCCACAAAAACCGGGGTCCTTTTCAGCTCCGCCGCCGTCGGCATGGCAACGGAACCTGGAGAACACACAAGAGCCATTGACCAGAGGGGCCCGGGATGTCAGATCAGCGGTACTCTATCACAACCTGGGCTTCAGCTGCCCCCCGCCCCGCCCGTAGGATGCAAAAAGGTTAAGTTCTGGCTCCCCGAGACGCAAAAGGTGAAAGAACCAGGGATGGAATCTGTTTTGGAGCTCAGTATTAGAGCATGCGTTGTCCCAATCAGGTCAGTGGCAAATAAGGACAACGCAGCCAGATGTCTAATTTGCCGTAACAGCAGAGCCTGATCTGTGCCAGGCAGCATCTGATGAGAAGCAGTGCAAAGAACCAAGTGGAGGGCATTTAACCTCAAGTGTCGACAGCAGACGAAGACAAGCCAGCATTAAGCCAGTTAAAATGAGCTGCAAACACTGATGCTCTTATACTAGTAACGCAAGCAATTAGGCCAGCACACGCACTATGCACGCTCACATGAATACTAGTGCACACACATGCACACACACATGCACATATGCACTCCGGCACCTACACGTGCACACACTTAAATGTATATAAATCACGCTCTCTCTCTTAGTAACATACCTATACACCTCTCCATTTATGATAATTACAGTGGAATTACAGTGGTGAGGAAGTGCGGAGGCTGAGTGAGAGCATGATTGCCTTGTGCCTCGCAGCCTTAATGCAGTGTCCCACAGCTCCGAGGTGTGAGAGGTATAGTGACGGAAAGTCGTCTGCAAAAGAGTCAACTCCGCAACTCCCACCTTCTTAGGAGTCCTGGAGAGATCCTGGCTGTTGATTCAGAGACTCACAATAAATGCAAAACACACCCACACGCCGGCTTCTCTTGCACGTTGACAATCCTCCTTTAGCCTCCCTCGCTTCTCGCATGCACCTGTTACTAAGACTGCTTACCAGGTGTGTTGAGGATTACTATTTTCAGCGAGTCAAAACCAAAACGCTATAGAAACAACTCTTTGGTCCCACAATTCTTACACTCCCCTGCAAATTCAAGGCTGATTATACAAATGATTGTTTCTAGATGCGAGTTATCGCAATAAAACAATAAGAGGCTCATGCATCAGCAGTCAGTTCAGTGGCTGCGCTGTCATCAAAATGGTCAATTTGCATCCACTTTGAATGATGCGGTGAGGATTTAACTGCCCAATTATTGTGAAAACACAGTAATTTGATTACAGACTCGCTGATTACTTATTGGATTAATTTTGAAGAGAAACAAATGTTATTGTAAATTTATGGACTGGATGATAATAATAGCTCATATTACAGTCTGTAGATTGGGGAAAAAAATCCATTTAACTTCATATGCTCTATATTTTGAATGCCTTCTAAAACCCAATGCACACAAGTACTGTTGTGCACATGTTGACAAGTCGATTAACAGCAGCCACCAGATAGGCACAGTTTCTGAACTAGTCAAACCCCCAGAGTCTCTTTAGTAAGATTAGTAAACATTTTGCATTCACAAACCCTTAACACCTTTCATGGGCACTAGGAACTGCACCCATGGACCCAAATGGCCATTTTCAAACACACTGGAGTGGCATTTTACAGTCTCTAAGCACTGTATCAGCACCTCCTCCCCAGCACATCCCGCTCCCAGTCAGGAGTGCATTTAAGTATTAAGCAGAATTTAGCCCCCCTCTCATGCACCAGTTAATGAGCTCAGTGCTAAATTACTACCACAGCAATTACACTCACATCAGCCCCATTCCCCGCCACACACATACACATACACACACAGAGTAGGCAAATTCAGACAGGCAATTCCATAAATCAACTTGTATATTTGTAGAAATCTGATCATGTTTTTAAAAAATTCTGACCAGCGCACATAATACACACATATATCAGTAGCCCTACAGCAGCAGAAATTCTCATTGATCAGCAGTAAGGGAGTGTGATGCGAGCAGTCTTCTTGGCAGCGGAGAAATTATAAAGCATTTTGTAACGGAAAAACTGCCTGCACACACCCAGGGGCCCACGTGCAGAAATGAGACATTGATCCATAATTGGAAGCACTCAGTCATGAAATCTGAAGACTAATTAAAGAAAGAGAGCTTTAATGGCATGCATTTACATATTCAACACAGCGTTCCAATGTTGCTCACTGACTGACTGTGGCTTGAGAGAGACGGGGGATTGATGTGGAAGCTGAGAGGAGTTAGATCACATAATGACAGAACGAGAGGTGACTGAAAAGGCTGCATCAGTGTGAGTGGCTCTCAGAACATGAAGAAGCCGTGGAGATGTCTTCGCCGACACTGACAGAAACCATCGGCGTCTTCTAATGGCAGTGAATCATGAAAATACGGTCTTGGTACTCAACCATCGCTTAATTATGGAGCTGCTTTTCAGTGTGACCTCCACCAACCGCTGACGGCTCTTGATGCTTCAGTATCGCCTCGGCTTACCAAACGTCTGTTTATACTACGTGTGTGGGAATGCATTACTTCCCTTCTTTGTGTACAGTAGGCGTGTATGTGAGTGAGCGTGCACACCCCTGCTCTCTGTTTGTGTGTGTATGTGTGTGTTGCAGGCTCTAGGTGGAGGGGGTGACATGTACAAGCTGTGGCATCTCATCTGGAGGTGTGAACATGTCTGCTGGCTGTGCCGTGGTGAGGTGCTCAGGGTGCAGCTGCTGATACCCCTGTGGCCCACTGAGCTGCATGCCGCCTGATTACATGTCAGGGCTGGTAAAGGGCTGCTAAACAGGCGCTGGGCTGCAGTAGAGCAGTGCCTACTGGAGCTCCCAGCATCTCTGTTTTTACTGCTTTTCACGGGCTGGACAGTGCTACCTTCAACCTGTTAACCTAGGCATGATAATAGAAGAGCGCCAACGATTGCTTGTCACTGTTAGCGTTGCAGCATTGTACCGTAGACAAGAGGATCTGACTGGTGCCTGTGTGCTTCCTTTCATCGAAAACCACTTGCCACTCATTCCATTATTCTCTCTCTAGTTCTCCTCTGGTTGATTGATTCTGCAAGCTTTTGACTCAAAGGAGAGCTGCCGCTCTGCGTTCGATGTGCTGTGTTCTTCAATGTCCCAACTCGCAGCAGGAGAATATGCCTCTTTCCTCTCTGCACACGCACCCCTTCTTGTATTTTTTTTCTCCCGATACTGTGCTTCTATACCATCCCCAAGAGCCCAGAGCCCTCTCTTAATAGGCTCACTTAAATATCTCTGCTGCCCAGGTTACAGAAATGAAACAGCTCTGGTGCCAGGCCGGCGTCTCTTTAAGTGAAATAGGCTACGGTATAAAAGCCAATCATCTCGAAGGCCAGGCTGAATTGAGGTTAATTGGAACCAACTGAAGGCCAAGGTTCCTTTTGCCTTTTCCATTAGATAAATCTACAGAAAAAAGCCCAGTGTGGAGGATTTGAGTGAAATTTGAATGGCGATATAGAAGACAGGTGGAGGCCATTCACAGTGCTCTGTTGTCTCTTCTCGTTCATCAAAGGGAAAAGTGAATGAGAGAAACTCAAAACACAATGCAATGCACACTGAGTACTCCTTCAATAGATACTACAAAGATGCAATTAGAGGAGAAATGACCAGTATGTTTGTCAGAATGCCTCTAGACCATCGCGTGTTTACATCTCAGCCCTCTTTGGCTCTCCAACTGAGTGCTACCTGTGGCGAACGCAGCACATTTTAATCACTTTATTCCAAAACAACAATCTTGCTCTCACCACAGGTCTAATTTAAACAAAATTGTGTTTGTCTTTTCGGAAAACATAAGGAAGCACCCGCTAAGGGATGTGGCCATAAATCTGTTTATGGGAGGAATGCATGAGTAATAAATCCATGCAGGCTTATGCCGACCATGCTGTGCTTATTTGTGCCCTTTTGTTTCATACTGCAGCATTTTGAAAACAAAAATGAAAAGCTCCTGATCCTTCACAGAGGGAGGATCTAGAGGCAGGGAGGAGCTGGTCTCTCCCATCCCTTTGTCTAGTTAGATAAAACAATGCATGCCTACTACTGAGCAGAGTGGAGAAGCAACAGATTACATGTAACATGTTACAGTAATCTGATTACAAAAATAGTTACTGTAATCAGTTACATTTACTAGAAAAACATCAGATTTCAGATATAGTGGATAAAATAGGTGATTATTTGTTGGATTACTTGATGTGTTTGAAGGGGGAAAAAAATCAATTTTGATAGAGAATTTATAGGCAAATAAATATTTACATAACTTGAAAGAATGGCAAATCATAGCTGTAGATGATGGCTAAAAAATTTTCATATCAGCCTGCAGATTTAATTAGCTCCATATTTCACACATTTTGAGGGCAAAATAATCCAAAAGTAATTGAAAATCAGATTAATTTATTCAACTGGAATTATCTATTTGGATTACGTTACTGATTTATGTTATGTAGGTAATCAGTAATCTGTAAACGCTGCTCATGTGTGGCCACCAGTATTGGGGAATGCTACTTTTAAAATGTTACCTCTATTCAAAGTAACTCATTACAGTACATTTGCATTGATGAAATGATGAGTCTGACAAGAAAGGAGAAAGAAAAGAAAAAATAAATTATATTATAAATGTATATTGACCTATGTAGTAGCACCTTAACTACTATCTGGTTCTATCAAGTGAAAAACGGATGTGTTACTTGTTACTACAAAAAACTCTTAGTGACGCAACACACTCCCAACACTGGTGGCCACATTCTAATCCTCTGGGGGATTAACCTCTAAGAGCAGGATATTCACTCATAAACCTTTATAAATCTGAAACACATGAACTCGCTGGGCCACATGCAAACCTCAATCTGTCTCTCCTCTGGTGCACAGAGCTGCCTGGCACATATTTACCACATGGTGCTGGCCACAAATGAATTCTGATGAACAGCCTCCGCCATGCCGTGATTTGACCGAACCGGAGCGACCGTGCAATCCAACCGGTCTCTATATCACTTACAGAGCTATTCAGAATGCTGTGCGATGTGATAGCCTGTGCGATATATTTTTTTTTCTTTGACCAGGGTTACCTTGATGAATTCACTCCTCTGTCACTTGATATCTGCCCTAGTGAGTGTTATTACCTTCTGATTGGTGGATTGGGAAAAGTACAATGAGCCACGCTGGGACATTACTTCCCCGTATTGTTTCCTTGGCAGTGGAACAGAGGAGCAGCCTGACCAGTCAGATGTAATCGGGGCCGACTGCCGTAATCAGCTGGCTGTCCCGGGGAGACACTGAATATGCCACATCTCTGCTCCGCTCCTGATAAAGGAAACCAAGCTACATCCCATTCTATTAAATCCCATTTGAATGTTCCTTTCTCATCATCCTTACATTATAGAACCTAATAACACTCTGTGTCCCAGTGTTCGCTCCATCTTGATAAAAAAGAAAAAAGAAAGAGCGGCAGTAAAGAGCTGTGACATGTCTGGGCCGTCACGCACAAGCATTGATCGCACGTCATCATTTCTATTAAGAGACGAGCACAGAAACTGAGCAGCGTGGACACAGTTGGTTATTGGTAAATGCCGCCAATGAGGCTCCGGCGACAGTGTTTACGGTAAACGCAGGCCATCGGGAATAGGGCTGATTCATTATTAAGGGTGTTAGCATTAAGAATGTCAAGTTAACATTCCTGTTTGCCCCTAATGTAATTGGGCCATTTCATTTCAGCCTTGATTTATGCAGCATTATACAGCATTAAAGCCTACAGCGTGTGGCTCCTTTTCAGGGCTGCTGCACTGCAAAGTAAGGTTGGAGGGAAAAAAAACACTTGATTCATGCAAAAATCAAGATTGTTTAGCACCCAATTTTAAATCAAGCTTTCAATCAAAGCAGTAGTATTGATGTCTATGTATATTCAATGTCTATGTACTTGGGGTGATGGTAAAGGTGAAACTATCCTGAAAATTGCATGCTCACTTCTGGAATACAATGCACTGCCAAAAAGATTCCAACTCTGAGACCCCAAGGTATCAGGTAAAGAATAATACAACCACTTCCAAATACAGTTAAGAATTTTGGGGGGCCTTGAGGACTGTACAAATGATTTCAGGCCCTTTTTTTCCCCAAGAAAACATTGCAGTAAATGTCACAAACCGAAAACAATTATGTTTTTAGAGGTTCTCAAGAGTTGAAAATTGAGACAAATTGTGAGCTCCCTGCCAAATCTCACCCCTTATTACATAGCTGTATGATTTCTGTCCCACTGGGGTCCTAACCGCTCCCTGACCAGAGATTTACAACCCCGCTTTAGAGGAGAAGTCATGCATCTTTAAAACCAAATGAATGTACTTTAAATTTAATGACATTTTTCCTAAGTCTAGGCAGATTTAAGTCGCACAGTGTGAGGACCGGCAATGATGAGGCTGTTTGAATTGAAGTGTGAAAAAAATAAAAAAAATAAAATAAATCACATGCTCACCCCCCCACCTGCCCTGCTACTCTGTACTCAACTCAACCCCTGCGTGCCTGCGTCTGTGAGTGTGTGTGTGTGTGTGTTGGGGGTGGGGTGGGGTGTATATGTGTGTCAGTGTGGCTTGCTGTCCCTCTGCTGGGTGTGGTGTGGTGCGGTGCGGTGCGGTGCGGTGCACTGTGGTGTGGGGGATTAATGAAGTGGCGGCACACAGGGGAGATCCATCTGCAGCCAGACAGTCTTAATGAACTACCAAGGCCCAGACATGGCACTTTTACTGAAGCCGCCACTTATGGCTTATGACAATGCTGAGGAAGCAGGATCGCTTTTGTTTTGAATGGGCTCGCCTTTAATGGTGACAAAGTGAACTTTTCAATCTACCAGAGTGCACTTCAGCCAATATCAGGTGTACTCTGCGTAACAGTTTTGTGCTTTTCTATAGGGGCTCAATCTGATTTCTTTGACGTACTGTAGTACCTTCACTGAAAAGCACAATCTGTCAAAGAAAGGGTGCCATTTTCTAGGTATCATGGTAGGCAGTTGGGTCTTTGCCAGTAACATTAAAAAACCTTGCTTAAAATCAGGAACAATGTTCATAATGCACTGTGCTAACTCATTCAAAATCTGCAATAAAAAGCTACCTATTTTAAATAACAGCAGCTGTAAGACATAGTGTGGAACCCAGCATACAGTACAACTGGACCAGGTCTAGGGCTTCTCATTAAAGATGCCTCATGGCAAAATCACTGACAATTATCAACTCATTACCTCACATTCAATAAATCTCTTTCATTGGAATGAAATAGAATTGACACCAGCTGTTTGGTGGAGATTCCTTCAGGGCGAATTCAGCTCTGTCTTTTTCAGTTTAAGGCCCGACCTGTAATTACAGTGTTGCACCCCCTGTTGAAAAACTGTCACCTCAGTACTGCCTTTGTTTACATTATGATTTATGATTTACACATCGTGAGCCCGGGGTTACGGGTGTCAGCACATAGGCAACAACACGGGTAATCAAGTTTACCCTGCTGGTAAAAAGAAGAAACAGAAAAGCAAATAGGATCCATAATCATTTGACCTACAGCATTCACCCACCTACTCATCCTCCCATCCTCGAAGAACGAGCAGAAAGGAAAAAGGGGGAGAGGAGGTGGAGCAGAGAGTGGAAACATTAGGGTGAGACTGAAAAACAGGATGACAGCTCAACAGATGAGATGGCTATGTCTAATCCCCTTCCAGAGGAGCTTCATTGAAATTGAACTTGGAGCGCGGAGGACAAGACGGGAGAAAAATTGGAGCATTGTATATTGTATAGGCATCGTGGGGCGTCTTTGGTTTTCTCTCTGAAGTGACTTTGACAGCTGGGGGGATTAAGGAGCAGTCCATCGTACATGGCCCAAACAGCAGGGATTAGACTAAATATGCTCCCTCTTGTCTCTGGCTCCCTCATTTAAATCAATAAAAACTGATCTTCACCACAGCTCTTATACATGTGTATGTGATAGAGAAGGTTAGGTCGTGAGCCAGAGCAGAGGGAATAATACCCGCATAAGGAGGGAGAATGGCTCCAGAGGGGAGGAGGAGCCAGCTGCAAAGTGTTGCTGCTTGCTGCTGCAGTTTGCTGAAAGCTCCTTTTTATGTTGTTCATGATGCCGCAGCTCTGCTTAGAGCCGCGCATCGGCATAGTACATTAGATCCTGGGGAACATTATTTCTAAAGGCCAAGAATTAAACTTGGACAGCTCGAAATTGGCCAGCCTCCTCGCACATCCGGGTT
The DNA here is from genome assembly GCF_048128805.1 of Centroberyx gerrardi. NCBI lineage: Eukaryota > Metazoa > Chordata > Actinopteri > Beryciformes > Berycidae > Centroberyx > Centroberyx gerrardi. Next base: position 10,254,389 of record NC_136004.1, read on the forward strand.
GACAAGTCGCTTATTGGGATCTTAAAGCAAAATTCCATTCCAGGAGAAAATCTTCACTTTTTAACATGCACTTATTTCCATAGGAGTTCAGTAAACTGCTGACATCAGCTGCCACAGAGATCCAGAGTCACTATCGGCACTCAGGCTTATTTTCTAAAGTTACATTCAACTGCACACATTTTGAGAACCTACTCTAAAATCATACCTCCAAAGTTCTGTACTGCAACAAGGAACCTGAGAACAGAGATGATTTCCAGCTGAGGGTTGTAGTTCATAAATTCATAAATAACTTGTTGTTGTGTATTCGGTGTGCTCATAGAGCTCGCTAAGTAACGAGTGACTCCCCTGGACAAACCCATTCTGGTGCATGAGATGTAAAATCATGATTACAAGGTATTGTGGTTAGAAATCACAACCCTGGATACAGATACAAATGAAATGATTATCAATAGTTTCCTGCAGGCTATAAACAGAATGATTTTAAGACTAGGCTCTCAAAACATGTGCAAGTGAATGGAGGGTCAGAAAAGAAGTCTCAGTCCAAAGACGACAAAAAAAAGTGAAAATATGCGACCATCAAACCTGACATTAAGATCTGAGTATAACAATCAGCAACCAGCATGCAACAATTGAGCTACTAGTCTACCTCATCCAAAATGTAATATTGCGGTATTGCACCATGAATTATGAGAGGTCTATTAAACAATAGCTTTAGTATCCCCAATCAATGCAGCAGCATTATCCATGGGCTCCTTCTCATTTTACAACCATTGCAATCCAATGGCAATCACAGTTATCTTTGTTTTATGTGCTGCATGTACATTTATAGTTACACTACCATTATGCCTGCTATTGGATACGCTAATGACAGCATGTACAACAAATTACTGAACTGACAGATTCAAATTACATAAGTTTTATAGACTCCTCTACACTTAAATAACCCCACAGCACTTTGATTACAAAGTTGCAGTTACAACCTCAAGTATGCAGCTTTCTTAGGGAGTGTTTTAGAATTGACTAAGTGGAATGAAGGCTAAGGAGCAAATAAGTAGAGCTTCCCAAACCCCAAATCTGTCTCTAATCCATAAAATTACACCTGTCACTAGAAAGTTAGATTTATTAAAACTACTTCCTGATCCGCGGAGGAAAAACCATTAAAACACACAAAGGCCTTCAATCTGTGCTTAATTAACACAGCAACCTTTTTCCAATCCTGGCAATCACTTCCCTATCTGCCAGATTAGTTTAAGGACGTGAATACAGATAGGAAATGACCAAAACAACTTTAAGGCTATGGCAGAGGAGGAAATAAATATGCTAATCAAGGAGAGAGAGGCAGAGGGGGAGAGGGAGAGAGAGTGAAGAGGGGATATTGCAATGGTCTATTAACCTTTTCCTCCCCACAGCAGTCTCCAGAGACATATCCCACGGTGCTTATTTCAAGTCAAGTGTGTCATTTCAACAGAGGGAACATCAGTTAGCCATCCCCAAAGTGTGTTTCAACCGCTGTGTATCTCCTGTGAAACGCGAGTTCCACATTTAGCGACGGCACTTATATGAAATGATGGTAATGTTAAAGGAATACACCGAGGGAGATTGGCCCTTTGGTCAATGGATCATTCGCTCCAGTGCTCCATGGTAACTCTTTAGTTCAGTGGTTCTCCATTGTGGTCCTGGACCCAAAGTGCTGCTGGTGTTCTATCCTACCAGCTAGTTAATTGCATTCACCATCCCAGGCTCTAGCATACACTATGCTGAGTGACAGTGGGTGACGCGCATTTTCTCAGAATTAAAAAAAGGAACTGAGCCCTTGCAGCAGCTCTAAAGCTCAATGGTAGGTAATCTTAAATGATATGCTGCCAAGTCTGGCAGTTTTATGTAGGAGAAAATTTACACAAAATATGATAATAAAATATCATGGTGGGTGATGGGAGACTGTGTACAACTAAAAATAAGCAGCAGATGAATACGCGGCTGCTCACCTGAAGTCACAAATAAACTCTGATATATGAGCTATATTGAGTTAATGATATTTCATTTTTAAAATGTATGAATCCACAGGCAACACAACTGTACTTACTTTGGATAATGCTTGTCACCTACCATCATTCAACATAGTGTCGAAGTGTTTGCATGGAGCGCCAGATCTACCACGGACACATGGATGATTTTGGTGTCTGTGTTTTCATCAGTTAACTGGTAAGGTCTCCCAAAAACCTGGTGTATTCCTTTGAAGAGAAGTAAGTTGTGTGCTAACCTTTGATCGTAGCCGGACTCTTTCCTGCGGCAGTGGAGGGTCACCACTCGGTGGCCCTCGCTCCTCACGTCCTGGCTGACTATCCACTGGGTGGGGTTGCTGGGCCGAGCCCCCAGAAACGTCACCCCTTCTTTCAACTTCACCCTGCGGAGGAACAGACACAGACATGTTTAAGAGCGTTAATAAGGCAGCATGGTTCCCTCTTTACGCATGTGGTGCTACCAAAAAGATCTTTAATTCAGCGAGTCATTGAATGCGTCCAGCTGATCCTCGCGTGACAGCTGGAGCCAGAAAGACAATGATAGATATTTTTTTTGTCATTCTTGCTGGAGATGCACCATCCAGATGGCTCCCTGCACCGTCTCCACTTTTCTTCAAAAGATGTCCCAGCTGTATTCTACATTTTGATCGCAATGTTTTTGTTTCCTCAGAGGAGCATCGGCTGTTTTATACATGTGTGTTATACTGTTGCACCAATCAATCACATAATCAAATACACACACAAAACACCTGCTACTTTATTGTGTAATTTGGCTACAGCATGACAAATGCACATCCTAAACAGTCACGGCAAGCTTTAATTTTAAACAGTATGTCCTTGAAGTGCTGATGTACTGTAGTATGCATAAGGAACATGAGATTTTGTCATTTTTGCTTTGATGGCAATTACTTTTCATTCCGAGAGTAAACATTTCAAATTAGAAATAATTTTTTTTTTTTTATCTCAGACACATTGGGATTCATCATTCATGGTGACTGTGCTTTGCTACAAAATGAGTGCATAAGTGGGATGTGACCATCCCATCATGGCACTCCTCTCTCTCCTTTACCTCCATCAGTAATAGATTCACTCTCTCTGAAAAGGACATTATGAAAGGGTTTCTTAGACTGCGGCAAAATTACAGTGTCAATGTCCTTGGCTCAGTGGACTACAAAGGGGGAAAATGTTTGCAGGAATAAGTACAAACTGGAAATGAAAATTTCACTCAAAAGTAACCCATATTTTACAGTATATTCACTGCACAGAGAGTGATCGTGTGTTGACATAAAATAGATTTAGACTCATGTTCAAAGGCCTGTGTGATTTTGTCTGAGGATGACAGAAAAGTTCCAGTATTGAAGGGGCAACTAAATTATAACAGAAGGCCAAATCACTCTCCCTATTAAATCTGTACCAGGTTGGCGGATGAAAGCAAAGATAGGAGTGTGAACTGGTTGTCACACTTTGACATGCACTATGTGATTGCCTCTATGTATGCCGATGAATATATCTGCCCTCTTCAGTCAAGCCTACTGCTTTAATGTGATGTCTTATTATGATGTGACAGAGGGGTATAGCCCGACTGAAAGGCAACATGGGTAATATGACAGATGGTGTGCTTCCCCTCTCTATAGGAATGGAGAGAAACACTACAGCAAAGGGTCATTCTGAATTTGTGTGTGTGTGTGTGTGTGTAATTGCATTTGTGTGTTCGTAAGGTACTTCTAAGATGATTTGATGTCTCTTTGCCAGCTGCTTCCCTCTCTATTATGTGTGTGCGGACGGGCGAAGGCCTATAGCCGTTTATAGCTGGTAGAGCTCTGTCCCACCGTCACATGTCTCAGACCTACAGGGGGAAAGGAAGATGAATAGGGGAATGCTACAGTAATGTAAATAAATGATAACAGATCTGTTCCCTTTCTCAAGAAAGAGAGTATGCTAAAATAGGAGGGTACGCTACTGTAATGTAAATATATGATAACAAGCTGTTCTTTCCCTCAAGAAATCATTATGGAGATCCACACTTGGGGTTAGTCAACAGTAGGATGACAGCAACTGCAACATCATTGATCCTGCATAACATAACCTCTCTGTGTACACTCACTCCTGAGTTGACATAGGCCTACTTCGCCATTTGAATTGGAATCTCTTTAATGTAAAAATTCACCCTAAAACACTTAAAAAAACACAGCTATTGGCAATGTACGTTGCATTTCTGGGCCCACTTTGTTGTTTGGTGGTGCGTTTTTCACGCTGATAACATAAAACCACGATGAGATATTTCCAGCTCAGCTGCACTGCGGTTCTATTCTATTGTAAAATCTATCTAAAACATCAGTGGTAAACATCAGGGTTTGGTATCAGTCAGAATCAAAGAGCGAGGCTTCTTTCTAGACTCACCATTTAGCACCAACATTCAACAATCACGCAGGGAGAAATCCATCATAGAAGAGGCAGAAACACCAATTTCTGCACTGACAGTAGCCTCAATAAACCATGCAATGCAGCCACAAGACGTTTTGAGTAAGGGGCGCGGCTGCAATCTTAGAAAAGCCCCAGTGCTCACAAGCTAGTTAGCAGCCAGCTATATTTACATGTCCATATGCCCACCTTCGATTGAATGCAACAAGTTCACGCCTGTTTTCTGGGGATTGACGAAAGCCATTCTGGGAAATATAGGAAATCACTAACTTAGGTAGAAGTAGATGAGGCAGGTTGAGGGAAGGTGGGTACACCACAAAAGTACATTACAAAACTTCACACAATAACTCCTGGAATGCACCGAACATCACAAATTGATGACATCTAACAGTGTAAGAGCATGCAAGGGTGGGTTTTTCCTTTAAGTGGCAGATCAGACAAGACAGCACATATTCAACTTTACTGATCAGGCAGCAGTGAGCCGAAGGTCCACGGCTCAAGTCAGAGCGAAATTAAGTGCTGAAGACGAGCTTCCTGGCAGCGACCAGTTACCATAACTTATACAACTGTAACACAAAAACATGAAAAAGCTCGTGGACAGCCTTCCTCTCTCCAAATGTGAGCAGCAGGATCTTGCTTCCGGTTTCTTTACACTTCAATGATCAGGATGTCTTACCAGCGGTTCCCAATGAGGCTTTAGAATGTTCTAGACGCAGCCGAGTCTCACAGGAGTACAGGTCATTACCCTGTCGACCACAGCCATGCTCAGAGAGCAGTTATTGGAGTATGCTTGAAGTGCCTTTTATTGACTTAATGGTCAATATGGCCTTGTAACCAGCCACCCAAAGAGTCTCCTGCAGGTTAACCACCAGTCGAGCACTGCTGGCTATTAGATTCCTGCTGTAACCTTCCCCCTGGAAATATATGTTTTCAAATGGTGTAGCTCTTTGAAAAGCCTACTAAACTACCCCCATACTTTACATGCCAACTAATGTTGAGCAAGGTCCATTGTCAGTCAAACTCATAACATAATATAAAAATAGTCTCATGACAATAACACAAGCCCTGTGGTCCCAAAATGGTCCCAATGTATGATTTAAGCATTGGACAACGGTACTACCTTTATAAGCTTCTCATAATCTCTCAGTGTTGTGTGTACATTTCCCGCAGCGAAAATGTATCACACTGTTGTATGGGGATCCGGGACCCAAATAAAGAGTGAAGTCAAGGGCGCGTCAGACACTCCCAGACAACAATTGGGTAGAACTCCCCATCAAAGTTAGACAGGCTGACGCTCCCCTGAAAATGAAGGAGGCGGGAACACTTTATATAAATGCACCTGGGCTCTCCACCGTCTCTGAATAGGTCTCCTGTGAACTCATTGAGCTACAATCGAGACTGAATGTTCTGAATACCAAGTATTACACAACTAGAGGGGAAGTAAAGAGACAGCGGTCCACAGAGGGAAGGAAGGCGCACTGTGAAAAGGCAGTGCCGTTTAGCTGACAGTATAAAGGTACACAAGATGCAACTCTTCAAAAGTGTCAGCAGACACAAGAGAAACTGACAGGCCTTCATTGGCACAGTAGTAAGTCTGAGCCAAACAGAGCTGAACAAAGAGAGGTGCATGTAGGTAGTCCAGAGGCAATCAGAGAGCACAGAGTGATTCATTCCCAATTCTAATACCAATTCATGTCACCATGCCCCTTTCTCAGATACAGAGGGAAGAACGCCGCCCTGCAACTATATCCTAGCTTCTCTTTCTTTCTCTCTCTACTCTCTCTTTCTCTCTCTCTCTCTGCCACCCTTCCTCCCTCAGACCTGATTGTATGCTTGGACTCCTCGAGGGCTCCCTCAATAAATAATGATGAGATAAGTAGGGGAGCTGCTTCTCAGTGGGGCACTGAAAGAAATAAACATTTTCAGGGGAAATCCAATAAGGTGGAAAGCTGAACGATGACGGGAGTCCCCAGCCGGTGGTCCGTGTCCTTCGGCCCCGGCCTGCCTTCTGGTTCTCCTCCCCCGGCCTCCTTCCATCTGGCTCCGTCCGGCCGCTCCCCGCTCCCCACACGCCTCACGGGGGCGGTGACCTACTCCGACCATTTTCTCTCCGCCCGACTCCTCCGAGGACACATGTGCGTCTTCAATCAAGCGGCTCCCGGAAGGCGGCGGTTCCTGTTTTTACTGGGCCATCCCCCGCCTACATAAACAGTGTGCGGGGAACGCGACGCCTCAGCAGGGAACAGAGGGGAAAAGAGAGGCTGCAGCGTGAGGGAAATGGCGGAGAGACAGCGGGGGAGTGTGTGTGTGTGTGTGGGGGGGGGGGGGGGGGCAGCACTCTGTGATGGTTTGTGGTCGGTGGCTAATGGAAGCAGTGCCAGATAGTCTTGTAAAGCACCGCGCTCATCTACGAATCTGCTGCCTTGTGGACCGTAACCGCTGCAACATCAGACATCAACAACACACACACACACACACACACACACACACACACACACACACAGTTTCCCAAGACTTGCACACACACAAAAATAATAAATCAGGCGAAACACCCACACTCCAATCCCAAAGTGACAAATCAAAACAATATCTCAGACTTATTTTATTTCAGCAACATACAGCAAGACATGGAAAGTTTTGCAAACTCTCTAAAAAAAAAAACGAAACATAAAGTTCATTCCCCTAACAGAGTATTTTTACAGTAACCGTATGTCTTGTGTGTGTGTGTGTGTGTGTGTGTGTGTGGGGTCATCTCTCCTCAGAACACTGTGGTATTACTGATGGCTTCACCCCACCACCCCTCCCTCCCAGCTCTTAGACGCCATCGAGCAGCAGAGCCTGTGCCTGCGTGCTTATGTGTGTATGTGAGTGCGTTTGCAATGAGAGATAGAGGTCCCTCGGTTTTTTTTGTGTGCCTTTTCCGATAGAGAAAGGAAGAAAGCAAGAAAGAAAGCAAGAACGACGGAAAAGAAGAGAGATAGAGGAAGAGCACGAGAGAAGGTCGGGGGAAGAGGCTGAGTGACTGAATCAGTGTGTTTGCAGGCACAGAGCGTGACTGTGCACTCGGCAGCTACTTAAATCAATCTGTCGTGCTGCTCATCCCGACCATTCAACAGGAAAGGAAAACAGATGCTTCGATACTATAGGCTGCGAGAGACCAAAATAACCACCGTTTGTAGGAACGCTGGGCTGGATGTTTTTGTTTTTCTTTCGTAAACAGTTTAAAGTCATCATAAAATGTTAATAGGACGACAGCAGCTCAAGCATTTCACGGGGGGGGGGGGGGTGGGGTGGGGGGGGGGGGGAGTAATGCACTGAAACAGCACTTTGAATCCCTTTATGAAAGTCCTAATACAAGAGCATGAGGCGGGACAGACTCGGCTGTCTGCTGGCTGTCAGCAACACCTCAGCATGGTCATGTAAACACAATATCCTCCAGGACGGGCCGCTCCATCAGCCCCGCATCAGCCTTTTTCCCCTCTGCGCATGAATTATTCATTTGTTCCGTCTTTTAACCATCACAATGTCAACACGAATGATAAGAAAGCATTTAGGATTCCCGACCTGTGCCCATGTCAATATTTGCATTTATTATATAGGCGGGCGTTTTTTTTTTAGCATTTTACCTGGAGTGACACGAAGTGCCACGGTCAACAAAAAAGCGACTTGGTAAAAAACGAGAGAGCCTCAAAACGAATGTGACAGTGACACGGCGGGGGAACTTCTTGCGGCCCTTTGCTCATGCGTCGGTGTCAATGGAGTCACTAAGTGCCGGCAGCATCCTCTATACCTAGCAGTCATTTTCCCTGCATGCCAGGGGAGACGTTTCATTGGCTTTTCATTTCTGAATCACGCGGCGGAGATTACAGGAGCCGCGCCTGTTGTTCTGCTGAGTGGCCATAAAAGAGAAGGGGGGGAAACTGTTTTGTATGGATATCTGTTTGCCAATTACACCATCTTTTGTGTAGACACGGTGTGAGCAAAGAGAGGGAGCGTCGCAAATCCCATATGAAGAATTCATATGATTGCTATCGTGGCGTGAGCTTTTCGCGCGGGGTTCCCGGAGAATGTGTCCACCTAATTGGATTTCCGCGACATTCAGGAGCGCAGCGAGCGAGCGAAAACACGGCGAGATGGGAGCAGCAGCGAGAAATATGAACGCAGTCAATAATACTCGGATGTGACTTTTCTAAGATATTGGAAGATATTTATAACATATTTGCACAGCCTTTCCTCTGTTGTTCCATGAGACAGATGGGGTTTCAATCAGACGGGACTCAAACAAACAAACTCAACAAGAATCCCTCGTCCTTATTAATGGGAAATGACTGACTGCTGTTAGCGAGTGATTTGCAGTGTTTCTGATTTCCATAGAGGATTAATCCAACAGCTCCTCTATCCTGTAAATTGCAGTATCATCCCTGGTTGGAGGATATTAAAGTGTCACTGTATTTGAGAGGAGCTGATTTAGAGTGAGCAGGTAGTAGGGCTCAGCAAAGGCTGCTGGGACGCGTGGATTTCCACTGATTCCTGGGGGCAGGCAGGCAGCCGGAGGCTAATCTGTAGACGAACGTGTGTGTGTGGGTAAACATGCCTATCATTTATAGCACAACAGCAGCCCCTCTCAAAACGCACGCGCGCACGCAGGCACATACATAGGTGCACACACGCACACTCACACACACACAAACACGCACACACACGCGCGCGCTCACAGGAGCAGGCCTCCGTTAAGCTGTGACGAGGAGATAATGCCACAACGTTGCCTGTAGCAAGAGAGATTTAACCGCGCACTTGTTTTCCTTTTTTTTTTTGCCTCTCTTTCGTTTCATTTCCACTTTTGAGAAAATGGGGGGAATAAATAGTTGTGCGCCCAGAGGAAATGGTTAGTAAATGGAAAGCTATATTGAAGGCTCCAGCTCTGCTGCTCTCATGTTGATGTCTCATCTCGGGTTTCATGTAGTTTGCTGGTCAGAGTCAAAGGGCTGCATGCTTATCAGGTGATTTTAATCAGGTTTAGCCCTCATCAAACCATCACAGACAAATAAGGCGACCGGGGTGAGAGTCCTTTGTGTCCTCAGAGGATTTCCAGGAGAGCCACATTGTTTTAAATGAGCTTGCAATGGCAAGTTGAGTGTTATTCAGCCTGTTGTCTAGTGTTGCTGCATTCACATACTGGCTGAAAAAAAGCTTGGCATCGTGGGATGTCAGTCAACTACAACGATAAACTGGCTTCTCATTGCCGAGATGATTTCTACAAACAAGAGGCACGAACATTCCATGTACTTTGATACAATAAACACTTACAAATGTTCAATATTTCATTTCAAAATTTCTAATAGCGTATATTTGCGGAAATTGTGAAACATTATTCCCACTGCCATTGAATAGCTCAGCCAAACCACAATTTGGCGGAACGTCTTTTTCTCCCGGACTCCAAAACAGTCAGAAGCAGAAAGCTCTCGCATATTCACCACTCTATCATCATTGGAAGAGGAGACGAGAAGAAGGAGCAGGAGGAACGGAAGCATGTGCATCCATTATGAAAGACCTTTCAACATGTGGTTTGTCTTTAAGTTGGGGAAAATTCAACTTCTGTCACCAAGTTCCAGCTGAAGTTGCGTTACAGGCGGCACTTAACACCAGCATTGGTGGAGTTTACCATTGTTCTGTTATGGAAATCAACGAGCATCGGCTTTTCTGCCTATGGTAAATCGCCACAATATGAATGCAGCATGTGTCCATCAAGAGGATGGATGGTCAGTCATAGAGCCGGTCATGGTTGCTGACAAATAGAGATCCGTATCCGCAGATGATGTGAGGATTGGCATAGTGGCGTCGCGCCCTGCAGGGTGGGGAGGACTGGGTGGGCGCTGGGGCTCTGGGTCCTTCCGGGCTGACGCTTGGTATTCAGCGCGGCGTCTGAGTCTTAACCCTCCGTCAGAGCCCAGGGTTATTTACACCAGCCAGTAGCTTCCCTTTCCCAAGAGGGTATGGGAGTTGGTAAAAGATAAGCATTGTGTGGCAGCAGAGGCGACTGACACCGCTTCAACAACATGAGGATTTAGCCTGAGAACAGAAAACTAATGCCCCGCACGTGCCGGGAATCTCTGATACACACTAGCACCCATCTGCTCATATACACATGGGCACGAATAGAAATGCACAAGCACACACGTACACACACACACACACACACACACACACATGGGTGCTCCTGCTTGTGTACGCAAACAGAGGGATATAGGCATCATAGAGGCATCCAGGAGTTCATACAGACAGACAAGTGGCTACTCTCTCTCTCTCTCTCTCTCTCACACACACACACACACACACACGCACACGCACACGCACACACACACTCAATGAGGTAATGAACAGCCTGCCGCGGTAAACGGCCCCCGGCATGGCTTACTCTAATGCTCACAAAATTGCTTTTAATTGGTGGAAGAGAATAAATCAATGCAAACCATGTTTAGAAAACTAGCAGAGGGGAGGAGGAGGAGGAGAGGAAAGAGGGCAGAAAACGAATAGAGGGGAACAAAGCGTAGCGTGGGCCAATCAGCCGCCACAGTCGTCAGAGGAGGCTGCTCTAGCAATGACAAACTACAGTGGCGTTTGTTAATTTCTCCTGTTTCTCCTCTCTCCATAGCCTTATGAATGGGAAGTCACAATATAGAGAGAGTGCACTGACACTTTCCGCAGGTCTAGCAGACTCTAGCAGACTCTAGCAGACTCTAGCAGACTCCAGACTGAAGCAGACTGCAGGGCCGTATCTCCACACGGTGAGTCAGTAAGCCTGATAAGTAGCGGACATTCCACAGAGAGACAAGAGGCCCCCGGGCGCTCCGCAACCCAGCCTCCTCGCCCACAACCGCTTTGATGTCAATTAGCTGTCGGTCTGCGGCTCTCGCCTGATCGACACATCTTCATCCAGACTCACTGACCTTTGCAGAGGAAGCAGAGGAAGGAGAGCCGCCTACCTCGCGCGGAGAGCAACACACTGAGCGCGGGGGGGGGGGTAATAAATAACAGCGTCAGAAGAAGCGCGATGAGATGACACAGCAAGAAGTTCGACATCCTAGAGAAAGACAAGACAGGAGCCGGGAAGAGCTAAGGTGTGTAAAAGGGTAAGGCGTGTGTGTGTGTGTGTGCGTGTGCGTGTGTTCGTACAGAGCAGCTGTGGTAAGGTACATCAAATGGCGTGGGGGAGATAAAAGCCCAAACCACAGGCAAGAGGAACAGGGCTTTGCCAAAGCCGAATCAAATCGCGACTCCCGCAGCTCAAGAAATAGATTATAATCTCCCGTATGTCACCATCCCGTTACCAAATGCTCACACGATGAAAATTCCACTTTCTTTTTCTTCAATTACTCCGAAGCGGGTAATATGCCCTAAAATATTCAATTTGCAGGCTCACCAGGTAAAATCCATTAAAGCCAGCCAGTGATGCCAATTGAATTAGGGTTGCTTCTTATAAAGCATGGATTCCCTATTCTTTCAGCTGAGTGGCTCGGCTGGCACCCCGTCTCTAACCACAAGGCAAAAAGGATTAGGAGGAGACACCAGCCACTAATGCAACGCCAGAACTTTTCAAATCATGCAGAACCACAGAGAGCCACTAAGAGCCGAACATGGCGGCGAGACCGCGAGAGGAAGGGATGCGGCCTGTTAAAGGCTCAATTCGTAAATTGCAGCGCGGCACCTGCCTTGTTGAAACGCTGTCATCCAACTGCTGGCTGCGTTTGTGTCGTGATTTTGTTGGTTTGAAGACACTTTCTTCACTCAAAGACACAAGGCGTATGTGCCGCCATATGGGTTTTTACATATATTTTGAGGCTGTAAAAGATCTATCACACCTCTCATTTCTCTTCATTCTTCACAAAAGGAAAAAAGATGAGTAAGTGTTTAATAATCACTGCCAGCAGCCCTACAGTGTGTCATTTCCCATCACACCGTCTCCCTATGGCAGCCAATTCTCTCCTGATGCCCAGATTGCCGCTGGGTGTCCTGACCCCTATTATCAGCCTCAGAGGTCTTCTGCAGAGTTAATTATCGCCGGAACTGGCGGTGCCCTTGGCCTGCGCACCGGACAATACATTAGTCAACTGTGATCGACAGGTGACAGAGCCTATGACAGGCCAGGTGACATGGGATTGAGGAGGGCAGGGAAAGTTTGTGTGTATGTGTGTGTGTGTGTGTGGAGGAGGGGTGGGGGGGTTGGGGGGGTTGTACAGTGTGTCCTTGTCCTGTTTATGTGGTCAGAGGGCTGAGGACTGCTGATAGACAGACCTGTCAGACCAGAAGCCCCGCGGCTCTTAAGGAGTATACACAAAGGCTCTCCTCTATCCCTCCTGGAGACCCATGTCTTTCAGGTTCCTCACTTTAACGTCCCCACACACATACACACACACACACACACACACACACACAGACACTGCAGTGCTAGGTGCAGGAGCTGTTTGACGGTGTCATCGTGAAAGGAGAGGAGAACTCCGTATGGACTCAGATGTGTCTGCGTGTGCACGTTGCGTCTGCACGTGCATGAACATCTGACTTTTAAGGCGAAGTCAGTCACATGCGTCGACGCTTCTGCTTTGTTTGAACTGACAACCACAACTCAGCTCTTAAAATACACAGCTGACACAAACTTAATCAACTTTACCAAGAAAAAAAAAATCCACAATACCTGTACCTTGCATTTGTTGTTTGGTGGTGTATTGTTCTTCTTCCCGTGGATAACTGGCCAAATGGAGACACATGTCACAGCGAGATACTTCCAGCACAGCAACAATGGAGTTTGACAGCAGAATTTTTTTCAACTATCTAAAACATCAACGGTAAACGTCAAGTTTCGGTGTCAGTCCCTCAGAATCAAACAGGGAGGGCGTCTTTCTAGACTCACCATTTTTGCACCGACATTCAACAAGCATACAAGGAGAAATCCATCACAGAAGAGGCAGAAACACCAATTTCTCCACCGACAGCAGCCCCGATAGACCAGAATGCAATGCAGCCACAAGAAGTGTTGCGTTTTTCTTGACTGGAAATCTCACTCTCTTGCTTATATGCTATTGCTATTTCTCTCTCCACCTACACATACAACCAAACAGAAATGTGGGAAATCACTAACTGAAGTAGACAAAGTAGTTTGAGAGAAAGTGAGTACAGTAAGAAAAATAAAGTACATTTCAGCACAAAATAACTCCTGGAATGCATTGAACGTGACAGATTGATGACATGCAACAGTCTAAGAGTATCCAAGGGTGGACGTTCCCTTTAAGCGTAAACAGCCGATGCAACACATGAAATTCGATATTTTATGGACAGGTCAACTTTTCCTGGCAGTGTACCTATACTTTCAGGGCTTCTACAGCGCTGCACTGTTTATCTACTTTTGAGTACAATCATCAGAGGCAGGTATTTTCCCTTGGCATGACCACAATGTAGCATATACCATATGCCTCATGAATTATTCAGCACATTTACTGAGCCAACGACGAAGACACGGGTCTACACATCATGTCTGACATGGCAGAGGACATGGAAAGGTGGAGCAAAACAACAACACAAGGTACCCCACCCCCACCCCACCACCACCCCATCAACACACACAGAAGGACCACACACACCTGCCTGTGCATATTGCATGAGAGAACCAGCTATAAAGACACCAAACCAGGCTACACTGCCAACACTTCCTGACATTATCATTACAGACAACTACACGCTGAACTCAACCAGGCATCTCTTCTGCTGCTCATGCATTTCCCCTAGCCTACATCTCAGGGAGTTGCTCTTCCCTCATCATCAGTCTCCTGCCATATGCGGCGGAAACGGTTAACGCGTGTGACAGTCGTCAGCGCTGGGCGTTAGTAAGTGGATGTCGTGTTCTATGTGAATTGAGGACGCGCATTAATTGATACTTATTTCATGGCTAGTTCTTTCATTGACAGCGCCGTGTTAATAAAGAGGCTGATTTACGAGCGGCTCGGTCGCTCCCTATGGCTGTGATGACTCAGTGTCAGGGCGATGCTGAGGAGAAGGATGGAAGAAAGGAAAGGAAAGGAAAGGGAAGGAAAGGGAAGGAAAGGAAAGGAACAGAAATGAAAGGAAATGAAAGGAAAGGAAAGGAAAGGAAAGGAACAGAAATAAAAGGAAAGGAAAGGAAAGGAGAGAAACGGAAAGGAGAGGAATGGAAAGGAAAGGAAATGAAAGGAAAGGAAATGAAAGGAAAGGAAAGGAAAGGAGGAAAAGTGGTAAGATCGGGAGAGGTCCCACTCTCCCTTTTCCATCTCTTCCTTCTCCTCCTGCTTTTTAATTTCCTGCCTCTTTCCTCCCTCTCCTTATTTACTCCCTACAGTCTCGTCTCCTTCTTTCTTCATCCTCATCCTCTCTCTCCAACTTTCACCTGTCATCCTCAGCTGTTGTCTGTAAGCAACCTTGAGCCAATCCATTGTAAACACGCGAGTGCACGCACAAACGCACACTGTCCCCACTCACTGCTAAGTGCACATTATTTGCAGTACGCTTCATTTCACCTTAGCTAAGGCTGTTTACTTGGCGTACACTGTGTGAGTTAATGAGATTGTGACAATTAATGACACTTGTTTACAAAGCGCCTGTGATGTAGATGCTGAAATGTCTGTGATGAAATTCTTTGCAGTGGCAGCAGCCTACTTCAAAAGATAGAGACCATTAGGTAACCGCATAATCAGAGCTGTGCTCGACCGTGTACATGTGTGTTTGCGTGTGTTGGATTTTAACATGTGTGTGCGTGTGCATTGCATTTTAACATGTGTGCATGTCCCTGTTTGTGTGCATCCTGGGTGTGACTACAGTGGCAAAGATAAGATGCTACTTCATAGAGCAAAAGGAAAGATCAAAGAATAGACTCTTCTCTTTAGGAACAGATGGGAGAATATCAGAAAATTAACGATGAACAATCACGCCCCTGATAGCCTTTAGCCTTTTTCCATAGTGATAACCCATCAACAACAACATGTCTAAACAATGCAGAGCATCCAGAATACTCAATAATAAGTAAGACTTCATGGTTGCATGATAGTCACGGCTTTTCCTCTACCTTTCCTGTATGAAAACACCAAAACTCTAAAGGCGGCACAGCGCACTGCATGATGCTCAAGCGGCATTACAAAATATTGTGAAATGAATGCACTATCAACCCCCTGCACTTCAGAGACTCACTTTGTTTGAATTTTAATCTTGCTGCACATCGGTGTAGAGGGGCTTGAAATCGCCTCCCCA
Organism: Centroberyx gerrardi; assembly: GCF_048128805.1. Taxonomy (NCBI): domain Eukaryota; kingdom Metazoa; phylum Chordata; class Actinopteri; order Beryciformes; family Berycidae; genus Centroberyx; species Centroberyx gerrardi. The sequence goes on from NC_136004.1 coordinate 10,270,099, forward strand.
ATGTTTACTCAAGATATCTTAAGCTATCTCTGTCTGCGGTAAGGAAGCAGCACGGCTCAGGGTTTTCCCCGGGCTGCCATCGGCTTTAAACACATACAAAAGACGCGCAAACACTGTCAGGGCATCAAACATTAGAGACCCGAGAGCAGGCTGCTCGCAACCGTATTGGTCTCCATGCTGTGCAGGAGGCGGTAGTGCGGCAGTTTGTGAAAAAGATATTGTGGCTTTTTACCAAGGCTCAGGAGGATGGATATAGCTGACACTCACGTCCTCCGCTCAGCAGCAAGGAGATGGGGACGTCACACAGTAAATTGCCGACTGAACAGGAAAGCTGGATCCTATGAAATTTGCATTTTAAAAGCTACAGTACACAAAAGTGTCAAGAGCCACTGCCATACAAGATGACACTGAGAACCAGGAAGAAGTGAGGGAGGGAATATGTGAAGGGAAAGAGTTAGGCTCCAGTGAAAACCGGTGGGCGGCGGATGAGGAAACACATGAGGCACATGAGGAAACACCACAGCACAAGTTTTTATTGTAGATGTTGGCAATTTTACACCTACACCGGCAAACTGCCCCCTCTTTAATTCCTTTAACATCCATCTAGGTCAGTTTGTCCAGGTGTGTGTGTGTGTGTGTGTGCGTGTAGGTACGTGTGCTTGTGTACATCTGCATTACAGGCCACCTATGCTGATGGCCATGTTACTGATCTCTTCAATTTCCATACATCATGTGAGCTTTACCTTCCCATCCATCCAATCCACAAAACTGCATTTTGCGCTCAACTCATTTTCTTCTCTGCTGGGTTTTTGATGACTTGTTCCTCTCTCCTATTCACAATGGTACAGTAAACACTAATCTTTGTGGGATGGCATTTCAGGACCATTTTGCCTGATTTTGCCTTGCCTTGGCAAAAGGACTCCTGGTAGAGAGGTGATCAAAAAAAATCCATAATCTCTTTTCTTTGCCCTCAAGGTGACATCTGTTTTAAAAGAACTCTAATCTGAGCTGATATAAAAGGACTTTTGAAAAGCCATTCCACTGGACAGCTTGGTGTGTGTGTGTGTGTCTGTGTGATGTGTGTGTATGAACCTCCCTTTGCTGCCTCTCTCTGTCCCACAGAGGAAAAGTAATGGTGTAAGAGCCAATCATTTTGTGAAAAGGTTCCTCCAAAAGCCCTCACGCTGGAAGAAAAAGAGCTGAATCTCCACTCTGTATTATGAATAGCATTATGTCTTTAATATGGAGAATGAGACAAAACCCTCTGATTGAGAGAGGCTACTTAGGCTGAAATGGTAATCAAGACGGTCACTAAGCTTTCTCCTTTGCTTTATCTGATACTATCAGTGATTTTAGTCTCTTTCATCCCTCTGGTGTTGCATACTAAATACAGCCACTTCATGAATATTTTGAAACTTGTAATTAGCTGAGAGATGACGTGGGCTGAATGCTATAGGGGTTGCACAGAATGTCAACTTGGCCTAGGTAACTTGGAAGGCTGAGCACAGCTGAAGGTATCACCCTGACCCAAACAGACAGGCTCCTCTCTGGCTCAATCTGCGGAGGAGAATGGCTGGTTGCTCCTAATGGCATGCTGTAGCTGCATCCCTGTCCCTGTCCCCGGCCAGCTGGTGGCTCCCCTGCCCGCTCCCTTGGCCCCCCTCCCCCCGGTGTGGGGACAGCTATCTCCCAGTATCAGCTGGAAATGTGATGGATGACAGGTGGAGGGAGAGAGAACAGGGCTCCTCAGAGCCCGTCAGGCCTGCTCCCACTACCCATTAGTCTTCCATTTAGCCCAGCGCTGGGCCAGCCACCCTGATCACACACACACACTTGAATTTTCTGGTCAATGATGAATCCCTAACCTTCCTGGGTGCAGGATGCGCCCAGAGCCTCCTTTAACAGGATAGAAAGAGGCCACCGTGGTTCATCTCTCTCAGTCTTCAGCCACTCTGACCAACCAGTTCGCTCCACTCCTCCTTCCTTACTGCCAGATAGTGATTCATGCTAAAGGAAAGGCTGTCATATTCTCACTGTCTGTCTAGGCTTGATACACACTGTGAAGGACAGGATTGCTCTCTGCTGGAAAGGCACATAAACAGTAGAGTGCACTGTAAAGGGCTCCGTCACAGTCAAACAACAGAGAGGTTTTGAATTCTTAACTTGACAGTTAGGAACATTGGGTCAGCTGTTTTAGGATGCTGTTTTTCATTCACTCTGGTGCCAATGGGCTTGTTGTCGGGTCTTTGTCGAGCACCAGCACTTCTCTCCACAGATCTGCTGGAATTGTAATTCCGCAGCTGGGTATATAGGTGCATCGATTAGGCTTGGGAGATCAAGTATGGAGTGACAGGCAGAAAAGATCACAGGGTGCCTGCTAAGAATCAATTGGCAGTGCTGATCAGCCCCCTCTGCAGCCCTAACAAGGCCCAGGCCTCTGACATCTGCCCCGGAAAAACTCATGTTGAACACAGAAACATTGACATCGGAGGCACCAAATGAACAAGTAAAGGTTGTGACCTTTGGAAATGCCAGCCAGTTGAATAACATAACCAAATTTGGAAGTGCATGTAAAATGCCACAGTTCAGCATCTGAGTGGTCAAATCCCAAGGTGTTGTGGTGAGAGTGAGACAAGCTGGAAATACTGAGCAGAATGTACCTCCAGTAGACTGAGGAATTAGAGGAATAATACCGCTTGATATGTAGTCATACCACATGCTAGCATTATCGAGATGTGATTCAATCAAGTTGAGGTACAACATCTCCATCAAATCGGTCATTGAAACAAGAACCCCAAGCGCCGTGCTGTAAGGGTAAGCCAAATATTGCATTATCCCGCTGCAACTTCCTGGCATAAAATCTAATCTTTAAGTCATTTCACGTTCCGGCTCCATATTCTTTTACGAGAACAGGGTCTCTTCGGGTTAATAACAGTTTCTTCCAAAGATTATTACAGGAAGAAAAGGATGAAATGTAAAGATGGGAGCTGCATTTTGATTATGCAGAGCACTCTGCACAGTCCCATTTCCATCCAGGCATTGACAAAATGTAAAAATGCTTTATCAAAACAGTATACTTGACAAAAGAGAGACTGATTTGTTTCACTTTATATATGATTAAGAAAAGGTGTTTGCCGATGCATAACTTAAAGAGTTTTGCACTTTGCGCAGCACATTTCCTAACTTAGTGTGATGAGTGTATTTTCATATAAAATCCATAAGGACACTGTGTATTGCTGGTGGCAACAAGCAAGGTGCCATCTAATTTAACAAGTACCATATCACATTAAGTGACACTTTGACACTGACTGATAAATGTTGCAATTATAGGCAGGGGGGGTTTGTTGAGTTTGAAATGGAGGATTATTGTTTTCCCACACACATTTGCAAAAAACTAGAGATAACATGGTGAATGCCTTTGCTAATCTGTGCTAACAAGGGGGATGCCATCCCCTAACACACCCATTAAATCTCCCTGATAAAAGATACAGCTGTTGCAATCAAATTACAATGTTGAGGTGCCCATGAGCAAGGCACTCTGCTTCAGTGGACCTACTCAGTTGCCAACAGTAGAAAACTGTGGTTGTACTGGACAGATCCAAGGTGTGTATGTGTGTAAGAATGTGAAGCAGGGTGTTTCTGAAAAAGAGCATGTGTGCTGAGCAAACTTTCCCTTCATAAATAAAGGTTGGAAGAATATAAGACATAATGCAAAATGGGGGAAAACAGTCATCTTTCAGTCACGTTTAAAACAATCTACAGCTTCTTTTGTTCATCATAGAAGTCTTTTTTAGAGACAAAGATTAACTACCGGGTATGAAAATAGATGGTCATGTTGTCATGACCTATGATACAATGGATTATGCTTACTGAATAAAAGTAAACCCACGAACATCATGGCAAGCTGCATACAGGCAACCCTACACCTATTTTTCCTGAAAGGCAAAACAGCTGCTGGGAACAGAATATAATCTGGATCAGAGAAGCCTCACAACAAGCAGAACTCAAAGCTGCCCATAGCGATTAGAGCATGTAGGGCATGACTTGGAAATGTGACACCGAAAACCAAGGTTAAGACTGAAATGGTGACTTGGTTGTCACTCCTTCGCCGGGGGCGCTTAACATTTTATAATCTGCTGAGACAATTTAAGAAGAGAAGATTAAGAGAGACTGAGCAGAAGCTCCTGTAATAACACTTGTCAAGATTGATGGTCAGCAGCGGGAGAAAGCAAACCTCTGAGAACAAAGAGCCATTTCACCTGTGACAGAGAGATGCGTTGGTAGCCATGGAAACATTAGCAAAGAACAGTGAAAAAATATGCATGTGAGAGGATAATAAAAATGTGTTTGGATTTGCAGGCTATTTGGCATTCGTTTGTAATTACATGCCTTGAATACAATTTTAACACAAACAGGTTTCCTGCTTTCTAATTAACATATGAATGAGGATTAGGCCACAATGCTCTCATGCTCTTGTGTCATGCTCTCTGCACAGTGATATACATTCATAAATCCAGGATCTGATGTTTGCTATTTCTACATTACGGCATGATAATATCTCGGTGTCATGGTTTCACGATATGCATGTCACCGCTACCGCATAGCAATGAGGCAGCGCCGGGAAAGAGGGAAAAATCTATCTATAGTGTGGAGGCGTGATGGGGCTCTGCCTGAAAGCGCGGGTTCGATGCGGGTCGGAGGGGAGCGGGGCGGCACCGGTGGCCCACGAACGCAGTGGGCCGCACCTCTGCCTGTGTCTCACTGTCCTGATCCCTGGATGCAGCCGGCCAGATACACACGAGTTGACACACAAGGTAGGGATGAACAGAGCAAATCCCACATTTGGAGTGGTTTCCAACAGGGTTTGGCACAGAGGTCATCAGAAACAGGACAAAGATTACGTGCAAAGTGTGGGATTGGCAAGGCGACCTGTAGACCAAAGAAATCCACCCTGAGGATCATAACAGGTTAAGAGAAGCACATCGGCTCTAAATACCACACTAGTAGATAAAACTGGATGGCTCATGCAAACCTGCATGTGAAAATGTAATGGTGAGCATAATCGTACGATATGCCTCTCTTGCAAAATGGAGTTATCAGCACAGTGAGGTTAAAGAGGGCAAAATAAATGGAATGCATCCCTCTTTGCCTTTGGCTGGACAGTGCATTTCTTTTGGAATCAATAGAGAAATAGAGCAGACACTGATTATGTGGGCTCCCAGTAGAGCTCGTGTCCTTGGGCTTTTCACACATTGCACACCATTATGCCTCTTAAAAGGCCAATTCTAAATTAAATTTAAACAAGACAGCCCTGGTCAGGAACATTAAAACATCCGATTGGAGGCATTTTGCTTTTGAAGCTGACCCATAGAGCTTTTTTACAGACAGTGGGAATATACCGTAGCTCGAAAAGTATTTAGTTGAGTGTTTATTTACAATTGCATTGTTTGGAAATATTGGAATAAGATGCCACCCTATTGTGGTTGAAATGGGTTGGAAAGTTGAAAAGTAACATAGGCATCAACTTCACTATTTATATTTGTCTAAGAAACAAATTCCAAGCATTTAAGCATAAGCCTTTAGATCAAAATGGCTTTAAGATCATGAAAAACATAGTACATTCAATCAGGTGTGTCCAAACATTTGACTGGTAGTATATGCAGAAGCTGTTTAGATACACAAAAAAATCAGAAATGCAGCTTGAACACTCTAAAATATGGATTAGAGTAAATAAATCTTGTTTTGTAGTGTCATGGAAATGTTTCTAAATCTATTCACAGATAAAGACTGTGGTGACAGAATGCACAAACGGACAGCTTAGGCATTCTCACATGCATCTAATTAGAGGTAACATCATGTCCTCCGTCAAACTTCAGACTCACAGTGTAAACTTGAGAGACTGAACCCGAGGTCATCCGCAGTATTTTCCTTCCCAGACACGACTCGAGGGCGGCGCTATTTAAAATGTAGTTTGTCTTCCTGAGGAACAGATGGCTAATAAACATGTCTACTACATTTTTAGAGTTTTGATCAGAATTGTTTGAACAGACTCCATTTACAAGCAGCTGTTCTTCAACTATTAAATCCCTGTCTTTTTGTTTGCAGTGTTGTTGATGTCAGTGTGACTTGAGAAAAGGAGTGCTTTCTCCAGCACCACTGAACAGGCTTCTCTATTGCTTCACTGACTGCACATTCTGTTTACTGTACTTGTGTTTACTTGGATGAGCAATTTACTCTGTTCCACTTTGTATATGAAGCTAAAAGTACCAATTTCAAACGGTTTTGCACAGAGCTGCCCCTGAGGGTCGGCCATGTCTGGTGCCGTCATGGGCGCCATCCGACCATAAAGGCACCTAGGGAAGTGGGGGAAAACATTCAGTGAGAAAGTGTGGCTCTGTGTCTCCCAAATTGGAATCCATTCATGGTGTAATACATTTGATTGCACTTTTATGTCATTAGCATTGTTGGAAAGATAATCATCCCTTTTATCATGACCTTTCATGACTATCAGAAGAAAATGACCATCATCTAATTGCCTTGCCTGTTTTTGCTTATCCTCATTTGCTTACTGTAACCACTAAGAATGCAACACTAACTGCGAGATAATTACCCACTCTAAAGTGACAGTCAAGAAATAATACAGCCAGGTACAGTGACCATGAAAACGAATATACAAATAATTATGTTTATTCTTACACTCCCCCACTCCACCCCCTTAAGAAACAGCATTAAATCAAATTCCTTGGCTCCTAATAAGCTGAACATCATTCAAGGTCTCCTGGAGGGCCTTGAAGTCTCTCGGAAAAAGAAAAAGTTAAACTGTTATTATTATGATTATTATGATACAATCCAGCTGTGACCCAAAGAATCAAGGTTGAAGTGAATCTTGGCTGAGACTTTAGCAGACTTGAGAAGGGCTATATAAGACATATTTCTAGGGGCATCAACTCTAACATGAAAGGACAGAATTGGTTTTGTGTATGTACAAAAGCTCTGCTTCACCAACTAATGGGAGACAGCCGCTTTTGGCTTAGCTTGTGCGTCATATAATGGATGTGAATAGGGATAAGTGTATGAAACTATATGGGCGAATCAACCTATCACTCATTTATGGAAAGAACTGTCATCTGAAAATCATAGGAGGCCATTTACCTGAAATGGAACATTTTATATCAACACTTGAATCAGTTATGTGGGATGAACATCTACTTATTAGCCTCGCAGAATCCATAAAATAATTAGCTTAAATTAAATGTGAACAGCAAGCACACAGGGTCTAGCTTAGAGACTGTAATTAATTATAAGCAAAATGCTTTGATCATGTTTATGCTTAGCAGAGAATAAAAGTGTGAGGGGCAAAAGATAAGTAAAAGACTAGGGACTGAATAAGCTGACCCATTAATTAGCACTCTATAATGGATAGAATGAATTATTATGATTTAATTTAGTCATTCTACAAAGAAATAATTGCCGCTGCATGTATAATACGGAGAAGGAAAATGTATTGTGATCTTTGGGACTCTATTCTTGTCAGTATATTCATCAGTAGAGAGAGCTTGGCCTCTATTAACTTCAAGCAGGGCATGATGATTGTGACGAGAGAGTTATCTAATATTCCTCAACATTCAATTAGCATGCTAATCTTACCTGTAACAGTGGGTCAAGGCGGTTTCCAATGTGATCAGTAGCTCAAACAGAAAGCTAAATATCTACGAGTAAATACTGAACAACAATGCTGGTTCAAATGCGAGGAAAGGAGTGAGATTGCACCAACAGAATTATTATTCACCTTCCTCTCTGAAAGCCCTTTACTGTGAAGTCTATAAGCAGAGGCAACAGCACACTGCAGCCGGTCCTGTGCTCCCCTCTGATATGCTGCACTCTACGTTGGATGTGGACATAAAGAGTAGAGAAGAAGGAACAAAAACACCTGCTATACAACCAGTGAGCATACTGTATAGTAGCTGTGTTGCACTCTGATTATATATGAATGGCGTTTCTGGGCCTACAATACTGTATTTTTACCAAGGGAGTGCCAACTAGCAGGAGGAGCCCAGGCAGGTGATACGACCCCCCATGGAGCCGTGTGGGAGAGATACGGGGGTGCGAGATGTGGGAGCCATGCACCACTCTGTTCTGCTCTGTTACACTACTGCCATTTCTCTGTGTATCCAGCTTTTGGCAGGAGTGTTTGTTAACAGGACCTCAGTCACCCGCTGGCGAGGCCACAGATGCGCCTGTGATCCAATCTGCCAGCTAATAAAAATGTAAGAACTTAATGGGATACATTTGAATCGGCAAGCTCAGCATAAGAGGCGGCGAGGTTTGACACCTCGTAGTGCCCGACGCGCTGCCTTATTGAAAACGTGAGGAGAATCCTTACCGCACAGGGGGGAAAAAAAAAATGACTCCGCAATGTTCACATGCGCTGTGCTTTGGTGTCCATTTTCGTAGGCGCATTCATCATTGCGTCCAAGAGCCTAAACGGAAGAGAAGCATGTCTGCGAAAACCAGACTGATTCAAACGGCTCCAAGAGTCTACTGTTGACACCGATAGCCACTTTAACGGAAAGAAGCGACAGTTTGTTTTGGAAATGCACAAGCACTCCGCTGCTGCTTGCCAAATCATATTCAAACCTCTCCCAGTCTAAATATAAACAAACAAAAAACGAATTATTCATGACTACTAGGAGACATCTGACAAGATTCATTTAATGCATGTTTGACCCCCTCTCAGATACACTTAGTCTTAATCGTCTATATCTGGTCTCTGGAGTGATTCTGTCCCCCACTTTCAAATGGAGCAACTGCTTCAGGAAAATGGCTTACGGCTTCAATGCCCACCAATAAATGACAAGGCATTTTCTTAAGTCTTTCATCACATTATTCTCCCCTGCAGAACCGGCCCAGTGGCTGCTGATTCAGTGCCTGTTTATAGCCAGCGATGATGGCTCTCAAAAGCGATTGCACCATAATGAATCGCATATGAGTATCTGACCGCCAGGGAGATCTGTGCGTTGTGGTCTCATATATGTGATAAGAGGGGGGGTCTCCCACTTGGCACAAGCCAGCTACTACATTGTATAAGTAAAGGCATTGTTGTCCATTACTCAGCCTGAGCATTTATGCAGAATTAAAGTTAATTCTGTTAATTATTAGCTTTACGGGGGCTTTTTGCCACAGTTGACTGGCTCAGGCCATTAGTAGTCAGCAGCTAGAAGCCTGGTGTTGAGACGTGATGCCTTCAGTTCCCCTCACCTCCCTTTCTGTCTGCCTGTGAGTGAAAGACCAGTAGGTTAAGACGATGTACTTACTTGCCATTTTTGGATGATTTTAATGCATACTATGCAGGGTCAGAGATTAACGGGAGTTTGGGGCAAAAATCACTTTGAAAGTTCCCAAAAATGCCAAAAGGGCAAAAAGTACCCTGTTTTGCATTTCAGTCTGTTCACTGTTTTTTTGTGTTGAGTTGTCATATATTCATGCGTGACTGCGACTACTGTCCCCTGTGGGCCACCGTAGGTGATTCATAGGAGCCTAGGACTGGAGAAGTCTTTCCATTGCGTTCTGGGCAAGAAAAACGGGGCGGTTTTCGATCAGAAAACAACCAAGCAAGCAGCCTGAAGCAGTAGAAGATGTCTAAAATTGTTACTCTTTTTATGTGATGGCATATTATGATTCAAAATAAAACAAATATTTGTGGTACAAACTGAGTGCTTATTTCCCAATATGCAATGCAAATGTATTATTTGAAAGTAAAATTGCCTCCAAAAATGCCTGTAAAAATCAGATCAAGGGGGCAAAAAATGTTAATTTCTTAACCCTCGTACCATGTTTTTATGTATCCCAGGTGAGAACAAACACGGTTTTCCACCTTCTGTGGACAATTAATTTGTCATTAATCTAACTCTATTAATTCTATTTTATTCTATTCTATTCTGCTGATATTTTAGGCCATCGCTGCGTGCATACATTAGTTAAGTGTTGTCCATCAGCACACATAATGAAGCGTAATGGTAGATAATTTGTTCACTGACGCAGTGCCTTTTAAAGATGAGGCAAATTGATTCTCCCACAGTAGCTCATACTTTTGGTATTCACAGTGTGCACTGTGTTCACAGACCTGTCAGCACACATACACAAACACACTCACATACACACACACACGCGTGCACACACACACAATATGATTACACAAGCCTGACAGTTTTATTTAAATCTGTTTGCAGACAAATGTTTGGTAGAATGTTCTCCATGGGGGGCAAATGATTAAACAAATTGCATGCAGAAAACCAACAGTGTTTATCTGCAAGCGCACTGAAACACACAAACAGTCCTGTAGGTGTACAAGACACACGTGCATGCACACATATAGCACAAGCACAAACACACAATCACACAAAGTAAACATGCTAACATACTACCCCCCCACCACACACACACACACACACATATCTATATATATGTAAGGCCAATTTGTGAAAACTACATGAAAGTATAACCATAGCAATCACATCTTTGCACTGATGATGACACAGAATTTTGTGTCATTACAGTCAATTTTATTCCAATCTGTCCTCATCTCAGTGCCATTTCAGGGGAAGGCAAATGACATCCAAGGGAGCAAGATCACACAAAGAAGTCTTCAGAGACATTTCTAAGACCTAAATGTAAGGTCACTCTCAAGTTGGATGCTATCGAGTGTCATAACACACTTGACTGTGTTATTGAGCTAGATATTGATTTGGACAAAAGTCAAAAAGTTGGTCGCACACACATAATACCCTAATGAAGACAGCTCAGGAATTGACGGTGCGAGCATTTCACTCGCATTTGGTCCTAAAAATAGATGTTTGCGAATGGGAATTTCACAGCTTTTTATGGCTACACTGTGATTTTTAACTAAATGCTGTCGTTGTGATCAATGTGTTGGCCATTGTTTTCAAAATTACAATTCCCAATTTGGTGGTGAGTGAATGGGCAACAATCAGGATCCTCAGTAGACTGGGCTGTGAGTTCTGGAAGAATTCAGTATGTGAGCTACTTTGAAGAGATACAGACCCTGTAAAGAAAATGTACTGTACGTTAATAACGAGAATGAGGAAAATGAGTAGGATGGAGCTGAGGTGACAAATCAAAGTGACAACAACGCCAAAAAACGGTGAGGAGATGGAGCCGCCGCCAACTCTACTGCTGCTGCCACAGGTAGGATATACACGTACAAAAAAACAGTGGCAAACAATGTTCCACTGGTTAGAGTTCACCAACAACTTGATGTGTTGCAAGTACTACAAGGCTAACTTGAAGGTGGCAGGCAACTCTTCTTTTGTGAAGGGGAGCCCCCATTTGACAAGACGCTGTTCTTAAACACATCTCAAGGAAACACATACAGTGCTGCGGCTTGTACCTGGCCAAACAAAAGCAACCGCTGGTGGCAGTTGTAAGGAGGCAAGTGGTGTTATCTGTCACTCACATACACACACACACACACACACACACACACACACACACACACAAACGCAAAGAGTAATACTGGCAGATGAAACGTGAAATGTCTGCCCACTGCTTATTAATAAAACCTGACACTTTAAATTTGTAAATGTGTCCCTAAATTTCTTTCCGTACTTCTACATTTTTTAAAGCTGAAATCCGGGATTCTAATTTGAGGGTTTGATTCTAAGTGTTCTAAGTTGTTCAGACTACAACCAAACAACGAAACAACTAGTGGAAGTATTATATTATCAAAGAAGGTGTAGCAGCCAGTGCCGCTTGTGTGACATCAGCTCACCAGTAAACAGTTCCTACCCTAGTAAAAATGGCATCCCAGGACCAGGTAATTTGATTTTGTAATGAAATTAGGTAATAACATGGCTTATAATGGTGTAAATATTGCGACTTGACAGTAACAGCAGCCTATATATGCTAGCATAAAGGCCAGGTTGGCCAAAAATTATTTTCAGTATAAGCTCTAGGCTTACAATGGTGGGATAGCATGCTAACTAGCTAGCGGCACTCGGCTACCCGGTGCAGGTAACCTGTGTTGGCTAATAGCTGGATAGTTAGCTGACTACCTGGTCAAAAATTTCAATAGCAGTCTATGGAGAGCGTCTCCAATCATGGTAATACTGCTAATTGGTATTCTGCAACCTGACTCCACGGTCAGATGGATAAAATAAACTATTTATTACTGGAAAAAAGTCCCAAATTCTAGCTTTAAATTAGGAGCACGTGCTCCTATGAAAATATGTTACTGTCGAGCCCTGCTTTGCTGTTGAAACATTGGTCACTTTATCAGTAAATTTCATATTTTTGTATCGAAGCTACTGGTGTGCAACCACATTTTTGACTTTTATTCAGTGTTTTTCTCCACTGGGCTGCATCCCATCACTGTGGTGGTGTGTGCTCCGTTCTAACTTCTGATTATTGATCCAACACAGAGTTCTCTACAGCAGAAAGTGAACATTTTTTCTGGAGAGTAAGTTACATATACAAAAGAACTGAGAAATAAGCTATAAGGAATTTCTGTTCTCATTAAATGCTGTGTTACTTTAATCGACTTGTACTTTAATCGACTACTTTAATCTATTGTTAAAATGATGGCTCAGCATGGTCAGGGAGGACAATGCACATGTAATGACACTCACTGTACAATGAGGCATGCTGTAGTAGCATTGCACCAAGATAGGAAATAGGGCAATTTTCTTTTTGTGTGCTTGGTTTCTTTATACCACTAGAGATTGTGCAAGAGGAAAATATCCTTTAAAGTCACTTCCATGCATTGCATTTCATTTGCATATAAACCATCTAATACTGAGAGATAATAATGAATTATCAATGACATGTAACAATCCTAATTGCTGGCACAATGATACCGGAAAACAAATTATGCTAACGACTTCAGCTTATACATATTAAATGTAACAGTCTTTTCCTTCATTTGAATCCTTTGCAATGGGGAGGGATTTGATGGTGTGCAGAAATCTCTCTATTCTTTGAAGACATTATAAGGAGTAATTGCACTTGATAAAGCAAACAGCTCTGGAGTATGAACATGTTACTGTTACCCATCTAACACAGCACAGCAGGAAAATATCAAATTAGAATCCAAACACAGGAATACACCATGATTAAAGAGCTAATCCTGCCTAATCCTGTTTAGTTCACAATCATTTAGTCTATGATAATGTCCTTTGACATTGATAAGCCATTTTAAAATCATCTTAAGACACGTTATAATTGCCAGTATATCTAGCAAATCTCTACACACTTTGCAGCACCTGATAATATAATGATTGCCACATAATGTGATAACTTGTCAGAAATATAATAAATTGCTGGATATTGCAATGACATTAACCCTAAACCCATTAACTGGCATTTATTTAACACATTTTTAACAGATGATACAATAAGAATATGTAAGAATAAGAATAAGAATATTACTAATAATAATTGTACTTGTTACATGATTAGTCAATACTATTACATCATCAGTTAAAAATATGATACATCCCTTTTGAAGTAATTGCCAGCTATTCAACCCATTTTCAACCCATTTAGAGTGACATTTTTAGTAGATTTGGTTATTACATAATCCATCAGTTGCTACACACTTGCATTGTATCATGAAAACAAGATGAAAGATAGATAACGGTGCATGTGAATACCGTAGTACTCTGAGAATACTCTCACTACAGGGAGCTGTAGAAAACAGGAGAACTGATCTCAGGAGAATGTAATTAAATAGGTTTAAAATATGTTATTCCTATACCCTGATATAGTTCATTCTGACTTTGTGAATATTAACTGTTGTCTCCCCTAACCAGAAACAAGAGATGTCACCTGATACACAGCTCAGCATACAGTAGAATTAATTAGAAACAGAGTAGATGAGGTGACAGTGACAGGATCCTGGATTGTTGGATGAAAGCGTACATGTTGTTCAGAGCTCATAGCACAAAACTCACATGCTTGTAACAACCATGTTCACAAACACTGATGAGACTCTCCAAGGCCATGTGACCTCTTGAAATGATTTTAATTTAGTGGGCAATCATAGCCCCAAGGCAATAGCAGAGACGGATAAGTGTTTTGAGAGATTACGGCTACATTCAGCGCAGTCCACAAACCAAGTATAATGAGTGATTGAAATTTCCTCAAATTAAAGTAAGATCACATTGTGAACATTTGGAGAACACTCTTATTCCATTGTGCCCTATAGTACCATGACTATATGCACTTTTTTCAGCATGGGTGAACTGGATCCCTGTGCCTCCTTGGCAGTGTTAGTGCCATGCTCTACTCTTTCAGCTATTTGTAGGATGCTGTCTTTAGTATATCACAGTCAAACCATTGGCGATGATGGATTTGAAAAATGTCAACATCACCATTATTAACAATAACCAAAATAATCAGCTTCATATGATCTTTCAGGGAAACATTTCTGGTTCAATTTACAACAAAGTCATTTAAGTTATTTCTGGTGGACGACATATCAAAGGAAGGAGAGAGAGGAAATGGAGAAATCTGCTGATAGTGTGTCACGGTGATTCATAACTTATGATATTCACGAAATGCACCAACTGTTTGACAGTCCACACCAAAATCCCTCTGAATTTGAAAGACGTAAACTGAACTTTCCTGTCTCTGAGTGACACAGCCTAATAACACAGAGGAGGCCAAATCAAATCAAAGCCCATCAAATTAAAAGTAGCATGTCAAGACGGAAATATTCCAGCAAGGCATAACATGCTGGGCAGCCACAAAGTAATAAATTGGCTGGATGATTGGCTATTAAAAAACATGTGAAATTAGCTTTCACTGCATAAAATCTATCACAGCATGAGCCTTTGAGTAGATTTGAGGAAGGTTAAAACTGAGTTGGAGAAGAGGAAAGAATTATTGAGGGTCTCACTGGCCATTTTCATTTTCTTTGGAATTTAGCCTTTTTCATCCAGTGTATCAGGGAAGAGGCCATGAATACAATACAGATATGTTGTTGCCCATGTTCATGTTGAATAAGGCACACAATTCAGAACAGGAATAGGAAGGATTTGGCCTTGAATTTTGCCATTACGTGTACCAAACCAGGTATCTAATAAACATTTTAAACTAAAATAAGGAAAAGCCAGCAGTGATATTTGACAAATTTCACAGGATCAGAGGTGCATCCTGCATTCAGAGGTAGACAGCCAATAATGTCTGACACAGAGGTGTGTAGTACACAGATGATAATGATGTTGTGAATATAGAGATCAAAGTCTCCTCGCTCTGGTGATTAAGCGTCCAAACAAATGCATGTATGAGGACAGCCTTATCACCTAGGACCACACAGAGGCCTTTCCATATCTGTAGCTCTCAGATGGCCAGCCTGGGCCTGCCATGTGCGCCGCTGCCAAATAAAAACACCACAGGCATTGCCTCTGTGGCCAGCCTGGCCTGTTCATTTCACTGATGAAAGAGATCATTCTGAGTTTCTCAATTTAGAAAAAAACTTGTCATTGCCTTATCACTCCAGGACACATAGCCGGTAATTAAATGTTGCACGGGAAGGAAATAAGTCTGGCAAAATTTGTTTGGCTTGTTAAGACTTCACAGCTATTTTATTATTACCTTGACTCCAATTTCAGGGCTAAAAAACATTCTGTATCTTTTTTGTGAGCTGGTATGATCTGATCTTCATTAGCAAACCGCTGGCAAAAAGACAATAAGAGTATTAACCTCTGCTTGAAGTTTTTTCTTTGTGTAAACATTACGTTATACTGCAAAACTACACTTGCATGCTTTGCACCTTGCCTAAGCAGAAAACACTCCTATTCAGCATATGGCTTGTTTTCCTTTACGCAGGTTGATAAATTGGCTTGACCCCTCGTTACAGCATCTCCTATGGTTTATAAATGTTCTAAACCAGCGTGATTAAGATCGGCCTCAGTCATTACACTAATGGACATGCATTTTAATTAATGACATCCTCATTTGCATTGTGTGTTAATTATCTAAATCACTTTGTCACGTCTGCACAGTGTAATTAGTACCTATCTACAGCTTCAATGAATGTAGTAATTTTCATAAGATAACCATGTTCTCTGCCTATTTTGCTGAGGAACAAATTAATGCTTGGATAACCTGACTTAGGTTACTTTCTTTATGGAGGCCAGACAAAAGCAACAAAATAACGTCATAATCCAGTTACTATGAAGTTAGCTCTAAATTTTACAAAGGATCCCACCGGCTAAACTCAGAAAAACTGAACTTCTAAATATGTCCATCATTACATACAAAACATGATTATCTTCATTTTACAGCCTGATTTAAGCTGGGACTACACCGTCACAACAATTTTAATAGACACTAGTTCCACTAAAACAAATAATTACATTAAGGCTTTTACTGTTACTATTGCATAACTCAACGGTACTTATGATTTATCCAAGTTCAATGTATATTCTTTAGGGAACTGTGAAACAAATGGTTAGAAAATATACAAAAGTCAATAGATGCTGGCTGCAGAATTCCACTGCCTGGCATCCCTGCTTTGCCCGACAGAAGAAGTCTGCAGCCAGACACTTTTCATGGAAGTAGAAGAAGAAACATGTTCTTACCTGAGAGTAAAGATCTCCACAGGAGAGTAGGCTGACACAGTGATGAAGGCGGAGAATGTGTCCCTCTGTCTCATGGGTGTGGCCGGCACCATGACCATGAAGTTATTATCCAGCCTGTGCTCAGCGAGGGGCGGAGGAGCGGGGTTCTGGTAGAGCCTCACGCTGCCGATCCTCCTCAGAGGGGTGGAGGTGTAGGAGCCGAACAGCCCTTCCTGGGCCGAGCGGATGTAGTTGTCCTTCCTCGTCTCCTCTGTGTGGCACTCCCCTGCTTCCGTGGACTGCAGCATGTAGTAGAGCTCCACCGCGGTGCCCTCAGACACCTCGAGGTTCCTCTGGCGCCCCGGCACCACGCTGGGGGGGCTGAACCAGCCGGCCAGGGGCTCCAGCTCCGCCACGCACAGCCCCAGCTCCCCCTTCAGCTGGCACGTGCCACGCACCTCCTGGGTCTCGTGGAAAGCGAACATGCGGACGCAGGGCAGCTTGTCAATGGCACTGTAGTCGTCCCAGTCCCTGCCCGCCACATAGAACAGGACCTGGACCTTGGGCTTGGCCAGGTGAATCTTGTTGTTCATGATGAAGGTCTTCACCTTCCAGTTGACGGTAAACATGGAAGAGGCAGGAAAAGTCCCCGGGCTCTGGAGGAGCTCCAGAGGGACAGGCTGCTCCACAGACAGAGGCCCGTAGCTGGCATTGACTGAGGGCAAACTGCGGGCCTGGTAGATGAAGAAGGGTTCAGTCCGTGACAGCAGGCTAGAGTTCCTCATGAAGTCCTGGTTGGCCTCTTTCAGGAAGAATACCGAGTCAGCGCTGAGCACCTGGTAGTTGACAGGCAGGTACGTGGGGATGGAGGAATATCTCTGCAATCCCTCTAAGACTCGACAGTCAGCTACTATAAGACAGAGGAGAAGAGCTGAGTCAGGACAAGCTCACCACAAGATCACTTGTTGTAGCCTACTCTGCCAATAAGCCTTTACTGTATATGAAGAGTCTTTCAGCAAAACTAGAAAGGCAGCAGTGAGTGACAGTCATTTGGATCAGTAGAAGAGTGGTGGCACTACACATTTTCCCTTTAAGTTCAGTGACAAAAGACAGCAGCTGTGTTATATTGACGACGCAAATATGCTTCTGTTCATTGTGTTGTGTTGTAGTTAAATTATCATGGCGTGTCACAAAGGCATTACAATGTTTTAACGCCTTTATAATCTTTCTGGCTCACTCCATGAGCTATATATTGAAGCTGGCACATATATGTCCCAGTAGACTTGAAATTGTGAGAATGCTGTGAAGTGATGTGAGTAGGGTAGGGTGTGTGCTTATATCATCATGAAAAATACAAAACATGACATTAAAAGATTAGGCCCATGCATCTTGAGAGGTTATTTTTTTTGTCATTTTCTAGCTGGTACAGATTGCAAAACATCACATCCTAATGTTTAGTTTTCACTCTTTATTTCACCAGCACCTGGAAACGCGGTAATGCTGCAGTATAAATTAGCTCCATAGTGTAATATCAACCAGTCGGAGTGAACCTCCAGCTCTGCCAAATGCATTCCGCAACTCCGTCACCCAATTCTTAGGAAATTGCACAGTCAGTAAAGGTTCCAACACAACTTAAGAGGCACTTCAAAGAGGATAAATACCTAATATATACTGTGGACTAAGTGGAGATAAATTAACTAGGCTAAGAAAATAAATATCCACAGCAAACAGGGGCCTGTCTCCCACAGCCAGTTCATCATAGTCAGGGTATCTTTGTGATAGCTGGCTTCACAAAACCTAACAATGGCAATGTTGTGTAACTGGTCTCATGAAGGTGGTGATCACCTGGCTCTGTCAACCCAGGATTTGCTATGGGCACGCTCACATAAAAGAGTAACAAATAGCCAATCACATGCAACATAGACAGATCAAGAGAAGCGTATGTAAAATGAGATAAGATGACGCTATTGATCTCCGTGGGGAAATTAGGCCGTTGCAGCGGTAAAAGTAACATGATTCAGTGGGGAAAAGGAAATAAGCACACAACTAGAATATAAAAAGAAGCAATAAAATAGTAGAAAATATTCACACAATAACACTAATAGACGATGAATAACTGTGGGATTATGTAAACATATGCTGCCGACAATTCCAACACGTTAGTAGACTGTAAAAGTGGGTAAGAGAAAGAAATGGATTACCAACATTTGCGTTCTTTTCTCAAGAAGAACAAACTTGAATGAATAAATATGAGCAATACAAAAACATTGTAACTGCAAACATAATGCTGCTGCCAAGCCTAGAGAGGATTGCTGGAGTAAAATTGTAGATAGTATAAATGCGTAAATAAATAGTCTTACCACTGCCTGTCATTAAGGGACAGTGGTCATACTTTTCATTGATACAATACTATGTCGTCATGTACTCCAGGGCTGCATTGCATCAATCAGTCTCAGGAATCATATGAAAGAATTTCAGCACTTAATATGCATTTATCTTATCTCATGCCCATGCGGGTTATTAGACCTGTGAAAACACGGATTATAGAACATGAAAGAGCCATATGCAGGAACGATGTCAAATCTCCCATAGCCAAACGTTTCCTCCTACTGTGTCATAGAGCAGATCAGCAAGACACGCAGGGGTGGGAATGTAGAACAGAGGTTACTTAGGGCAGAGTGCAAATGGATTTCCTATATGAAAACTCAATACCCAGATGGTCTGAATGAAGAATTATCTCTTGCCTGTTTTTTCTAGCCTTTTTGTAACTCGTGTCCTTTCTTGTACAGCCCTGACTGGATATGCAACAATTAATTTCTGTAGTCTGTCTTGTACTTAGTGCATGCTTTTCATGCCAAGCTATACCTAGTAATTGTCTGTATTCATGCAATTGTATAGACCTCCTATAGCCTCATTTCCTTATTGTCTGATTAACTAATTGTTATTTTAAAAAAGGCTCCAGGATCCTCTGGGAATGGTGATGCCATTTTTCCAGAGAGTTGATTGGTGAGGAGATGGTTTTTTTATAAGAAGGTTAGGTGCCTGAGTTACTATGGTGATGTACCCCGCTATAAAGTGAGCCACCATCCGAAACCGAGAAAAAGTCTGGGTTAAGCCCAGAGTTAACTCTCTACTCGCTTTGTGAGACTGGGCTCTGGAGGAGATATTGTGCAATTACTGTATATTTAGGTGTAAGGAAAAGGTCTGGCTTCCAATTAAATCATCAAAAGATGTTAATCATAATCACAATTAAGCCACAGTGCAGGTTAACTTCTAATGTTCAATAACAAGTGCAACATTTTCTCTAATGGTACATGCTCTTGGGAGGGGACAGGTTGACAGTCCCTTTTGTATCCCCTGTGGCCCTATTGGTCGAGGAACCGCACTACACACATATAAAAAGGTTTTAATCACATTGAGAGTGGGCTTTGACCTTCTTCTCAAGAGCAATCTGCTGTGTGATTACACTCCCACCGCACACTCCCATCTTCACGCTGGCTGCCAGAGGATTTCATTCCTTAGCCCACCCTTGTAAATCAATGTCCTGACAATTTACAAACCAGCCGGGGATTTGTGATTCATGATGCCCCTCATGACCTCAGTGCTGCCCCGCTGAGGGAGGCAGGGGCGCAGGCAGGCTCCACCTCTGAAGGGCATCACCACTATGTTTAGGGACTCTCAAACCGGGCGCAGCACCGGTCCCACATAAAGCATCGGTTAACTGCGTCAAAGTAAACACTCCGAAGCAGACCCCCGTCTTTGCGACAGGGAACACGGACTACCGAGCAACAGAGCGCCGCAGAGCAATTTGTATTTTTCCTGAACAAGCAGGAGTTTTGTGTTGTTTGTACACGGGAGGCACTGTCGTATATGTAGCTTTACGACACTGACAAATGAAAAGCTTGATAGTCCAGCAAGAGCAAAGCAAGACAGAACAGTCAGGAACAAAGTCATCCTCTGGTCCCTGGGTGGTAATGTTTCCACTCCCAAGTCAGGGCCCTGATGTCTCCACTGAAGTGGCAAGCCAGGATAAAGTGCTCTCTCCACAGGCCCGGGACCTCTCTCTCAACGCTGTAATGAGATTTATTGTCTTCACAGATGACATAACAATGGATTTAAATCTGCCTACATGCCATAAGCGCGCACTCGCGTGCACACGCCCACACACCCACGCACACCCACACACACACTTTAGTGAGACTGCAGACACAGGCCACTGCCCACACCTCGTTAGTCAATCATGAAAAATTGTATGTTAGGTCACTGATTTCTTTTTCTTTTGTTACCAGCTGTCTGGGGCAAATCCTTAAGCGGCAGGCCCATTTGTTTAATGGAATTGACTTACAGATTTTACAGATTATATAGCAACAAGAGGCTATTTTAAGAAAGAAAAGAAACTAAAACGATAACACTTTGAGAGAAAAAAAAATGTGTGTGCTCCAGAGAAAACTGTTCCAAACTTAATGTAATTCTGTAAGGTTGGTTGATTTAGTTTAATTTCTGCAAGGCAACTCTGATAACATTTAATACAAGGGAACTAAAAAACAATCCCAGACAAAATGAATGAGTCTGATCTTAATTACAATTACAAGTGTGGGTAGGGCTTTTGAATAAGAACACACTTATTCACACACACTTACTCAAAGCATTTTAATCTGTTTGTGAGCAGTTTAGGAATTCTCAAATGAAAAGACCTTGTTTAAGAGAGGAGAGGAGTTTGGAGAAAACTACTGAGTGGACCTATCAAAGGGGCTGTTTGAATTCTATTTAAAGCAAAGCAATGATGCACATCTTGTATACAAATGCAATCTAAAAACGCAGTCATCTCTTAATGATATGAGTAGCTATTCTAGTGGAAAGGAGGAAATGGAACAGAAAATGAAAAACCCAATACAAATTAAGATCTTGGGATTCCTGTTCCAAAATATTAGCGTGTCAAGTAGTTGGACATATAGCAATTTCTCATGGACAGTCAGAATCACTGATAAACAAGGTTCAAAGTGGTTGGCTTGGCTGCTGAAGCATGACTCAGTCTAGCAGGTGGACTGGATAAATTAGTTGGGCTATACCTAAGTTCATTGGACGCAACTTTCCTAATGGTTTTGGTTATCTTCAGACTTTCTTTAATGAATGCTTTGTTTTTAATGAACACTAATAGTCAAATCAGGGAGCTTAAAGCATGCGGCAATGCAGGTAGTCTTTGCTGCAGTGGCTGCAGCACATTTTAGTGCACATGCTGTATGCCCCCAAACAGTTGAGAGATGCCATTTCATCCAGCAGCAGCATGTGCATGCAAATCTTGTATAGAACTGGTCCCTGAAAATTGACTGTGAATTTATAATCTTGGAAACATGAGCCCATCTCAAGCAAATCTCTAAACCCAAATCCATGATAACCAGAATCAGCAAGCCAGTGTTGTGAATTAATAAACCATACATAAAGGTGTTTCAAGAGGAATAGGTGCTCCTTTGTTCTTGCAGCAAAAAGTGAAAAACACAGTACTTTCAAACTCAGTATGCTCTTTGTATTTCTCTGCAGCAGAAATAGGACATAATGCAACTAGATATTTTGGTGACATTGTCCCAACTTTAGATGCAGTGAGGCATACATGTGTCAGGGCCAGATTTAAAAACACTACAGTGTTTACACTGGACCTAGTGTCCCTTACTGAAGTCATTTAACCTATGGATTGTATATTTGTAGTATTAGAACTAGTAGTTGTAGTAATGGTAGTGCACAGTAAAATCATCAGTGTTAATATAACTTTGAGAAATCAACACTATGCCAGTTTCCATAAGTGTGCCTCAATCAAGAGTTGATTGAACACTTTTAGATAGTTTCAAACAGCTGCTCCAGAGACATATCAGCTCTATGAGAACAAACAACTCCAATCAACACTTAGCAACTCCAAATAATTATCACTGAAAAATCAACACTTATTAACACCGGGAAATTTACTGTGTGGTAGTAGTAGTAGTAGTTGTTTCTGTTGTTGTTGTAGTAGTAGTATTAGTAGTCGTAGTAGTAATAGTGGTAGTAGAAGTAATAATAGCAGTAGTACTAGTAGTTGTAGTAGAGAAAGTAATATTTGTACAGCACTTTTCTTAACAAAGTTACAAAGTGCTGTGAAGAAAAAAAAACCCATTCAGCTACTAAATAATAAAAGGAGGACTTGCACTGTTGGCTCTACTGAGGTCCACTCAGCAGAAGTAGAACCAGAATATGTGATGGTAATATCATACCAATAGAAATATAGATAAGAATAATAACACTATTGAAAATCCAGTCAATAGTTCAGAGACCACTAAGGACATTATCAAGTCGAAGCCAAAAGGATAACTGATATTGTTGGCTCATTAAGGCCCACTCAGCATTATCAGTTGAATGCAATGATTTCTTTTTTTTTTCATGGAATCTTAAAATATCATGTTTCCTCAAAAATATGTATGGGATGCACTTAAGCAGCCTCCAACTGGCTCAGATACGCAGATACAAAAGAAACATAATGATAATTCAACTGAGAAAAAATGTCTATTTCAGCATATACTTTATGATCCACATCATGTATAATTAAATTTCCCTATTGTGTTGCATTAAATCATAAAAATATAGCCAGCATTATGCTGAGCCAGATAAATTCAAATGTTTGAATTCTCTTTCTTCATTTCCACTTTATAATAAAAAAGGAGATTTGTTTTTTTTTTTTTTTTTTTTTAATGGAAATGCTGTTGAGGCTGCGTATTTCACTCAGAAACACTCTGAACCCTGATGAGGCTGGAGTGATTCTCCATTTTGTTTTTAAGATTTAAGATTTTTTTAGGGGGGATTTTTGCCTTTATTGGATAGTAGAAACTGGAGACAGACAGGAGTGATGAGGAGGGTGATGTGCAACAAAGGTCCTGGGCTGGATTCAAACCCAGAGCATTGCTTTTACATTGTATGCACCTTAGACCACTGATTCATCAGAACGCAAAAAAATACAAAAATGCAGACACTGTGGAGAGGTTGTTGTAAGCCGTCAGGACAGGTAGATGGTACAGAAATGAAAGAGAGGTGAAGGGTGAGTTCTAACTAACCACTCTCTTCAAATATGGTTTGTTATGTTGTTGTGTTTTAATTTTGTGGTGAAAAACACAAATCTGGGCTTTATCTGAGTACTGTATGTCTGCACATATCAAGTAGTTATTGTCATTTTGCATATAGTGGATATTGCAAACAATTACATACTGAGACATTTCTTCATTTCCTCTTTATAATAAAAAAGCCTTTTCTTTCCTGAGTCAGTATCATCTTTTAAATCTCTTCTTAAAACGTACTTTTATCATAAGACCTTTTTGTAATCTTTATTATTATATTCGGCCTAGCCTATTATATACTCCATTTGTTGTATCCTTGGGGCCGGAACCATTTATTCATTCTATTTTATTTTATTAAAATATTTATTATTCTAACTGCTAAATATTTATATCATAACTGCTTTATCTCATTGTCCTTCTGTTGTATTGATCTGTCAGCTGCTTTCAGTCTTTTATTTCTCTTGTTAGTGATTTATATAGCACTTTTCTATACAAATGAATACAAATGACTTTGTTTTCAGTCTTTTCTTTCACCTGCCACTTTTAGGATGTAGGTTATAGTATAGATATGCTACAGTATAGATTAGCTAAGATAAGGTGTATTTGGATGGGGAGGAAGGATTCCACACATGCATACACTCAAATTCACACTGGGACCTAAAACCACAGTCTTTACCGTTGGCCAAGACGCAGCTCCATTGAAGCAGTTACAGGTTAAGGACCTTGCTCAAGAGCATCGTGGGAGTGCAAGAAATGTACTTCCCTTGCCCAGACTTTCCCAGCAAGGTTTCAAACTGGTCGTCCATTAACAAGCCTCTCTGAAAAGCTCCAGTCAGAATGAACCTTAAACTTTGCTAGATCTGCAATTTCTGTCAGTCAGTTGTTTACTGGTCTATTTTCAGCATAATCTAGTTACAAAGGCAATATACAGAGTCAATGAGGTTCCAAAGGCAGTAGGCAATTACAAAGGGAATACATCTAATATAACATGAATCAAGATGTGCTAAATATATATAGATATAGGATTGCAAAATGTTTGCAGCAAGCATGAGAAGTTCACATGCGATCACTTTTTAGTTGTAATAAAAATGCATTCGTTGCGTTGCCAATTCAAAAATAATGGTTGTCACTCTCACTCATAGTTAGGCAATTTGTGGTTTCCTGGTTCTGAGCTGACATGCTGATGTGTCTGGGGAGAGCCATACACCTAAAGCCTTCAACAGAGACAGGCCTCAGACAAGGCTGTGCAGAGGTGTGCAGGGGAAAAAGGTAGGTCCTGGCTGAGTGCTAACTAGCCAAGCAGCACCCCTCCTATACCCAGGCTCACTCATCCTATCACTGGTGCTCCACACCAGGGTGTGTAGAGCTGGAGCAGGACTGGCGGAGCGAAGAGCAGCCTTCACACTCGCGGAGGCTGAGTAAATGACTAGCCACAATAGAGGACACCGGGGATGGAGAGGCCACGTTCCTGCTGCCCACTCCTAGCTCTAATAATATGGGCGGACACAGGAGTGAATGGCTGCCTGGCTGGCTGGTTGCCTGTCTTTCTGCTTCATCACACACATGTCAAGAGGGACAAGAAATCAGGAACATGGGCAGAAAGCTCAATAAGAGGCAGCAGAAGTAGATGGAAAGCAACAGTGGGCAAAGTAATGGAGAAACGGTGGAGTGATGTGACCGTGTGATTCCTGGATCTCTTGGAGCTTCAGTTTTTAATACTCCGTAAGAGTCACCTTGAGTGACTGTATTGTCCAATACAGTCACTTAAGGATCCCATTCAAAGGGTTTTACCATGCTTGTGACATAAACCTGGTTATCTTAGAGCACACAACAGCAAATCATGTTCCAAAACTAACAGAGAAACCCTCTTTGTCGAGGTTTACAATTATACTCCTTTTGACCCTCATTCTGACCCTTAATCACTCTAGAGCTTTGCCATGAATGCCAAACAGGACACTCTTAAATATGAGGGATGAGAGAAAGCTTTCTAGTCCCATTGAATTACCCACATCATATCTCTCACCATGTTCAATTAATAAGGGCTATTGAATTTGTGCCCAAGCGTCAAGAATAATAAATACAATATTTCCTTCAAGGATCATTTGGGAATGATTTATGCTTTTGAGTCACCAAGAAATTCAAGAAAGAGGGAAAGGGAAAAGAATCAATACATGACACAGTATGGTATTACTTTATGCCAGCTTCTATAGAAAAGGAATCATTCAGGCAGATATAGGTCTGTGGAGACCGCCTAGCTGATGAGTGTAAGTAAGAGTCATGGAGGAAGGAGATATTGTTGCCATAAAAAGAAAACGCACCGCCATAAAAAGTTCTGGAATGTTCAAAGGGAACATGCTGCCCAGGTGACGTTACCCCTCTCTATCTCTGAGATGAGTTGAATTCAATGTACATTAACTGCTCTTGATTAGGGGTCAGTTCAAATTAGGGTGTGTGTGTGTGTGTGTCTGTGTGTCTGTGTGTCTGTGTGTGTCCGTGTGTGTGCTGGCCGGCTACTGTGGGACCTGCTGGGGATGTTTGTTGCCTTGCCTCTAATGGATGACCACATTTAAGACGCTAAGAGCTAATAAAGAGTAATGGGCCTGTGGCCTCACTGAGGAGGAGGAAGAGCTATTTTGAGTTCATGAGAGAAAGCATCATCTTGGGGATTAAAGAGTATCGACCGATGAAGAGTAAACACCGCAGTGCAGCGCTGCCGGCCTGTTTGGTAAAGCTATGGATGGAGAGATGAACCCAAATAGGTAGTGCTGTCCATGGCTGGGAGGGACAGCGGGGATGTCATTAAGGGATGCTGGAGAAGGGCCTCCAGGTGCCGCGAGGAGGCCCGGTACGTCTGGAACAGTGTTATCACAGCGGGGGACTGCAGGCTGAGTGGCAACAACCCTAGGCATCCTGGGCATCCTGAGGGCAGAGAACAACATCTCCTTTGTGCCATCCAGCGCACATGGCTGGAGGGGAAAGGGGCTGGCAGCTTTTGGCTTGGGTCGGGAGGATGAGACAAGCACATATCTGTGTGCCAATCAGTATTCCCACGGCCCCTCCGGACTTCTCTAAAACATAAACTGGCCTCCTTAATGAATCTCTTCCCCTCACACTAGCCTTTACTGCAAAACGATATCGTAAATCAGGCTAAATACAGAGGCTTTCGCAGGGCAGAGTCAGTTGGCCTCTTTGTGAGCGCAGAGGGACATTTAACTGTGAGAGTAAGCTCTGTTAGGACAGAGGAGCAAGTGGACACAAACCCAGCAGGGGCCTATTGGCCACCTACAGAAGAGAGCTCAGTTAAGAGATAAGTTGTAAAAAAAACTATGTGAATATGCTATGAAAAATGCTCTCTTGCAAATATTCAGCAAATATATTATGAGCATTAGAAATATATATAATCAAGCGAGCATTCTGCCATTTCCTTTTACCATGACAGATTATGGACTATCCTCTTCAACCTTAACCTATCACATAGAAATCATATTGACCAAGGACAAAGTAAGAGAACCAAAATAATAGAATATTCAACACAGGCAAAGAACATCTCTCACTTTCTGCAAGTGTCATCCTGTCAGAAAGCCAAACACTGATTATGGATGGTGACCCCTGCGTGTGATTTAGCAGCTGAAGAATGAAATACTCTTCCTCTCTGATGACTGTGAGGAATGAAAGGCAGCATGTTCTGCTCCTTCACAGTTCAAAACACGTCAACAAGATTCTTTACGCACGCAATCTAACTTCAGGCATGAAGTTCGACTATATGGTCAACTCAGAAAGGCAAAGTCTCATGATAATTTGTTCTTATCTAGGGTGTGTTAATGCCAGAACCAGAGGCTTTGGAAGGTAGCTGAGGAACCAGGGGATGATACGAGCGAAACCGGTAACTTAATTAAATCAGTTTCTGCAGTCTGTATGGTGGGGGGAGATTTTCCCCCAAATCCCTTTATTCACAGCAAGGTCTGAAAACCAGAGCTAGTAAATGAAAAGGTTGTGTAGCACAGTGTCTCTGTATTATTCCGTGCTCCCTTAGCCAACCCGGCTCCCTCTCCAAATCTATTGGTAAACCTCCCCCCAAGGTCACCCACACATAGGATGATAAATTCTGCTCTGAGCTCTCCTGACAAGGCTGAATTCCTATAAAGGCAGCCACACTGCAGTGAGCCTTAGCTGCACAGTGCTTTTCAAACTATTGACGGTTCTTTTCTGAGTTCACATTCTAATGCGCCGCACTTTAGGTTCATTGCTAATGAATAGAAGATCATTACAAAGTCTGTTGAGAAATGACCTTGGTTGGATGGTCATACAGTAGCACCTTACAGTACTATGAGAGTATAAATGCCTAGTATGGATGGCTTTATTGGGGAATTGAACTATGATGGTCGTTGAGGGTGTTTTTTCTTCCGTGGATTTTGGTCCCATTAGTTCATATAGGGCAAGGTCAGTGCCAGTCACTATTAAAATAATGATTTTCATTGATAATCTGCCTCTGTCTTTATCGTGGAGGAAGATAATGCCGTCTCAGAAGCTGTTTTGGAACCTCTCCTAAAAGCTCAGTTGGGATCATATCATGTTATTGAGAGGGCCTTGGCACATGAAAGAAACCTTTCTACCCTTTTCTCTTTAGCTCTTATCTAGCACTTTTAATACATTATTCTAGGGACACAGGAATTCTTGTTCCATCTATTGTCAGGTCTCTGTTGCTCTCATCTTCTACTCCTGCACTCATTGTAAGTCACTCTTGAAAGGGTGTCAACTAATGCCTAAAATGTAAATATGACTAACCATTCATATCTTGTTGAAGCATTGTCACTGTTGAAGATACATCAGCCATCAGAAAGAAATGAGAATTCAGAGAATGAAATTGATTACTCAGAATTGTGGTCACTATAATTTGTCTAGTCCAAGCCAGGAAATACACCCCACACTAGTGCAGCACCACTAGCATGAAACTCAAAGCTGCAATGGGACTTCATGTCGGTGTTCTCTTTATTTTCACTATAATCTGTACAGCTATTGCGAAAAACAAAAAAAAAATATTTTGAAATCCCTAGTAAGTTGGACCCATAATAGAATGTGATGTTCTCTCTCTAGAGGAAGTGTCCATTCACCCCACAGTGCCCCTTTCCCTTTTAAAAAGAGCTTTTTTGTGGCTCCAGATGGACTGGCTTTAAATCTGCGGTTTAACCTAAAACCTGTCAGAGTGGGAACTAACAAACGAACAAGTAGCTCTATTTTGGTCCAGGGAAAGAAAGCTATTAAAGCAACAACAAGGGGAGAGGGATGTTTCTATTTCAGACTAGGTCAGAAGGAAAAGCAGTGTGCTGTCGCACCACTGACAAAATCTGTTAGCTAAAAAGAAATATTTGCGCAACTAGCATTGCAGGGCACATTTTGTTTTCAAAGCCTTGCTGTCCAGCTGCCAAGATGGATGGTCAAGCAAACTAGTCTGGAGGAATAGCACTAGTAGACACTTATTCCACTGCCTGTTGAGCCATCTATTCAGACATGGGCTTTCCAATGTGCAGCAAAGTAGGCGAGGAAGCAGAAGATTGGAGTTTTAGTGCTACAAACATTTCTCCGAGTCACAGAGCAGAGCCTCTCCGGAGGCAGAAATAATCTCAGTAGTTGAGTTAAACCTTAATGGTAAAGAACTAAGTAATGTCAAACTGAAGCCCAGCGAAGAAGGCAAGGTGTAAGAGATGAGGTAGTTAATATTATGAAGCCTAGCACTATTAACTAGTTAGCCTATCCAAGTTCAAACTAGCCATACTAGCCAATAGCTATGCAGGTAAGACAGTTAGCTAGCCAGTTGATCTTCCAAGATAGTGAATGCTATGGTATTTTTTTATTTATATTCTGCCCAGAGTTCCTTCTTTGCCTTTCAAGTTTGCCAATTAGCTAACTTGCATTCTGAAAAAAATGTTTCTTTGGCTCCGCCCATTGAAGTTTACCTCAACCAATCAGATTATTTCTGCCTCCAGAGCTCCTCTGCCTCCAAGAAATGTTTGCTGAGCTAAAACTCCAATCTGGGAAACAGAAACTTGTGAAGTGTACCAGTATTACTTCTGATAATGAGGACCTCTGGCCTTCTGGGATACAACCACAGTCACTGCACATCTTCCACAAGCTCTCTCATTACTCTGGGAAGCAGGAAATACTCAAGTGGGAGAGCATGTTATCGCCTATTGCTTATCAACATTATATTGCTCCAGTGCAGCTGCACAGTGGCTACCAGAGGACAACTGTGGTTATACTGCTTCCAGGTGTAAAATGTGTATAAATGTATATAAGTGTATAAATGTGAAGGAGGGCAGCGTTTCCTTACATTGCATGCCAGAAATAAAATGTAGAGTACAGATGATTTACTGCAAATTGTTAGCTATAAGAACATGAAAATGAAGTCAGCAGCATTGCCAAAAATCTGTAGGCCTATTATGCGCAACAGAAAAGACACTGAAATCTTGTTAAAACCATCTCTGAGGCAACTGTCAATGAATATGAAAGTTGAGAAGTGGGAGATACAGCGACTTAAGCTGGACCTCCAAGAACATTTTCTGGTTGTATGAAAGACTTCAACATGACAGCTCCCTTCTCTGGCAATTTTCCAAACGACTATGCCATTTCTCTTTTCCATTTGTGCCGCTTTCATTCAGGATGTCTCTTAACTGGGTATCAGGGGTTGAGGAGAGGCAGAGAGGAGACAGAAGAGCGAGTTATGTAGAGGAGTAAAGCCCGGGCTGCACCGGTTCATTCATCCCGCTGCCTTTAATATCACAGTCTCCACCTTGACCCCGGCTTCCTGATTCTCTCTCTCTATCGCCACTGCCCAGTCCTTACAGCATCCTTCCATTTCTTCTGAAAGCCCTCTCTACAACTTGTGGAGATATACACCGAAAATAAATCACAAGTTCACCGCTCAATTTCCCTCTCTGAAATTGTGTGCGACTGTAGATCTGTTATCAAATAATTGATAGAATTCTCCTGTACACTATGTTTTCCGAGTTTTTATGTACTTTGTATGCTCGTGTGTGTGAGAGGATCTGTGCTTATGTTCTTACTTTCTCGGCGTTTGTCTCGGAGGTATTTTCATGTTTACCGTGCAATATCACAACAGAGAGTGCCTATTCACCTCTCATCTATCTTCATTCACTGGGGGCCACTGTCTCGGAAAGCCGCCCGCCTCTTTCTCCTGGTCAACCCAGACTTTATTTCCAGACAAATTACTCACTCGGCCAAAAGTTGCCTTCTTGACATGCAGGTCAGAGTGCTGCATATATCTTGGTAAAAACCACACTGGTTACAAACTCTGACAAGAGTAGATTATTTCTACGTCCACTTTTTACACCTGCCCGTTCACTACACAGTGAGCCATGTTCAGCTGTCACTTTTATAGCTGCTGTCTCTTATCATTACTTGTTTTTTCTCACTGCCTTTTCCTGTACTCTGACATGGACACGGTAGAAATGGCCATGCATTCTTGAAGTATGTGATCAGATTCACATAAACTCTGTCAAAAGCAATCTACACGTGTGTTAGTTCCAGACAGACTGTAAAAAATGCAACACGACAGAGAAATGCCATATATGGACCGATTTTGGAAAGTATCAACCGGCAAAAAGCTTGAGGTTTCTTCACCCTCATGGGCCAAATTAGCCATCCTACACATGGCATGTGCAACTAAGGCTGGCGTATAGATTACTTCACTCCGAATTTCAGTGGCTGCCACAGTCCCAGAACATCTAATTACAGGGCCTTCACACAACAACCTTCAAGGTTCTCTGAGAATGCATAAAAAAGTCAGCATGAAACAACAAGACAGCGGTAGTAATCAAATGTTCCCCAGCAGGGCAAAGAACCACTTGCCAAGTGCTTGTTTGCTTCCTCTTAGCCTTACATATAGACAAGGGAATAGTTAGCATACCCTCTGAGCAAATCATATCAAGGCCTCTATCATTGTCTGTGGATCTCTGCCAGGAGTGGAGGAGGTTGGAGAGAAATGTGAGAGGGCAGCTGCTTTCTATTGTTTCAATACAAAAATAAATCCAAAACACGAGATGGAGGCAAGGTAGCAAAATTACACTAATGGGAAGTACTTATATGTATCACTGTGCCAATAATGAATTCAGACCCAAGCCCTGAAAATCTATCAAATGTTAATACTGTCCTTTTGTACTTAGCCATTACTGGAGGATGCAAGGGAGCATGTGATTTCTGTGCAGACAAAATGCACCTGTCAGTATTCAAATCGCCTCCTATATAACATTAACAGTATTCAATACCGCAACAGAACTCCTGTAGATTCACATTCATGATGGCCAGACAACCGAGGCAGCTGGGAAAGACAGCCTTCAGTGACGCATTAGCACCTCCATACAGTTTTATTCCCAATTTGAATTAAATTGTACTATTTTTTGAGGCTAATCCTTCGTTATCATTGGGGTCATTCCTTGTCGGCTGGCTGCGGAGGCCCCATCCAATTTGTGTGAAATAGAGGGCCCCGGGGTTAAGAGGAGTGTGCAGTAGCAGATAGCGGTTTACAGAGAGCCATGGCGGGATATGTTCATTGCCAGCACTGCCTCCCCCTGGCCTGGGTGACACCACTGAGCTCCATGGTGAGTCAGACGCTGCCAGAGGGCCGATGACTCACTATCGCCACACTGTCCGTGCTATGACTGGACAGTCTGCACCCCCATCATCGGCTCACTGTCCCCTAGCGTGAGAAAAACAGAGCAGCATGAAGGCTCCATGCAGTCCAACACTGGAGGCTGTTGGACAGCAGGGGCGAGGTGGCCACATCAAAACATGTCAGCACTATACATGCGGATGGAAGATAAGCTGTGCAACAGAAACCAAATAAATAGTAGGGCAGTACATTGTTTCGAGATCCGGAAAGCTTATGTGCCTTTTGCGTTCTTTGTGGACGTAAGAATGCAGTCACGCTGACTCAGTGAGTTCACCCGAGGGAGTTCATTAAGTTTGAGCCATTCCTGCAAGGCTAAGTTGTACACTGATTGTGCTCCGAGGTGGCCATTACTTTCACACTGATTAGGAGCCTGTGATTGTGTCGGGACTGAGTGGGGACGCACACATACACCGGCATTCCAATTAGGCCAAGTACCACCTAGTCAATGGTCACAGAGTACTTCAGGCCATTTACTTTTAACTGAGTTGTAATGAACGGACAAATAATTAGTCAGTCGAGGTATTTCTGTTTCTGCAATAAAAACAAAGCAGTGAAGAAAACATCACATCCCATATTCACTACCACAACAAACAAGTTCAGATTCTGTACAGCATTTGTGGCAATGACATACACACCTCATTGATTATCAGTTTATTTGAATGTGACCTCAGCTCTTTGGCTGTCTAGCTGATCAGCTGTCTTCATCCCCTCTATGGAGAAAACAGTAGTAGGCTACTTGGCTTGCTAGTTAACATTAGCAACTGAAACGTTAGCAAACATAGCTTAGATAGATACATATTACATACATACATATACAAGCACTAGTAGTGCAGCAATGTGCGTTATTATAAAATGCTGCAGTTTCTCTTACAATCATAAAAAGTTCTGCAATGTCATCAAAACGTGTTAAAATATGAAGAGGATCAAGAGGAGATTAAGCAGCTAAGGTGTGAATATTTATAAGTTCACATTTTAGGATTAAAGTTCAAATTTCACAATAATACAACTTTGATTTTGTTTTACTAATTACATCCTGCTCCTGTGAGGTGTCTCATTTTCACTTTCCCCGGTTGAATTTGGCCCTTCCACAATTATTTCAAAGGTGAAAATGTCTATAATATTCACTAGAATACTGATATGTAGTACAATACCATCTTTTCTCTAAAACATCTACTCAAGTCTATTTGAAGTTGTCTGCTTTACATGGCTGCTCAAACTTACTAAATGCCGATGTACAAACCACATTGTGACTGCCAATGCTCTGATTTGAATATCATCTCCTCTCTTGTCTTTCCAGTGACTCCGGACTGGCCAATAAAGCATAATTGATATAAATAATAAAGTCACTGCAAGTCACTGTTGCTGTTAAGGGAAACAAAACCTCTATATGCCTCTATCTAATAATCCCCATGTTATTCTTGTGGCAGAGAACAGCACCATCAGTATTTGTGAACATGAACAAATCTCTTGTCAAGGTGAGCCACCAGAAAGCTGAATCTTTAATCGGTGATGTCATGCTGATGTACAGCCCAGACCTGCTCCATTGACAATAAAAGGGAGACTGACTGTGTTGACTCATATAGTGGTTGTCGCTCGTTTTCCATCCAAATGAGTTTTATATTAAGGCGGTGCTCTTACTTCCAAACCAGAAAATGTGCTGTGTCAGTAGGCACTTTTTCAATCTTCAACATTTCATTCTCTATGGAGCTGTACATTAGTTTGACAACACAGATGAGAGGGCAGGACAAACTCTTCTGTCTTGTTTCTGGCAACGGGAGACAATAGTGATTATTCACGAACACACCAAACTGCCCAAGGAATAGAAATAATATATTTGAAAGCTGAAATTCAATGGTAGTTTTAAGGCTGCTGTTCAGCATTCTACCGCATCTGTACACCACTCTGAATCAAAAGGAGGCGCAGGACTCCCGTTTTAACATAATCTCAACAATCAATCAGCCACAGCACAAAGAAGTCAATGGGCCTTGACAATATGTACCTGTCAGATCATTGCCTCTAATGCATTAAGCTCTGATGCCTCTGATAGACGCTGACAGCTCCATACAGAGCCAGGCGCTCCACTCATTCAGATGTACTGACAGCCTTTTGTCCAGCCACCTGTGTGTGATTATTCAAATCAAAAATGCATAACGAGTTGGTAAGAGTTGGAGATGCATCTCGACTGACAGAGAAGAAGCGCGCGCCGGCCAAGGAAGCAGCAAGCAGAAAAGGCTACACTTCAGCTGGCCAGAAAAATAGAGACATTAACAATTGAAGAAGATACAAGCAACACAAAATGATCCTTTATGCATTTTATGATTTTATTGTCTTGAATTTTTGATGTGTGGTTGTTGTTTTGTGTTGTTTATTGCGTAACTGTGTTTCTGTTGTCTTTTTGGCCAGGGCTTACTTAAAAAAACAATTACCACGGTTAAATAAAGATTTAACCAAAACAAAGCTTTATTTTTGATTCCTATTCACGTCTGTGCATGTGATGAATGAAAAATATTTCTTGAGTGTATTCATACTGGTTAACTTAGAAGCCTCAATGCAGGATATATTACATAAATATCCAATATTGTGGGATGCTGGCTTAGCAGTTTTTGTTTCCAGCGAGGGCTCCCGTGCTAATACAATTTTTATTAATGTATTGTAGTAATGAAAACATAATACTCCAACCACTTCTTAGTCCGTAGTGTTTGAATGCCACATGATTCAAGTACTACAAATGTATTTTTCTCCTTTCTTCTCTTTATTGGATGTTGATATTACAGGTTATTTCTCTGTAATGTAGAACAGAAATATTCAAATGTTATAAAAAAAACAAAAAGAAAACACTTGAGCACAAGAATGCACAGTATCAGGTAATGGAGTGGGTTAGAATACTTGGGACAGAGTAATGTGAGAGTTGTTAGGGGGGTTATTATTATTATTTGCAGAAAATATTGCATCATATCTCAACACTGTTAAGATGTCTGAGCAGTGTGCATATGAGAACGTATGAGAACATGCATGAGTTTCTTCAACTCAAACACATAAGTTTCCTTGCTGTCTTAAAAGCAAGTTGACTGAAATAGCACTGAATACTTCAGTACTAACTGAACTTCAGTAAGTTCAATCAGAAAATGTCCAGTCATGTCAACAATTGTCTATGAGCTGAATCCACTAATTGATTAACTGCTTTCCAGCGTTATTTATTCTTTCACTCGTGAGCAGGATTTTAGTGTCAGTTGTTCATGTGTCACAAAATTATAACACCATTTGGCAAAAGGTATGTAGCTGATTGAGCATAAGAGGTGGATACTCTTACACTCAAAAACTTACACTCATAAACTGGAATCTTTTGAGTATTGGGGTTTAGAATTGAACTAGATAGAATGATACTAATTTTCATCATGATTTTCATTTTTTATCAGAAAGACCTATGATGAGTACATAACAAGTCTCCATCCTGTAACTTTATTCAAATTGGAAGAAGAAGGGTTTCTGGAGAGTTAACTCACATACAATACAATGCAGGCTAAGAAGTCTGCTGATAAGCTTAATGAAGATCAGTTTAGTGAATACTTGGTAAGATGCTCTTTTAACTCGTAATTTTAAGGCATGAACTCACTGATTATGAGTTCTCAATCTGATAACTAGCAATTGTACTGGTTATATATCTACACACTGAGCTCATGATTAAAGGTGTGTTGATTTCACTAAATTGCACTGTGAGTTTTTTTTTTACAGTGGACAGCCTGACATGAGTTGGTGGTCTCCTGTGTTTTCCCTCTGCTGCAGCGCACTAGTCGATGCTGCGCACCGGGAGCAGACTGTAGCTGTGAACTCCTAGACAGATTCATGAGGAGGAGGTCCTCTGTTCTGACACAACTATCCACTGATGAGAGAGCGCACAAACACTGCATCAGCACATTTGTCAATTATTACAATGAACCGCCCCCTCCCTACCTCCGCCCACACACACACACACACACACACACACACACACTCACACGCATAAACACACTCACACGCATACACAACCCCTCCTCCCGTGAAAGCTTTTACATAGATCCCATCCCATCAGCCTCCTTAATCATGAAATTTGATTAAATTGAATGTGAGATCAAGGCCGTTATAAAGAGCCAATTAACACTGGGCAGATGTGCTTTGCGGAAACATTATAGGACATTATACTGATGATATATAACATTATGGGGGAAACTACCTTCTTTTGACTCAGAGATTGGAGAACTACGCCTGTATGCCTCCCACCCACACTGAGTATAATGAGTATGAAAGAGCAGTACAAGGGATTTGAATTGGAGAGTCCACCTACTCGTTGTTTTCATAAAATTATCATTATACAAACAAAAGGTGCCAACTTTGACATACAAACTGATAGCTTAGAACATCTGTGATTGTTTGTAATTAGATACCAGAGGGGTTCCAAACCTGCCATGCTGCTACTGCGCTTCTCTTTTCCTCTCCCCTTCTGCTAGGAGCTACTATGGAAAATACCCAAACCACACCAAATTGGATTTGATAGAATGGAAGAACCAGCCTCTTTTTATCAGTGTCCTGTGTCACAAACCTCAGAAGTGCACCACAGCGTGCTCAAAGCACAGCTGTAAGATAGCCTTGATAAAAATGCCACCAAGCCAGGGCATTCTTCTGTTCTTTTCATGTTCTCTGATCCTTCAATAAACACCATAACTGAATAAACCCCGACACACGGGCAACTGATGCTGCAGCTCTTGGTCCAATGCGAGCACACGTAGAACAGGCAGATCCATTTAACTCTAATGATCATATCACCTCCTGACGAGGAGATCAAGTGTAAAGTGATGGCCTATCAATGGTTTGAAATAGAATTTAGGATTAGTAGTGCTCAACTAGATTTCTTGGACTTCATTTAAAATGTTCTAATACAATGAAAAACTGCGAGGGGTTGCCAACAAGCAAACTCCAAACACCCAATTTATATGGCAAAGCATGAAGGCAAACATGATCAGCCTATCAATATCCCTTGCTCTCTTAGCTGGAGATTACTATGTTTTTGCACTACTGAGATTATAAACTGAGGGCACACAGCCTGCAGCCGGGACTCACAAATGAACAAATGCAGTCGTACAATTGTCTTCTAATCCATCGACTTTAGTCGCATCTCCTCGTTCCAGAAAGCTTGCAAAACAACCATTTGGCTGTTTATATTTCAGCTCTCTTTCTCATTGCTCGGCTCTTGCTTGCTCAAGGACATGAGTTCCAACTCTTAACAGGACTGCTGGGGGCAAGGAGGAGGAACTGGATCGGTGCCACAGCACGAGGGCACAGGACCACAGGAGTGGATCTTTCTGAAGACAATTACAGTTAATAACTCGCAACTGAGAAAGAGCCTGAGAATCTCTGCGGGGTTAA
This sequence comes from Centroberyx gerrardi, assembly GCF_048128805.1. NCBI lineage: Eukaryota > Metazoa > Chordata > Actinopteri > Beryciformes > Berycidae > Centroberyx > Centroberyx gerrardi. The sequence goes on from NC_136004.1 coordinate 10,307,841, forward strand.
TGAAATGTCGGTGTTCCGAAAAATCCTGCAGGACCAGCCGAATTCCTCGACAGGGATTTAGGCGCATGAGGATAGACACATGGCGGAGACAAAACACAGCATGGTCTGTGTGCTTAGTGCTTAAAGATGTAGACTGAAGGCTATCCTTGCCTGATCCCCTTTTGGATCTTGTTAAGCTCGTGGATAAGGAGAAGGGAGGGAAGATCGGCTACTCCTCCCATGGAATCCCAGCCAGACATCTCGCTGGAATACACCTCGCGGCTTCAATTAATAGAAGGGAGGACAGTATGTTTTCAAATATAAGGAAGGAGGTCACTTCTGGGAAAATCGGCAGAAGTGGAGGGAGAAAAGAGAGCATTTCTTTGGTTTTAATGGATTTTCAGGCACCAGCTAATATTTTAGATGTCTGGTAGCTCTCATGGGATCAAGGTGATCACTCACAATAGTTAGTTGTGATTAGAAATTTTTCATCCAGTTTTGGAAAGACTGCCGGGAAATGCAACTCCCACCAGTTTAGACCCAGCAAAACCTTTCACTATGATGAGAATTGATGTAGATGTTTCTTGTATTTTGACCTTGTATTATGCTACTGGGATGAGTAAAATCAGATGTTTCTGGGTCTGCACTTAAGGCCAAATAAGGCAAATACAGCCACTGAATAAGAATAATCTTGCTTCAATACAATTTGTTTCATTGCAGTTGAAATTAAATTGACCATCTGAAGCTGTAAAGTTGATCTGACTTTAAAAAAACAAAAAACTTCTTGACAGAAAATGAAAGGAGTTTCCCTCTGCTCAGGAAGAAGTGTTACCTGCTGAAAGCAAGGTAAGATCCGGGGAAAATATTGATAACGGCGGACAAGACAAATCTCCCTGAGAACAACTATGGGATCAACCCTATACCATCAAAGAGAAGGGATTCACAAGCTGCTCTCAGATCTCTGCACTCACCTGGCTGCATGTCAGCCCGACTAAATGCTGCCTTCCTCCCTGTGGCTCCCAAAAGATTGATGCTAATGTGTCACGCACAGAGACTGAAATTGACTTAGCTCCACTGTTGTAGCAAGAACTGAGAGAGGTATAGGGGGTGGGTGGGGGGGGGGGGGGGGGGGGGGAGTGCTGCAAAGAACAGATGCAGGTTTGTCCTTAACATGCAGTGATGCTGCTGTCATGTTGAAGCCATGGAGAGAATCGCTCACTATTGCAGGTGTCAGTAACTTTTTTTATAGCCTACAGAACATTCACCTGTGCTGGGATACACTTAGATGTCAGGAATGCGACAAACCAAAAAGTAATAAAGGCACACATAGCTTCCATTGTAGAAGAGAACCCAGTCAGATTCAAATATTCACGACAAAAATGCTGTTTCAGGTCAGAGCTGTTCTGGATACAGGTGCAACGCCACTGAGCACTGGCTGCACTGGGTTCTTCATATATACATAATCGACCAGACTTGACACATGACCAAAGATAAGTGAACCCTGATTTAGGATGTCGTTTATATATGTGAATTATAGCGTGTCTTTTCCTGAAAAATGAGAAAGGGTGACATTCACAAATATCCACATCCCACAGGACGCTGCTGTCCTGCAAACCCTTATTTCCCAGGTACGTCCCTTCATCTTATTGACCATTAACTGTAAAGAAACCCTATCCGTGACAAAGCCATAGTTGAAGAAGACAGGTGCGAGTAGGATACAAATCTGTACATTTTCCAATGCAACTTCTGTGTGCCTAGTTCTACATTCCCTTATAAGCAAACCACAGAACCCCTAGTTGAAGAGTGGACCACACACAAGACACATAGCCTAATAGTCTGGAAAAAAAATTGCTTACCTCCGAAAAGTAACACGACCGATTGAAGCGCAAGGATATGCAACATGTTTCTTTTCTCCTTTTGAAAAAAAAGAATCCAAAAAAAAATTGTCTTATTTCAAAAAGCAAATCGTACTTGCTGCATCATTAGTAAATACAAATTGAAAAGGCATCTTTCCGTGTGAAAAAAAAATAAAGAAAAAAGGTCATGCCGAGCTTCATCCAATAACTCACAATGTGCAACTGCTAAAAAATCATAGTGAGTTTGTGTGTAGAAATTGTATAATAGTTGCTCAAGCCTTTTCACTAATTTGGCGTATCAGTGACACTTGCTTGATGCTTTTTGTGCGAAAAATTGAAGAATTGAAGAGAGCGAACTTGCAGCACTCTTTCAAGCATTTTGAAAGACAAAACGCTCAGACGGCTTGAAATATGCTTAACCCCACGGTGAAGGGTCTTTGGTGATATTTTTCCTTAAGATTCTCACCGAGTGCTGAAACACTTTTGTCCAAGAGGTATCAAATGGAAAATGTTTTCAATCCGCTTTCCTCTGGCGGTCAGTTTGTCGTCTCCGTATCCTCCGCATTACTCGTCAGTTGGTTCCCCGGCTCCTGAAGTTGGCTGCTGCACAGTGTGTAAAGTCCGACAGTTTTGAACGAATGTGAGCAACTCCCGCTCGGCATCATGTAAATAAGTAAAAGAAGGCAAGTTCAAGTCACAACGGAGGGTCAACATACATCCACACAAGCACCAGTCTTAATGTTTCATGAAGTCCTGCGCGCAACTCCAGCATCCAGAGCGCACAGGTCTGAGCACGCAGCCAAACCAAAATGTTGAGTTCCTTCTACTTAGACTTTGGCACCAAGTGGTTTTGATGTTCTGCTACAGTCCGGCATCCATCCCTCATCTTTTTTATGTTTTGCGGCAGTTGGCACCAATTTGAAGGTACAGGCTGCGGTTACAGTGCAGCTTACGCATTGTCACCCCGTCCAATGCGCGTCGAGAGAAGGGAGAGGATAGCCTGCCGTGGAAGTGACAAGACCTGGCACATTTGGTCAGGGGGCGTGCGGCGCGCCACAAACACATGATGCTTCACAGGTGCTGATAAGGTAGGTCACGTGCAACTTTGAATAACATATGATCAAATGCTGCTGACCCATTTAATTCACATGCGCCCCAAAGGCCATCTCTTTTTCCCACCGCGTACTGGTCACGTTCAACTTGGACTCTCTGACATCCCCAAAGTAATAGCTTTGCCTATTAATGAATTGCCTTATTGTTACACACCGACCCTGTTACCCTCTCTGGACAAACGACTGATTTTAAAAGTTGTTATCGGAGCTTTCCAATTGCTTGCATGATTGCGCCACTTGGCAGGCACGAGCGACCCCGTGTGGGATGGGAAGTGAAGAGGGCTGCAGCCGAGGTGTTTCATTGGAGGATAAAAGGCAATAGTCAATTAAAATGTGGACACCATGGGGATGAAATTAGATTACAAGCCAAACAGCAGGTTCCCTTATTTTACCCATGAGTAACTGCTCGGCTTTTTAGAAGAAAAAGCAGGAGTCAATTCAGTCACCATGGATGATTCATTTATAAATTCACCCATTTGTTTCAAGGCACGTTAAAGAATATGGTGCTGTCTGAATGAAAGCACTACAAAGGCATCTGTCACCTGACCCTGATGTAAAATCACTGCAATATTTCTCATAATATTCCTCTGGGGACTTGTAGTGTGTCTGTGGTGCTCAACAGTAAGTTTATAGTGACCTTATGTATCTATAACATTGCTATAAAATTCCTGTAAGGACTTTTAGGATTACCTTTGATCACTATAGCTCTTTTCTAGAAGGGAATGTAGTCCAGCAAATCTCTGTTATGGTTAATAATGTTAATAACACACATCAGCAAACTATTAAACTGGCTTTGTGGCCATGTGAACTCCCACAAAGGCAGATGAAGCAACATGCTTTGTATAAAGCTTCTGTTAAACATGCTTCATACCTGATGACTAAGTGAAAAGGTTGGTTTTATTCTTGCTTGAGTCTGTACTTTGGTCATGTTCACAATTCGTTTAATCTACATAATCAGTAGGGACTCCAAAATGTAATCATTCTTACTGATAAATTCATCAAAACTGAAACACTTTCAGCAAAGAAACTGAAATGAAATATGGTTCCTTACTGTAATCTGCTAATTGATTAAGCCATGAGCCACACAGCTGATTTTTTTTCTGTGCAGGCCAGATGGTGTTTTGAAGGAAAGATAAAGAAAGATCCATGAACGCTAAATACAGAAATATCAGATGAGTCACCCACAGTATAATCATTCTTTTCTTGAGGATCTGTTTCATCGCTCCGCTTGTCTCTCTGATGTCTTTTTAAGCTCAGTGTGAGGTAAGGATTACAGCCACCAGTAGTTCAGGTTTGTATTGTGATTATGTGGAAGAGATAGTCTTCAGTTATATCGGTCGCACAGTTAGCAAACTGGTCATGCCAGCTTGAGATCTAAACAGCTGCAGTTACAGTTTTTCACAATTGCTTACACACTAAAACTGGAACTTCGGACACTGAAACCTGAAACTCATGTATCAAATCCCTAAACCAAGTCTGCAAACCTACAAGCACATTTTCTGCTTTTCACTCAGTTTACAATTCTCTATCACACTTTTTGCAAAACACACAATAATGTGTAGTTTTCTCTCATTATCTAGGCACAACATTCAAAAACTAAAATCACATGTGTTCATTTGGAAGCACTGCCATCCCAAATGCTTAACTTAATTTACCAATTGGCTACATCCACTCATCACACATATAAACACTAATATCTGAATTGTTCACTCAGAAATCAGAGCTTTAGCTCTATAAAAAAAAGGCCACAGGTGAGCTCTCTTGCTTTTGAGAACAATGGAAACCAATGTTGCAGTGAGAGCTAGAGGAAGAGGAGTGACAGTAAGAGGAGGAAGAGGAGGACGAGGACAAAGAAGAGCAAGGAGAACAGTTACTGTATCTCAGATGAGATCCGGGCCACTTTGGTTCACCATGTGGTCCACATGGACTGAGCATGAGGGAGGCTGGGCAGAGAGTCCAGCCCAACCTGAGCTTCACTGCTGCTTCCATCATCCAGACATTCAGACATGAGAACAGGCAAGTACCGTTCTTTATACTGTAGTATTCTGTAGTAGTAGTAGTAGTAGTAGTAGTAGTAGTAGTAGTAGTAGTAGTCCTACACATCACTAGGCCTGTGCTACTCAGTGATGGTTGGCCAATGTTACAGTAATGTGTCATTTCATATTGAAAAATAGAAATATTCTTGTACTCTAACCAATCACATCATGTTTTTAGATCTTGTGCAGAACTGAGAGACGACCAGTCTGTGAACATGGCTTGTGATGTAGATGAGGTGCTGTCCGACCCAAATAGGAGGCAGGATGCAGCCTCATTTTTTATCCCTTTTTGTTTTTTACAGAAAACCTTTTTTTTCTGTTTTTCTCCTACTGCATTGTGTTTTGTATGTAGAGCACTTCACATATCACATATTCAAGTGTTGAAATAAAGTATTTGTGATTGAAATAAAGTATTTGGGCATAACAATATTTGTGTATATATACATTACTGTAACAGCCTTTTACAACATGCTGCTGTGCATAAGTCTAACTCTGAAAATGCAAAAGGCATAAGTCTACTGATGAGATATTCATAATAGTGTTTTCCGTTAAGCACATCAGTGTGTAGTCAGTTGTTAGAAAGGTGTATTCATTTGATGGTTGTGTGTGTCATTTTATTGCAAAACAGCATTTTGAAAAGAGATGAAATGGTTTTGAATGCAGTGTTTCATTTTGCCAGTAATTTGTGGGGTTTTGCATTTTGTGTTAGTGGTTTTGTGTTTTGTGTTTAGTTTTGAGAAAATGAGCCCTAGTTTCAGAAAATGTGTGTAAGCAATTGTGAAAAACTGTAATACTTGGAAAGGTATTACTAAAGAGGATTTCAAAATTCTCAGAAGGCAATGTTTACTAATCCAAAAAGGTTCACACAGTAAATATACTGTATAAAGGCTATGTGTGACAAAACACTGATCTTGGATCATTTTAATTTATCTGAACTGAATTTGCCCAAATATTTATAGTATGTTCAGTTGAAAATGGGTTCTGCTGTTGTGTTCTGATCACAACAACAGACATTTTTGACATTTAAAGTAATTTAGAGTTTTTTTATATACTTCTTCCCATATATACATATATATATCTATATATACATATAGATATATACATATGGACTTTTGCTATTGGAATATAATTTCTTTGCAACTTTCAGGTTTTCCTACGTAAAAGTCATGTATATCTGTCCCATGCTGTCAGTCAATTTGTCACATATATCGTCAGAACGGAGTCTGTCAATTTGAGAATGAAAAACTGTCAAACTAAATAACCATCACCAAAACAAGTTATGGCATAAAAGTAGCACTACAACCTACTGTATACTTTGATTCTGAATTGGGTCTACAGCAATTATGTCAAAAAACGTATAGCAAAGTGAAAGAAAATCACCCGGCAAACTGCCTAGCTTCATACAGACACATTATATGAGTGGTTTTGTGAAGATGTTCGCATATGTAGGAGTGAGTGTGAAATCTCATTGACCGCTAAATCATAGTTGCCACCGCTGCATCACCGTATGTCCTAATTTTAAGGCATGCTTTCAGGTTGACTCCAAATTCCATCCTCCCCTCGAGGAGCCGAGCTTTTGCTTCCTCCTAAATGTGTGCAATTTGATCCTTTAAGGAAACAAATTCACTCCTGAACAGCTGCAAAAAGCATTAGAGCTGGGGGACGAAAGTGTTGATGTAGAGCAGTCACTTTCCGAGCTGTAATGGTGGACTGGAACATCATTCACACAAAGGCTGGTAGCAGTCCAAAAGCAGCCCTCCTAGAGCCAGACACTCAGACAAATCCCTTGAAGCCCACGCTACACTGAGGTCCATTCAGCTGCTGAAAATCAGAGAGAACCAGACGGGACCCAAATGTCTTAGGTTACATCGCCTGTAGCTGCAAGTCATCTAACAAGAAAAAAAAAAAACAACCCAAAAGTTGAACTTGCACATATGGTAAGTCCATTACCCAGGCCAAATTACTGAGACAGTGGCTGCAGTGAAACACGCACACCATCCATCTTACTCCTAATGATGAGAAGAGGTTTTAGGTTCAGAACTATGGCTGAAAGATTTACACAGTATTTAAAGAGATATTCTGGCGGCCAAAATACAGTTGACTGTATCTTTATGGACGTGACGTTTAGCTCCACAGACCTTTCTGAGGACGCCTCTTAAGACTTTGATGTCCCGAGAAAGGTCTCAAGACTTTGATGTCTCGAAAAAGGTCTCAGAACTTTCATGCCTTGAAACTGGTCCGCAGACTGAAATGTCAAACGCATAAAGATACAACGAAGTGCATCTCCACTTTCAGACATTTTGGATTTTGGAATAGTATGCAGGTTGGCGATTTATACTTTTGTCTAGAATCTCAGGTATGGAATATATACAGTATCTGCTTTTATATTCAGACATTAATAAACCCAAATGGATAAGTAGAAGCATACCAGAGGCTGACTTTTTCAAGTGTCACTTTGTTACCCTATGACCTTCAGTGGGTCCCTGGGGCAAGTTATATACTTGGGCCTATCCTCTACATTATACATAATGCATAGTCCCTTGTGTCTTCTTTTGGGTGGTATCCTTCATCCATGACCTTACCCAGCTTCAATAGCTTGTCCTCCAGTCAGTTGGTAGACAGGAGGCCCAAATTCATCACCACCTTTCATTCTCCTCCCCAGCCTATCTGATCTATGATAGCATTAATAATAACCGCTGCAGACTGCCCTGTCGCCCTCTGTGCCTTGCCCACTCCCAGCCTGCGCAGATTACCACCAGCCATTCACAGCCCATTAAAACTGTATTTACTTATCGGCCTCTCTGGGGCCATCACTCTGTTTTCAAGACTGATGCCCACAGGGAAGGCAAAGAGTCACCTTCCTATAGCCTACAATACAGTAAGTCACTGGAGGCTACACTCCTGCTTCCCCAATGATTTGCCCCTTTATTCTTTCTTGGTGCCTAACCTCTACAAATAAAAGCAATGTTAGTCACATACAGTAATAAAAAATAAATGCTGTCTGTGTAAAATAGAATATAATAGATAGGATGTCACCTTAACGTGAATAAGTACTTTGATGACTGTTATTAGAGCCCCCATCTCCAAACTCCTCAACCACCACTGCAATTTACCCTCAAGTTTTTACCAAATTATGGTGCTGAAATACATACTGTATCTGTATCAATAATGTTACAGTGCTGCCAAGCTGCAGAGCGAACACACTGTTAGCACTTCAATGCATTACGGTGCTTCGCCCAAAAGCGGAGCACAATCTGAGCGAAGAGCTTCTAATAGGTGAGGTTGCCCGCATATGTGCCATTATTTTTGACTGACAGTTCAGCAATCGCGATAGCATAAATGGGACAAGGTGAACTCTCCTCATTCTTTCTCACATAGACAGTTATTCCTTATCAGCTAGAATGTGTCATGGCCTACTTTGGGTGTGCTTAACTTCCCCTGACCTTTAAAAGGGCTGATTATTTCCACCCACAATCTTCTCTCGGCAATACGCTGCCAGCACAAAAGGATATTAGGCGCAGACCCACTGGTCTGATAATTCCAGTTCTCGGTGTGGAACTCGGGGAAAACCGCACCACAGCCCTCTGCCGCCCCATTATCATTTCTCTGCCACCACCTTCACCTCGCCAATGGCACTTTATCACCTTTCACCTCGCCGTTTGCAGCCTTTACGTGAGCTGAAGTGTTCAGTGTGTGTTGTGCTGCTATTTTATTACGTCTTACAAGTACTTTGAATCCACGGTAATTAACTTCCCCTTAATGCATTACCCTCCAGGGACAAATTACACAGCTTTACATAGCCCAGAATACTTTGTAGTTGTGCGAGTCTCCTTGGTGTTGGCAGACTCTCCCATGCCTCCAGCTCCCCTGACAGGCCTATTTGATAGAAGAAAAAAAAAAGAGAGAATCCAAAGGGGACCAACAGGGCTAAATGTTTAATAGATTCCTGTTTTACTTGTGGTAATCTCGTAATCAGAAGTTAGGGGGTCGGGGGGGAAAGTCACATCTATCACCCAGGGAACAAATAAAAGTCTTATTGTGTCCTGCTTCCTTTCACCTCAGGAGGAAATGTGAACCAGATAAATGACGGCCTTGCTTCAAGAGAGGCTCAATCTATTGCCAAACGATTTGTGGCCAACAAAGTAATTTCGATACCAGCCTTTGTATTGATAGATGGGGCCTAAATTTAATAAAGAGACAATTTACTCGTAAGGGCTATAGGAATGGGACTGCAGTTATCTTCCCTCTTTTCCCCTCTTTGCCTCCCTCCTCCAATCCAGCTGAAAATTAGAGGGCAGGAAAGGGACACGCAGCACAAGGGGATGATATTCTTGACAAAGATTTGCACTTGATCATCATCGTTCTGTTTTGGGAGAGATCTACTGTATAACTCCAGGGAAATTTTCCATCGCATATCGAAAGGGGTTAAACTACCGCATTAGTGAGAAAAGTAATGAACTTTTAAATGTCGGTGTCTTTGCGCGTTCATTTGTTATTGCTGTTGTGAAATTAAGTACACACTGAAACTCAAGCTTAGCAGAGAATTAAAAGAACAGTAAACAAGTTCAGTATCTCATGTCATATTATTTTGTGCGTTTCCACTGTGGCTGAGAGGATTTTAGCAAAGCACTTTCAAACCTTGTGACTGTAAGTTATGTTGACCCCATGCACTTGCAGTGCTTTGTGAACGACACTGACACACGCTTTCCCAACTTCCCCCAGCACCTGAGTTAATGCTGAGCCTGAGACTCAGGAGGGGGCCGCACAGCCGGAATAAGCTCTTTTCTCGTGGTCAAACGCCGGATGTGTCGCACCACCCGCTGTTACTGTTGTCTGATGAGAAAGCGCGCGCTCCTGTGACCACACGGTGGCAAAGGCACAAATTAACTTGAAAGTGGAAAACGAGATCATCTGCTTCAACAGAGGACCCAGACAGGTGTGTGCACAAAGAGCCTAAGAACAAATCAGTGGCAGATTTGTAAAAAGGAGAGGCAAAGTAGATTATTCATGAGCACATGGCTTGAAAGTAGAGGGTAAATTGAGTGCGGTTGGAAAATAGCAAGAGACTTCAGCCACATTAGAGGGATTCTGAGCAAGCTGCCGCCCCTTCAGGGAACAGTGCTTTACTGACTGGCTGGCTGGGATGTGAAAATAATAATTCGCCTGCAAGTGATGAAATTAGAATTATTAATCAATCCTTGATTAAACCACTGCATTCTGTTTTCTGCCTCAGAGAGAAAGAGCTCTCAGGCCCCCTGGCTGGGTGTTTGCAGGACGATAAATGGATATACAAAAACCATAAGAAATGTGGGCCAGAACTCCTTGTTTGCCAACATTCGCGGTGAGTGCTTATGTGCGCTGCTGTGCATGTGTAAAAATGTGTACTCATGCATGTGCTGCATGAGAACAGATGTCTGCCAGAGATTCCACACTGAAGGAATTGTTCTGTATTGCCTGTGCTGCACTGCTGCCACCTAAAGACAGAGTTTATCCTTACATTAACACGTCAAGAACAGTGGAATGAATAGACTTTGATAATCAGTAATTATTCACGGAGTAGATAAGGCAGAATAACACAAGCCCACATACACACAACAGCAGCCAAACTATGAAGCCATCGTACCTTATTTATGTAAAGCTGGTGAAATCACTGAGCTGTTTGCCTTCATTTTAATGCACCTCACTGAGATGAATACCTGTTTTGTATGCCTTATGTTTTTTGTATGAATCTTGTAGAGAGATGTATCATTTAGGGTTTTCAGAACGACTATGTGCAGCAGCAGCTCTCTAATACATCCAAATATAATCTAACTCCCCTTAAATATTACTGTTTTTTTCCCAGAGAACCAGTAGTACACTCATGCAAATGTTATGTTACATATTTCTGAAAGAATTAAAACATTCAACACTCACTCATCATATCTTTATCAAAGCAATAGTTTGTGAAACAGTTGGTAAAAATGTTGAGGTCAATGGAAGTTTCTAGTATTGTTTCTTTGGGTAGGGATGCTTGTCAAAAAGTCTCAGTTACATAAAGAAAAATCTCATTCAGAGGTCAATGGCAGGTCAATGGAAGTGTTTCTATGATGTTTGTTCAAGACACCAAAACAGGTTTCAATTTACATATTCAGATGGTCATGGACTTGTTTTTATTAAACCTCAGTTGTGTAGAGTCAGTTAAAAAGAGTCCACTTGGGTTGCTTTACTCTCAAAACACATTGTCGTAAAGAATGGAGACCCACATCCCATTCCCATGGTCATCACATCCTCTCTGTTTCCTCTAAAATTTCACAATTTCAATTAGAACAGATATAACGCATATAATTCATTTTATTTTAATGTTGATCCCACTCAACTGTTCTCATTGCGAGCCATCTGTTACCAAACCCAGACTCTGCAGGGGCTTGTTTGCTTTAACAGGACATAGCCGACTGTTAGGAACCAGATGCAGTTATGGGCATAATAGAGTAGATGTCAAAAAATTCTGAAAGCTGCTGTTTCAGGCTAATGTACCATATGGACTTTTTCCAGGAAAGAGAGATGCCCTCATAGGTGTTTAGAACAGCAAATATAAAAGCTGTCATGAGCTGGCTATAGCTTTAATCACTACTGTATGGTATCAATCAGCGGTAGAGAGTAGTAAAACAGGCATTTATTTATATGAAAAAGTTGCAGATCACTTTAAACTCACTGTTACTTACAAAAAAAATCAGAATCCAAGTGAAATGCTAAGGGATTATTAAATTTTGCCTGCGATATTTATGTTCCCAGTATACATTTAGGATCTATTCAGGAGGGAATGTTCGCTTCAGGATTAAACTACTGTTTCATAATCAAAGATTGTCGCTCAGTAACATTCCCCATGTAAGAAAACTGTACGCCACAATTTTAATGATGTAGCTGACAATATGCCACAGTATCTATACAGCATTCTGAGTGATGAGCTGAACTGTTACTAGATGCTGTTGAATATTTCATGTGTCATTTTGATGCAAGCCCCATCACACAGGTTAGCACCACTCACGGCTCCACTTGAGTCTAGCAAGATTGTGAATTTTTCTGGTGACCTTTGCATCAGTTCTCCTTGTAGAAGCACCCTGCAGAGAGACACACAGCCAACTTAGAAAATGTCTTCTTTTCTTTGGTAAATTATCTTTCCCCTGACAGAGGGTTCCTTTCATCAGAAAACAAAGGAAACTTTTCCTCTCCAACCCTCTATGTAAAATTGAGGCTTATGTCTCACTTAATGTTGACTTATATACAAGTAACAATTGTGATGGAATTGTGCTTGTTTTTTCTTGTGGAATTATTTATGAGACCCCCTGGTGGGCTGAAAGTTCAATAGAAAAATACAGTTCAATAGAAAAAACTGCAGTTAAGCATCCCAATCTGGAAGCTCTGTCACTGATTATTCAGAACTGGATTAATGCCTCATATTCTTGTTTACTTGTTCTCATTTACTCCTAACCACATATTGCCTCATATAATTTAGAGCCAAGTGGAGCCACTGCTGAATTCTAATAGAGATCCAGTGAAATGCAAAAAAGCTGTAAAGAGAACATTCAGCTAAGATAATAACAGTCTGGTGATGCTTATGGTTTTCTGACATCAGAGAGAAGTCATTGCACAGCAAGATTAGTGTGTGTGTGTGTGTGCATGAAAATACTACATACTATAGATGGTATCCAGTTAAAACAAACCTTATTACATTTAAGGATGATATTGATGCTTTGTGCTCATTTTGCAATACTGCTGATGAAATAATAACGCCTCTATTTGGGATTGCACATATTGCCATGTTTATAAATGGTAAAATTGATTATCTTTTTAAGTTGAAAATTTAAGACATATTGTTTGGTGCTACAGAAAATTATGGGATAATAATTATGGGAAAAAGTATATATTATCAACCTTCATAAGCTTGGTAAAATATCATATTCATCAGACAGCAGGTCAGACAGCACTTTTTGATTGTCACCTTCGCGGAATGAGGAACGTTCGTTACCGTTGGTGTTCTACGGGGAATGAGAAGAGTGTCGGACCGATGTGGGCGTGGAAGCTTCCTGTTTGAAAGAAAGATAAGCGGTGACTGGCGTGAGTAGATTACTGTATTAGCAAATTATCAAAGTGTCCTTTTTTTACTCAAACAATGTAATTTATCATTTAAATTAGTGGTAATTCGTGGTAGCGTTGACAGTAGCATCTAACGTTCGCCTGCTAGCAATGTAACATAACTTTTTGTCGGAGCACAGACAGAGGCACCCTCTTCTTCACCTGCACACACAAGTCAAATGGGTTGTTATTAATGATGAACTTCGGTTGGCACCTTATCCGAAACGACGGAATTGGGCTAATAAAATAGTCTGCTATAGTCTGTAAAGCCTTGACGTGGCTAAGCAAGCTAGCATATACCAGCTAACGTAAAGTCTCATCTCTCCACAAAAGACAGTTCAGCTGAACAGAACAGATAAGCAAGATAAGCTTGCCTGTCGGTCTGCTAAAGCCACTAGTATGAATATATATGAATCGCAGTCTCCTTCACATTGACAGTCACAGTTTTTCACCTTTACATTTGTTTTTGTAGGTCCAGCTTTCAACCAGTGTGAAGAGAGGAGCCATGCCTTTCCTCCATGGCTTTCGAAGGATCATCTATGAGTATCAGCCACTGGTCGATGCTGTGCTGTGTGTCGTGGGGCTGGAGGAAGGAGCCAGTAGTCAGGAGGAGAGGTGAGGTTAATTGTTTATTTTATTTTATTTTTTGTGTGCAGGATTTAGGCTACTCCCTTGATCTTTTGCCGTTAAGTCACGTGCCAGTCAGTCTCTAAAACAGTTATGCAGCAGAGGGGGATAGTATTTTTTTGGTTTTGGTTCCACACCCACAACTGTTGTGATCCCACTTTTGGTTCTAGTTTCTAGCTAAACCCTTTTTTTTTTTTTTAGAAACTATTTCTAAATACTGATCCGTCATTGGAAAATTAAGCTAAACAACAATGTTAATTTCCCATTTTCATTAGCAGTGGTGGTAGTGTTCAAGCTGGTACAACCACTGCCAGTGCCAAATGAGTGTAGAGGAAAACACTGGTGCTAACCATACAGTTTGCCTTTAAACAGTGGTACTCTCTGCTCTTGTTGCCAGGGCCAGCAGCCCCGATGACAAGGACGGTCTGTGTAGCTCCCTAGTGGATCTGCTGGAGAGAGAGTCCCAGTCAGATGTGTTTGAGGAGGGCATCAGCTATGCTCTGTTTAAGGTGGCTGAGAGGGGCCTGGTGTATGCAGCTGAAATCCTTCTACGCTACGGAGCTGATCTCAACTTTGAAGGTGAGAGATGATGAGGTGGCATGCTTTAAATACTGTCCATTCATTTTTCATTTTGAAGACATTATACAGTCTTTCAACAAAATAGTCACTGACCTAATAAGCAACAAGAATTCTGTATGGAGAAATGAACAAAAGAAAATTATATTCTCCTGTTCAGATTAGTCACTCTGGCTATTGTACATTCAACCCCACCCATCCTACAGTGCAACATTGCAGCATTTCAGTCAAGTCAACAAGGGTGTATTTGTAAATTCAATGTAATGCTCATTTTAATTAATAGACAACTCCAGTCCATTTACACAGAGTGAAACGTATAACAGGAATTTACAAAAGTCATCATATTGTCAGGCGCAGACCTACATTAATAAGCCATCGTCTAAGTTTACAGGCTGTGACAAGTTCTTTGCAGAAGAAAAGGTATTTTCACTGTGTTGAGAGGCAGCTAGCCTTCTGGCAAGTTGAGTTAGTTAAAGATTGATACCATCTAGATTCTGCCAGAGTGTTCTCTCAACTCGCCAGAAGCTGTGTCTCCGATACAAGAACTTGAATTTGTGCTCTGAATTCATCAGCAACGTTTAATGCCAGATTATACTCTAGACCTTTCAGTGGACCTGCCATTTTGACACTTTGCAAGCGTGTACGAGGTTAAATTAGGAAGCTGTCATCCATCTACACTTGGAAGAATAAGTCTCCCTGTAGCAAGTTGCAGTGCAAAGTACAGTATGTCTTGCTGCTGTGATAAAAACCTGCCAGGGCACAGCCAAACTCTGCTGTGGTGACCTCTGGTGGTAGTAGAGATACATTTCCCCAGAGACATAATTAGGGGATTCTGGCAGAGACTGCTTCATTCATCTTTCAGGTTTCTTGAATGCCTCCTTCCAAAAAAAGTTAACACTGTCAGATGCTCCCACATAGCATGCAGAAATATGCCAGTTTCCTTGTTATTTTTTTCCCCAGCATTTACTGTCCTGTGCCCTCACTTTTAAGATTATGCTAGCTTGTACCATCTATCAAACAAGCACTGTGCTGAAGCGTTGGCATATGTAGTTGTGGAAGTTAACTGATCCCACAAATGTTCCAGTGCACAGAATAATTCAGACACCGCTCACACAGCCAGAGGAGAATATATCAGTAATATACAGAAACATGCAGTATATAACAATCGCTGTCTGTGCTACTGGGAAACATCAGGGACAGGTGCAATTCCACTGTGTTCATTTCAGAACCTCACAAGCAACTGGTTGAACCTCTCTGTAGACATCTTGGAAGTATAAACCTATTGCTTAAACAACCTCTGTGTTGCATCAGTATATGGTAAAGTGGGTGAGCAATATCCTGAGGATAATTTGAACTTAAGATGCAAGTCTGTTGTTGTATTCTTTGTTCAGGGACTCAAGATAGCACCCAATAGTCACAGCTTTTTTGCTAATCTCACAGCCTGTTGTTATCCTTTTTGATTGATTCGTCTTCCAGCATATGAGGGCATAGCAGAACAGGATAATGAATAATGGATATGCACTACAGCAAACTTTACACTGGAGATACTGTGATAAAAATAGTAGCAATCTGCTTGTTGCTCAACAGTAGGTTGGTCAAAGAGCTTATTTTCCAAAATGTGTATTACCATAGGTGCAAAATTAAGAAATAATTCAGTATGGTAAGAGTAGCTCCTCTTATACCGGGTTATAGCCAGCAGTTTGTGTAGCTTTGCCCAGACAGTTGTAGTTGTAGTAGTGGGCAGCTCTCTTCATCTCTCTGACTCACAGTCCTTTTCTGTGACAAGGAATCTGCCCCTCCCAAATTGGGCATTTAGTTTTTCAGCTTAATTTTCTTTTTTTCATTCCTCAGATAATCCTTGACCATCTCAACACGCCATTTGAGGATCCCCTCGGGATTTTGTCAGTGGCAACATCATTAAAACAGTCTACTTTGTTTGTAATGTGGCTGTCTGTTTCCACTCCCCAGACCCGGTGTCTTACTACAATCCACTACACATAGCAGTTCTGAGGAACAGGCCGAGCATGGTGAGGCTGCTGGTCGGGCATGGAGCTGACATTGAAAAGAGGGACAGGGTGAGTCTCCCAGGCAAAGGGCTACTAAGAATGGAAAAGTCCTACATTTATGTCCTCTCTTGTTCTCATTGTGTCCTCTTTGATTTCTTAGTGTTTTTTGAAGGTAACTATATACAGTTGAGGTCAAAAGTTTACATACACTTGTAAGGGACATGTATATTATGGCAGTATTGGGATTTCAATTATTTCTGCAGCTATTTTTTTTCTGTAACAGAATGATTGGAAAACGCACTTCCTTTTTCACAAAAAACATTCACAAATGTGGTTTCTTTAACAAATTTATTGTGTGTCTTCTGAAAATTTAACAAAATGTAATGGGTCAGAAATATACATACAGCACAGCTCGTATTTGGTTGCATGTCCCTTAGCCCTTTTCACCTCAATCAGCCACTTTTGGTAGCCATCAACAAGCTTCTGGCAGAATTCTGGTTGTATCTTTGACCACTCTTCTTGGCAGAATTGGTAGAGTGCAACCAAATTTGGTTCTCTTGTCTTTTCACATATTTTCAGTGAGGTTGAGGTCAGGACTCTGGCAAGGCCATTCCAAAACCTTAATTTTAGCTTGGTTTAGCCATCCCAAAACCACTTTTGATGTAGGTTTAGGGTCATTGTCCTGTTGGAACACCCCATTTAGTCCAAGATTTAACTTTCTAGCTGATGGTTTGTCCTGAAGATTCTGAGGTAATCTTCCTTCTTCATTATTCCGTCCATTTTCTGCAATGCACCAGTTCCACTGGCAGCAAAACAGCCCCAGGGCATGATACTACCACCACTATACTTGACAGTAGGTACAGTGTTCTTAGGGTTGAATGCCTCACCTTTTCTCCTCCAAACATACTTCTTGTCATTGTGGCCAAATAACTCAATCTTTGTTTCATCTGACCACAAAACTCTCCTCCAGAAGGTTTTTTGTTTGTCCATGTGATCAGCAACAAACTTGAGTCGAGCTTTAAGGTGCCGATTTTGGAGCAAGGGCTTCTGTCTTGCACAGTAGCCTCTCAGCCCATGGCGATGTAGAACTCGCTTGACTGTGCACAGTGACACCTGTGTTCCAGCAGCTTCTAAATCATGGCAGACCTGTTTTTTGGTGATTCTTGGATTACATCTGACCATCCGGACCAATTTTCTCTTAGCAGAGGGTGACAGTTTGGGTTTTCTTCCAGACCTTGGCAAAGAGACCACTGTTCCCAGTACTTTGTACTTACGAACAATTGTTTGCACTGATGATCTTGGGACCTGAAGTTGCTTTGAGATGGCCCCAAGTGACATTCCTGACTTGTGTAAATCTATTATGCGCTTTCTCAGATCTGTACTGAACACTTTGGACTTTCCCATTGTGATGTTTGTGGCTCAATCTAATGCGTGCAGTAAAACAAGCCCTATTTATACAGGCACAGAGAAGTTACCAGCTGTAGTCAATCACAATCACTAACAACAAGTTAAGAGGCAATCTCATGAAGTAAAATGACATTTTAGAACTTTCTACGCCACCAAATTTATAATATAGGTTGCTGTATGTATACTTTTGACCCATCAGATTTTGTCATATTTTCAGAAGACCCACAACAAATTTATGAAAGAAACCAAACTTGTGTTTGTTTTTCGTGACGGAAGAGGTACATTTCTCAATCATTCTGTCACAGAAAAAGAACAGTTGCAGAATTCATTGAAATCCCCCAACTGCCATGACATACATGTCCCTTACAAGTGTATGTAAACTTTTGGCCTCAACTGTATGTTATTTTGTAGATCCATGAGAGCAGTGCCTTGGACCTTGCCAGTGAGGAGTCGGAGAGACTGCCCTGCCTGCTCGCCCTGCTGGACTTGGGAGCCGATGTGAACGCAAGGGATAAAAATGGTAAATTGGCCAGCCTTTTGAAAACATTTATTTATTTATTTATTTATTTATTTATTTTACAAAAAACTGATTGTTTGGTCTCTCATCTCCAAAGGAAAAACATCCTTGCTCCATGCCTTGGCCAGCAGCGATGGGCTCACCGTGCACAACACAGAGAGCATCCAACTTCTGCTCCAGAGAGGTACTTGCTGTGAAACGCCTTTCATCTTCTCTTAGCCTGCTTGTCCAGTTTTGGTTATTCAGGAATATCTCAAACAGCAACATGTCTAAACCACTACATTCAGAAACTGGTGTTAGTATGCATACCTGCCCGACTGTATGCATTTTGAGATCAAAGTACGCTGTCAAGAGTTGTCAGGCTAAAATATGCACATACAGTTTTTAACTTAACTGAAAATGGAGCAGAACCAATCCTGTGATCTAGGCATGAAGCATCTGACTGATATTGAGAGGGACAAGATTTCCAATTTCAGGATGTTATTTGGGGACACAAACTGTGTTTTCTTAGTCTGCACACAAGTATCAGTCTCCTCAGTCTACTTGTATTCTCATAGATATTCATGACTAGAGGCAGACCTTCGGGTTGACTTGGGTTCTTTTACCTGGTGGTCTTGTCTGCCATGTCTTCATCTGAGCAGTTTCATGTATTAGCTCCCACTGTCACTGACTATCTAGTCTGGCTACATGTGGCTGCAAGAGTAACAGGCATTGCCCGTAACACTCCAACCAAGTCCATAGAGATGAATAGGCGCCACACTCTCAAGTCTTTTATAGTAGGTATAGATGTAGTATGTATGGGTCATGTGCACATAACAGTGGTTTAAGTGTTAAATGTGGTACTCAAACGCAAAAAAAATCAGTTGGCAGGTCTGTAGTATGCCCTGTACATATACAATAATATTAGACTGAAATCTCCTTCTGTACAGGTGCTGATGTTCATGCTGCCACTGTAGACGGAGAAACAGCTGAGTCCTCTTTGGTGTTTCTGGTTAAGGAGGCTCTGGAGGCCAATATGGAGGATGCTGCAGAGATCGGCAACTTCTGCCTGAGAGCCACCCAGCTACTGCTGGCCCACGGTACCGACCCCAGCTGCTGTCTGAACGAGGACGGAGAGCCCTCCCTGACGCAGACCAGCTTGGAGCACTTTGACCTGCTCTTCCCTCTGGCTGTGCTGTTACTCCAGAGCGGAGCCTCTTTCGTCTGCTCCTACCACGGCGCCTCCTGCTGGTCGGGTTACAGGCTCCTCTTCCACCGGCTGCAGACCGTCCTGCAGCAGTGCTCCGATAAAAGTCGCGCCTCTGAGCTCCTGGAGCAGGCTGAGGTCTTGCTCGACTTAGCCAGGGTAAACTTCCCCACGCTGCCTCTGCCTCCCAGGCCGGAGCTTCCTGTGCCTGAGCAGGACTCTCACGCCCATGCCCGGGCTCTGCTGGACCTTCACAGGCGCATGGTGGAGCAAGAGGCAAGCCCTCCAGCTCTGCGCTGCCTCTGTAGAGCTTTCATAAGGAGCCACCTACAGCCCTGGCCCCTGGAGGACAGAGTGAAGGCCCTGCCACTACCGGACAGACTGAAAGACTTCCTTCTCCCTGAGCACACATATAGTGCAAAGCCTGGCTGGGACTGCTTCAGGCCCCAGCATAGCCTACGCTGAGGAAATGGGCTACTATCTGCCACTGGCTATGTTTAGATTACCTTCAATCTGAAATGAGAGACTGAGCAGGCCTGTTATAATTTGTTTGAAATGTCTGAACATTTATCTGTGAATGCAACTTAAATCTAACAAATCTTAAAAGTTACCATTGAGGCCTTTATTTTTTTGTTGAATTCCAACAGTGTGTATGGTCTTTGCCAAATTTACATTGTGTGTGTGTTTACTTAAAGATACAAGATTGTGTGAACAAATTAGATTTTGAGCTTGTACATCTGTTGTAGTTGTCTTACGATTAAACTACTGTAGAGTGACTTGAATCACCTGTAAAGGGAGGTGTAATACAATGTAAATGCCACCAGATGGCAGTATTGCTCTTGCATATCAAAACAAGCTTGGACGTCAGGGTCAGTGATTTAGTTATTCACAGTACACAGCCTATGAAAGTTGGTAGAGCGTAGTAGCACCCATCCGTACTTTATGTCCTCAACACTTTTGTGATGTACTGTGGATCTCAGATTTGTGTGTGTGTTCTCGCTGTACATTAAAGTCGACCAATAAACCAATCCTGCCTCTCACCAATAGTGTCCTGATTAGCAGTGTAACTGTGTTCTGTTCAGTAATAGCAGTGTGACTGTTATGTTATGTTTGTCAATATATTACTGTTTTCTGACTGACCAGGTAGTGGCAGTGCTCTGCTGAAGATGACTATATCGTCCTTATTGGCTACCTACTAGGGGAATAATGTAACTGCTACTATATATTTACCTCCTGGATGTGTTCGATGTGTTCCACACACCAAAATTCAGTTGAGTTTGTACTGAAATAAAGAAACAAGAATGAAATTGTCAAATGCGATGACAGGAAGAGTGTGCATGTCGACGTTTTGACATGGTCTACTGTGACATAATTTAGCGGCAATGGCTGCTGGTGTGGAAAGTTTTACCAAGCGTTCTTAATGGTTATGTTTAAATTCAGATGAATTTCATACTGCTTGCCTTCCTCTCTCTCACACACACAACTCCCTTTGTGTAAATCCCATCCTTGGAAAAAAAACATTGTATGGACAAAAACAGTGGTTAAAAGAAATTTACTATGATGGTGCGAGAACACCATAGGGTACATATGTGTTTGTGTCCATGTGTGTGACGAGCAAACTAAATAGGACATTGTGTTACACAACTAACCCCTTCCTGACATTGCTGGAGCTGGAGTGGCTCCAAGGCTTGCAGGCGCTCCAACTCCTCTTGGTTATCTAGGTCACAGCCTCTGAGGAGAAGAGCCTCAGCAGCAGCAGCAGCAGCCCTGCATGACACACGCTTCACTCTCCTGTCTGTCTGAATCTCCCTGCATACTCTTGACAAAACCTCAACATTGGCCTGCTCGAATGAGGGAGAGAGAGAGAGAGAGAGAGAGAGGGGGAAAGCAGGAGGCAGAATAGTGAGGGGAAAAAAAGCCTGTATGTCAAAGATACAGAAAGCGGCATATGTGGAATGGTTTTGGGAGCACACATGGAAATCACAATGTTGGATTACATTTATACAATAAACTAGCTGTAGGAGCATAATCCACCCAGCCAACAATCATACAAAGCTCGAAAAAAACAGCCTTCTTCCATAGAGAGCCCGGTCCTGCTTGCAGAAGGTGATAGAATAGAGATAGTGGGGGGGGGAGGGCTAAGCCAGTACTCTCCATCCAGCATTTATTGGAAAACAGTGCGAGTGAAGCTCGGTACTGAAATTAGTTATTGATCTATTCTCTCCCTGAAGCCCATGGGTCTTTCCCACCACACCTGCTCATTCTCTCATAGCCATTTCTCTCACTGCAACCCATTGTGTCTTTCATCCATAGCTTCAAGCCTCTTGGTGTGTTTCGCTTGTTTTGTTGTTCTTTTCATTCTCTGTAACTCTTTCTTCGCATATGAAGATTTCCATTCCAAAATGAGATATCCACGCTTATAAAAATGTGACATCTTCTCCAAAGAAATGATCGATATCAGAAAGCTAAAACTAATGCTGAAGGACAGTAGGCAGCATAAGACCTTGGTTTACAGAATAATGGCACTTTTACAGACTGGATCCTCCATATTTTCGAGATATTGAATGATGAAGTACAAGTAATAATAGTAATATAGTAATACAGGTATTTTTCCAAAATGGGTACAACCCCTCATACTTGTTTGTTATCCTCTTTATTCCCAATTCTTTCTTTCAATATTGTTGATTCCTTTTTCTGCTCTCTCCCAAGTTCCACAGCCATGCATTCGTTACTTTAAATATTCTATTTTTCTTCTTCATTCTCCACCAGTGCTTGGCATCATCTTTGCTTTTTTCAGCTCACCAATCAACTTCAGCCCAGCCACAGCCTAGAGAAGTTGGGAGCTTCATCCATTTCATATTCATAGGCACCATAAAAAGCAGTGCAGTTTCAAGGGCATTTAATGGCACCTCATACAAAGTAAATGCATTGGAGGGTAAACCCATGTAATCTCAGTTTACCTAGAGATTCCAACTAATATAAATCTCACTGATATAAAGTCATAGTATGCATAAAACTAAGTGTTATCTGACTCTTGTGAGTTAGACAAAAAATAAATTAATATATAATAGAATTGAATGCTATGGTGAGAACTGAGAAGTGTTTTTTGTTTATGTTGGTGCTTGTTGGCTTTACACTGACTACTGACTGGAGTTCAGAGCTTGGCCCTAACCTTTTTTATTTACCACCACGTCTCTGACAAAGATTGAAAGACGTTTTAGACTATTCCAGGCCTATGCTTATATAGGGCGCAGACACCCTGAATGTGCATCTCCATGTCTTTCACTAGACAATGTCTAGACACAAGATAATTGCAGACATCACTGAACACTCAGCTGCTGCTGGAAACCACGAGGGAGTTAAGGCGGACTTTGGGGGAAATGGCCAGCAGTGTGGGGTCACCCCGGTTACGCTCCTCAAATTGTGTGTGTCTGTGTTTGCCTACACACGTACATACAAGTGTGTGCTGGTGTGAACGCAGGGATGGATTCATGTCTGAGTGTGCGAGGGTGAAAGAGAGAGAGAGAAAGAGAGGGAGAGAGAGAGAGAGAGAGAGAGAGAGAGAGAGTAGACATTGAAAGGCACACACAGTACTGAGTGTTCATAACCACAGATGTGGTGACTTCATCAGAAAAAAATGTACTCGGTCCTATTGCTCTGGTAGTGTTGGAGCACACCAAAATTAATGGCTATTAATACCAAGCAAATGTCGAATAAAGGGATTTTCTCACTAGATATCGACCCATACTGTGGCAGCAGCTATACTGGCTTACATATAGTCTGTTTCCTATTACATTATTCTTGTTTGGCCCAGACACTTTCAAATCTGGAGCTTTGGCTGGATGGGTGGGGGAGACGGTTGGTGGTGGGGGTGGATGGGTGTGTGTGTGGGTGTGTGTGTGAGGGTGGGTGGGGGGGTAGACTGGTCTCTCTGCTCTGAGAGATGGTCGCAGGTCACTGGGTTCACACAGGGCATAGGACTAATCTCAGTGGGGGTGGGCCGGATAACTGAATCCTGTTGGGGCGGCCCACCGTCTTGTTCTACACCAGGTGTCAGTTCGGCAGTATGGATTGACATATACTGCTGTGCTCACCTGCTTGTACAATTTATTAAATTTCATCCTGTAAGATTAGATTCAAGGGGGTTTATCCATTTGGAAAACGTATGTTCAGTCATACTGCAACAAATTCGACATAAATCTAGTGGATTCTGTTTTTTTCTTGGACGTATGTTCAGCTTGAAATCAGTATTCAAAAAACTTCCTCAGAAAATACCACAGCATTTAGTATTACTCTTATACTATACTATTGTTATTGTATTTTTATTTATCACTATTTTGCAAGCAAACTCTTTAAGCTGTCTTATAGCTTAGATAGTACTCTAAAATGTGCTTTACTGACATGCCAGCAGTCATTTGCTAAGCTTAGGTGCCACTGGTTTTAAATGGTTAGTATCTCATCTTAAAGAAAATTCTTCATTTATTTAGTCAAGTACGACTTGTGTGTTAGTTCCAGTAACCAAAGTAACCACAGTGCTGCACTGAAGTATAAAACAAATCTCATTTTATGTTCCGTGAGAGTGAACGATGTGAAAGGCTTGCGCACCAAAAAGTTGTAGTTCCATAATGCAACTCCTATTTTAGAAGCACAGAAATACACCACCCTCTACATTTCTACAACTGACGCCATTTCACAGAAATTCCAGACAACTGGCGCCTGGGCTCTGCCTCCAAGAAGGACATGATGAATAGGACACACCCTTGGTATGCTATGGTTGGTAGTGAATGGTAGAATATATGCCACACTGCAGTGTTGCAGGCAGCCGAGATTCATTAAAATCACTGTGCTAGCTTCTAGTTCTTTCTGAGTCTCCCTTTTTGTCTCCTTTTCTCCTCTGCGTTTCATCGTGTTCTCCTATTTTTAAAACATGAATTTGAGAAAATGCACTGAGGCACCAGTAAGGCGAGCTACAGCTCTTTCCAGCGCTGGTTCCTGATCCACCTCTTTGTTGTGGTCTATGCATGCCTGCTCTAGTCACATGACTGCGTTTCTATGGCAACTCGGGTTTGAGTAATCATTTGCGTTACGACCTTTATTCCCTTGAGGAAAGGGGAGGGGGAGGTTAGACTGAGCCTGTAGAAAGAGGGAGCAAGAGGAAAGAGAAAGACAGGCAGAAGGGGAGCGGTGTTAGAAGGCGCAGGGAGAGAAAACAGGCAAAAACAAGGATTGCAGAGGGAAATAGTATATAGTAATCTGATTTTTATTCTCTACATACTGCACGTACGCCAGCCTCTACTTCACCATATCCAGTGAAGACTAAAAACTGAGAATAAGGCAAAAACCAGCCGCCAAATGCTGGGTTATGAGCTTCATGAATAGCATAATATCCTGGTGTTGTGCCTCGCTCAGTGGAAGCTGGTGGAAGTGAAGCGGTTTGGGTGGAGAGGCAGCGGGCATGTATGTTTCATAAGGGCCTGCGCACACCTCCCCTTCGCTTCTTCTCGCAGGCAAAGCTGTACTGTGCCACATGTGCAAGTCTCAGCAGAAACAGATTCTGTATGTTCCTGTTTCTTGCTCTCCCGACTGCGTTGTCATGGTTACCGAGCTAGTCCACCAAGGCAGGAGGCTCTCTCTCTCTCTCTCTCTCTCTCTCTCTCTCTCTCTCTCCACCGTTGGGTGATTCAACCCATCAGTTGGGTTGTGTCATCTCCTAGATGGAGTTTCTCCCACATCTCCTAAATGGAGTTTCTCTGTTTGGGCTTGTATTCCAATTGGATTCTAATTTGAGAGAATGGAATCATTTGCATAGATGTGTGTGTGTGTGTGTGTGTGTGTGTGTGTGTGTGTGTATGGAGTTGTGGTGTCTTTTTCCAGCAGTGGGGGGATCCAGCACTGACAGGAGGTGGGCTCGACTGGGGGGCTGCTGATAGACACTATGGGGGTTGTGTGATGGAGGTGGCGGTGGCTGCTTCCAGGTGCCTGAGACTGGGGTTGAATATGAATGAGGGGCCCCAGTTCTCCAGAGATGGCGGTTGGGGAGAGAGCTGCTAAACCAGAGACCAGTGGAGCCTGCCTGGTTGAGAGGCCCCCACAAGCTGCTGACAGGAGCTGGAGCTAGCCATCACGTTAATTAGCGTTTTTACTCTAGCAGCGCCGAATAGGGGGAGTGGGTTAGAGGGATGTGGGGGTGGTATATGACTCATAGACACAGTATGGTTTATTCATGATGGAGGAAGGGATGTGTGTGTGCGTGTGTGCGTGTGTGTATGAGAGAGAGAGAGAGAGAGAGAGAGTGGGAGAAAGAAAGCGAGAGAAAGAGAGGGAATAGACATTTGATTTGCACACAGCTCTGCATGTGTGCGTGTGTGTGTGTGTGTGTGTGTGTGTGTGTGTGTGTGTGTGTGTTGCCTTGGTAGATCACTGATTGGCACCAAGCCAAGATATTATTATGTCTTGAACATAATACCAGGCATTCATTGTTATTTCCATTGAGATTTTTTTTTTTTTCTGTAATTTTACAATACACGCATCTGAAATGTATTCAGGACTTTTTTTTTTGTATTTTCAACTAGATGTTCCCTGTGATTTTATAACACATACATCTGACTGAAAGTCACATTTTACAAAAGACTCAGTAGAGCAGAAGTAATAGAAGCAGTGGAATAGGAGGAAATCTTGATGTATTAGCTCTTACGTTGTTCATTCCTCCCTATAACTAATGCTACCGAGATATTATTGATCCCGGGCTTTTGAGGCCTGTCTGGGAAGCGTCAGACTGATGAAACGGGTTGAGGGTGCCTCTCTCCTAGGTGACCTGACCTTGTCTCCTCAGCCTCAGCCCCTGACAGTGATCCTCACCCCCCAGGGGATCCGTGGGATCGATAGATTGGTCTTTTACCCTCACCAATCACAGAGGACTCGCCAGCCAGGTCAAGCGCCGAGGAGGAGGAGAGGCTCTGTAATAACAACATGGAGAGGAGAAGCATCTCATCCTCGGTTCAATTCAGTCGGCTCCGTTGCGCTTCGCTCTCTGCTACCACTTTCATGTCGGAGTAGGGATGCAAGAATAGGCATGAGGGTTTGTGTGTGTGTGTGTGTGTGTGTGTGTGTGTGTATGGGGGGGTTACATTACAGCTATGGTATTGTCTAATTGTCTCCTCTTATCATTAGTGACAACCATGACCTCTGTTATTGGCATATCTGCATTCTGCCTGCACTGCAGAGCCTCCACCACACCACTCGCAGCATTTTCTCCCAAGACTGGCAGGGCCCATGCCTCATAAATACAAACACAATCTCTCCTACACCTCCTGACTGCAGGACAGGACTCCACACATATCTGCCCGTGGAGCGCAGCCCATTTGCATACATATTAAAGTGACGCCTCAGAAAAAAGGAAGAGAGAGAAAGAGGGGGAGAGGGAGGGAGGGAGGGAGGGGGGGAGAGAGAGAGAGAGAGAGCGGGTATATGCAAACAAGGCTTTCATCTAATATGCAAGAACCGGCATTGCTCTGGCATAAATCTGCATCTGTGCTCAGGCAAGAGAGCGAAGCCCATTTGACAGTAAATGGGCTCGGGATGGCTGTCAGATGCACAGGGGAACACTGTGTTACCCCACAGAGAACAGGGCTATTGATCAGTATGGCATGTCACATATACCAAGCTCTACAGGGTGACAATAGTAAATTCTGAGTAAAACCTATGGATGGGATTAGAGGAAAAAATGACTGCTAGATGATAGAGTCTAACAGGAATACATGAAAATATAGAAAACCCACTTTAAAAAAAAGGCACAGCATGTTGAAAAAGCATATGCTGTCATTAAAATGTATTGAAACCTAACATAAATATGTATCAAGAGATATTTAATACATATTAAAAAAGATCTGTAGGGGCTAAAAGTAGAGTACATAATGGCAGTGCTAAGGCAAAAAAGTGTACTAGTAAAACTTTACTTACTGTCTTCAGGAATTGGAGTGCTGCCATGAGCTCTGGGTTTCCCCTAACTCTGTGAGTATTTCATGTTGGACACCCTTGAACTCCCTTTCCTGTTTTCCTGCCTGAGCATGTCGCATTGAAGCACGCCATTCTGTCTGTACAGGTGATCTTACGCACAGGAAATGGAAACTCTGAATGTGTGTGTGTGTGTGTGTGCGTGCGTGTGTGTGCGTGCGTGTCGGTGTGTGTGAGGGAGAGAGTTGGGATGGGGGGGAGTTGAAACAGGATATGTTGGGAATAACACAAAGCACAAAAAGTGTCACATGATCTGAAACACAGGGTTGATTTATTTGGCTTCAGAAAGAATCTGTTGCATGTGGTTTGGAGGAGAGAATGTTTTCCTTCTTTGCTCTCAGTGTGCTCAGACACAACACATGGAAACATTTTCGGAGAGGCCATGGGTCTGTGAGAAAAAAAAAAAAGGCCCAGACATTTTATTTCTTTTCCTTCTTTTCATAGCTTTTTGACGTTCTTTTTCTTTTTTTTTCTCGAACCGATTGAATTACATACATCTGTTTGCCATATGTAGAGTTTTTTCCCTAATGAGTATTTGTGATGTATTCAGGGTTATAACACGCAATTATTAGATATGTTAATAGATATTTTTTTTGGTGAGAATCAACTTTGAGAGTGGTATACTAAGTGGTAGGCTCTTCACTGATTTCATGCAAGTGTGGCATGGCTATATCAATGAACATCCTATTTACAGCCTCTATTTCAGCCTGTAATAAATACACTTCCACTCACATGAGACAGTTGCATGTCTGCTCTATTGTCTGCCATAAATATGCTGGAAGGGTTGGTTAAATATTGATAACACCAATTTTCTGCCTCCCCCTACCCCCCACACCCTCTCTCCACCACCACCAGTCACACAAACACACACACACGCACACACACACACACACACACACACACAGCACCCCTCCTTCTCTCTCCTTCTATCTCGCGGTTATTTCACCCTCACAGTAACCTTGCTTATGCATATTGCATATGTAAATAAAGCACCCCGCCTCTGAAGTAATTGTGTGCATCTTCCACAGACCTGCATATCTCAGCTCTGTGTTTAAGAGGATACACTATGGAAAGACTGAATTCTCTTTGTTTAGCAGTGATTCTTTTCTGTTATTACCCAGCCACAAACTCAAGAACTATAGACTTACTGACAATCAAAGTACTGCAAGTATAATTTTTTCTTGTTGGTAACTCTTGTTACTATTTTTTTAGGGTTGAGAAGGGGTTGGTTATGGGTGGGGGTGAGTCTGTTGTGTCGGTCGTTAATGGCAGATAAAACATATTGTAGTTAAAGCCATTTACCAATACACAGGATCTGATGTAACTACTCCTTGTGCTATTATGGATGAGCATCAATATAGAAACCTGGCTTGGGTGTTAATGGAAAGGGGGGTGGGGGAGGGCGGGTATGTCAGTGGGGTTATCAAGTGGGCACCTCCCATCACAGATGTTTCATTCATTAAAGCCCACGACACCTCCAGAGGGCTCAACAATTTGAAACACTCTTTGAAAGTGAATATCAGATGACTTAATTGTTCATGTCTGATGCAAGATACATTACAAGTTGCAAAAATATAATTTCTCTGACGTTCCAAAAACAAAAATTAAGATTTCCTTTCCACCACCCAGTCATACTATGTTGAATGGGAGTTGTGTTACTACTGATCCATCAGTGTCCACTGCTGCTGCCACACCCTGTCAGTTGCAATGTTTGGATATGGTTCATAAATCAGATAGAAATTATAACTAATTCATTCACCAATAAAAAAAAAAACACACACAAAGCATTCTGATGTCATAGAGCTATGGGTAAAATTGAGGTTCAGCTAAGAACAGTTGAAAAAGAAGAAGAAGAAGAACAACACAACACAACACAGTGCAATACAAATACTATACTATGCTATACTATACTACTAATACTAAATCATAGAGAAATATTCTGAGTTTCAGTTTTTTTTATAGTAATAGGAGTGAAATGTGGTGGTATGGAGAGAACCATCTAAATACAAAAGGCCCAGATCTGAGGGCCCAAAAAAACACTTTTTAATGTAACTTACATGAATTTGATACTAAGTACTATGATATGTAATATGAATTTACCTCATAAACATTTATGGAAGCCTAAAAATGATGAGTAAACTCAATTCTGCACTACACTGTATGCTATGCTACGCTACACTGTACTGAACTAATACTATACTATACTATCCTATTTACTATATAGTGTTCTATATATACTCTACTCTACTATTTACTATATAGTATTCGTTATATACTATACTATAGTTTACTATTTACTCTAATCTACTCTACTATACTATTTACTATATAGCATTCTATATACTGTATACTATACTATACTATACTACACTACACTATACTACGATATACTATACGATACTATTTACCATATAGTGTTCTATATACACTATAGTATATTATACTGCACTGTACTGTACTGTAATGTATGATACTATACTATATTATAATATCAAAATCCATTATACTATCAGAAAAGCATTAATTACAGCATACATATCACTCTACATATAGTCTACACTAGACAGTAGAATTATTCAAATACTCAGTGATGTAGTGGTACATAAGCTTAACATAGGTTAACTATGACCGCCAGTCAGTGATCAGGCAAACACCAATATTAACAAAAATCAATTTTATTTTCAGAAAAGCATTAATTTATATCCCCTTTAAAACCCCTATTTTCATGTATCAATTTGATAGTACGTACTATGACATACAATTTAATATGAATTGATTGATGGGAGCTTACAAATGATGAGTAAACTCAATTCTGCACTACACTGTACTATGCTATGCTATGTTACGCTATACTATACTATACTATACTGTACTATACTATACTATACTATACTATACAATAGAATATAACTTTGTTGTCCACCACAGTGGAAATTTGCCTTTGGCTTCAAAGGTTGGTTAAAATGTGACACAGTACAAATAAGATAAAATACAATACAATACAATACAATACAACACAACACAACACAACACACAAAAACTAGACATAGCCAACAATATCAAAACATGTGAGCAATGAAGAAGATTGGAGCTAGGAGTTCAGTAAGGTGATTGCATTTGGGATGAAGGACCTTTTGTACACTTTCTTGGTTGCTCTTACAACTCTATACTATACTATACTATACTATACTATACTACTACTACTATACTACTATATTATAATACACTACACAAGACAATACAATGCTGTTCTATGCTATACTATACTATACTACATTATAATACACTACACTACACAATACTATGCTGTTCTATGCTATACTATACTATACTATACTACATTATACTATATTACAATACATTACACTGCTATGCTACGCCATGCTACACTATGTTATGCTATACTACGCTACACTACACTACACTATACTATACTATATGATAGATAGATACGATTTACCATATAGTATTCTATATACACTATAAAAACCCTATTTTCATGTAACTTACATCAATTTGATACTAAGTACTATGATATTATAACAATCTGAATTTACCTCAAGCACATTTATGGAAGCCTAAAAATGGTGGGTAATTCTGCACTACACTGTACTAGTGCTATGCTACGCTACACTATAGTATAGTATAGTATACTATAACTATACTATACTATACTATTTACCATATAGTATTACATATACACTATAATATATTATACTGTACTGTGATGTACTATACTGTATTACACTACACTATACTATGCTATGCTATGTTATGCTATACTAGGCTATGCTACGCTATACTATACTATACTATACTATACTATATAGTATTCTATATACACTATACTATATTATACTGCACTGTACTGTAAATACTGTATCATACTATGAAAATCAATGATACTATCAAAAAAGCATTAATTATACCATGCATATACACAAATTACATACATGAATTATATAATAATCAGTGATGTAGTGGTACATAAAAAAGGTAGGTTAACTATGACCTCCAGTCAGTGATCAGGCAAACAACTACCAATATTAACAAAAATCTATTGTATTTTCTGAAAAGCATTAATTTATATTTTATTATAAATATTATATTATATTAAAACCCCTATTTTCATGTTACACATCAATTTGACACTAAGCACTATGATGTGTAATATGAATTTACCTCAAACATTTATGGAAAAGTATAAATGGTGGGTAAACTCAAAAAGGTGAGTAAACTGACTTTGGGTGGGTTTACCATACTATACTATTCTACACTACACTATGGTATGTTATGCTATGCTATACTATGCTATGCTATGCTAGGATATACTATACTACACTATTCTCTCTGCCTCGAAAACTTACTGAAGACCATTCAGCCTAAATTCCTGAGGAGAGCATACACTGGCACACATATCAGACTCAATTTACACTATTATGAGAACATGATAACCATAATAGTGGTTGTCCTCCTGATTCACCTATTTGGCAGGAAATCAAAGTCATATCCAGGTGTTCAGTATGATGTCAGCCATCTGTGTGTGTACACACAAACAGATGTGGGGCACGGATGACAGATAATCTCTCAACAAAGAGCTTTTACCTCACAGATTTGAGTGCAGTGACAATGTTTCCATTATCAGAGGAAGTCCTAATGACATCATTGTCAGGTGCAGACAATACACTCATATTGTGTGTGTGTGTGTGTGTTTGCACATTTGTGTGTGTGCGTATGTGTGTGTGTGTGTGTGTGTGTGTGTGTGTGTGTGTGTGTGAAACCCATGAATGTATATCTTTGAGCATAATCATGCCTTTGAGGAAAGATCTGTGGTATAGTATTAGTAGTAGTATAGTATAGTATAGTATAGTATAGTATAGCAGTATAGTATATTTTAGTATATTATAGGCATATAGTATAGCATTGTATAGTATAGTATAGCAGTACAGTATAGTATAGTATAGCAGTACAGTATAGTATAGTATAGTATAGCAGTATAGTATAGTATAGCATATTATAGCAGTATAGTATAGTATAGTATAGTATAGTATAGTATAGCATAGTATAGTATATTATAGCAGTATAGTATAGTATAGTATAGCAGTATAATATAGTATAGTGTAATATTCCTCTACGCTCTATTCTATTTTATTGTTTTTTCCTGTCTTCTCTATTCTATTCTATTCTATTCCTCTCCACTCTATTCTATTCTGTTTTATTCCTGTCTTCTCTATTCTATTCTATTCCTCTCCACTCCACTCTATTCTATTGTTTTATTCCTGTCTTCTCCATTCTATTCTATTTTATTCTGTTCTATTCCTCTCCACTCCACTCCACTCTATTCTGTTTTATTCCTGTCTTCTCTATTCTATTCTTTTCTGTTCCATTCTGTTCTATTCCTCTCCACTCCACTCTATTCTGTTTTATTCCTGTCTTCTCTATTCTATTCTATTTTATTCTGTTCTGTTCTATTCCTCTCCACTCCACTCCACTCCACTCTATTCTGTTTTATTCCTGTCTTCTCTATTCTATTCTATTTTATTCTGTTCTGTTCTATTCCTCTCCACTCCACTCCACTCCACTCTATTCTGTTTTATTCCTGTCTTCTCTATTCTATTCTATTTTATTCTGTTCTGTTCCTCTCCACTCCACTCAACTCCACTCTATTCTGTTGTATTCCTGTCTTCTCTATTCTATTCTATTTTATTCCATTCTGTTCTATTCCTCTCCACTCCACTCTATTCTGTTTTATTCCTGTCTTCTCTATTCTATTCTATTTTATTCTGTTCTGTTCTATTCCTCTCCACTCCACTCAACTCCACTCTATTCTGTTTTATTCCTGTCTTCTCTATTCTATTCTATTTTATTCCATTCTGTTCTATTCCTCTCCACTCCACTCTATTCTGTTTTATTCCTGTCTTCTCTATTCTATTCTATTTTATTCTGTTCTGTTCTATTCCTCTCCACTCCACTCCACTCCACTCTATTCTGTTTTATTCCTGTCTTCTCTATTCTATTCTTTTCTGTTCCATTCTGTTCTATTCCTCTCCACTCCACTCCACTCTATTGTTTTATTCCTGTCTTCTCTATTCTATTCTTTTCTGTTCCATTCTGTTCTATTCCTCTCCACTCCACTCTATTCTGATTTATTCCTGTCATATCTATTCTATTCTATTCTGTTCCGTTCTGTTCTATTCCTCTCCACTCCACTCTATTCTGTTTTATTCCTGTCTTCTCTATTCTATTCTATTCTATTCTATTCTATTCTATTCTATTCTATTCTGTTTCGTTCTGTTCTATTCCTCTCCACTCCACTCCACTCCACTCCATTCTATTCTGTTTTATTCCTGTCTTCTCTATTCTATTCAATTCTATTCTATTCCGTTCCGTTCCGTTCCGTCCTGTTCTGTTCTGTTCCGTTCCGTTCCATTCTGTTCTGTTCTGTTCTGTTCTGTTCTATTCCTCTCCATTCCACTCCAATCCACTCCACTCTATTATATTCTATTATATTCTATTCTACATGGGCAATAATGTGTGATGATTTTTGTCCGCACTAAGAGATATAAAACCTAGAACACATTTGGTGAAATGCAGCATGTCCGCTCCTATGTGCATCCTGAATGAGGCTAGTAGTGATATTTGCGTATAACAGAAGGACCGCCTCCCTCCCATTGGACGATGTCTATGTGAGGGCGTGGCAAGGAAAGATGAGAGTTGCAAATCCATGCCCTTACTGGGAAGACATGGAGCGCTATGGACACAGTCTACACGAATCAAGTAGGAATCTCAACTAAACACATACATATTTCTTCAGTTAGGAAATAACCGATTTGAGAGAGTAAAAGGGAAGCAAGGGTGGCCCGGTTGAGGATGGAGTGTGCATTTGACGCACAGAATCTGATCTCCATTTCTTTGAGGAAAATCCAAAGCTCCAGGACGCAGAGAGGAGGCATCAAGCTCCATAAGAACTTACTGGTAACGTACGTACTCCGAAACGCCAGACAGTTTTATATGAGCAAAAACTTCTCGCAAACACAGAGGACGCACCAGTATGAGGATGTTACCGCAGTCCGCGAGAAGCAAGATTACCTTGAACTGACTGGGAGCTTTACGGAGTTGGCCGATGACTTCTACTGCAACTTTAGTGGGGTTGAGTCGGACACTTGGCACTGCGGAGCGCACCAGCCCAACGGCCACCCTGCAGAGGTGGCGCACCAAGACGCATCTGCCTGCGCAATGGTTTCGCCGGGTGACTCTGACCTCATGGTTTCGGAAGCATGTTGGAGTTGTGCAGAAAAATCCTCCTGGGACTTACCTGCCCCAAACACACAAGCCAACCAAAAGACCGTCCTAGACTTGGACACGCATGTGGTGACTACTGTCACGAATGGATACTTCCACTCAGACTGTTGCGCGCAGCCCAAACAGCCGCAGGGCGCGCAGGGTTACAGTAAAAAGCGAAAGATGGACTCAAGTTATCATATTGTTGATCCAGAGTTTTATTTGCCAGACTTTGGGCCAGTGCCATGCAAAAGGATGCGGACTGATGACGATTTACATTCAGACTCTGAACAGTTGGACGCAACAAACATCTCCAACCTGATCTCGGTGCTGGGTTCAGGAGGACTATCTGAGTTTGTGAGTTGGCAGCAGACGGACCTTGAGCACATTTTCGCCGCTCAAACAATTTGTTTGAAACATACATTGCTATCAGGCAGCGGTTGGACCAGAGCAATCGAAGCATTTTGATTTGTAGGATTTGTTTTGTATCATTTTATTTTATTGCTTTCAAATAAAACATGACACGACTGCAATTCTCTCTCTGCTCTGTTATTGAAAATTGTTGATGAGATGTGATTCGTATAGAGCGATCGTATCCATTTGGGATCACTTTTGCACATTAACATTTCCTCCTGCCCATTAATTCCATCTTCCCCACAAAAAGTATAACCTAGCGAAAAATAAATTGTACCTTTCATTTGAACCTTATTTTATGATGATTCGTTTGGGGTACTGGAGTCTGTGTTTGATTTGTATTTCCTAAAGAAATGAGTTATTTATCACTGTTTCTCTGGAAAGATGTTGGACGAGCTCCATCATGTGGCTGGTAAAGAACTGTACAACCTTATGCACCAAATCCACGCAGTATGTTATTCTGTAAATGTATTATTTATATCAGGGCCTGCTTTCTTTAATCAATAAAACTAATATCATTTAAGAACACTGACTTATGGGCTATAAATTGCAACACAATAGTGTATTTATACTGACCTTATCGTACTTAATATTTTTTTTGTTGTTGTTGTTTTTTTAACTCATATCACTATAATATACCTATATGATATTATAGTTTCTAGTTTTGCCGTGATAGTTGCACCACATCCTTCTAAAACTTATAATAGGGTTACTGTAGGCTAGTTCCTTACGTAAGTGACATTCACTGGAATCTATAATTTCATTTATTAAAATAAAAGGGATGATCAAATTTAATGCTAAATTTATTCATGAATGATTTTTTTTTGTGATATCATTTTGAAACAGCAGTCTAATGTAAGTCAATTAGGGAAGTATAGGACTTTAGAGGAGAGCTCAGTTGTCTTATCTCGTCAAGTCCGAGGGGGGGCGGAGAGCTGCGAGACTCCGGGTCTGCGGTTGTCCTTGAGACATGACAGCCCGAGGGTTTCCAACTCTTTATTCTCGGGACAGTCAGCGCATTAAGTGCGTCCATCTGACATGATGTTGGGTCTTTTTGTCAGAACCGTGGTGAGTACAGTGTTTTTTAGTCTGCGTGTATTTTATGGGCGTACTGACGAGCGTAGGCTACTGCGTTTGTTATTACGGCATGAGGCCGAAGGGGGTGGGGCGCTGCTCAGGACAGCAACACTGGGACAATATTAGATTAAAATGTACTGTTTCGCCATGGTAAACATTTCTCCAAATTGTCTGGTAGCCTATATGTGTTGTGACCGAGTCTTGACGGAGTGCATTTTTAGCAGCACTTCTACGTAGGCTATTAGCCTACATATAGGCTAGCCTAGGCTATGACATGTTGCATACATGTAACGTTAGGCCTATGTGGTCATGAATACGCCTTTGCTTCGAAGAGGACATTGTGGAAAGAAACAACAATTCTAATTTTATTTACTACATACATATTCCGCCTTAAATACTATTTTCACTTTGGTACTGCGTATTACTCAAAAGAAAAATAACGTCGCAACACATGTTCGTCAACAAGGGTTTTATTTTGAAACTTTTTACCGGAAGTCCTGTTTTAATCTGACCGGCTTGACTTTGGTGACAATACTGATTAGAATGAAGGATTTATTATTTCTGTTGACTGCACTTATGTTCCCCGCTGTTCCTTCACTCACAGACACGCTGCTGAGACATGATGTAAGACATCATGTTGTCAACCTTGATGTCACTTTCAAGGTTGATCACCATTATCAGATCAACAACTTTCTATTGATAACCACCAGGGAACATAAGTGCACAAATAGATTTCTTGCTTGCAAGTGTTTGTTTTAGCTTCCATTCCAAAGGTCCATGAAGTGTGTCAACTTTCTATTTATAAGCTGGCAGAGCTGACACCAGTCGGTCCAAACAAATAGTGCGACTACTTCGCTCAGTTGTTTTGGTTTCCAGTTTCACAGACCTAATCTGTTTACAGTAAACTATAGAACTATTTGAAGTAATGTGAAAATGTGTTTGTAACACTAAATCACAAGTCCTACCCAACCCCACCTTTCTTCTTTCCCAGTCTTTTAGTATGTGAGGCTTCTATTACATAGACTTAACATTTAACGACTTCTTGACAGTTAAGGATGCATCAATCAGCTCTGTTTATTATTAAACCATTTAATTTAATGTTTATGAGTGGATTATCAAAAAACGTAAAAGCCAATGATTTTAAAGCAACCTCTCTAACACCTTTCTAGTATTACATTGTGGAATATTTTGCCTATATGAGACATATCTGTCTGACTCCATGAGGAGAGCTGCTGCTAGCCTGACCAACGTGTTTTCCAGCTGCGGCCAGGCATGGTGAAGCCGTGTCGCCTGGCCAAACCAGTCACACAGATCCCAGAAAGGTCCCTGGTGCACCAGGAGGGTTTACCCAAGCTGCCCGTGCCGCCCTTGAAGCAGACATGTGAGCGCTACCTGGCCATGCTGGAGCCCATCGTCAGCGAGGAGGAGCTAGAACACACCCGCCAGCTGGTGGAGGAGTTCCTCAAGGGTGGAGTGGGAGAGAGGCTGCAGAAAGGCCTGGAGCGGCGGGCACGCAAGACGGACAACTGGGTACATATTTCATTTCACTTAGCCTCTGTTTAGCCTTTATTTAGCCGGGTGGTTCCATTGAGGTTAAAAGTCTCTGTTGTGAGAGGCCGGGTTAAGAGAGCAGCATCATTACAAATATAAATGTTGCAGACGAACAAAGCACATGAGCAAAAATGCAATCAAAATCACATGGAAGGTAAGTGAAAAGTCAAAATTTGTGACATAAACACTCAAAAGGCAACAATCCAACAGCAGAGCAGGGGATCAGGCCTATATAGATCTTGGCTAAACAAACTATAGGCCGCTCTTTATTGAGTCTGACTCAAGATCCTTCACAATTAAACTCACCAAGAAAGACCTTTCTGTTTAACATCATTTTGCAGTGAGTTCTATATCGTCAAATAGAACAGTGGAGGAAGGAGATGGGCGTAGTTCAAATGTGAGTTCAAACTCAACTAGAGTTTGAAGTTGTTGCATGGTGAGATAATGCCTATGCCTAGGTCTATTTTGAGGAAGCAATAAGGAACTTTTGTTGCATCAGACCTCTATAAAAGTTGGCCATGTTTATGTGCCCGCCACAGAGACACACATCCACCCACAGACTGTAATCTGAGCTAAATATAAACAGGGAATGGAGTAACACATGTAAACGTATTGTAGCCGGCTCTCTGACCGTTGTTGTGTTTATGTAGCTGTCAGAATGGTGGATGCAGTCGGCCTATCTGGACTGCCGTATGCCGGTGGCGGTCTATACCAGTCCCGGGGTCGTTCTGCCCCGCATGCACTTCCACGATCGCCAAGGACAGATGAGGTGAGCAACCAGGAACCACATTCAACACAGCTGTACAGACTAAAAGCAGCCATAGTTACTAAGCTGTTTATGCTATTTAAAGGAGTATCTACACTCACAAAAAGAAGTGTCAATACTTTTAATTAGTGCTTTAAACAGTTCCTGGGTTGGTTATGCTCTGCCCGAAGCATGAGAAGCATTTCCTATCTAATTACAAGCGCACTCCCATAAAGTAAATTCCAACAGTGATTTACTTGGTGTTGTAGTACAGCTAAGCTCATATGAACTTGTGAATTAGCTGGCTAGCTGCAGTTTCAAGCCGACCTTTACACAGGCTTCCCTCCACATGCTGGCTATTTTCAGCGCTTTGGCTGCTCATAGCATTGCTCAGCTTTTTTTGACTACAGTGACCCATGGGATATGCAGTGAACACGGTGGCCCCATGGAGAAATGCTCCAGCAAAACCAGTGCTAGTGCTTTAGGTATACTGTTGAACAATGGGCTGTTTCTCATTCGTCAGCCAGTGACATTATTAGTTAATATGGAATAGCATTTACAAGAGGATTTCACCATTCAGAATTGCTTGCTGATAATTGAATATTATGTTTGTGGTCCATTCATTATATGCACTGTACACTATGGACATTCATACAAAATATGAATGAGGACCATCATCTACCAATAACACAATGATGCCTCCCTGCAGGTTTGCTGCCAAATTGATTGCAGGAGTTTTGGAGTTTAAAAAAATGATTGACAGGTGAGTTTGATCAAACAGACATCATACTGTTGTGACAGAATGCTTATGATCAGTGTGATTTGCAATTGTTGTTACAAAACTGCAAATGAATAATGAGTGGCGCTGTGCCACAGTGATACCTTGCCTGTAGAATACTTGAGTGGGAAGCCGCTGTGCATGGACCAATATTACCAGATCCTGTCCTCCTGTCGTGTCCCTGGACCAAAGAGAGATACCGTGGTGAATCACACCATTGGAAAAACACCTCCCACTCACATCACTGTGGTCCACAACTTCCAGGTACTCTAGATGGCGCCGCTGTTCTTCTCCTTATGGAGCCTTTCCAATATTTCAGCTTAAGATTTCAAAGGAAACTATTTTTATCATCTTGATGCAATGACTAAAAACCACTGGACACATTCTTAAATGATCGTGATTTTTTCCCCCCAGTTTTTTGTCTTGGATGTGTACAACAGCGATGGCACCCCGCTGACTGTGGACCAGATTTACATGCAGCTGGAGAAGATCTGGAACTCCTCCCTGCAGACCAACAAGGAGCCTATCGGCATCCTAACTTCCCAGCACCGCAACACCTGGGGCAAGGCCTACAACAACCTGATCAAGGGTTAGTCTGGGGAGGAGGAAAAGAGGAAATCAAGAGGAACTAGATTTAGTCCCCAATTAGAGAAGGTGTTTCAGAGAGAAAGATGTTAGGAAAGATTATATCACAAAGGCCGAGGTAAATTGCTTATTTTATAGGTTTTTCTCCCCAGATAAGACGAATAAGGAGTCGGTCCGTGCCATCCAGAAGAGCATCTTCACGGTTTGCTTGGACGCCCCGATGCCACGGGTGTCGGATGAGCTGTACCAGAGCCGAGTGGCTGCCCAGATGCTGCATGGAGGAGGGGCTCGCTGGAACAGTGGCAACCGCTGGTTCGATAAGACAATACAGGTCAGTTTGAGTCAACCGATTTATTTTGGGCTAAGTACCTTAGCAAAGATAGTCGTCGAGTGTGCGGTGATCTCTCTATAGAATATAGAGTTTACCTTCAAAATAATAAACAGGTCTTAGATCCTATTTCCCAGTGGTAATGAGTGAGAAGTGAAGTATACTGGAGATAATACTTGTAAATCGTCCTCAGTTCATCGTTGGGGAAGACGGTACATGCGGACTGGTGTATGAGCACGCGCCTGCTGAGGGCCCGCCCATCGTATTCCTCATCGATTATGTTGTTGAATGCATGTAAGTTTCATTTATCGGTTAACGGTTTTTAGAGTGTTTTGTCCATTTTCAGGTGAACTTGAGTTGAGCAGTTACTTTATATCTTCTCAACAGGCGGAGGACTGAAATAGTCCGCTCCCCCATGGTTCCCCTGGCCATGCCTCAGAAGCTGCGTTTTAACATTACTCCTGAGGTTAAGAGGGACATCGAGAAGGCCAAACAAAATATGAACATGTAAGTGTAGCACAGTAATGATCTTATTTTCTCTGCTTTTTTGTCAAATCAAAATATAACTCACTGTTTTCTTTGTTTTTTTTTTAGAATGGTGCATGACTTGGATGTGAATGTTCTTATGTTTTCTCATTTTGGTAAAAATGTGCCAAAGCAACACAAGTTGAGTCCTGATGGATTTGTGCAAATGGCTCTTCAACTGGCCTACTTTAGGTAAGTAATCCTTTTCATAGCAATATCCCTTTTCACCAACACTGCACTCAGACATTGAGAGTATTACTGTATAATCATGTATTCTGTGTGCTCTTTTTGAATTCTAGGATGTATAATACTTGCTGCTCTACCTATGAGAGCGCATCCTTACGAATGTTCAAATATGGTCGAACAGACGCAATCCGCACAACTACTGTGGACTCATTCCGATTTGTCCAGGCCATGGAAGACCCGGCCAAACAGGTAAAACCACTCTTGGAACCTGGAAGTTCACAGTAAATGTATACTAGTAACTGTATACGGCATGTAAGCTGTGGCTGCACAGTAAGCATTGTGTTTGACCCGTATGCCGACAGAACACAGAGAAGGTGGCGCTGCTGCAGAAGGCTGTTCAGGCCCACAGGGAGAACACGTTCAATGTGAGGACCAACATACATACTTGATAATGCCTGTTTTTTTTCGGACACAATCTGATTAATCTCAGCTGTATACAATGTGTCTTTTCAGGCTATTCATGGGCAAGCCATAGACAGACACCTTCTTGGGCTGAGGCTGCAGGGGATTGGAGACCTGACCTCCATGCCTGAGATATTCATGGATACTTCCTATGCTGTGGCTCAGCATTATAATCTCTCCACCAGCCAGGTAGTTTCATGTATAAAAAAATCACCAATCTAGTATTACTAAGCAAATGATTATGTTTTTTTCATATTTGTTTATGTTTGTATTTGTTCTCATCCCCATCTCTGCGGCCAGGTTGGCTCCAAAACAGACTGTGTGATGTGCTTTGGTCCAGTGGTGCCAGATGGCTATGGAGTGTGTTACAATCCCATGGATGAGCACATCAACATCGCCATCACGGCCTTCAACAGCTGTGAGGAGACCCACGCTGCCAAGTTTGCCCAGGCTGTAGAGGATGCTCTGCTGGACATGAGAGCTCTCCTGGAGGACGCAGCCAAGGCCAAGCAGTGATCCCACACAGCAGCCTGGCATGGTGCGCGTCCCACTGGGCTGGACGGAGGGTGGAATCGAACCGGTGCTGGAGCAGTGGCAGCAAGCCACACTGGCGTAGAAGCACAATGCACTGAGCGTGTTGGAGCTGGGAGAAAGTCTGCTATGGAAGGATCCTAGGACGTATATTATGTGCCTGTCGAAGCACCGCCCTCATGGCGAAAAGCAAGGCTTTAGGAAGGAAATTCTATATTTTACTTATTGTTGAAATATGTTGTTTTATTTACATAAAAACATTACGTCAAAATAGATTCGCTCAATGTGAAATATATATATTTTTTTGTTTATTCTTTACCAGTTCATTGTGCTGTTTTCAGAATGAGTGTCTGTTGGTGCTGCATTGACTCCAAGACTTAGAGTGTTTGGGTTTGTTTAATATTTTCTTCAAGATCTGTTATTTCAGGTCAAAGTAATTAGTACATAGTAATGAATGCTAAGTGAAAAAGCATATGTATTGATAAACTCTCTTTTTCTAGTCAACAGAATAGAAGCCGAAGGCTGCAGTGGCATTCGTTTGAATATATTTGTTATATGTTACAAAACCTCAACTATTTTTTTAAATGAAAGAAACTTTTAAAGTATACATGCAAACTCCTTCAAATTAATTTATATCTTGTATCAAAGCCGCACAAAGGAGTATTCAGCTCTGAAGCTCCCTTTGGAATGCAGGTAGTCTCCGTGGAATTCAATCTCGGCCATGTTTCCAGAGGAGCGCCAGAGAAAAAGCTGTTGGCCTTTAAACACATTGGTCTTTAAGACATCCATGTCCCGGATCTGATAAATATGAATGAACAAGAAACACACACACATAAGAACAAAGTATTTTTAGCAGTTATTGCACTCATTTGCTTTTTTTTACCCCCATAAGATTTCATTTTCTTACTGAACACACATTGAGATGCTGGAACAACAGTACGTGCTAAAGAGCTTCTACGCACCATAATGTAGGTAGACTGGGAGTTGGTGGCATTGAACACTAGTCCTATGTTGAGTGCCTGGATTCTGATCTTCACTGAGGGCGGGGCATTGATGAGGACTCGACAGGTGTGATTACTGCTTGACGTGGTTGGATTCTCAAAGACACCGCTGGGGGAAAACAGCTGAATGTCACAGTCTGTGGGGGCAAAGACATAAGGCACATCTCATCATTGGTTTTCATAAGTAGAATTTGATCACTTTTTTTATGCTGCAATATGCTCCATAATTGGGGTCAATTCACTTTGAATTCAGTCATTTCAAAATATAAAGTGAAGCTGCTATTCAGTAGTTAATATAAGAGGATTCATTCTCATTCTTTGTCGTCATCCTATCATTTGAACCTTTTGGAAGAAAATCCACTTCCACTCCCTACTCCCCACTCCAGCTCTGTCCCTTAGGACCCCGCAAGCTGTCTTACCCTGATGATGACTCTTCTTGGTGTTCTTCTGAGAGCTGTAGGTGAGCACAACCCCGCTTCCTGGGGTCAGGAGATTCTGCCGCACCAGCAGGACGTTGGTCCTGGTGGTCAGCTCAGTGCGCTCCACCTGCTCACACTTCCTCACGAACGCCAGTCGGTCAAAAAATGCCACATACTCCTCTAATAGAGGAGACATCAGCACAGAGTTACACTCACTGAAGTTTATTTCATATAGTTCTGCGGCGTAGGATATGACATCCATTAGGGATTGAATATGTCATACTCACTCTTTTTGCAGTTCAAGGAGCTAGATTCCACTTTGATGTGAATGACCTCGTCTAGGGGTCGACCGATGGATACTGTGCAGCGGCCTGTCACGTTTTTTAAGTCCACCGTGCCCGATTCTTCCAGGAGCAGTAGTCCACATGCACCTGGAAAACAGACCATACTGTGATATGATTACCCTGAAACTGCCTTCACCTCTTACAGATAATGGTTAAAGAGGGTGTTTATGCCAACTAACTGGTTTGAGGCGTTGGGGTGGGTATGGTCGCGCTGGTCTGCGGGACGGTGATGGTCTCTGTTGGAACAGGGGGAAGCTGGGCGCTGCGGTGCTGTGGGAACTCTGTGCGTCTCAGAGTGGGAGACAGGAGAGGCGCCTCTTCAGTGGGATGAGCCTCCACAGCAGCGTCCACTGAAGCCATGGTGGTGGGGGCAGCAGCTGAGGTGGGCTCGGCGTCTCCGCAGCTGCTCGTGTAGCAGCCCTGGATGGTGATGGGCTTGGGCATGTGCATGCAGAGCAGCGGGCTGAGGGGCTCGGGCTTCGAGGGCCCCATGCAGGACACAGGTCTGGA
The DNA here is from genome assembly GCF_048128805.1 of Centroberyx gerrardi. Taxonomy (NCBI): domain Eukaryota; kingdom Metazoa; phylum Chordata; class Actinopteri; order Beryciformes; family Berycidae; genus Centroberyx; species Centroberyx gerrardi. The sequence continues at coordinate 10,352,005 of NC_136004.1, forward strand.
CTGGATCCCATACCCACAGGGCACTGAGCACTGCAGAGCCATAAAACCAAATGATGTTTCCCTGCAGTTGTTATACGTCACATTCAGCTGCTAGTAGTGGACTTGGAAACTGGATAATAATGCTTATTAATAATGACAACAACAATAATAATACTACTAATACTAATTCTAATAATAATAATAAAAAATGGTCAATTGCCAATTGAATACTTGCCATTATTTCATATTCCACTCATTTGTGTCTGTAGCCTATGTTCTACTACAGTGAATCAGCCATTTTACATACCTTACATATATGAGGTAAATTCATATAATTTCATGTTTTTCATTCATGTATTTTAGTTTTGCAATGCCGGTTGTGTTATGTTTAATACCTTCTGTTTGCTCTATTCTTATGTAGGCTATAGACTTTTTGTTTCTTTGCTATATCCTATTATCTGTAACCACCCAATATCCTCATGGGGATCATCAATTTAATCTAATCTAGTCTAGTCTAGTCTAGTCTAATCTAATATAGTCTAGTCTAGTCTAGTCTAGTCTAATAGTCTAGTCTAATAAATCTGTGTCTCCATGCCAACTGTACCTGGCTCCACTGCTTCACCTCCCACCTGAAGGTGCAGACCTGCACCAGGCAGGGCACTGTGGTGGCCGGCTTGATGGCTGCGCGGCAGCTCTCCTCAGGCACCACGCTCTCCTTGCCATGGATGAACTGGACACAAGACACACTCCTCTGAGCCACACCCAGGTCACAGGACACCGAGCAGGGCGATGTCCTCAACACTTTCCACCTGGACAGATTACAGTGGCAGTGAGATGATATTAACTTTGGTCTGTCCTTATGTCAGATGTGTGTGTGTCTGTGTCTGTTTGTGTGTGTTTTACCTTGCTGGGCAGCTATTGGTGTTACATGACACCACTGCTGTGGGTTTGGGGAAGTCAGAGCACTCTGTATCCTCCACAACCACCTCCTCCCCTTCTGTCTCTCGAGCGCAGTACAGCACCCGGTTGGCCACCCCTCCACCACACGTCACACTGCAGACTCCTTGCTTAGAGCGCCACCTGCTTGTTAAAAAACATCTTGCTGCTGTTATTTTGTCTCACTCGTTAATTTCAACAATATACACTACCAGTCAAAAGTTTGGACACACCTGATTGAATGTACTGTTTTTCCCATGGCACAGCCGAGGGCATCACGAGCCAAATTCAGGTCAGTCAGTCGGGCAGTCAGTCAGTCAGTCAGTCAGTCAGTCAGTCAGTCAGTCAGGCAGTCAGTCAGACAGTCAGTCAGTCAGACAGTCAGTCAGACAGTCAGTCAGACAGTCAGGTAATGCTTAGTGAGATGATGCGCTTCGTCAGATGGCCTCTAGAGGGCGTTTTTGACTGTGAGATGCAGTGTTTCCCATACAGAGGCACAAAATCAAAAGTTGCTCAGTGTATAGAAATGGATCTAAATCGATCTCTAATGCGCCTGATGTGCATCACGTCATGTCTGTAATTTAGGCCTATAATTTAGGCTACATTATTGCCAAAATTGTTGGCAGTAATGTAAAGTATAGCTTATGCAATTTGTAGTAAATGAGCTAAAACATGTGAGACTATCAGTATTGTCCCTTTTTGAGTGTCATATTTTTATTTGTGCCTTCAGTGGTTTCACTGCTGGTGTATGTTTAACTTGAAATAATGTTATGTTATGGCCCTTAGTGAAGATATCTTTTCTGTTTTAGTGCTGGCAAAATTCAATTTGCCAGATTTGACTTCCTTGATCCTGAAGGATTCTGCAGGAGTGGAAGTGGATTCAGACATATTTGATGAACTTTTGAAGACATCTGAGGTGTCTTTCAAGGCCTTCACTGAAGAGAGCAATGGTAAGAAATTGCAGCCTTGTATTTCTCTTCTGAATTGTTGAATGTAATTTATAACTAATGTAGCTCTGTTATTAATCTTGTAAACTGAATTTTGCAACACAAGGCTGTGTGTGTTCTTAGACAACATGAGGAGTCTTCTTCTGAGTGCTCATCTTTATCAGAGTGGTCATCCAGAGGGTCATCGGGCTCAGACTCAACAATAATACTTGAATCTACCAAAGCTCGGAAAAAACAGCTGATTGAAGGACACACTGACCCACAGCGACATTGCAAGTGATGTAAGTTATCTTTAAACTAGGGTTTGACTGACAGGGATTTTCAAAAACCGACACAATTCTGTTATTTTTCCCACAACGCCATGTGGCCGGGAGCAGAAAGTTGCAAATTCAGGTCACTCACTCACTCACTCACTAAAGAAAAATGCGTGTGTCCCAACCTTTGACTGGTAGTGTAAATGCTTACTGTAAGCTGATATACAGCACATACTATAGACAAATATGAGATATACATAATGTTATAAATAAATACTCTATGTTGTACTGTATGTATGACATGATGGCTCACATGGGAGGGCAGGGAGATGTGTTGCAGGCCTCGGACTGAGGTATTGGTTTGGTAGAAGCATCACAGTGGAAGTCTGGCACCCCCAGTCTGGTCTGGTGGTCCACACAGGAAAACCACACCTGCAGGGTTCCTACACAAGCATCAGGCTTTGGATGACCTTATGGGATGAGGGCATGTTGTTTCTGAATGAAGGTGAGCATATGAGTTCACTTACCATTGCCACAGGTCTTTGAACACTGGCTAATGACTGGGCTCCAGACATACACAGGAGCTTGTCTAGAGCGTGGCAACAAACTGGACGACTTTAGCATGAGCTGGTCCTGGTCAAGAAAAATAACATTATGTCCAGAAGCGTCAGACTTTTTAAAATAAATCTATCAAATCTAGGGCCTACATACTGTATTGTCTATTTTCCACTTTACCTGTCCTTTAGATTCCCACCCAATGGGACAAACATCTACTACACAGGACACAAAATCAGGCGGTCTGATTTGCTTTGAGCAGAAGCTGTGATCCACGTCAACGTCCTGACCGCCTTCTGGCCGTACGCATGACACGATGCGTTCGGCTTCTCCCGGCCCGCACACTGCTGAACATTCCCCTGGCTCTGACACATGCCATCTGCGAAACACAAACAAGCAGGTTTTCAAGCAGATAAAAACACTATTTATTTCACAAATGCAAATCTGTTGATCTGCAAATGTGATTTTGACACTGAGACAGCAGGATAGCAATTGACAGAAAAACAAATCCCCTCTATCTGGCTGCTCAGCTCATATTTGATCTTTTCCAAGCACTTCTTCTGTCTTCTGTGATCATGGGAATATTGCTCAGGCACTATGGTAGGCTACATAAATGCCTAAAATGCAAATGTAAATGTAACAATTGGGCAGTGATCAACAGTACGGTGTAGACTGTATACCTGGCAGGACAGTGTTGAAGGTTACATTTCTCAACAGCATTTGGAGCTGCATCAGGTGGGCATTCAGAGGCTGGGACCTTCACAACATCGGCTCCTTGCCTCTGAACACATCTCACAGGACGCACCCTCTCTCCTCCGCCACAGGAGGCGCTACAAGGTCCAAACTCCCCTGTGTCCCACCTGTAAAACAGTAAATTATTAATGTAATCTGTTTGCATTGAGATGTATGATGTATGTCAGGGCCAGAGGAAAGAATAAAGTAAATATGAACTTAACCTGGGGGGACAGGCCGGGAGCTGACAGGTTGTCTGCAGTGGTGTGGATGGAGGAGATGCACCGCAATACTGTTCCTCCAAATGGTCATTGGTATCTTCATTTACACAGACATACACATGCTTCTGTATACCTGCAAGAAAAGGTAATATGTGTCAAAAGAACAACTATCTTCTATCTTTAAGAACTCCTTCAATGAAAGTATCAATGTTCAATTTCACTTATGGGGTAATTTTCTACATTCCACCTCTATTTTACTATATCTATAGGCTATTCACCATTTAGGAATGAAGGTTGTTCAAACTGGTGAAAAGCTTGAAACACTGAAATGCAGTAAAATCCCAGGGCAATGTTCCCAAAAATGACCTGGTTTAAGTTGCAGTTGAAAGGCTTCAAAAGGGAAAGGCATGTATTGACAAGGAAAATCCAACGATTGTATATAGCCTACTGAATAGAAGCTTTTTTGCATTATTGCATTTGCTCATTATGGCCATTCAGTGAATCAGTCAGTTCAGTGGTCTGGGGTTTGTTTTAAGGAGGCTCTACTGCAATTGATATATGAATAGTAATTTACTGGTGAGGACATCTGAGGTCAGGAGGAATGACAGAAAATGAGTTGGAAATATACAGCAGTGTTTTTATGATAGACAATAAATGTGGAATAAAAGCTTATAGCTATCAAATGCAACATCAACCATATTGTTGCTGCTGCACACGATACAAATGCTGCTTGTTTGGAAACTCAAAGTTATTGCCCCCCCCCCCCCCCCCCCCCCCCCCCCCCACACACACACACACACACACATAATAATGTTTTCCTGCAGAAAACAAAGATTGCTAAGATTGCAATGAATGGTTATGGCTATGATTTACATCAGCAAAGAAATATACATCATATTGTGTTGTGTTTTTTTTTGTGTGTTTCTGTGATTAACAGTTACCTGATCCACAAGAGACAGAGCAGGGCGTTGTGAAGACAACCCACTTGCCCTTAGGTATGGTTTCTGTCAAATTATTATTGTTAGTTGGTATATAGAACTGGTAGCTGATGTTTGGACTTGTTTTCTCTCCATATTCTTTTCCATATTTGCGATAGACCTGCAGAAAAAAAAAAGAGTAATAGTACTCAGATGTAAATGTCAGATGTTTCACACAAAATTTTCCCCATTTACTTTGTGCAAAGGCAATACATAATTCTTGTCTCAACACGTCTGGGGGCGATGCACTTTCAGTTCAGTCAATTCAAAACAGAAATTGAAACTATAATCCTAAGAAATATCCTTAAGAAATATAGAGCATTTGTTCTCAATAATGTATGTATGTACTAGATATAAAAATCTCTCTATAACTTCTATATGTTCTATTTCAATATTTTTGATTTTCAAATATTGAGGAAAATCCACTTCCTGAATTGTCTGAATTGAATATGATCTGAACCCAACCTCAAAAATAGTGTTAATGTATGTCTATTATTGTGACTGTCTCTCCTGACCTGTATGTTTATCTCCTGTCGCACCGGTCCGGGCAGCACCAGCTCCTCCATTTGGGGCAAAAGGTCAGGGGTCAAGTAGATACGGTACTCTAGGTGCTCGTCATCCAGCAGGGAGGGGTGGGTCACGTTCAGCGCCATGCTCCCCGTCCCAGACACAATGTACTGATCCCCAACCATTACAGCTGTGGATGAGAAAACACAACTCTTAGTATTGGTCCTATAGTCCCATATGGTATAAACCGGAACGTATTGTAAACTGATGGCACTCACCCATATGAGTGAAGACAGGAGCTCTGTTGACAATGTGAACCTGTGTGGCATTCGCTGGCAGAGAGAGGAAGGTGATGTACTCTGAAAAGAAAAGCAAGAAGTTAAAACTAGTGTTCAATAAAAAAAATTGGAAAATTTACAGTTGTATATGTTGCTACCTCTGGCCTGACCACCACTGTAGGAGTTAGAGGTCAAACTGCAGGATGCCCCATCTCCACCACACACTCCGCAGACGTCCCTCACTTTCCCAGAATGCAGCACACCATCACAGCCAAACAGCTGATCAGACACAGAGAAACAGGAATTTCAGCTCGAAAACAATGAGATGGCATATCATTCTCTGGCATGTTCAAGCTCACTCAGTCAACTCATTACCTGGCATTTGCCTCTTAGGCAGGCAGCTGTAGAGCCGAAGGGAGCTGGACTGTCTGACTCACACCGTGTCCCGTCCACAAACTGAGAGCCACGGCTCACTATGAAGCTCTCTCCCTCTGACTGGCACATATATCTGCATTGCTCATCCCCTGGTTATGACAGGGATAGTTGACAGAGCCATAAAACACAAAGCAAATCATAACAGTGTCACCAGAATTATTCTCGTGGGGTTGTATCCCCTTATAGATGTAGTCGTGTAGTCTGTGGGCCCACCTGTGGTGAAACCTACGGCAGGGATCCAGGTATAGAAGGAGGCAGTGTTTGGCAGTAGGTAGAGGGGATGGGAGTCTGTTTGGGAACACTGCTCCGCCATGAAATCCAGCTGGGTCCGCTCACATGGCTGGTAAGAAGAACAGGGAATTTGGACTTTTATGGCTTTGCCTTAAATGATTCCTTTGCCTCTAATTCTCGGAGGCGTCCCATCAACGCTGATATGCTTGGAGGCTAACTACCGGCCTCCAAAAGATCATTAAAACTGGGAGGATTGAGGGTGCAATGATCTACTGAGTAAACAGTATTGCCCTACTGTATGGAGGCCCATTGTAGACACAACCAGTGAGAACTTACCTGCTGGTGACAAAGTTCAGCCTCAATATCCCGTCCCTCACAGTCATTCCCTCCAAAAGCAGGTCTGCAAAATAAGACACAACATATATTTTACAAAATAATGATTGACTTGTAACATAAACTGAACATTCTCAATCAGTCTTATCAGATGAAGTGCTGTCTTAGGAGCCTCATTACTGTTTGTGACCATGAGTAATGCTTTGCATCACATTTGTTACCTTGGGTTGTTGCATTGCCGCGTGCGGTGAGTGACCCCCCCACCGCATGTCCGTGAGCAAGGGGTGAACTCAGACCAGCTGGACCAGGAGCCGTGCACCACCACAGAGGAGCTGAGCTGGTCTGGGGACACACAGCGCCCCTTCAAACACCACTGGAGGGGAGGATTTCATCCCATTAAACACATGCTCTGGCCAAGTTTTAGTAAATAAAAACTGTAGTCACTTATTGTAGCTGGTCACAGAGCAGTACCTGATTGGGTGCACACTCTGTCCCATCCAGCAGTGGAACCAGGAGGCGTTTGCAGGAGCTGTCATCACCGGGGTTAACGTGGCAGGACAGAACGCGACACACCGGCTGATGGGAGAGAAAATCATTGTAAACATCACTACAGTCATTTGTGATATTTATGATGTGAAATGCCATCTGGTGGTGTCAAGCTGCCATAACACGTGACTTACCAGGTCAGGGTTGGTGAAAGAGCAGGCTCTCGCAGTGCTACCAAAGGCTATCCGACACTGGTCGTCGACTCCATAGTACAGACCTGGCTTCCAGTCTTGTAGAGAGCCTCCCAGCGCAGGCAGGTCTTTTACACATTCAGCTTTTCCTTCACTGAGAACACCATTGCACAACATGACTCATCATTGCCCAAGTGCAGACTGTAACAGATTTATGTACCTCACACACATCCATATGCCACATTGAGAAATTTAAATAATGACACAATGATAATATGATGAGTCAGATGAAGCACAAAACAAGCACTTCTTTGTTTTACATAAGCCTAAAAACTATAGACAGTGCTGGATTCAGAGTTTGAGAGGTGCTAAATGTGTCTGAGTGATGTCATCTGGAGGACACTGAGCCCTAGTGTTAATAGCAGCTTAATAAAAAAAAATAGATGGAAAACCGTACAGCCCCAAACCTCACTTAGGGATAGAGATGTATGACATTTTAGTCACTAGGCCTAGTCTGTTTTTTATACTTAAAATGTAATACTTCATAGAATTTTCACAGAAGTTCAAATCAAAACTAAAAATTACATTGAACATCTTCAAAACCGAAGTTTAAAGTGAAAATCTTTCTGAGGGAATCATTAGCACCCAAGCTTGAGGCGAAAACATTAATATATGAATTATAGATGAAATGCCCTGTCAACAGTGCCAGGTCTGTATGATGAATGGGAGACTTTCCCATGCACAGCTGCTCTAAACAGGTTGGCCCACCTGAAGAATGTGAGCAGCTGTTGTCTGCTGCACTGCGACCAGGTCAGATCCACACTGTTGTAGCCTCCGTCAGAGGCCATCATGAAACCACTCCTGCTGCAGGTGTTTCCTACTCCATCGTGGTTTACTCCAAAACTAGGTGAAATAAAATGAAGCTAAAATTAGTTAAGGGGATCCTACTACAGGAATTCAAATGTTCCCCTATTTACATCCATATATGATCAAATATGTTTAATAAAGATGTTAAAAATCGATTTTGTTTACAGTAAGTTAAAGGCAGTTTCAGACTAACTGCATTCAATGGATCACAACTGGACTTGGTCTTGATTGGTTCCCATAACTAATCAATTGATTAAATCCTCCAATCAGACCAGTTTGCAGCATTTGAACTGGAAAGTGTCCACTTAGCAGGTTTACCTCATTTGAATTGGAGGAGCTAGTGCTGTCAGCCAATCAGGGTCCAGTATTGTGACTATTCTGCCTGTGAGGACTTGTCTTCAAATTAATTCAACAAATACCCTTTTAACGAACCTACATTTATTTGCAAAACATCATGAATTCTTATCTATTTCTTATGAATCTCATTATTCTTATCCTCAGCCATAGTATATTTGAAAACAAAATCATGAAAACTCAATAATATGGGATTTTTAACCACATAATGCTGATATTTTGCTACAACCTAAACTTCATTAAGACATATTTGCATACCACCTAGATTAGTGACTGATCGCTTGTTTGGCTGTGCTTTACCTGTGGCCAATTTCATGAGCAATGGTGATGCCCAGGTCAAAGCCAGTGTCCTCTGTGATCACACAGCTCCACTCGCTGGAGCAAGCCCCGCCCAGCTGTGCCACGCCCCGCACCTGCTTGTTCCCATCAGGCAACACCAGGTCATATCTGTTTGCGATTGAAGACATTATAGTAAAACAATATTACATAAAATATGGCACATCTGCTCCCAGTACAGCCAGCCACACACAGTATACCTTGTAATGTACAGCAGCAGATCAGCATGTAATGGGTCTGTGTCATTGGGGGGGTTGATCCTCCTGCCCCAGTCACACACACTTCTAAGAGAAGAGGTGATGTTGGTAGACATTTGGATCTCTGGCTAGAAGAGAGAGCACAGTAATGAGAGAGGTAGGGGAAAAACCAAAAGAATTGCATTGTGGGGACACCATTAAGTGTTAAAATCATTGCCCAGCCTATAGTGGATAGGGTGTCCACCATGTAACCCAAAGGTCTTGATCGCTGCGACAGCCACATGTCCTCTTGAAGTGTCTCTCTCCTGGTTCTCCAATGGTGGACTGGACTTCCCCCTCCAGTCAGGACAGTAGAGTCACCTTTCTCCTACCTTCCTCCTTTACTTGTTCTAATATTATCTTGTATAAATCACTCTAGATGAGAGCATCAGCTAAATGCTTAATTTAAATTACAAGTACACTCATAGGCCTTATAGACTATTGCACTAAAATCTTGTCATTTAGATTTTTTTAAAGTCACAATGAAACCACATTTTGAAAGCATCTTGCTTACTTAATGTGATGTATTTCCTGTTGAAACAAATTGGGGTGGAACATAACGCAGGGAGGGATCATTCAAAATTGTAAACCAAGGAGATATCAGTTAGGCAGAGAAAGGCAGTTTTATTTGATGAGAGGGGCAGAGGGGCAGGATTGTTAGAAAATCTGTAAGGGTTTTATTGGCTGGAATTTTTATGTATGCCTTGTGGTACATGATGAAGTCACCACTAAAGATTTTCTGTTCTCCAGCAAGTAAAAGTAATGAGATTTTGATATAAAAAATACAATAAAATACAATCCAATTTTGGGCATAAATTGTCAAATAGTTGTATGGTGAGCTAAAGTGAGCTAAAAAGGTCAAAAGGTCATTTTTCATTTCAGTGTGACTGTAAAGTTGAACTTGAGTTGTAGAATAAGGAGCTACTGACCTCTGGCTCTGACAGGATGATCATGCGGACCAGGTGCACCCTCATGTTGGCCCCCAGAGTCATGTCCCTTAGCAGCTCTGAGGCCTGGGTGGAAATTATATGTCAAATATATATTTCTGAATGTTCAGCAGGTAATGGGACTATAGCATTGCAGTACACTCTCTGGATCTGGCCATGTAAACATTTCAAGATGCTTTAACTGATTTCTTATGTATTGATTAATACTTATTTCAGGCTTATTATGGTGATGTTAGTGTTTATGCATAGTTTGCTCTGGCACCCTCAATTCCCATGTATGTATTTTTAATACCCACAAATGGCAATCAAGAGGACATATTCAGGAAACGATCCTCATTCATAAAACAGCTGTTTAATGCTAGTCTGTGCTCGCACTTACAATATTGAGGTTGGTGAGGATGTATCTTTCTGTGTCCTGTTTGTGGACCTGCTGGACATCAGGCCCCACCACCACCAGCAGCTCCAGATGGGTGATATCGGGCATCAGAGACGACCGGCGCAAACGCCTGCTGACTGTGGATGGAGGGAAAACACAGTGTACAGATACAGAGGTGATCTGCATATGACTGTAGTGCTTATTTTTGTAGTAAACTAAAACTCCAGCCCTAGGATGTTGTTTTTTCTATCACGCTCCCTCTCATCCTAACAATAAGAGGATACTCCCCACTGTGCCACATGTGAGTCTTGAAACAGTTTTTACATAAACACGTACCTGAGGCAGCAGAAGCAGGACCAGGATAGGAAATCACATCCCTTTGATTGAGGGAGTGATGAAAACGCTTTAGAGGGCACAAAACAATAAATCATTTTTAAGTCTTTTGGAAACAGCAGCTTTAGACTTGCCTCACCAAAGTTAGGCCTGTGACCTACATACTTAATGACAATACATTACTTCAGGGTATTTTAAGGCTTTCACTGTTTAATGGTCTTAATGTAAATCCTATAAAACATAGTTATGACTCTCTGCAGGTCCAGGTTCCAAGAGGATGATAAACAGTTTAAAGTTGAAGAGTTCAATGTACTTTACAGATGTCCCGAGCAGAGGAATCACTAACCACAGCGCTTCTGTTCGCCCTGTACTTTCCACCTACCTCCTCCAATGGAGATCTCGTTAGAGCCGTAGAGCCAGGCGGCAGTAACAGCAGATAGAGCAGTGTCATAAATACCATGTTTCCTCTCTTCCTGTAGGTCCACTTGGCCCGCTTTAATACTGAGATACAATATGTGATCCTCCTACTCGGTTGGACGGGACCCAGCCAAGAGGGTAAGAGTAAAGTGTGTGTACATAAACAGTAGGGACAAAGTTGATGAGTCACACGCGTCATTTGTGAGTTTTTCCCTTTTTTTCACTGTGGGAGTACGGGGAAAGATCAATACCATCCGATTGGTTGTTTTATTGGTGCTCTGACTAATACATTTGTCATTTCCTGCATGATGTTGTCTCCTTCAGTGACACAAACCCAACATGTATTGTTTTTCTTGTCTATCATTTTGAGCACAATGAGAGCTATTACAGTCCATGACGACTTTGCTGTGTATGTGGAACACTTTTATAAGACAGAGTCAGTGATAGCCTACGGTTGCATGCTTTATTCAGTGACTAGAATCCAACTTTTGGACCCTACCCATATGCATGTCAGTTAAGGCCTTTCACGGCCACAATCAATGATGAATTAACGTTCGTTATCATGAATAACCATTTGTGTTGTTGCCTTTCACAGCCATTAGAGGGCAGGCATGACTCTGTTTCTGCTGTGCCACTGCCTGGATGGATTGAAAGAAACTGGGAGGAAACAGAAGCTTGATCTCCCACTCGCCAAGCTGAAGTGCCCTCATAGCAGAATGGCATCCCGTTGGTCCATGACAGCCATTACACCTCATCTCACACTGAATTGGCACAAAATACACAGTGGGAAATAATGCAAACAATAAAACAATAACATTAAAGCTAGAGCGCTAGAGATGAAATTGACTTGCTTTCTCCTGTGGGCCATGGCCATAATAATTTTCCTCTATTGCCTAAATTGGGACAGATGAAAGAGAGTCTCGACTCCCCATTCATCTAATAGTATGTGTATTTTGTTTATAATCTGGGGGCTGGGAAGTAATTTCAAACCTACTCTACTATTTATGATTCATCTTAGCTTTACTACTTTCTATGCCTTTGATGATATAAAATGGGTAAATATGGCCACTGTGATAATAGACTAAAGAGGCTGTCAGAGAATTTGGCTGTAGAGATATTATTGCCCTAGTTCCCAGACAACATCGGAGAATCTGGTTAGCCGTGTTAATAAGTCATGTTTTTATTTGTTTAACGAGCAACATCTCCCTCCTGCTCCCATTCAACACATGATAACGCTACCATAATAACTCAAGTCCCATGCAACAGCCAGAATGTTATCCTCTTTTCACTTACACTTAAATGTTGTAAAACTACATTGGGAAAATTGGCTGACCCCCCTGCCTCCCTCCCTCCCTCTCTCTCTCTCTCTCTGTTTCTCTCCATCCCCTCCTTCCTGAGGGGGTATGGTTTATCTCCATAAAGCTGGGATTCAAGCCCCATCTGCCGTTACTCTGTCAGATATCTGGCCGTTGTCAGTCTGAATTAACAGCTGGGTGTCACAGGCATTACACCAGCATCACTGTTCCACTAAAACCTCCGTGCCCTGCTGGATTTACAGAGCACAACAGACTGAGATAACAAAGTGTTGTTGGAGCCTCATGCCTGTGTCTGTTCAGAGAAGGGCAGGGATTGTATATTTATGACGGCCTAAATTATACATATACAGCCATATGGGATACTCAAGTGGGCCCAACAGATGATGCCTTAGGAGCATGTTGTTGGGTTGCAATTACTGAAGAGGGAGTATGCTCTTGTTGGGTTGAAGTTAATCACAGTTAACTGATATGTTACTTAACCCACTTTCACAACACATTGCTCTGAATGCTGTGTGTAGATGTGCATTTGAGGGCATTTTAAAGGAGATCTCTGCGTACCAGACTGAGATGTGTCAGGTTTTTCGTTAACCTATCAGTGCAACTTCTGATGGAGCTTCTTGCACTTTTTAGTTATGAATAATATTGGCACTCAATAACCTACAAAAAGGTCTGCGACTTGTGAATAGACATTTGGTTAAAGAGGCATTGTGCTGTGAGCCCATTCTCTCAGTCTCTCATTTTGAGATACATCCATGTAGAGTGGGTCTGGCTTGTACATAAAAGGATTCTCGTTCATCTACTGCCCCTATTTTGCTCCCTCCATCTGTCACACTGTTACGGAAGATTCCAGAAACCCTAAATGCGCAGTTACCTCTTTACAGACTATCACCTAAACTCTTTACTTTTGTGAGTTATATGGATAATAAGCATCAATGCCAGGACAACATCAATTTGTCTGTGTGCAAATTGATCTTAAAAAGACACTATAAAGATGTTCATTTCATTGAAATCCGGCCTACAAGGCAGAGAGATGTGACAGGTTGAGTAACAAGCAGCAAAATAATCGAATCCCTTGGCTTGACCCTGCTATTTTTTATTTCATTAGTTTTCAATTATTGCAACCCAAGGGCATTGTTCAAATCTGGCACACCTTTCAAGTGTGACACATTAAAGCTGCATTATTGTTGAAAGTTGCGCGCTTGACTATTTATAAAACTGCCATAGTGACTGATCAGATGTTGAACAAATGTTACAGCCACACATAAAAATATCGTCACCAAATAGCCTCATAACATCTGATTTTCAAATATATGGATGTTTCCCTCCATTGTTATGGGCTTTGTTTATGTATGAGGCACTCTCTCTTCAAGTTGCAACGTAAAAAAACATCTGTAAAATCAAGCTGGCGAGAGAATCTGTGCAATATTTCTTCCTGTTGATGGAAATTTTACTACCTTGTGCTCCCTGTGCTAATTAAGACAAATACAGGGTTGACAGTATATTGTCAGCCCTGGGACGGCTGTTTTGCAGGCTGTAATGCCATACCCAGGGTGTTAAAAACACAGTGATAGCAGAGGATATTCAGATTTTCCTGGCAGTAGTTTTCTTCCAGTAGTCCTCCAGCTGTTTCAGCATATCATAGTGGTGCAAGCACAACACAGAGGCACTTAATGATGCTGCGTGCTGTCTGATAGATGGACAAATATCTGCAGGTGCTTTTGTAATGTGTGTTTGTATGATAGAAAGGAGCCAGACAGAGAGAGGGGGGAGAGGAAGAGAGAGAGAGAGAGAGAGAGAGAGAGAGAGAGAGAGAGAGAGAGAGAGAGAGAGAGAATGGGTCTGTTAGTATTCTGCAATCTATGTATGTCATGATAATTCTACTTTTTTCAAGTAATAGGCTATCAAGGTGGTTCTTTGGCCTGATAAATAGTCAAAGAAACAAGCAAAACAACAATGGGAGTTATTGTGGCAGCCATGACATGTTTCATTCTGTTCTGTGCTACATTAGAGAGGGCTTACCTGAAAAAGCAAGAAGCATGGTGCATTTTCCCCTATGACTTCCATAGTGGTAAATAAAAAGCCTGGTAAACAATGACCTCAGGTAGATGATCATCATATGGCAAACAACCACCAATATAACAAATCAATTATACTTTCACAGCAACAATAATTTATGTATTTTCCCTTTAAAAGACCCTATCCTCTTATAACTTACATTAGTATATAACATTACATATATAACATTTACGGCATAAAGATTTATGTCAGCCTAAAAAGTTGGGGGGCTAAATAAAAAGTGGGTAAACTGAGTTTAGGTGGATTTATCCTCCACTATAATCATAATCTCTGACGACTATTCATTTAGCCATGGCAGTGGCTAAATTTAGCTGATGTTAGTGAGTCAGTTCCCATAAAGAACCAAGCTATTCACTCCAGTTTCACCTGGGTATAAGACTGCTCTCAATCCTATCACATGGAAAAAGATCAGGAATTTTCCTTTAATTTACCCCATTTTTGCCTTGGCCTCTTTCTCCCATGCTCAGTCTTGCTTGTCCTATTCCTGTGAGACTGCTGTAACTGCAGTTGACTGCAATAAGGGACTGCAGGGAAGGGCAGTGAATACTAAGCTGGCCAAGGCAGACAGCCACATAACATCCACTTTTCACCCTCCCATGAATGGGCGGAGAGATACTACTGGGCTATAGGCTTATTCTGTAGTAGTTGTTAATGGACAAATCCTATAACTGCTATAACATCTGCTGGCATCCTGCTGGCTTGTATTTGACTCCATGATGGGACCAGAATTTTAATAAGCAATGCACATAAAAAAGCTCTAATTGCAAAATGTGGTCCCAAGCATGAGTCACAAATGTGATGAGACTGGGAACATGACTTAGACTTGCATCCCTTGTGTAATAGGCTATAGACTTGTGATGTTTGACATGTGAAGACTTGGAACATGAATAGAAGCATTTCCTGCTCTATAGCATACTGCAGATGTTTTTTCTTAATGTTTCTTTGTTGCACGTTACTCATGCATGCTTTCCCAATTCGTATCATGGCTTGGGCTAATTAGCAATAGACTTGACTTGCATTTTCCTGGTAGCTCCAGTTGACCTGGCATGCCATTGAACCTTGCCTTTTTTCTACAGTCTATATTTGGGACTTACGTGAGACCTCGCCAATACTATTGTAATCATATAATTAATTGGATTTATCATGCAACTACTAGCCTATAGGTTAACATTATAAGACAGAAAACCTTGTAGTAATAGGCTACCAAAGGAGATGGAAAACATAAAGTACTATGGGGTAACATCACTATTGAGTACCACAGACATACCAAGTCCCTATATGAATATTGTAGGTATGAATCGTTATGGTTTTGGCCATGAATACCCAACCCTGTTCTGCAATTGCTTTTGCCGTTTAATAGCTTATTTATAAAACAATGGGTCTCAAACTGAGCATATTATTTCATTAGTGATGCAGTGGTAAAGAAGTGGGTAGCCTATACTGGGACCTACAGTCGTTGATCATCATTAGGCGGCACAGCCACCAACACAATAAAAAATCAATTGTATTTTAAAACAACAACACTAATTTATGTCCCCCCCCCCCTTTTGAAATACCCTACCCAACCTCACATCAGTGTTTACACTACTATGTGTCTAACCTACTCTTAAATCGCATATCAGCCTAAAAACGTGGTTACAAACTAAATCCCGCAAATAAAAAAGGTGGGTCAACAACTGAGTTTAGGTGGGTTTACCCTCCACCACATCCCTGCTGATACGCGCAAAAGTCGGTAAAGCATGATAAGCTCAGCGCGTGCCCTTTGGTAAGGCGACGTCAGTCTCTTCTGCACCGAGTTGAATTGGTCGGGGCCAGCAACGTCACTCCCTGACGGCGGCATCAGAGCAGGACGGACGGCCATCCAGGCAGCAGCCAGCCAGTCGCTCCGGAACTCGGCGGAAGGCAACGTTCGATCTGCCGCGGGACTCACGGGACGGGGACTTTCCACGTTGAGAGCAAAGGTAAAAACGTAAAGTTAACGTCAGACACGAACCGCGTTTACCAGTTTCCACGAGTATTTTTATTTTTTTTGTTTTCTTTGTTTAGTCCACATATACGGAACGGCGTGGGTCTATAAACCGTTGCGCGGCTACAACGACCAGCGAGCTTTCTCTGTACTGTAGCTGCTACGTACTGTAGCCATAAACTGTGTGTTGCTATGGCACTGCGAGGCAACATCCCACCTGCTGCTGCCGCGACTGCATGTCTTTCTCCCTCGAATCACCTGCACCAGACACGAGTACACGGGAACAAAGCACTACACTTGTGTTATAATTCAGTCATGCATATGTTGTGAGTCTATGTGTTTTTTTGTAGTTTTTTTTAATATATATAAATATATCAGTGCTGCTCTTGTTGGCCACCTGTTTCCAGTTGACTGAACGGAATCACTGATGAATTAATGCGCTTCTTTAATTCATGAGACACATGGAGTTAATTTGCTTCTCATTTAAACTGTGTTGACTTAGAGCTGTTAAGTTTAATAGCCGCGGTAGCTAGCCTCTGCACTTACCCAGCTGTGGCAGTACCAACCCGCCTCGTGCTCCACTTTCTGCCTTGCCTACTGGCTACAGGACTTGGGCACACAGCAAAAAGGTCATTTGTCTTTTTTGAGAATATTCCCAGTCAGGCGCTCATGCTGGTGTGGCTCTAGGTGAGAGCCCATTTCTACAAAAGCATAAGTAAGGCATCCGTGCCGTTCCACCCTTGTAACTGCTGTGTGTTTGCTTGTTTTCATAGTGTCTGAGTAACACCCGGGACCCCAGGACTCGAGCGAACACAAGATGCTGATTACCGGCGTGGCATGCCTAATAAGGACAGCGTTGGACAGAGAAAGCAGCAGATGTTTGGAGTGAAGGTGCCTAGTACATAGTTTCCTATTCTGTGGCTCAGACAGTTGCTGTGGTTAGACATCAAGGCATGCCGACGCCAGGCCGGTGACACAAAGAAATTCCATTATCCCTCATCTCCTGTCTGCTGTGACAGAGAGGAGGAAACTACCATACTGTGCTGCCGTGGGGCCAGGAGGGAGGGAGAATTATGAGTCAGAATGGAGGAGAAAAGAGAACTGTCACTCTTTAAATCCCTCCGCCTATAAGCTCGGTAGACAGCTCACATGCTTATTTTAAGAGCAAGACCAGATCTTTTTGCATCTAGAACTGTACAACTGCGCAGACCTGTTTCTTTTTGCTTTCCATAAATTATTACTCAAACCTTTTTACTTTTTGCGGTCCCTAAACTGTTATGTCTGTATAAATTCCAGGGATTAGAGCTAACGTTTTGAGTGAGTGCAAAGTGCAGAAGGGTGCATCCAAGGCAAGCTCTGTTCATTGTATTTTAGTTTACACACCTCCTTATCTCAGCTGTCAAGAGGGAGGATTCGTTTCTACAGTAAGTCACCCAGAGCACTAGAGATAGCGGTGTGGGAAAAGAGGGCTGGGAGGGAGAGAAAGGAGGAGTGCAAAGAACAGAGAATGACTGTGAGGGAGTGAGCGAGCATAACCCAGCCACTGAGTGACTCTTGTTTCCAAGGACGAAAGGTAGCAACGCATCCCAACGCCACTCTTCGCCCACGGACTGGTGTGAAGAAAACGAGGCAGACAGACAGGCACTCGGCGCTCTTATAGACTCCAACGACCTGCTGGCTCTTCTTCACAGGGCCTCCTGGGGCTTGACTTGGCTGTGTGGGGGGTGTCAAGGCCGACGACTGTGCAGATCATGACCACATCCAGAGCGGACTACATTGAATGCTAGACCGATTTAGCTTGAGCGGGAGTTCCATTTTTACTGCCCAAAGCAAAAAAAAAAAAAAAGTGTGTTTCTCTGGTGTCATTGCGCCTAAACTGGCCCACGTTTGTGTATGTGTTTGGCAGAGGAGCAGACGGGAGAGGAGGTAGTAACAGGTGCTGCGTGCCAAGGTGGAGTTGGAGGTGCGGAGGAGAGGTGCAGATCATGGGTAAATCAAACAGCAAGCTCAAGCCAGAGGTGGTGGAGGAGTTGACAAGGAAAACCTACTGTGAGTACCTTCAGCTCTTTTCCTTTTGCCTTCATCCTGTTTCGTCTGTAGATAAGATCAAGGAAATCACGCGCCCGCTCACTTTTTTCAGCTGGCCTATATGAGAAGCATTCTGGCCACAGGTAAAAGTCATTACTATGTGGAGAGTATGATGTGAATGCAGAACATGTATTTTGGTGTTGCATTTTTCCAACCACATGTTCTCGCCCACAGTGCTATATACAGACAGTACAGTCAATAGCCTTGCCTGCTATTGCTATTGTATTGAGATTCTAAGCCAGCGTCTCATTATCTGCAGAACAGTGCTACCAACTAAATGTCAGCTGGGAATACGCTGCCCCTTTGATTTAAAATTATATTTCGATGTTGTGTAACAAATTGTGATTGGTTCAGGTCTGGCAAAAGCTGTAATCAGCATCTTTAAATCACGGTGAAGGGATTTATGAATATGGAGATGCTGAAGACTTAGCGTCCGCTATCAGGCTGGGGGTTTGCTAGACATCACAATCTGACTTTCATATGCAGCTTATGGACAGAGAGAGATAGATACAGTATAGATAGATATAAATATATGTATAAAGAGAGGCTAAATCAATTCATGCTGTGCTCTTCATGCTATAGGGATATTTGTAATTTCTATGTTGTTGTATAACATAGCCTGGAGAGTGACAGGAGAGATAGGATCAAGAGGGGATGACCCAGGTCAAAAGCTGGATTCTAATCCACCACATTTCAAGCACATGGACTCTATTGTTCCTATTGATTTATCAGGACATGGCAGATTGACAGAGTTAAGAATTGGCTCCTTTTACCTTGCCAATAGTAAATTAGTGACGATCTCCTTCAAAGCTGAAATGCCTTTTCCCCCCGCAGTTTTCATAACATTTGAGCAGATATCACGTTGATAATTATCACAGATTGCCGATGTCTGCTCAAAAAACAATAAATTATTAATCATTTGTGTGTTATTCTTGGAGCACAATATTATTGTTTGAACAGTACAGTGTGCAGGTGTGGGTGGGAGTTGACAGCCAATGGCTGCTTAATGACAGTGTTATTTGTGTAGTGGGTCTCTCCATAGCAGAACCAAGGAAGGCTGTTGTGGCAGGAAATTACTGTGGAGGAAGATTGGGCTTCGTGCTGGGCTGGGCTGCTTGCTGCTGTCCTTTAGTCTCCCTCTCTCCCTCTCTCTCCCCCTCTCTCTCTCTCTCTCTCTCTCTCTCTCTCTTTCTCTCTCTCCCTCTCTTTCTTTCTCTCTTACCCTTTCACCCTCTCTCTCTCGCTTTATCCCCTAATTGCCCTCTTTGAGCAGAGAATGGAATAGTATAATTAGGATCTTATCTGGTTAGCATCGCTGAGAGGGGCACCAAGCTTTCTCTCCCAGCATGATCACTCTCCCTTGTTCTGCTTCTGCTTGACGGAGACTCTTTATCATTTCTGCCTTCATCCTACTGCCTCTTTCTCTTGCTCTCTCCTATGAGGTGTGTCTGCTTTCTTTTGGCTCCTGACAGATTGGGGACTTAGTAAATGTCTCTCTGCCTGTGTGTCTTGCTGTTTTAGTGGTAAGAGAAGTAGGGTAAATTTTTTCCCTAGCAAATAATGCCCTCTGTTGACAGGCAACCAACAAGGCCAGGCTAAAAACAATTAGGCCTGTGAGGCTTGCTATTCATTTCACCATTGTCTGTGAGTTCAGATGTCATTTTACTTTCTCTGTTGGCAGTGCAACAGAATATCTGTAGATACCTGTCTTCATTTTGTGGTAGGTTTGAAAGTGCTGAAACGTCTCTGTAAGCTAATCATTATTACCTTGTATATTAATCATTAAAACACTTAGCCAAAGGCAAAACTAAGCTAAGCAAAGACTCTGGCTAGCCAATGTTTTCCTGTTCTTAGTGAAAA
Organism: Centroberyx gerrardi; assembly: GCF_048128805.1. Taxonomy (NCBI): domain Eukaryota; kingdom Metazoa; phylum Chordata; class Actinopteri; order Beryciformes; family Berycidae; genus Centroberyx; species Centroberyx gerrardi. Next base: position 10,372,239 of record NC_136004.1, read on the forward strand.
CGGGTTGGAAAATGGTTGGAATATTACCTGTGCTTAAAGAGAGGCTAAATCAACGCAGAAATGGTTTTCCAAATGACTGCTCTCACATGGAAACACCAACAATCCTATCAAAATGACCGCAGGATGTACGCTAGGCCTATGTATTAGCATGATGATTTTGTAAGTTGTCAGAGCGGTGGAAGAGGCTCATAGTGACAGAGTGCAAGCTGGATGTATTCTTGCAGACCCTGCAGGGCCAACAGGCAGAGCGTGCCCTGCTTTCTCCTGCATGGGCCGATTGCATTACTGCCCACTGCCTCTGACCGAGTTATGTAATAAATTTTTATTTAATCGTAGCCATGGTAAATTGCCTCAATTTTTGGCTGCATTGACTTTTGAGGCCAATTTAATGGTAGCTTGGCTTGGCTGACAGTCGTGAGATTGACCTTGACATTTATTGCCTAGGAATGGGTCACATGATGGGTTTCTTGGTGAAACGCTGAGCAAAGCAAATTGAGACCAAGATGTATGCAGGCGTAGACTACCTGACCTGGCTGCCTTATTGATGGCCTCTGCATTACTCTGCTCCAGCACTGCAATAATCACATTATGGAATGCATTGTGTAAACTATGTCACTTGGTCAAAGGCTTGAGGATGTATCTTTTATAGCCCTTTTCGTGAATGTATTTTTGATCAGCTGAATGAGATCAGTGTAATGTGTTTCCCTCTCTGCTACAGTGTCTGGGTATTAGATTCAGTGGTAATTTCCCATAGAAAATGTCCTTTATTAATTTGTAGCGAGTAAAAGTCTAGCCCTGAAACTCTCTGCTCCACAGTGAAACATTACAATATTGAAGAAACCGTAGATTAGCCTGCTGTTTGTTGTATTTTGGCAACACAAGGCTCTTGTGTTGCCCCAGGCCCAACAGAGGTGGTAATGGAAGGCCTCTATCCTCAGACTTATAGCAGCATGTATTCAGAAAGTCTCTCTCGAAGGACCACCTGGTTAAACTAATGCCATTGATTTCCAGCCCTTGTTTTCAACAGCAACCCCAGGGGTTGAGAGGATGAAAATTGCTTTGGTTACTTGAGAGAGAGTAAAGAGACAAGGGGGAGCCATGAGGGATTGGTTGATTAGATACTGGCAGATAATAATGCTTGTGTGGGCATGATAACACATCCTGCTTCCTAAACTGTTCTCCTTCTTAAATCTATTGCTGACCTTCATTCCTTCAACCTTGCTTGTGTTTGTATTGTTCACTGTGGTTTATCCCCACCTGTCCACTACTATACTGGCTAGGATGAACTATTTGCTCATCTTCTTTGAGAGTGTCAAAGAAGTCAGCTAGACAAGGGCATCTTCTTTTGATAGCATATTGCTGCTCTTTCATTTTGGGTGTAGTTAGAGGACAGGTGTAAGAAAGGATTAGGCCAAGATGATCAACGATGTTACTACTTGGCACTTACTATTGCATCTAACAATAGCAAACTGCTTTTTTTCTAGGCCACCCAAAGTTTTTCCTCTGAGCTAATGTCACTCTTTATTTCTCTTACAGTTACAGAGAAAGAGGTGCAGCAGTGGTAAGTTGAGAGCATCAATTTTTCATGAGAATTTCTCCATTCCTGATGGGAGACTAGTCATAGTTTCGGCTATGTGTCTTCACTGGCAAAACTCACAAGAAGCAGGGGCCTTATCTTGACCCACTTGCCAAACCCACTTTGATATTTGTTTCCATGATTCAATTTCAGAAATCCATGGATAGAGTATTTAAAGTTGGTTTGATAGTTTATTGTAAGCCGGCAGTCTTCTCCCTCACACTGCCCCGAAGACAGATGAGTTCTGAAAATAGCATGACTTTGAAGCCTGATGATACTCAGACTGAGTGACTTTGAAGGCTGATAACACTGATGCAAACACTTCCATGATGCATTCCTCAACAACCTTTTTGCTCTATTTGCAAGAGGGATTTCTGATAACAGAAAAATGGAGGGGGCAAAAGGTTGTTTTGTTTTCAGGCTCTTAATGACTACAAGATGACAGACAGAGCCTCCATGAGGTTGTTGATTAGTGATCCTACCTGTCAAATACCTATTGACACCATTAATCTATGTGAGCCACAGCAGCATCGTCTTGCAGAGCTCTATCCCTTCTCTGATCTGAACCTGTACTTATTGTAACATGTACTTACATATCTCAAGATTAAACATATTAATGTAACAGACACCTCTGCTCAGGGCGAATCACAGAACAGGGGCTGTCGGTGAGACTGATTACTGTTTAGGCATGCATTTCTGAATGTTTTTCTGAAGGCACAATTTGTCAGCCACCGGCACATGGATGAGAGGCAATGCATCTTCATTATAGAGATGATTCATGCTTGAGCGTAGCCGTCCTTATTTGCTCACTGTATACTGCTGTTAGGCTATTGTTTCTTTGTACACGAAAAACAAAGAATAGCCTATATCAGAGGAGGGAGTGCTGTAATAAAGTGCTCACTCTTCCATGTTCACACTTCAGCTCTCCAGCTTTGGTTTTGCCTTTCAATTCTGCATGCATGAAAAGAGCAGTGCCTCGTGAGCTAGCTGCTAGCCGCATGCCCCCCAGTTGGAGGGTTACGGGGGGAAGGAGCCGGGACGCATTCACAGCCACAAAGCAGCAGCAGCAGCAGCAGCAGTAGCATTAGATACCACTGGGCATTGGCAGGTCCAGAGCCTCTGAGCTTGGCCCGTCTCTGGGGCTGCCTGAGTGTACTGGGGCGGAATACCCCCCCACCCCCTCCCCCCGGCTGTGCGGCCAGCTCACCATCACTCTCACTGTCTTTCACAGGAAAGTTTGCATGAGTCCTCACTTGAAGATCAGCAGCAATCAACACGGCTGAGTGTGAGGGATGAGAGGGAATTTTACCAGGGGAAATGCCAGATGGCGTGTAATTAGAGCACAGGCACAGACACAGAAGAATTAGCAGGGTTAGATAAATGCCTGTGTTGTGCATTAAATTTGTTCTCCATTCTAATTCTCTTCTAAGGGAACATCATTAGTATGCTAGAGGCTCACCTGAAATCAATAACAAAATGCCATAGCGCAGTGATGTTCCTGCCAACTAGACAGGAGCAAAAGAAACATCCTGCACAACTCTTTAGCAACCACCAAGGTAGATGCCAAGTAGTAGAAGCCATTGCCAGTAATAAATACTTTATCTTCATTCTGGCTCCCTAGCGTAGTCTGATGCACAATGAGACATGTACTGTGTCCCTGCGAGTACAGTGGGCAAAGTAGTTACATTAAGCCTACAGTTAGCTGACACTTAGCAAACATTTTTAGACGGGTACACCGCAATCTGTGCCTGCCGCATGTGTGACTCCACATGCAGTATGTTAAATGTTGTGTTAGTCATCCTTACAAGTACCTATCGCTATGGTCAAAAACAAGGATGGGTGAAACAGTGTCACAATAGCAGATGCGTTTGAATACAGGCCCTAAACAAATTCATGTGACTAGCAGGACTGGCTAATGTGGGAGATTCATATTTGGGAGATGGGAATGTATGCAAGCATTTGATACATCAAATGCCAAAGTGGATGTTTTTCATCCACCTCAAACTACTGAACAGGGGCAAAATAATCACAGTTTGCTAGCAGATAAAGTAAATCACAGATGTTGAGATTTTACCATTTCATGATATATTTCCCATTCACTATGGCTGCTATTCTGTCACCAGTAAGGGCTGCTTGCTGCAAAAACAAAACAAATTGTGGGATACCAGGTATATATATAGTTTACATCTGTAAACAATTCATTGGTTGCCTGGTATGATTCACATACAGTGGGCAATTTTAAAAAAACAAGAATTCAGGTGAAATGGGTCATCTTTGGATTATGATAAGCATTGTGTGTTCTGCACTTTGAATACCAATTAGGTAGAATTCTGCATTGTAGCGAGCTAGGCTTTCATTTCCCTGCATATCTCCAGATAATGCAAATGTGAGAATTACATGGTTCTTTTCTCTTCTCCCTGAACTTTTCCCGGCTGCTCCTCAGAGCTTCTCTCCATTTCTTTGACTATGGAGCTGGCTTCATTATCTGCGAGGCAGATTAAAAGTAAAGGGTTTAAGAGTGAGGAGCCAAAGTGAGAGTGGAAGAGATCTGTCCTGGGCTTCATTCTTCATCAGAATACTCTCTCCCTGGCCTTAATTACAGCCTAGCCTTATTTTGAACAGCCTTGTCTGAATCACAGACGAACAAGCAATACTCCCGTATGTGAACCCACACCACATTTGCTGTTATTATTTCCCTGGCTATCTCCTTCTTCTTCTTCTTTTTGTCATATACCATTTCTTTTTGTTCAGGCTAGCACTCTCTTCCTTGCTCCCTGACCCATTACAGTCTTGTTAGCAGACTCCAATGCTGTGTTTCTTTATTGAGACATACAAGGAGACTGCCTACCTTTGAGTGACTGTGCTTCAAATTGGTTATGAAACGCTTCTATATTTAGGCTAACTGAGATGTTAAGTCACTCTCTAGATATGTCATTTCCAGGGGCGAGAGGAAGCTCACAGACTTATCTATCAGCTATGCATATTATCAAAAGAGGGCTGGAGAGTAATTTGATTAGAGTTAAACACTCTCTGGGCCTGCTATTGGATTAGGGCAATCGTCTTATCTGCTAACGAGACAAATAGCTCTGCGCTGCTAACATCTAACATGCTCTTTCAAACTGAATCAGTAATACTTACTGTACAAGCGAGGGAGTGACTCAAATCGTTTATCATTAACTGATCTCCAGTGTTGATTCTGTGTACTCTTTACATTGTGAATGATACATTTGCTAACCTTTAAATCTGTGTTGTTTTTCTCAGGTACAAAGGCTTCATTAAGGATTGTCCAAGTGGGCAGCTAGATGCTGTGGGCTTCCAGAAGATATACAAGCAGTTCTTCCCTTTTGGAGATCCCACCAAGTTTGCCTCCTTTGTCTTCAACGTCTTTGATGAAAATAAGGTTGTTAATCCAATTCTATATGTTGCACTTTTCTTTTACAAGGTAGCGAGGTATTCAAATTCCTCTGTTACTTTCAGTTGATAAAGACACGGTTTTGAGATTGGCTCGTTGTCTGGGGTGGCTGCTAGATAAGGGAAGATATGTTAAAAGCAACAGTGTCTGTAAAGCCTTGAGGGTACAGTTAATCTAACGGTCTTTATTCAGAGGTCAAGCCAGCACGCGAGAACAAGAGCTCCTTCTGTCTGGCCAGCCAGAGGTTGCACAGAATGAAAGGGCGACATGATGCTATTGTTGCTCAAAACAAGTATAGAAATCCTATTCATTGTGCTGCTTTAATTATTCTCTACACTCTGAGCCCTTTTTACTTGTTGCTTGTGTGAATTGCATGCTGTCAGGTTAGCATACAGCAGAAGCTTATTTATCCGAAAACCCCTCGAGAGTGAAGGCTGTTAAGAAAAAATTAAGTGTTTTGGACACTAAAATGTGTTGAGATTCTAGACCAAAGCTTAATCAAAATATAATCAGGACATACATACACATTTGGAAGTGCTTTGTGCAGCTTAATTTGCTGTTTAAATTATTTTAATTGGAAGCATCAAACATTAGAATATATTGCAGCATTTTTGTTCCTTGTGTTTGTTCAGAAGACCGATTGTTTCATAAGTATGAAGTTAGGATAAACAAGATTCTGTATTCTGTATTTTTGACCAACATGATAGCTCTGCAAGTATTTGAAGGCTTTCATTCCAAAACACTTTTATACGCATTCTGGAAACATTTTGCCGCCTGAAAATCGTCAGTCAGTATTTCAAAAACACAGATTCTGTCCTCAAAAAGGGATATTTTGTAAGCAAAGATGTGAAGATGACTCATATCTTCAATAGTAACACATAATAGTAAGCCACACTTTTATGCCAGCAATCAATTTGTAATAGTAGGTGCCAAGTTTTTCAAAAGCTGCATATCTTGTTCTGGGAATGAAACTCTTCCCTGTCTGTGTTACGTGGGCACGTCCTCCAAGCAGGATTTGAGGATATTATGATAAAGCACAGCTTAACTAGGCCTAACTCTGACAGCTAGATTTGTCTGAAGATTCCCTCCCCATTGCAAATTGTACAGGATGATTCAAATTCTGTTTTGGAGGATAAGCTGTAGATGAACAGCTCCTGGTAGGTCTATGAGACCCCAGTGGTTTATTGACTTTGGTTAAGAGGCTTTGAGATCAGACAACCCCTCTGTCTGATGTTTATCTATGACCTTCATTAGTGTTAGGCACCCTATAGTTAGAGAACTCATTGATCATAAATAGTTTTTTTTTGACTTATGTAATGAGGATAATTTCTCAGTTTGATGTCTGTCTGGTCAGATGTCTGGTAGAGATAAAGTCAGCTGACCCCGAGGCCATGAAGCGTTCCTGCTGAGAGAAGAGTCATGACTTGACTCTGGCATTGTGCTTCCAGGTCAGGTGTCATAGTCGTAGGATGAGGGAAAAGCCTGTGTGATGCAAGTCAAGCCTATATGGTGACAATATAAATTAATCAATAGGTGATGGCTGCACTATCACAGAGTCAGTTTACATGCATTGTTGTTGTCCAGAAGCTGTTGTTTTCACTCATCATATGAATGGCATTTCTTTTTATGCAGTGTCATGGTTTGATTTGTGTAGGTCCCATACAACCGATTGAGGTTGGAGTTCATAACTTGATGAGTTGAGTCTGAATTAGCGGTGTTCGTAAGTGCTGCTAATTTTGTATTTTCATTTTGTATTCGACCACTATCTGTGTTAGCAGTCGTTTCTATTTGCTACAAAGCGAGGCCTCACAAGTAGAACGCTGCAGGCCACAATTTTGGGAGGGTAATTGGAAATTTTGAGCTGCTGTGGTAAGATGCTGTGCATGGCATTCTAACAGAAGCTGAAAGGAAATAAAAGTGTCAGGACAGATTATTTTTTACCTTGTCGGACGGGGTTATCTGCAAAGTCCATTCATGATGTGGAATCATTGGAAAAAGGTGAAACATCTTTGCCCCAAATATACAGTGGTTGTACTGTATATTTGTGCAGTATAACTTTCAGACTATGAGCCAGTAGCATCCATCTTACTAATGACCAGAGGTGACATATTTCTGCCTCAGGAGAGAGCCAGGTGCCGGGCAGAAATAGCAGCTGACTTGGAGCAAACATCTGGCCCCGTTTTCAGCAGAATACAGCAAGGAGTTCATGAAAGTACAGCGAGTGTGAAGTGAGATGTTCATCTTGTCTCTGGGCCATTCTGTCTCTGTCTCTCTCTCTTTCTCTTTCTCTCTCGCTTTCCCCGTCTGCCACGCTGTAGGATGGGCGCATCGAGTTCTCCGAGTTCATCCAGGCCTTGTCAGTTACCTCTCGGGGAACTCTGGATGAGAAGTTGAGATGTGAGTAGATGACCCCCTCCCCTCCCCCAAGTGTGTCCTGACACTTGAATGACAGGATTTAGGGTTGATTGTTATGCATTGCATAACAAAGAGGGTTGGCGGCTCCTAGAGGACAGCAAATAAAAGATTGTTAGACAAGCTACAGCAGGCTTTTGCAGCCTTGGGGTCAGGACCTTATTTGAAAATTGGGTCCCTAGAAAAAACTTGTGATCAAACTGAAATGTCTGTAACAATTCCTGATTGTTATTTTAAAATGGAAAAACTACCACCATCAGCTTTTGAGCAACAGGGAAACCACTGTGAGAGCCATGCTGCCATGCTGCCTGTCATTGACCAGTTCTAAAGAGTAGCTTGATTTTTGTAGCTTTTAGAAATGAAACCATGTCTATGTGCTTTGTAATCAGTATAAATCATCTGTTTTAAATGTTGGGTTCACAGGACCCCATGCTGAGGTCAGAAAACTGGAGCTGCAGTAAACTGGTAAAACTCATCTATTTTTTAATGGTTTTCTCCATACAGGGGCGTTTAAATTATATGACCTTGATAACGATGGCTACATCACTCGCGATGAGATGTTGAACATCGTAGATGCCATATATCAGATGGTGGTAAGTCATACCAAACATTCGACATTTGAAACCTGAATCATTGGAACGCTACTATATACAGTATACTGTAATGGTTTTATATCTCAGGGGAACACGGTGGAGTTGCCAGAGGAAGAGAACACACCAGAGAAGCGGGTGGACCGTATTTTTGCAATGATGGACAAGGTTAGTGTTTTTCTTGTCTAACTAATAATACACAAAAGACTGAAGTAATAAACACGCTGACTAATGCAGTAGCTGCAGAACTGCTTGATGTTACTTTCCACAGTGCAACATTCAACTTGGAATGATGCTGTGATACTAGTGCAGTAATGATTATTAGTTTACCATTGAAGAGGACTGAATGTGCCTTTGTTGCCCCCCCCCTGGGGCTTTGACGCAGACGCTGTTAAGTTTAGAGCTGTTAGCTATAGCCATCGCAGCGTCACTAACACTGCCTGCAGTCTATAAACATCATAGATAGTCTCCTCCACCACCAGCGCTCAGTGCTAATGCCCGCTCTCAGAATCTACTCGGCTTCAGTGAAAGATGAGACGGAGCCTGCTTGGGCGTGTTTGTCAGCTGCATGCCCACTACTGCCAAGATCAGCCCATTGGACTAGCTGTACAACACAGCAGTGCTCAGTCATTTGTATTGGCGGAAGAGAGGGGCTACCATCCAAGTGCATTGAACCAGATCAGTCCAACAGTGTGGAACAGGAGTGACACATCATTTTACTTGAGAAGCACTTTTGCCCCCTGCTGGTAGCGCGGTGTAAAAGCATCCCAATCACTTCATGGGCTTCAGTTTCATTGTGTCCTCTGTTCTTCTTCCAGAATTCAGATGGCAAGCTGACTCTGCAGGAGTTTCAGGAGGGTTCAAAGGCAGATCCCTCTATTGTTCAGGCATTGTCTCTCTATGACGGACTTGTGTAGGAATGCAAGGTGAGTGGGGTATTAATGATCTACATGGCTACATAATTCTACGCTTTGATTATTTTAAATTCCAAGCTGTGCTTCCGCTCTGAGATAACAGAGTGATTGTTATTTTGTCTGAGGAAAGTATAAAAGAAAGGAAATTCAGACCGTGGGCTGAAAACAAAGTGAAGAAGCCATTGTCAGCTCCCAGTTTGTTCTTATGAATTATTCAAATGGCCTACTTGATTGCTGGCAATCAAGTAGTCTTGCAGTGTTGAGTGAAGAGCGAGTCAGCCTTCTCCCCCCGCCGCCTAATGCATTGCACTGGCCACTGCCAATTGTTGCTGACATCCTGCTCAACGTGTTGTCAACTGTGAAGTGAGCCTGTGAGGACATGCATTTACCATGCTGTAGCACTGTTTACTGAGTAACTTGCATGCTATGAATATGTACAAGTATCTTGACACCACACATCATAATCAATTCAATGGTGATCACTGTTACAATTTTCTCAGATGGATCCAACTTGGCATCCTCCAACGCATAATAAGCCAATCCAGCACCATCACACCTGTAACGGGAGGAAGCCACATGGTCTCCCACGTAAACTGCTCACCTGGAGGTGGACTGCGTGAAGTTTTTGTCGCACGCCCGTACGGCATTTGTGTCAGTAGCTGCACATCTACATTTCTACTAAGGATTGTGAAAATCTATATCCTTTGATGTGACGGAGCATTTAAAATATGTCAGCAAACCCTCAGTCATTTATCCGTGCTTCTAAAACTATGTGGCACTGCGTACGCCCTTAAATGTTGTAGACTGCGTGAGAGCATTTCTGCAAGCAAGGTGTTGTGGTTATGTACCGTGGACGGTCCAAGGAACTGAACTCCCTCAGAGACGGTGTTGTGCGTCTTGTTCACATCAACCTTGAGATGCACGTGAACCGGTCGGAAGAACTGCGCTGCGCTGATTCATCAATTGGAGAGACTCTAAAGCTGGGAGCATCTGGAAAAACGTGTTACTTGCTGAGAGTGTGAACACTTAACTTAAGTTACAAAGCCGTATAGTGTATATTGTATAATGTAAATATGATTGTAATATTTTATTTTCTGCTTTGCTGCGTTTCTGGGAATTTCTTCATAAAAATGGAATGAAGTTTGAAGTTTTATTTTTTAATCGAAGGTGTTCAAATGTATTGCACTGTATTTTTCAGCATTGTCGTAAGGGATTGCTTTTTTTCTTTCTCACATTCTGAGGTTTCCTTTTCCTGAGAATACCTTTTTTTTTTATTTGAAGAAGAAAGTTGAAGGAGTGAGAGTTTTGTATGGATTCTTTTACTATGTTTGCATCCTATTGTGTTTTCACTTCCCGGTCAGCACCAGCGTCTAGTGTCTGCAGTGTTGCACAGCCACATCCTGAATGACATGACCAAGCAACACAGCAAATCCTCGCAGTTGACATCTGAATTGAGGCTCATTATTTCTTTTGAGAGCATCGCAGCCCACCCTCTGTACACACAAAGCCTTGGTCATTGAGAGGCACAAACAGACATCAATTCTGGTTGTAAAGCTTTTGCGAGCTGTGTGGTTGCCACTGTCCACTTTGTATTTGTCCTGGGTGTTTTAAAGAAGCCAGAGCATGTGATGACGCCTTTTTTCTCAACCCATGCTCATTTCAGTCTGAGCATCAAGATGTTTAATCAGCTTCACTGATTTTGCCTTATGCAAATGATAATTTACTAAATGATAAATGTCATTTACCTGTTGATTAACAGTATAAGAGCACAGAATAAAATGCATTTAAGTGGCTAACTTTTCTATTATTCTTAGTCTTTACTTTGTATTTGAAGTGGATAGAAAATATTGTGTTTGATTTTTTTTATATATATACCAGTTTGTGAATAATTTTAACAGGCTGTTTTGTTTAATGCATAAGTGGAATTACTTTTGCTCAAATGTCTCTGTAAAATGATAAACCGCCCTACTGATAATCAAAGTTAAAGAGTAAACAATAGTAGAAAATAATCCAAGACCGCCCTCACACCCATTGCTTTGTATTGAAATTGGAATACATTATCACTCAAGTATTGCACTGAGGTACTGCACTAATAATGAGCAATGTAATGTTGAGCTTTAGTACGTGTTTCTTTGAAAATACAGAATCTTTAAATGCCAACTCAGTCTATGGTGTAAACTTGCACTGTGTGGTTGTATAATGAACAATGAACTGTATGAAATGTTGATATTTTGCCATGGATGAGATGGGCCATGTTTCTGCAGCTCAGTGGCTTGGTATAGAAGCTGCTGGCTCTTGTCAGTTCACTGAGGCCATTAGCCTGCACAGCCCTGCATTACTTTTCATTCTTACCATGGATGGATGCAAGTGATATCCAGACCTATTAGGTCAGGAGGGCCCAGACTGAAGAGTGTGCACCATATTCCTTCTTTTGGCTACTATTATCATGCAGTGCTCCGATCCTTGGTTCACAACATTAATATTTGATCTCTGTGGAAGTTTCAAATGTAGATATTCTGTTTTCCATGTTTGATTCACATACAATCTGTGAGGGCGTCACAGTCTGTGAGGGTGATATAATTGACAACCCCCTCATGTGAAATGACTCCAGTGCATCTGTAACCTAGGGCAATGAAAGAATGTCTTAGACAAGTGGGCTGTGAATTGAACACCAAACAGCACATTAAAACAACTCTTGTCTGGCCGTCTACAACCTTTAGAGGAGGACACTGAATTATTTACATTCATAAGAGCAGGCTTCCTTTTTTGAAGTCCACTCTCCACTCTCCTTAGCCATCTGATAGGACTTGATATGACCGATATGAATCATCTGTAAATATCAGTAACGTACATTTTATCCAGATCAACAATCAAATAAAAGGGGACACTGACATTTCTCTGTGGCACGCCAAGCCATTCCATCCATTCATATGCCAAAGGGATATTTCTCAGTGTGGGCTATGTATAAAATTAGATGTGTGTCAGCTGAATATAAACGATGGCTATTTATAAAAGCGAGGGCGTTATTGAGACAATGTTCTCGGCGCATGACCAAAATATAGACTCCAGGCTCCATTGGTAATGTGCGTAAAGTTTCCAAGAAGTGCGTCTCCTGGGGCCCACCCCGAGTGTGGACTAAATCGAAATGAAAGAGAATGTTGAATAGGGTTAACGCTGGAAGTCACAGTGGGGTCAAGTTACACACACACACACACACACAAAGAAAAAAATCAGGTTGGTTCTCGGGACCCTTTTAATACCCATCTCCGCCCCCGTTTGAAGCGTCAGCGCACCAGTTCTCTAGGGGCTCTCCAGCACACAGCCAGTCCACACGCTCCAGTCCCTCCAAACTTTACGCACGGATGTATTCCTGTGGAAGTATTTTACATTGGATTTTACTGGGTTTCAGCTGAGGCGACTTGTTCCAAACATCTCTTTTTTTTTGCGGATTGGAAGCAGTCTCAGACCTTGTTTGAATTGCAGTGAAAGCTAAACTTTTTAAAACCCACTTTTACTTTCACATTGGGTTTTTTTTGTGTGTGATTCGCCTCATTCCAGCAGATACAGATGCAGTAAATCTAAAAAATGACCGGTGTTGTACTGAATTGCCTAGTCTTGGCGCTCTGTATCAGCGCGCACAGGGTCCTGGCAGTCCCGCGGGTTGAGGAGGATGACAGCGCCTCGACCCTGGCCTTTGTGTTCGATGTTACCGGCTCCATGTACGACGATCTGAAACAGGTGATAGAGGGCGCCTCTCGGATCCTGGAGAAGACCCTCAACCGGAGGACCAGACCCATCAAAAACTTTGTCCTGGTCCCATTCCATGACCCAGGTAGCTTTATGATCAAACACACATACAAGTTTTTTTCTTGACTTTATCAGCACAAGTTTAAACATTATTTGTGACATTGTTGGTTGACTTGAATACTTGAATCCTGATACACATTTTTTGTGAATTATATTCAGTCTGCCTAATGCACATAATTAAGCTTTATTGTAGCACTTAACTAAACAATTCGGCCAAAGCCCATTAGCTAATTGTCACAGACTGCCTGGCAAGGCCTAAGCAACATTACAGGCTACTCACATTATTACAAACTCAGCATAAATACCACAGACAGCAATGTAGGCTACATATTGCCCCTGTTTTGATACACCTCTCTGTGGCTGTCATACAGGCTTAGTTGAAAAGATCAATGAAACATCAAGGGGCAACACATCTGAAACCCTGTATCACAGGCAAGAAGTACAACTGCTTGACTAGGGGCTCAACCACATGCAGCAGCATACAGTGAACTCAAACAAGTTTAATACAGGCCACTCCAGCAGGCATATGTGAGCTTTTAGAATGAGGAGGCTGTGGCGACAGGTAAGGCTCTTCACCCCCCTGGTATCTGTCCTCTGCTGGGATATATGGGAAAGCTGGAGCTTGAAAATAAGAGTGCTCTAATGGGGGAGGGTGTTTGAGCACTGATGAGAAGCATATGCTGTCTGCTTGTGTGTAATTACCCCAATCACCCCCCCCAATCCAAGCCTCCGGAAAGCCCTCACAGCCCCAGTTAGCCGGCCAGGGGGAGGGGGGGGGGGGGATGGTGGGCTGCGCTAACACCACACATTCTGTCTGTGTTTAATGTGCCCTGCCCTTGGGGACCTTGTAAACTTCCAAGATTGCAAAGAAGCCGTGTGACTGACAAAGAGGCGTGACAGTGCTGTCAGTGTTTTACAGGCTCTCATGAGGAGGAGAAAAGGACTTGAAAGCCTTTACTGTAGGAAAACAGATAGAGACGGAGTAAGAAATGTCAGCAGCTTGACGCATGTCTGCAAGTTCTCTATCATTAGTTCTGCAAAGACACAGTGAGACTTCAACGGTGTATTCTAACAGTCGAAATCGCATGCGCAGGCTCACACAGGAACACACACACACACACACACACATTCACACAGAGAAGTCATGCAGCTCCACCCTACCTGACGGGGGACTGCTCTGTAATAACTATAATGAAAGACTTTTGTTTATGTCCAGCGGGGTTCTATGGCAAAAACAATATGTTCTCTGTGCATTGGTTAATGTTTACTGTTCCATCGATCAGACCCAGAAGGCGTCCAAATAAGTGTCAGCTCCTGACAGGCTCGTATTTGTCATGCTGGGGTCTACTGCTGCTTGAGACATGAGGGGGTCACCCAGTACAAAGTGCTGACTACAGCTGCAGACGCAGATAATGATGGTCCTGTCATCATCAAAACTTTGCCTTTATGGGCATTTTCAGGCAATTTCAGCGATATGCGTTAAACAAAAGCTGAACAATATCGGAATTTGTTTCACTGCGAGAATCAGCTTGTGTGATTGATATTCCTGTCTTACACAGAAGCTACGGGGCATCACTCTGCTGCTGACAGATTAGACTGTTGCTTAGCAGGGATTTGGATTCTGTAGATGCTCGTGTTTTTCTCTGTTTACAGACACCAAACAGCTGACAGGCAACAACATCATCTTTTGTTCTGATATATTTTGCTTTGTTGAGTTTGAAGAAAGATACAGACAAGTTCCATTGTGATACATGATTATAAAGCAGCCCTGAGTCCTCTTATTAAACTGACTTTGATTTGATTTTTTCACTTTAAAAGTTTCTGTTGATGCTCTTTGATGATGCAAAATGCTAACCATCGTCCACGCCACGTTTCCTCATAGATATCGGCCCTGTGTCCATCACCACTGACCCAAAGAAGTTCCAGCAGGATCTGCAAGAGCTGTTTGTCCAGGTGGGCACCAGAACACAGGCTAGGACTGTTCTGTAGGACTGGGACTGGTGTACAGGTCCACACTAATCCACATTATGGCTACTGGCTATGACAACTGTTCTAAGGATTGATGTTGTGTTATCAGTTCTGAGTTTTCAATATTTCTATGTAAAGTCTGATGTGAAGTCACTGTGTGAAATGCACTTTTGACTACATTTGATTCGATTTTTTTGATTGATTGATGCATAATTAATCCCTAATAGAGAAATTCATAATTCCACCAGCAGAACTATGACTTTACATATAAGGAATTGATAAAGAATCAATCAATTAATCAGTCAAATCAAAACTATTTGGAGTACATTTCACACAGCAGCAGTTGATGAGCTTGATTTGATCAGCAGCATGTGTGACTGTCTGTCCCAGGGTGGGGGAGACTGTCCTGAGATGAGTATAGGAGCCATAAAGAAAGCTTTGGAAGTTTCCCTGCCTGGATCCTTCATCTACGTCTTCACCGACGCCAGGGCCAAAGACTACCGCCTCAAACGAGACGTACTGCAGCTGGTGCAGCTCCGCCAGTCACAGGTACAGCGCACATTGGTTTGCTGATATATCAGGCCAATATTGGCTTTTCATTAAACATTGGATATTAGTCAATCAGTGTTGTTTAATGCAATATGATGGAGGTTCCTCCCTGACTATAGCTACATAAAAACAGTCTGTACAACCTGCAAAGAAATGTTGTTTTCTTTGCACATTTTATTGATTAATTTCATTGTTAAACAGTGTTTTTTGTAAATTGATCCTTCATTTAAAGGTCTAATTTATCCCAGAGCTCCCCCTGCCACTGAATAGGTAGGGTGGGTCACCTTGCCTTAAGGAGCTGCTCACTCACTTAAAATAGTTTAATTAGTCTGAGTTTTAGTGTCCCACGGTCTAAATGCTGTTTCAGAGGCTTTTCCACCCTGACAATACAATTCTTGGGGAAACACTAAATCCATGTAATTTTCTGGATTTACTGGGCATGAAAATGGTCATATTTAAAGATATTGAATATTGGCACAAAATACTGGCGACTTCATTCAAAAAACATTGGCATCGGCCTTCAAAAACTCACATCAGTGGAACCCCTGTACAGACACAGTTCAGGACCTCCCGCTGGGGTTTGCTATCTCACCTGTACCATTTCTCATTTTCTCATTTATGTGTGAATAAGTAAACTATAAAAACAGGAGAAAGCATATGTAGGAACACAGATACACCTACCTGAACACTAGAGAGTATCTGAACATTTATACACATGCTGCAACAAAAGGAATAAACCGGCATGCTGTGAATGATCTACATTCCACTGAAGTTGCCCAATGTTCAGCGTAGCCGGGGAAAGTTTCTTCTGAGTCACTCAGTCTCAGCTAGTACATGAAGCATGACAATGAGCATTAGTCTCACATTCAGTCCCACTGAAAGCGAGCCTGTAGATAGCAAGCATTGAATATTAGTAATCCTCTTAACTCTCCGCTGCCCCTTCATTCACCAGGTGGTATTTGTGTTGACTGGCGACTGCGGGGATCGCTCTCAGCCCGGCTACAGAGCCTACGAGGAGATCGCCGCCACCTCCTCCGGACAAATCTTTCACCTGGACAAGCAGCAAGTCAACGAGGTGAGAGCGTGATGAAGAGCTGCGTTAGAGTGCGTTGCAGCGCGCCGAGACCACTGCAATGACACTTACTGCCATCCGGCCTTTATTCATGGGCATAATAAGTTATATCTGAAAGTGGAATTCAGCGGTTCATCTCAATACGAAAAGGTTTATATTTCATAATAGAATAGCAGCAGCAGGAAAAGGACCAACCGGGTATGACCCGTCGATGTAATCGTAGAGGTTTCAATAAAAATGATTCAAAAGCTGATATTAAGCCCACCGGTCATATGATATGGGGGGAGCGACTCCTTTACATCTGAGGCAGCGTGTAACAGAAACCCTGTCGGAGAAGCCAAAGGCAGTGGGGCTCGCTAATTCCCAGGCAGACTTAAAAGAAGCCAGAGTTTCCTCTGAGAGAGACACTGGTATCCTGCATGTCAACACAGGAGATGGCTGGGCTGAGGAGAGGGCAGCGCTGAGCTGGAGCCAAGCGGCGCTGTGCACTGGTGGCCCACTGAACCTCTGAACTCAGATGTGTGTGTGTGTGTGTGTGTGGGTCCGCGTGTGTCTGTACGGGTCTGTTTCCTCTCAAGTCAGGCTTGCATGTAGCTAAACATACGATGCATGTGTGTGGGGCAGCACGGTTCATTAACACTCCATAATCCCCACCGCTTTTTAAGAAGTGTTTGAATGCCACGCTCGTGTTACAGTGCAGCAGTGTCCTTTACTGAGGGAATAGGAGAGCAAACTCAAGCTCTAGCCCTCACACCTCAACCCCAGATGGCCAAAGTGTGACCAGTGCTAGACTAGCCTAAAGTGTCTTTACATGTTCTTATTGTGCTGTGTTACGTGTAGATATGTACATACTTCCGGGCATTCATTTTTCGTGGATCCAAAATGAATCAGTATATTTCAGCCGTATTTAGACTTGTGTGATTATAGCTCTTGGGTGGCAAGCTTTTACCAAATTAATGCAAATCCCTTAATCCTTAAAAACCTCAGAAGTACTACAAATCTAACCAAAATATTCCCACTTAATAGCAGTTTAATAAAGTGCGGCCAAATCAAATATACACAGTCTTTTTGTGGTCTCCGAGGGGAAGAGTGGAGAGAAAACAGACTGCTTATTTTACTCTCTAATCCCAGGATATGATCTGTCATGGCTTCCCTCCTTCCAACACAGCTGCCCTGTGGAGCTGGCTCCAAGCCCTCACACAACAGCTCATTGTCAGCCCTGTGTATCACACTCCTTACACTCTAATTTTGACTGGTTGTAATCAACAAGAGAATCGGATAACAAGCCCCCCGGCAAGAGAACAACAACGGCTAATGTTCTGTCAGACTTGGACCATTGTCTCGCTGTTCTTTGTGGTAATGCATACCATCCGTAGTTGTCAGTATGTTGAAGTGCTGATCAAAAATAAGGGCCGATCTCTGTTAGCTTCCAGAAAATGTCTGCCGGCATGTCAGCTTGCAGATTAAAACAGGGTGAGAAAGAAGACAGGATTTTTTCTAGTGCAAGATCTGGCTTGCAATGACTGTTTATGGCCACATGGGCAGACCAGCCGATGCATGTTTCTTCGCAGCACCCTCCACACACACTTAACTTAACACTTAACTCAAGTGCCTTGAAGAGTCATTTGTAACACTGTCCTAATGGTTTCCTCATCAGGTAGATCCAGAAGTGAGTTAAAGGGCTAGGAGCGGTTGTCAGACGTAAAATGAAACCCGGTTAACCTTTATCCCCAGTCATCTTCCTGAGTCTGCTGAACAAAGCCAGCGTCTATAGTCTAGCAGCCTCGCTCAGACACAGGAAGACAGAGGTGGCGGACTCCAGTCGGTTCTTGTGACGGGGAAAGCCCGGGCAGGTGTTTTGAAAGTCGGGGGTCCATCTGGGACTGATTTGCCCTACTGACCTTGATTCGTAGCACGACATCTACCTGCAAATGTTGGTGGTTATGGTGTTTTATCCCGGGTTAAGGCAGGTGAACCCCTGCCTAGTGGGAGGTCTATCGTCTGGCTGTCCCGGCTAACTGCAGTGGGCCGTGCCTGTCTGCTGAGGGGGTCAGAGCCTGAGACGAGTCCCTAAAGACAGCCAGCTACCTGGAGAAGAAGAGAGCATCACCCCAGCCTTAGCTAACCTTCCCCCCTCGGCCCATCCTCCTTTCATGCTTCTAAGAATAGCGCAGGGGGGTCCATCCTGAAACTCCCCCGTAAGCCCATTCAACTGAGACACACCGGATGAGGTTTCACAGGAGTTCATTCCCCCGTGGCTCAGGCGGGGAGCGGCCGCACAACTCGGCATGTTCCCTAAGACCCACCCTGGCCCAGACAGCGGCAGTCCCATTTCTGCGCTCTTCCTTTTATCTGAGGTCTGGGGGCAGATGAATGCCCACTCCTCTCCGAATGCTTGCAGATGAAATAGACACTATCCTGGGGCAGATGTAGGTCACTTCTTAGCAGTTTCCTGCTCTGCTGGGGATGGCTGCACATGTGGCAGACATTACAGCTGTTTCCAGTTGTAAACGGCGAGAGGAACCAGCTGCTGTCAGCACCCAGTGGGCCTGATACACAGAGAGCGGAGGCCTGCTAATTAAATTATCAAAGGCTTTACTTGTTCTGATTTTCTCCGTTTAAAATAAATAATTTCTAAATGTATTAAAATGTATTGGCGTTGGCCCCGTCTCTGAGGGTCCCGCTGAAGAAATGTTTTCAGTTTGTTTTATTATGGACACAGCACAATCGTAATGCCTGCGCTCTCGATACGAGGTTAAAATAAATACTAGACAGCAGTTGCTTGTTAAGCATTTGGAAGATGGAAGACATTTGGTCCAGTGTGGCCACTGAAATTAGACTCTGTGAAACATCAGTGGGTTTGCTGCTCCTACTTTCTTCTTAGAGAAAACAATGGGAAAACATTGTATCCTTTGTCAATACCAGAATAATGATTTTACCCAGAGGGTCAGGCACCTGAAAAAACTGAAATTCTATATAGTCTTACATTTTTTCTCTATAATAGCCACTGGGGGAAATTATACTCTATGTGATGATTGCTTTGCTACAATCAAGTTGTCCACCATTATTTCAGGCTTTGGGTAATCTTTTCTCTGAGTGGTAGAATGGCTCTCATTAAGGGAGCTAACATGTCACTCCTCTCTGGCCTCATCTGGCATTTCAAACTCAGCCAATTCAACAAATAGTAAAGTGGAAAACGGCCGGCCATTTCTAAATTGATCCTGCATATCGGTCTGGGTGATAATGCGGACTGTATAAGGGTATGTCTGACTAATACAAAGGCATATTCCCCCACACATCCACCGCTGCTTTCTATTCCGAGGAACAAGCCTTATGATTCATGAAAGCTGTGTTGCAGGCGGGAGGCTGCTGCCTGACAGACTTCCACTGTGAGAGACACTCTTCTGGGAATACATGCTTGAGAGTGCAGAAAACTGTATGTTATCATTTTGACAGTCGAGCTGTTTCACTTTCCCTTTGTTTAGGCAAAATCCCCCCGAGGAATACTTGAGCGATGAAAGAATGGTCCGAAAGACAAAGAGCAGCCCGCTGGTTGGGGGGAGGGGGGGTGGGGGTAGGGGGGGGACGTTTCAGGGAAAGGTCACATCCACGTCCTTCCTGTCCTCGTCCTGTCTTTTCGAAGTCAAGAGGAGATCCTTGACAGTTTGTGTTTTGACAGGTCCCAGCCTCGTCCGCCAACCAGTACGTCCCCCTCCAGTCCAGCTGTGAGTGAAATGCTGCTCCGTTACGGTGCTCTTATGGTGTTTTTCTCCCCCCCCTCCCTCCCCCCTGCCAGGTTTTGAAGTGGGTAGAGGAGACGGTTCAGGCCCTGAAGGTCCACCTGCTGTCCTCCAACCATGACAGTGCCCAGGAGAACAAGTGGGAGGTGCCCTTTGACCCCAGCCTCAGAGAGGTCACCGTGTCGCTCAGTGGACCAGCGCCGCAGATCGAGCTCAGAGATCCCTTCGGTAGACCGTGTTCTCTTTCTTTCCACATGAATTAATAATTAACTGTACCAGCAAGCAAGGGAAAGACATGTATTTTACATTGAAAAGACCATTTTTTGTTCTTGTCGTCTTTTCCCAGGTCGTATTGTTGGTGTGGAGCAGGGCCTTACGGAGCTGTTGAACATCCCCAACTCAGCCCGTGTTGTCAACCTCAAGTTCCCTAGACCTGGAGCCTGGAATCTGAAGGTACTAATAGTTTTTACTGATTAGTATAAGCCATCTGATGACAGTAGGGCAACTGAATACTATTGCTTTATTTGTCCAGGTGAGCTGCAGTGGACGCCATACTCTGAGGGTCACAGGAGTCAGCAATCTAGACTTCCGGGCTGGCTTCTCTAGTGTGCCTGTGTCTGAGTTCAACCACACCAGGGAGAGGCCAATAAAAGGTATTGATCTCTGTGTGTGTCTCTCAAAACCTCGTTTGACTGAGATCAAGTGCTTGATGATGGTTCTTTCATCCTCTCTCAGGAGTTCCGGCCCATGTTCTGCTGAAATGTACAGGCCTGAAGCCTCCGGGCCAGCTGAGCCATGTGGAGCTCATGTCAGGTTCGGGCCGCTCCTTACGCACTCTCCCCGTGCCTCTGCCCTCTGACCTGGGCACCCGAGGGCTGTGGAGCCTCCCTGAGTTCCGCACCCCCTCCCAGAGCTTCTTTATCAAGGCGATGGGGAAAGACGAGGAGGGCTACCGCTTCCAGAGGCTGTCCAGTGTCTCCTACACCAACATCGTTCCAGGCAAGACAACCCCCCTCACACGCCTCGCCAAAGCCACTCTGCAGTGTCTCTCGCACATCATCAATCTTTCTTGTGATCCTTGACCTTCATTTCCTCCCTTGCTTAGATCCCCCAGCTGTGAGCATGCCTGATGTGGTGAAGGGCTTCTACATGCAGCCCGCTGCAATCGGCTGCTCAGTGGAGAGTGACATTCCCTATAGGCTAAGATTCACCAGAAGTGGGATTACCCTGGGAGAGGAAAAGTTCTTTCAGTGAGTCTCTCAGCACTCTGTAACACTTGGCTTGCCCTCCTTTGGATGCTACAGCTTCATGCACCCATTACCCGCTGTGAAAAACACTAATTATGTCACTCAGTAGATGTTGTGCACTCTCAGTTAGCAGGTCTGTAAAGCATTAGTGCTGGTTGACTCTGTTGCATTTTATTAGTTCATCTGTCAGGAAGCAGGTATACACAGTCCGTTTTGTGAACGTTACACATCCGATTGTGTCATCTTGAAAAATTAACAAAGCGCCTTTTCTTCCTCGGTGTTGACGCTCTGCTTTGAATTACATTCATGAAGTGAAGCTGACTTGTGGTGAAAACTATTCCCAGTGCGTGTGCCAGAGATATTAATTGCATGTGATGTAAAATAGGATCTCGCTCCTATCGTCATACACCAGCCAACTAACTGAGTTTGTCTTTAAATCAGGAATTCTGCCAAAGCATCATGGGAGATTGCCCATGCCTCAGGTGAGGACGAAGGTCTATATGAGTGCATAGTGCAGAGCAGTGCGGGACAAGGACGCGCCTTGACACAGTTGACTGTTAGAGGTATGCCTCACACACAAACACAAACACAAACACACTCCTCCTCGGTGTCCTCATGCATTCATTCATCACGGTCTTTGTAACGCTTTGAAATACATTCCAGCAATTCTTATCTCAGATTTATGGCTAAAACATTCACTTCATACAAAGCATGCCAGTACAAACATTTGTATTTAGAGTAAACCATTTCTGCACTGTTTGT
Organism: Centroberyx gerrardi; assembly: GCF_048128805.1. NCBI lineage: Eukaryota > Metazoa > Chordata > Actinopteri > Beryciformes > Berycidae > Centroberyx > Centroberyx gerrardi. Next base: position 10,394,288 of record NC_136004.1, read on the forward strand.
TCACTCTGATAGCGCCCTTTTGATGTTTTGGTTGTGTTTCCAATGAGACAGAGCCCCCTCCTGTCCTGAAGGCCCCTGTCAACGTGAGTTCATCGGTGGGAGCCGTGGCTGTGCTGCCCTGCCAGGTGGAAGGCTCCATGCGCCACAATCTGACCTGGCACAGAGCGGGCCGTACCATCCTGGCCCGCACGGGGAGGGTGAAGCTGCTGTCTGACTCGTCCCTTCAGATCAGCGGGGTGCGGCCTCAGGATGCTGGGGAGTACCACTGCGTGGCCACCAACGCCCACGGAGACAGCAGAATCAGTGTGTGGCTTCTCGTCCCAGGTACGGTCGGACCAAACACCGCAGGTCATCTGCTTAAACACTTAGCGCACCGGGGGCCTCATGCCTCCTTCAGGCCTCCATCATCTGGTTTCCATTACTGGCCTAGCCTCCCTGCAGTCGGATCGAGCCACTTCCTCGTCAGAACATGTTTCACATCAGCCAAAATTGATGCGTGTTGAAAATTGCGGCTTCCATCGTGGGCACAGCCTCAGATGTTTGTAATGCATTTCAAAAACAGCCAAACAAAAGGCGAAACATGTCCCCGGCTGTGATCCGCCAGTCATGATGTCAGAACACTCAGTGCTGGTAATTGCATTCTAGCCCAGGCCATCAGAGGTTTACCGTGGCTAAGCCCCCGATAGGAGAGGCATGTTATAAATGACATCATATAGCAGTGACAAGGCTCTGAGTCATCGCCAGTCTTTTTTCCCCTCTGTTTGATTCCGCTGCAGAGGCTCCTTCTGTGGTAGTCAGCCCCCAGAGCCAGGCCTTCTCCCGAGGGGATGAGATCCGCCTCGTCTGCTCAGCGTCCGGCTCTCCCCCTCCCCAGCTCTTCTGGAGCCATGGAAACATGTTCCTCACTAATCGGCCGAGGTAAAGGAACTCTCTGCCCACTCAACACCTCCGGCACAGAGGCCTCAGAGAGTCATTAGATTCCACTTTAACTGCATTCTCGAAATGCACAGTTGCCACATCTTGTTTGCATCACTGGAGATTTACATCTAACAACGTAGAATCTTTTTCCAAACCGCAAGTACTTTGCATGACTCTTTAAATGCGTATTCAAAGAAAATATGTCTCACGCTACCCAAGAATAGCAGGAGGGTTTTGAGATGCATTTCACTGATACATCTGCACATGCAATCATGAAGAATCAACAAACATGAATTCCTCACGGAAGATTTTCTGTCGTCTACTACATGATACAGATTGAGCCTAAACCAACATGGCATTCTGACCATTAGAGGGGCCCTCCCAGAGGATGCTGGGAACTACACATGTCTGGCGACCAACGAGGCTGGGACTGCCTCTCGGTCTGTGTCACTCACTTATGCAGGTAAATCAAGATATGGCTGTAGATTTCAGGTTGAAGGTTTGAGGACATTTGAAGTCTCATTAAACTAAGTTTTTGTGTTATAAATCACTATTTCTCTTGGCATTCATTTTTAGAGTTCCTATCCAAGGACTTTTTATGTGTTGTTGACTATCCTTCAAGAGCATGTGATTAGAATGAATTTGTGAATGATTCCAGTGTCAGTTATGCTTTAGCTTTCAGTAGGACACAGGCAGATGTTGCCACATCTTTCCCTGTCGCACACAATAGGACGTTCTCTCCTTGTGTAGTGACGGCTGACAGTCACGGGCACAAAGTTTGAGTCTGGGTGTCAGTTAGTGGTTGACAGGAACCTCAACGCTGATGGACCGTGGCAGCCTCTCCCTGGGGGCTGCCAGTATTATACACACTTTAGTCCCTGAATGTCATTTTTAACAACACTGATCTGTCAAGACAGCAAGAGCCTGGTAAGATACATCATCTCATCCTCTCAGCTCAGCTGTCTCCCTGCTCCAAAAGCATCTATCCCGGCTCTGTTGACACACAAAGTGTGCGAAATGTCAGCTTTGCTTCTATATTTACCTCAGGTCTATGCTGCAGCCCAGTTTAAACTTACATTACTTTACTATTATTGCCTCACATACAGTAGCATTGTGTGCAAGTCTGGCAATCTGGTATTTAGACATCTTTTAAAAATGTTAATTAGTTGAACTCTATCTTGTCTTCCTTTTCCTTCCTCCAGAGTTACCTATTATAACAGTGGTGCAACAGGTTGTGCGTGTGGCTATTGGAGGTGATGCTACTCTGCAGTGTCAAGCCACAGGTGTCCCCCCTCCCCTTGTCCAATGGTACAAAGGTAAATGATGGTCAAACGACTTACACACATTAAAAGTAATGACAAAAATCGCCATATTAGAGACCAACAGGTGTATTTTGTATGTGTGCGTGTGTGTGCGTGTGTGTGTGTGTGTGTGTGTGTGTATGTATTTTCAGGTGATCTGGAGGTGGGCTCCGCTCCTTTTGCTGAGCAGGATGTATACCGGGGGTCCCTGCAGATTCGAGGGGTCCAGGAGATGGATGCTGGAGAGTATCGCTGTGTGGCCAGCAGCCCTGCTGGATCCTCCTCTGGCTCTGTCATCCTGGAGGTCGGAGGTGAGAGGCAGCTGCATGACAGTAAGGTTACGAGTAGACACAGCATAAGGCGTCATGTCTCCTTGCATATTTCAGTGTTTTGCATTCACATAGAGCTTATTTTTCTTTCACATTTCAATTCACGTTACAAATAAAACTTCTCCTTTTACTTCTCACAGCGGGGCCATTGTTCTCTGAGGCGCCAGTTGACATGACAGCTAATGTAGGGGAGAATATCACGCTCCCTTGTGTTGCCCGAGGTTTCCCACTGCCAACTGTGACCTGGCGCAGGCAGGACGGCCGACAGATCCTTACTAGGGCAGACAGCCACAGTAGAACAATGCAGCTGGAGAATGGACATCTTCTAATCCAGAGTGAGTTATCCCTCAAACACGATCACAACAGCTTCGGTCCGCACAGGAGCCTTATACAGCTTAATGGTTGCCTTGCACATCTGACTGGCATGACTGAAATTCTCTGAGTGATTATATATAGAAGAGGTGCAGCCCCTCATATCAGATTCAGTGAACGTTTTCTTAAGAGAGGGGATGCAACAGGAGACCATTGGCGCCGGTAAAGCAATATAGTATTTGAATAGCTCTATTTCAAAACACTGTATATCCATTCTGCGAAAAACAAATCCTTATGTGAGGTTCATCTCTAAAATAGGGGGGATCTGGTTCTGGTCTGTAAAACTGTTCTCCCGACTTAAGTTTCCCAGTCTCCTTTAAAAAGTGCTGTACATCACTTTAATACTATGCTATGCAATCATTTCGCAAGAGTAGGTGTCCCTTTGTTCAAATGGTTGATATTTAATTTTTGAATGAAACTGTTCATTTCTGCTTCAGTGGAGAAAAGGAGGCGGTATAGGCTTCCATTCAAATCAGGGTGAAGTCAGTTTCAGCTGTGAACTCTGGAAGCCTTTCAGCCTACAATATGACTAATCTTGGCCACTGACGGAGACCTTTTGTGCTCCTCAGACTAAATGTTTATAGTGTGCGTAATATTATATTGGAGAAGTATTTGCACGGACTGCTGAAGTGGACCGCTTCCATCACTGCTCCCATGTGTGGCTGCCATCTGACCTAATTAGCTCAATCTGTTGCATATGGCATCGTTTTTACCTGCCATTGTTTGAGATTGCGTCAATCGGTATTGTGTCACACTCTGTTCCTCACTTTTTACTTTAATGCTTACATGACTTGTCATTGCCTATTTAAACATAGGCTTGACTATCTAAACACGAGAATTGAATCATATGTTGATTTTCCAACATATGATCTCCAGAGAATTTACTAAGTGGGACATGTGTGTCAGCAGGCCGACAGCTGAGCCAAACCCATTAATCCCATTATGTTCTATTTTTAACTCTAATTACAGGGCAGTCAGACCAATAATACCACTCATTATTGAGAATGACATATCTGTTGTTAGCATGCACTTGTCATCCATTCTAGATAATCACGTTCCTTTCCCAATGAATAGATAGTGTCTATGCTTATTTCAACTTTATAGGGTGTGATATGTGTGTAAATCGGTTTTCTCTGTGCTGTTTGACTGTGTGTTTGACTGCAGGTGTCTGGCTGGATGATGAAGGACTGTACATCTGTGAGGCCAAGAACCAGTTTGGAACTGTCAAAACGGAGGCCAGAGTTAGTGTCACTGGACTGGGTAGGCTTGTCTAGTCTGTCTTTTTTCTCTGCACCAGCACATTTACTAGAAACAATGGCAGCAACCCCAAAGCTGTCTGTAGCCATAAAATAGTTTCAAGTTCTCCGGCAGCTGCTTAGTATTTACAGTATCTCTTTTCATGCAATGATATCCCTGCGTCTGTCTGCAGAGCCCCCTCTCTTGGCCCACGGCGCCCCAGTCATCACCGCTGGGATTGGTCAGTCCCTGAGTATTCCTTGCATGCTATTGGACGGAATACCTCTTCCGGAAAGACACTGGTCCCAAAATGGAAAACCTGTAAGATTGAGCAGTACTAAACACTCATGCATGTCCGTCACATAGATAATCTTTCTGTTATTGTTTGACAGTTAGACCTTTCCTCTTCATAGGTGCAGCTGAATGGGAGAACCTTCCTGAGGAGTGATGGCAGCCTGTACATTGAAAGAGCCGCCCCAAAGGATGCTGGGACATACGTCTGCACCGCGGTGAATGTAGCGGGCACCATGAACATCACGGTCAGCCTGGAGGTCCATGGTGAGAGCGCATGTGTAGTCCCAACTCCCTAGAGAGTTTTCTGCATGCTAGAGACACCGGCCCATCGAGACAGTCGGTTCAAGAATGTGCTGACTCAGCGTGGAAAACAACAGCATGTCAAGTGACTTGACCACCTGCTGTCATGGTAGTGAGAGGGTTCCATGTACCGCATGCTTTGATGAATGGGGTCATTCTGTTCATGGGCCCGTAATGACAGACAGGCCAGATTACGGTTCATCATCAGTTTGTAATGAAGAAATGCCTTGAACACTGACGCTGCTGACTAGCTAAGGCCGGTGATAATTCTATGGGCCCGCTTGTTCATGGCCAGTCAGACAGCTGTATTTTGTGACCTACTTCTTCCACAGTGCCCCCTGAGATCAACGCTGGTCCGTACCACTACATAGCCAACGAGGGCGTAGCCATCACACTATCATGTGAGGCCAGCGGAGTTCCCAAGCCAACTGTTGTCTGGTCCAAGGTAGGATGTCACGCTTGCAGTCCAAATCCACTTTTCTTAATGACTGTTTTGGCCGCATCCCATGAATCTATGCATGACTAATGGATTAGTTCTGATTCACAACACAATTTAGTGAGGATCACATTTGGCATCCATTTATCTTAAGATGAATCTCCATGAAGACATTATAAATCATTTTAGAAATAATAGCGATATTGTGCGGGCTACAGTCGAAAACAAAGGCAAACAGCAACGTACAGTCCCGCCACGATAATGGTGATCTGGTAGTTTTGTAAAGGTGAAGCCATCCAGTCATTGCTAAGTGGGCTAGGAAAACTCTAATCACTACTAACATAATGATTCGGAGTAGTCATCTTCATCCAATAATGCTTTTTTGATTGGTGGAGAATGAGGAATGGAGAATACCATCTTGGGATGTCATTTTGGACTATAATGACATGTTGTGCCCACCTGGAATAAAAAAAGATGGGCCAGATCATCGAGAGTTGTCACTGCATGTGTCATACTGCAGTTCTGCCTAGCTGTATATGACACTGACTACTCCTGGTTCGGGAATAGTGTCTTCTAGAACGAAAACAGCCCCATCAACAGTGCAGGCGTGGTCACTGGATTGTTTGAAGAGCATGATAGCAATGTTAGGCACAATCAAATGCCTTTTCTACAAGCAGATGTGATCCCAAATGACCATTTATAGAGGAGTATGAAAAGGATTTATCCACCACCATCATAAAGGTTAAAATTATTATGGTATTAGTGAAAACCATGCCAGAAAAACCAGCCCAGACCATGACAGAGCCAGCATTACTGAGTGAGGTCTACATGCTGTTGTTTCCTCAGCCTTTACCCTACAAATTATTGAACTAAGCCAGGGAGGATTTTTTCCCCCTGCCTTTTTTCCAAGCATTTTCAGATAAGTGCTCTAGAGTCAAGTACATTTCTATTCATGTCAGATAAAAGTGAATCTGCAAAAGCAATTTTGTGTTCAAAGGAAGCGTGTGTGTGTAGCAGGATGCATTCCCATGTGTGTCGGAGAGAGAGAGACAGTTCGGGGGGAGGGGCTCTGTAATTATACTAGGCATCAAAGGTTTTGGGCTTTAAACCTTAAGCTCAGTTTAGTGTCCCTGTGCTGTTGTGTGCAGCACTTTAATATAATTCTGGTCTCATGCCTGCTGTGCCCCCAGGGGAGACAGCCCTTACCCAGGGAGCGCGCCTCTCCTCAGTCCGACCCCGACGGACACCTCCGCATCCTCCGCCCCACCGCCGAGGACGCGGGCATCTACATCTGCACCGCCACCAGCCCTGTGGGCTACACCAGCCGAGAGATCCAGCTCAGTGTCAACAGTGAGGCAAATAAATATTCAGCCGCATTCACCCAAACACAGCAGTCTTTTCCAGTGTTTGGCATAACAATGACCGACCTTTGTCTATACCTGAGGTTTCTGAGTCAAAATTTCCCCGCTTTTGAAATGTGTAGCAGAATGACCAAAGAGCCTGCATGATGTGGTTACAACTGGTTCCCCTCTCCCCAGCCATGCCCAAGATAATGGGTGTGAGCGGCCATGACAACACAGTGAAGATGGCTGCCGAAGTGGGGACAGAGGTCATCCTGCCTTGTGAGGTCCAAGGCAGCCCCTCTCCCTCAGTCACATGGAGCAGAAACGGGCAGCCCATCCCTCCCGTCACAGCCTGGTAAGAGGAACTCTCTTCTCACAGTGTAGCAATGATGCAGTAAAATAGGTAAACAGTCAACAAAGGACAAAGTTCTTACCATACCTTACCTCTGACTTCACTAACCCCCTCCTTTTTACAAGGGACTCTTGATTGAAGCCGGCTGCCGTCCAAAGCCGCTGTTAACGGTTGGCGTTCATTTAGTGGAGCTTTTTTAAAGGAGGCAGGCAGGCAGAGGCAGCGAAAGCAGCAGTCTGACGTAGAGCTGTGTGCGGGCTTTACTGTTGGCTAAACTGAGGAGGAACATCTGGTCCCACATGGCTCGCTGCTTCCCCGGCTCTCTAGTGTGGTCACTCTGGGTGCAGACAGGCGGGCCGACTCGGGACACAGACGGGATAGATGACAGACGGACCCTCTGGGCCAGACACCAGACTGAATGCTTTTTGGGTAGATAGAAGATGACGGAGGGGGCTGAAAGCTGCGGTGGTGACTGAGTCAGATATGCTCGTGTGGGGGCCAGGAAGGAGGAAATGCGGGGGAGGGACGTGCCAGGAAGAAGGGAGGAAAACTGACTGACAGAGGAAGAGATACAAGTCCTGTCTGCCTGATGTTCGGATTCCCTGGGGTGCTTCAGCCATAAAACAACATGCTGACTCTTTACTAGTCCTGTCTGATGAGAATAACACATCTCTGTGAACAACCCCCACATCAGCCCGACGCTTTACATATACAGGACCTGCGGAAACTGGCAAGCTGTGCAAAGGGAGATTCATTCTCTCCAGCTATGAATAGGTTAGCTACTCCCCATACATCTTCTAGGTCAGACGGAATGACCAGGGGGCGCTGATTGTTGAAATAACTCAATCAGTGGGTGACCAGAGTTCTGCCATAGCCATGCATCTTGCCCAGCACTGCAGAGAGAGAGAGAGAGAGAGGGAGAGAGAAAGAGAGAGAGAGACCTAGAGATACAGAAAAGCAAGACAGAGAGCTAGCCCACACTGGGTCAGCAGATCTGTTCAAACTAGGCCTACCCCGATGAGGCCAATTTGTCCCAGTTAGCCTTTGTGTCAGACTGTGTGCACAGATGACTTGACACCAATGTGGGGAGTGATGGGGGGTAGATGGATAGGCGAGAGGGGAGGCTCACTTCATGTGTGCTAGAGCTTGTGTCAGTCTGCACCAAGGTAGTGCCGAGCGACGCCGCTGCCTCAGCACAGATTGACCACTGCACATGCAGTCATTTGGTTCCAATGATGGATGTTCCTGAGGCTGTTTCAGGAGGTGGGGGAGAGGCATTAAGCCACATGTGCAGTTGAAATAGAGAGCTCTTTGTGCTTCCAGCTCGCTTCCACTTAAATGAACATGTTATTGTTATAATTCAGTTGCTTAGCAGACGCACTTATCTAAGGATAAATCATGGAGGTGTGTTTATATTTGTGCACATTATGCATTTATACAGCTGGATAGCTTCTGGTGCAGTTCAAGTTATGGCTACTCAAGACCTTGAAGTTCAGCACAGAAACAAATATTTTACTTGCATATGACTTTTTTTTTTTTTTTTTGACAATTGTTGTACACTGGTCACACAAACAACCCTTTAAAATTGCTGACCTAGATTTAACTACATTTATTTTTTGCTTCAAACCCCAAATCCAGGATTTTTTATGTGTCCATCCATGGATTCGTCAAGGGTAGAACTTTCTTATGACAAATAAACTCTGAAACTTTTAGATTTGGCCGTAACTCAAAACACAGATCCATTTTGCTCCATTGCATCCAAGCAATGCAGATGTAAAGATACCATCTACAGCTTTACAATGTATATCAACTCATGTATACCTGTCACATACTAAGTATCTTAATCCAACAAAATAAACCTAAACAACACTGAAAATGGGGCCAAAGTCATGTCACAGGCGGCACTATACTGTATTTTGGATTAGATCTTTGATGAATTATTTAGGTTTGGTAAGACTTTATCATTTTTTTACTTCCACGCTACTAGTTCATCAACAGCCAGCCTCTGGCATTTGCTGCACTGGGAATTTACAGTCTCTGACGGTGAACAGGCTTTTTTCATCAACTCATCTATTAATAATTGCAAATAGGCAAAATAGCTTTTTGAAAATTGTCCCCACACCAAATATTATCAGGGTTCAAAGTATGTATTAGTGAAATTAGTATGAGTAACATTTTTAGACCACTTCAAAACACACCTACTCCCAACACATAAAGGAGGCTGTGGCTCTTCAGTGACTCATGAAGTGTTGTGTTTTCTCCATCTCTTCACCCTTGACCCCTAACCACTCCCCAGGTTCACTGTTTTGCCTTCAGGCTCCCTGAAGATCACTGATGTGCGCCTGATTGATAGTAAACTTTACACCTGCACTGCAGCAAACCCAGCAGGCAACGTGTCCCTAAGCTACAATTTACACATTCAAGGTAACTCCATGGGGCTCCGTTAGAACGTTGAACTCCTCAGAAACCTTTTAACTTTCCTTTTCAAGATGCTGTCATGTTGATAGATTCTATGAGGATACATCACTTCCAAAATATGCAAAATATGTTTGCTAAATAGGTAAACAGATATGGTGAGACATGTATTTTGGGTTTGTGTTTGTCTTCAGCTAAGCCTAGGATTCAGGCAGCACCTTCCCTGCTGAAAGCCCTGATTGGCCAAACGGTGACTCTGCCCTGTGTGGTCCAGGGGGAGCCCAGCCCCGAGGTCAGTTGGTCCCACAATGGACTCCCTGTTGGGGTCAGAGACACTGCGGCCCTCAGGATCCAGCAGGTCAGCCTTGCTGACCAGGGCACTTACCAATGTGTGGCCAAGAACAATGCTGGACAGGACACCTTGGAGATCAAACTGGAAGTTCTTGGTGAATATCTGCAGTTCCAGCCTAACCCTAACCCTCCAACCCTGTTTATTAACCATGAGAATAAGTGGAAAGTGAATAAAATGCTGCAAACATGTATATAGTGAACTACGCTTGTATCTTAAGATCTATTTAAATGACCTTTTCCTGGTACAGGCACTTTGAGCATTTAGACATAAATGTACTGTGTCCCAGTTTTAGGCTGTGGTCTTTAGAGGTGCATTCTCCTGAGGAAGCTCCACACTGCCAGAGGACAAGCAGTCCTTTAAACCACTCTCAATCTGGCAGCATAAGGGGTCAGCCTGGCTGTGGGTGTTGGAGGTTGATTGAGGTGCTCTCTGACCCTCAAAGGTCAATCTGTTTGCCAAGGGATTGGTCGGAGGAAGTCTGAACTTAAGGTTAACGAGAGAGTGGGGGGCACAGAAGTCAGGAACCGTGAGTCACGTTGTCAGTACAAATAGGGCTTCATTTTAACCCCTAACCTCACAGATTAACCTTTTCACTAATGCTTAGCCTGAGGTTGGTATTTACTGTAGTTAGACAAGCTTGATTTAAGCGTGCCAGAGAGAGGTCTCAAATCTTACATCTATAGACTCGCGGACGCCCTGAGGGATTCTTCACTTGCTTCTTTATCTACATTGGAGCATCCGCTGTTACACAACCTGTTTGACTAATCCTTATTCCAGTTTTAATTTGATGTTCACTGTATCAGCTGCCTTTACACTTTCACCTGGCAGTTAACATCTTTTTCTGTCCTCACAGAGGCCCCATCCTTCGCAGAGCCTGGAGATGCCATCATGGAGAAAGTAGCCAACAGCAAGGTCGTCATCCCTTGCCCTGCTGAAGGTACGAAATGATTCACAGATGAGTCAGCCCTGGACTGACAGACAAGGATAGGGCAATGAAAAGGCCTGGCATTTAGAAAAGACACAATTTACAGAGTGCGATAAAACTAAATGGTTGCAGTGGTTCATTTTCTCAGGTTACACTTTCTTTATTGCCGGAGCAAATTTGAAACGTACTTCAAATGTCGGACAGATATGTGTATTTGTGCACTATCAAAGGAATGCTCCGCTGTCACCGTAGACTTTCAGTTGTCAAACCGGAAAAATGGATTCAATATCCTCGCCATCTTAAAAAAGCGCACTTTCTTCCTATCGCACCACCCAGAGACACAATGTTGTCGTACTTATTTTACCATCTCTGAGAACAAGGTAGCAGCACCCTGGAGGGATGGGACTGCTTGCTATTTCATCAAAAAGATAGAAGAGTGTTGGTGTATATCTGTGGATGCATCGATTGATACTTGCGCGCGTGTGTGATTTGGTTCCTAAGTTACAATCTATGGATTGACTGGTCTGACAGGCCGTGCAAACAGGTATTGTTTATATGGAAGCATGCCATGGTAACAGACTATGTTATGTGTGAGAAGGTGAGGGCTGGGACTAATGTGGAGCAACAGCTGGAACATCAGTCTGCCTACTGCCTCGGCGAGCCACATCTGCTTTCCTCTGCGACACGGCCTGCTGGGAGAGGAATCCTAATTACAGGCTGCTGCTGGCAGATAATGGACAGAGATGTCTGAGGTGCACCATGGAGCACAGGAAGAGGAAGATGAGTTACAATAGCCCTCCCTCTGTCCAAGTCGTACAGGCAGGCAGGCTAGCTGGGAGACTGTACCAGCCAGGCCCCTTCAGAGGGCTCACACAGGGATGCTTGAAGCTCTTGACACCCCCAGAGAAGCAGCCAGCACCAGCAAATAAGGGTTCCCTCATGGACTGCTGCTGCTGTATGGGGGAGATACAAAGCCGTCTCTGCCAGAAGGATATTATTAATTTACAAATGAGAACATTGCATTTGGGAGAGGTAATTATTTAAGAAACACATGGAAGAGATAGACTTCGTCAGCCCCGGCAAATAAATTCAAAGTCTTCTAATGAGATCTGTTAACATCTAAAGCAGAACATCTGTACACATTTCCTCCCAGCAATGAGATAATGAATTTGCTTCAGAGCGCCTAAACTGTAAACATGTGTTCACAGAGGGGCTGGATGATAACATCACCTTCGCTTCTCCTGCATCTCCTGTGTTTAGTATTTTTTGGATTGGGGATGGACGGTGTGTTTGGTTTCCACTCCGTCCTCTGCGGCGTTTGGATATGTAACACCTCTGTAAATAGACAGAGCCATGGCATTCGGATCGCTCCTCTGCGTTGCTCTTTCATTGCGACTTGCTGCACAGGACAGTCTTGCTGTGGCTCTGTCCCTCTTGTCCTGGGATTTGGCTCTGTGGGGTACAAGATCTGCACCTCTGCCTTTTCCCTTTCTCCCATTCCATCCTTCTCTTCTCCCCCATTTCCAGCTCCTTTCCGCACAGTAATCCCCAAAACACATCTGTTTTAGGCGCCTGAGTGTATGCACCGGCGCCTTTGAACTGCCTGTCCAACCACTCCTATTCTTACTGCTCAAGACCCTCACCTCAGTTTCCGGTGATAAATCTCGATGTTAGCATTTTAAATCTCACATCTACCCAGTATATTGTGTCTTGCTTTTTTTTATGTGACTCTGACCTTGAAGTCTTGAGCTTGCGGGCTGAGAGGACTCTCTAACCACTTTGGCAAGGTTTCCCCCGCTGTCCCGCTGTCCAACAGATAAATGTAGAGCCTGTTTTTTCTAGTCTGGGCCGCTTGCCCATTAACTTTTCCTGTAGAGAAGCACGGAGATGGAGGTAAGTTTTCTTTCTGTCAGACATGATCGATAAAGTTTAATTTAAAACCTTACCTCACTCCGAACCCCTTCTCGTCTCCCCCTCTGCAGGGTCACCACCTCCCAAAGTACGGTGGTTCAAGAATGGCCTGGAGATACAACCCGACCAATCAGAGCTTTCTCTGGCCGGGGACGGATCTCTTGTGATTAGCGCAGCATCTGCCAGTAACAGTGGGGACTTCAAATGTGTGGCGAGCAATGATGCAGGCTCTGTTGAGAGAAAGACCAGGTTGAAAGTGAATGGTGAGACTTCATTTAATCTATGTTTTTTTCACCTAACAGCAATAGCTACAAATGATGCATTGCACTGTGAAATGTCTGCTAGTGGAAACTAACAAATCTTTCCTCTTTTTCCTGTACCGCTCTAGTTCCCCCTGAGATCCAAGAAGATGGCCAGCCCCTGAACCTCACTGTCACCTTGAAGCAGCCTCTCACTCTCGGCTGTGATGCCTTTGGGATCCCCTCTCCATCAATCACCTGGACTAAAGATGATCAACCTGTGAGTTTCAAGGGGAAATACGTCAAACTTGTATACATGTTTATATTTCTTGATGATATCTAGCTGTACAATGCCACCAAGTGGTCGCCAAGCTAATTACAGTGTAACACTAGGGAATCGCTATTTTGGATTGTGTCTAGGTGGACAGTCCTGGAGTATATCTGCAGAATGGGAAAAGACTACTGAGAATCTACAGAGTTCAGTCAGAGCATGCAGGCCAATTTGCCTGCACAGCCCACAACTCAGCTGGAGAGGCCCGGAGACAATATAACATAGTGGTGCAAGGTGAGCTCGTAAACACTTCCAGTAACGTTAAGTAAACTATCCAGTGTATGTCCTTTGTATATTTTCCTTTGTTCATCTGGTGTTTGTGTGTCCTGTCACAGCTCCACCGGTGATCTCAGGAACGTCCCGGCTGCAGGAGGTAGCTGTGGTATTGGGCCAGGAGGTGGAGTTCCAGTGCCGGGTCAGCGGGCGTCCAGCGCCCAGAGTGGAGTGGAGCCGCGATGGAGAGTAAGCATAAGGACTCTGTTCACGTGACATTCACCATGACACATAGAATGTCTTAACCACTGTATTGATTTGATCCACCATTCCCTCCTCTCTACAGGGTTCTGTCCCGCGATGGAGACCCTCATGTGGAGTTTCTGGAAGATGGCCAGGTGTTGAAGGTGAAGTCAGTAAGACTGAGGGACCAGGGAATTTACCAGTGTCTGGCCAGCAACAACGCAGGGACTCAGATGCGCCAGTTCAGACTCACTGTGCAAGGTTAAGCCCTCTACCATGATTTCCCCTGAAATAATTTGACTAACATCAAATATAGGCATCACAGTGACTCAGTGGGCTAAGGCACCAACCATGCACTCACAACATCATGGGTTTAAATCCAATAAGAATATATATTTAAAAGATGACATTAAAAGTTTGAGGGGTATTGAGTATCTATGACCTTTATTGACCAGTATCGGTGAAAAGTAGGAATTGCAACAACATCACTAGAACTGATCTCCTCCTACACAAGTCCCTGGTAAAGCCTCTACCCTCCTCCCCCACCCCACCTCTCCTGTGCCTGTGAATTATAGTATCCTGTAATTCACACAAACAATAAAGTCACATTTTCACAATATGCATGAGCAAGCAAGCTAATTAGAGCAACGATCCAACAGAAACGTCTAGTGAAGAGGTAATATATCACAATGTAAAAAGTCTTGCAATACCGTTGCTCCCTTGTAGCCGTTCTCCATTATTGAGTAGTTGAAAATGCAAGTAGGTGGTGGGTGGGTGGAGTTATGTTTTTTTTGTGTTTTTGAGCTTTATAGGTGCTTTGGTGGAGGGTTGGGGGTATGCATGATGCATGAACAAGTGTTACGAACCAACCAACACACAGAGCCCGACTCCTCCCGAGCACCTAACTCTATCAACCCCCTGCAGATATATTATGGTCATTTTGCGCTATGGAACAGTGAAAATCATATTGCCCTCCTCCTCCCTCTCTCTCTCTTTTCAGCTCCCCCCACCATCAGGGGCCCCAGTGAGACCTCTGAGGTGTCGGTGGTGCTGGGTTTCCCCACAGTCCTGCCCTGTGATGTGGAGGGCTCTCCCATACCCAGCATCACCTGGCTGAAGGACAACCAGCCCATCGTGTCCAGCGCCCAGCTGACCTACACCCGCGGTGGGCAGGCTCTGCGACTGGGCTCGGCACAGGGAGACAGCGCCGGCCTCTATACCTGCAGGGCCACCAGCCCAGCTGGCACCGCCATCAAACACTATTCCCTGAGCGTCCTGGGTAAGAGATATGCCCCGGTCTGCTTTTATCTGATGTACACCACTTACACATTATCCTTTACTGTTATGTCATTTTTCCCCTCTCTCCAGTCCCGCCACAGATAGAAGGAGACTCTACATCCTTGACTTTTGGTGGCCGGGAAGAGAAAGTACGGATCAACGGCACTTTAACTCTATCCTGCCTGGCCAAAGGTTTCCCTGAACCCAAGACCCAATGGTTCAAAGATGGACAGGTTGGTGTGTGATCCTAAGCTTTGTATCACCTGTATCAACAACTGCTGCAAACATGAGGGTAGAGTCAAGTCAAATATATTTTTAAAGTGCTATTGAAATTATTGAAATAGGAACTGTAGGAACTGCAGTACAGTCAGAACTTGTATCTGCCTGCACAGGACTCCATTGAGTTATGGTGGCCTATAATTGACACAAATAAGAAAGTCACATTTTCAGAGATGAGTAAGCTAGCTAAATACAGCAGAGATCCAACAGAAACATCTAGTGAAGAGGTAATATATCATGATGCAGAATACTGTAATAATAGTAAAACCTGGTGAAGTAATAGTTGAATCATTGGTACTGATCAACAAACCTATCAACCCCTTGCAGGTATATTATGCTGATTTTGTGCAATGGGGCAGTAAAATCTTCACAAAGTGCTTCACAGAAAATGAGAATATTTTATCACCTAACTGGTTTCTTGTTTAGCTGCTGAGTGGAAACATCCATGCTGGTATTCGAGAGAGTGGCCACATCCTCCACATAGAGAATGCCATGCTGTCCCATGAGGGGCAGTACACCTGTGTGGTCACCAACTCTGCAGGAGAGGACAAGAGAGACTTTCATGTCACCATTCAGGGTGTGTTACCAGTCAGTGTTCAATTAAATCAGCTTCCTTGGGATCATTACTCAATTTACTCAGTTCAAAATATAAATCCAAACTTCTAATCTCATGATAGAGCCTTCATTCTCTAGAATTTCCTCATAGACTTTTTTAAGGTAAAAAAAATGTCGTTTTTGAATCAGTTTTTGAAAGTGAATTGACTCATACTTACTATTGCTTCGCTAGTTCCTCCAATCTTCCACCGGGTGAATAACAGGGAAGCAGCCTGGGGTCTGGGAGAGGAGGACGAGGATAACAATGAAGACATGACAGAAAAGAGGGACGTGGTCCTGGGCCATCCCATCAGCCTGTCCTGCGAGAGTAACGCCATCCCCCCGCCGAAGCTCAGCTGGTACAGAGAGGGACGTAAACTTACCACCGCTGATGGAGTGGTGCTGCTTCCAGGTCAGGGCTAATTAACCCAGGGCAATTAAACCAGAAATGCTGTTGTTTTGTGCCGATGGGGCATCATATGTGCATGGATGAATTGATTATTGTGTTGATTTGTCCTCTTAGGTGGACAGGTGCTACAGATCCCCCGAGTGCAGAAAGAAGATGCTGGAAAGTACACATGTCAGGCTGTCAATGAGGCAGGGGAGGACCGTATGCACTTTGAACTGGAGGTCCTGGGTGAGCATGTACATTTTGCATGTGCAGTTTAAATGTAGTGTGCATTAGAAATTGAATATGATGAAAATTTCTGAAGATGATGACTGTTGTATTTTACCTCCTCAGTCCCTCCTGTGATCATGGGGGCGTCAGAGGAGTTCATGGAGGAAATAGGAGCGGTGGTCAACAGCACCGTGGTTCTCCACTGTGATGTGACGGGTCAACCAGCACCCGCCATCTCTTGGCTGCGGGACAGGCAGCCAGTCCACACAGACACACAGCACCACATCAGTGAGGACGGGACACAACTCCAGGTTAGTCGGTGTTAGACTCAAATACCACAGTGTGAAGACACCAACTGTAACACATGTTGTGTTGTTGTTGAGGAATATAACCCCCTCACCCCCTTCCATCTTTCAGCTCCTCAGTGTCCAGGTGTCCGACATGGCTGGGTACCTGTGCGTAGCCGAGAACAAGGTCGGGGCAGTTGAGAAACTCTTCAGTCTGACAGTGCAAGGTGAGAGAAGCACAAACCTCAAAATGCTTATACCACTACCTCCATACAATTCCCTGAGGTAATCATAAGGACCTTGATACTTCTTCATGGTGTTATTTTGTTAAAACAAGTGGATGTTCTTTTGGGAGGACAGGCACACTGACTAATGCCTTGTAAGTGTGTAATAAAACCATTTTCTTCTCCTCCAGTGCCTCCTAGGGTAATTGGCCAGAAGGAGGAGGAGGTTAGTGTGATCGAGGGCCACATGGTGTCCTTGCTGTGTGACGTCCAGGCCTACCCTCCACCTGAGATCACCTGGACCAGAGATGGCCAGGTCCTCCAGTTCAGCACCGGCATCCAAATCCTCCCAGGTCAGATCTAGGCCATCCCCAATACCCAATACCCAATACCCCATTGTTTCTGACATCCTCTGAACTTTGACCAGAACATAACAGGACCGTTTCCTTTGTTTCGATTGAGTTATGGCACAGATATTACATTTTACAGTATCTTTTTATTGTTGTTTAATACTATAGGCGGCCAGATGCTGCAGTTGCCCCGGGCAAGAGTGGAGGATGCAGGACAATATGTGTGCACAGCCACCAACTCAGCTGGCCAGGACCAGAAGAGCCTCCTGCTCAGTGTTTACGGTGAGAAAACACACACAGTGATCTCATCTGCACAAGTCAGCAATGTGTACAGATGATCAAATCTCAAAACATCGCCAAGGAAAAACTTATATCATCTAATGAACAACACACCTGGAGGCAACCCAGTACCTAGGTCTGTTCACCACAAACCAGCTGTAACAGTGGATAGTTGAGGAGTGAATCATAGTAATTATAAATGAATCACGCTGAGGTCATGCCTTCTTTGAATGTATAAACCAACAGTGTTGCCTACCCTGAAGCCCCGTCTCGACTCAGAGTCAGAGGTGGTGACCCCTCAGGTGGGCTCCTCTGTCACCCTGCGCTGCGAGGCCCGGGGCGCTCCTGAGCCCGAGGTCACATGGTACAAGAACGGGCTGCAGCTGGCTCCAGGGAACGGGCTGAAGATGGATCATCACCAGCTGGAGATCATAGGAGTTCAGGTCACTTGTTTATTTTTTTATTTTAATATTTGCAGGCTTTAGAAGTGACTGCAATAGTGTGTCTTTTGCTAACGTTCCTTTCTGGTCCCTAGGTGGCGGATGGTGGCACCTACACCTGCAAAGTATCCAATGTGGCTGGACAGGTGGACAGGACATTCAGGTTGACGGTTCATGGTGAGAATGCCTCTACTGTGTTCTCACGTACAGTGACGCTATCACAACTGCCTCCAATATGTAGTAATGAGATATATATTTTTTTAATCATAGCATTATTAACTTCCACAGTTCCCCCTGTCCTGGACGGGCCTCTCCAGGAGTCCCTAATCCAGACCCTGGGCTCCCATGTTACCCTGCTGTGTGAGGCCTCAGGGGTTCCTGTGCCCAGCATCACCTGGCTCAAGGATGGCACCCCTATTGGTGAGAGGAAGGGAATGATTGGGGACTAATATGTATTTGCCATGTGTGAAAGCTGGTGTAACTGGATATGTTTGCTTTCCAGAGAGCAGTCTGCAGTGGCATTGGTCGGTTCGAGGCAACAGGCTGGAGCTGGGGCCTCTCACTCTGTCTCATGCTGGGACGTACACCTGTATGGCCAAGAACGGCGAGGGAGTAACACAGAAAGACTACACGCTCACAGTGCAGGGTAAAAAAGTTATTTGCAATCTGAGCAATAACAGGTACACACAACCTGCAAATTATGCATCTATGGGCAAATTAATTTGAGTAGTATTTAATAGTAATCTTTTCCCATGGTACTGACTTCTCAGTATCGCCCACCATCCTGGACTCCGGCCACCCATCTGACCTGAGTGCTCCCATGGGAGAGGAGCTGACCCTAGAGTGCAGAGCGACTGGTATCCCCACACCCCAACTCAGCTGGCTGAAGGACGGAGTGACTCTAGAGGGATCAGACACCCAGCACATAGAGTAATTCTCTCTCATTCAGAGTCCCCACTTTCTGCTTGGCCAGTAAATGCATATATCACTGGATGATTATAGTAGTAATCATAATATACTTTATTTATGTTGCACCTTTCGTACATAGACTGCAGCTCAAGGTGATTTACAAACAGCACTAGGATGGATACAGAGACAGAAAGAACACAGCAGAGAAACAACATTAAGAGCAATGATTGGCAAGAAACAAATAAATAAGAGTAGCTTTGTGGCTTTGCAGCAGCTTATACGCTCAATGCAACTACAGCATCAGCCAGAGAGAGCAAGAGAGAAATGAGCATGTTTGTGTGTGTGTGCATGTGCGTGTGTGTGTATGTGGGTGAGGGATGGTGATGGGATAGGAACCCTGGTTGGACAAATTGAGCCTGGTTCGGGTTAGGGGCAAAGGATAATGTAATATAATAATGTGAGATAATAATGTGTCCTGTGTATTTGACATTCGGCAGTATAACCCCAGATGGCAGCACCTTAACCTTACTGAGGCTGAGTCCTGAGGATTCTGGGACATACACCTGTCTGGCTGTCAGCCCTGCTGGCCAGGAGAGCAAAATCTACACCCTGTTTGTACTAGGTCAGTTTAAATGTTTAGTGCTGTTTCTGAGTAGCTTTCAAGTGTCTGAGATGATTTGATTTTGATTCAATATGATTTTTCACAGTCCCACCATCTATCTCTGGTGAGACCACTGCCCCCAGAGAGGTGCAGACCACGCAGGACAGCGTCGTGACCCTGGAGTGCCAGGCAGCAGGGAACCCTCCACCCCAGATCAGCTGGCTGAAGAATGGGCGTCCCCTGCTCCTCTCTCCCCGTACACGCCTCCTCTCTGGTGACTCTGTGCTCAGGTCAGTTAAGATATAAAAAACCTGATCATTCATAAAGAGGGTGATGTTTCCAGAGTTGTTCAACTGAGGTGATGTTGAGTGTGTTTCCCTTCCTTGTGTATTAGGATTTCTCCCGTGCAGCTGTCTGATTCTGGAGTTTACACATGTGTGGCGCGCAGTCGAGCTGGTCTCGCTGAGCTCAGCTATGATGTCCAGGTCCAAGGTACTGACACACCTCCTCATAATCTTATCATCAGCAGCCTAGTAGAAGTAAGCCTAATTCAGGTCCACATAGGGGGATGCTTCCAAAATAACATATCCACCATTTGTTTTGTTGGAGTAGTTCTTACAAAATGACTGATAAAAAAAAACAAAAAACAAATGATGGTACTTTTTAATGGATAGTTAACTTATGTAGGTAACTTGAGTGCTTGGCTAATTGAAACCTTTACAGACTGGATCCTCTGTGATTTAGAAATGTAAAAGGCAATGATTTTCAACATTAATGTACACTGATGTCTATGTGTGCTCTGCAGTGCCCCCAGGTGTGGATCATGTTGAACCAGTGGAACCAGTCACGGTGGTCCAGGGGTCCTTGGTGACGTTGACCTGTGAGGCGCGGGGCGTTCCCCCTCCCACTTTGACGTGGATGAAGGACGGCCAGCCGCTGTCCCTTCACCGCAACCTGCTGCTGGACGGACAGGAGACGCGGCTGCAGCTGCCTGACGTGGCGCCCTCAGATGCCGGGCTCTACAGCTGCGTGGCCAGTAACCAGGCTGGAAGCAGCACCAAGAGCTTTAACCTCACTGTGCTAGGTAATCGCAAGATATATATTTAAATTATTTTTGAGTTAAGTCATAAATAACTAGTTGAACGAATGAGACAAATATGCTTTCTAATCCAGAGCCTCCAAAGATATCCAGCTCCAGCTCGCCGGAGGAGCTGACCATAGCGGCTAACAGTCCGCTGGAGCTGGAGTGCTCTGCTGCGGGGGTTCCCCCTCCCACCCTCAGCTGGCTCAAGGATGGTCGCCCCTTGGAAGGGACTGACATTGTACAGCAGGATGGACACTTTCTCAGGATTAGCAAAGTTCAGGTAAATGACATACCTACAGTATTTGATAATATCACTAAGTTAAAGCTGCACAAGGCAAGATTCTTATGTAAAAACACACGTATCTTACTATATCAGCCTAAATTACAAATTGGGGCTACAACAAAGGGGAGTGTCCCATCTCCCCTTCTGTAATTGAGACCGTGTAGATTTGCCGTATTTGCCCAAATTAATTTCAGGTGTTCGTTAAGGTCACTGGCAAGTCTGGGACAAATTGTCTGAGACAAGTCTGGGACAAATTGAAACTTAAAACCAAATTGCAAATTGTCTCAGCAAGCGAGAAAGCTGGACTCACCAGTGATGGTTGAACCTGCTGCCAAAATCTAGCTACTAAGATTTAGGTCTGACAAGTTTTAGGTAGTTACCCTAGTTCACTTTCAAAAAACAGTTATCACTCACTGCCACTTGGGGCGCCAAAGTGTGAAGTTGTGTAATGCAGCTTTAGCATGCGTTAAAGGCTCAAACTTGTGCCATAACTGGTTTTGATTATATAGTGATTTATTGGATTGAAAACATTTTTTCACTTTTATTGCCTAAACTTTTCACACGAGGGCTGATAGTTTGTGACAGCAAAACATGAGGTTTACTTGTAGTTTGAGACTGTAAAACTGTTTTTTTTACATTTGTAATGTATGACTTTGGCGTGAAACAGACTTGCATTTTGAGTTATGAAGTTGCAAAAATAGCTCTTCAAGAACATATATCAATATAAATTCAGCTGGCCAAAAGAAATAAAGGATTGAAGCTTTAACAGTATCAACCCCTGCTGTAGCATTGTTATGCGAGAACCACTCCACATGATTAATGTCGTCTTTTTAAAGGTCGAGGATGCGGGTCTGTACACCTGTTTGGCCAGCAGCCTAGCTGGAGAGGATGGAAAAAACCACTGGGTCCGAGTCCAAGGTGACACACACTGTTCTGGCATATTGTTGCACATTGTTCATTATAGAAGAAAGACGTCATGTCCCCCTCTCCCCTAGCCTCCTCCTTTACTTGCAACTGATCTTCCCTCTGTCTTTACCTTTTCCACCTGGCTCTTATTTCTTTACCTAGCACTTCTCTGTTTAAAATTAGCAGTCAAGGCACACAGGGATACGTTGTCACATAAATGATCTGGGTGCTATAGCTTTGATGGGTGCATTCTTCTCTATTGGATACTTGCAATGCTGGTGAATATAATGTTGCCTAAATGAAGTCCCTCCTTAATAATCAATGGTTGTATTACTTTGTTCCAGTCCCACCGACCCTCCTTGGCTCTGGTGATATGAGGACAGTGGCAGTGCCATTTAAGGGACATGTCACCTTGGAGTGCCTGGCGGACAGTGACCCCCCTCCTGATATAGAGTGGTACAAGGATGAGGCCAAACTGCAGGTATAGGGGCAGGGGAAAGAAAAAAAGCCAAGAAGTGCATAAGTATGTCATCTCGTCTGACTTTCCTACCCTTCTCTATTTCTATTTTCCTTCCCTGCTCCCATTCTGTCAGCTGGGCGGTCGTATCCAGCGGCTGGCAGGGGGTCAGTACCTGGAGATACAGGAGGTCAGGCCCGAGGACAGCGGTCAGTACAGCTGCGTGGTCACCAACATCGCCGGAAGCAGCAGCCTCTTTTTCACCGTGGAGATTCTCTGTAAGTCAACCTGATCGCATAGAATAAAAATAGTTTAATTGAAATCATTTGATCAAACAGTTCTACATGTTTGACCCAAACCGTCACATGAATATGTCACTTTCTACTTCTCCAGTGCCACCGGTAATAAAGGAGAGCAGTTCAGTGGTGACAGCACACGTCGGCCAGGATGCAGTTTTACCTTGTGAAGTTGAAGGAGACTCTTCTCCTACAATCATGTGGAGGAAAGACGGCTTCCCTGTGATTCAGGATAACAATAAGTAGGTCCCAGCTTTTTGGGTTTTGTTTCAGCTTAACACTGCTCAAACAATAACTTATTATCTTACTATCTATATAGCATGTTTCTAAGACAAGGTATGATACATTCACAATATCATAGCTTTTACCTGGTCTTACGGAGAGAGCTGGTGTTCCTAATATTCTGTACATTCAGTATATTGTGTATGTGTTTCAGGTTTACCATGTTATCAGAGGGCTCCTTGCGTATACATGGGGTTCAGCTGAGTGACGCTGGTCGCTACTACTGCACTGTGTCCAACCAGGCTGGCTCAGATCACCGGGGAATGGACCTGCGGGTGTTTGGTAAATACAGCGCTCAGAAATAAAGAGTTACTTCATAACTCTGGCAGCGTTTCCTCTGTAATTTTATTTAACTGGGGAAGTTAGGGGTAATTTTAGTTTTGATCACACATCTGTCCCTGTTTTGGTGAAAGCTATGACTCTAGTGCAACTTGCCGTGCTTAAATATTTTTTTTTTGCCGGCAATAAAAACATGAAGGGAAAATTGGCTAAACTGTCCTGTTATTTGAACTTCACATTTTCTCGAACCGTAGTGGTAATTTTCTTACTGTGGTGAAGCAGTAAATAAGTAGGGAGGAAAAACTGCACTGACATAACACAAAGAGATACAGCGTGGCTCACATGTCTGAATATGTGCTGTCTTCCATTAGTGGGTCCTTCGATCAGCCCGGGTCCATTCAATGTGACGGTAACCACAGGGGTCAGAGCTGTGCTGAGCTGTGAGACCACAGGTATACCGGCCCCTAAAGTCTCCTGGAAAAGGAACGGCACTCCGCTAGACATCAACCAGCAGCCTGGCACATACAGGTAAAGATGGAGCTGTGGATGCGCCTCATTTGAATAGACGCTGTGCATGTACTGTACATCACAGATCAGGCAGCCGAAAAAAATGTCAAAGCTGAACCAGTTGTGCTTTTCTGTCCAGGTTACTGTCTTCTGGGTCCCTGGTCCTTTCCTCACCATCCAATGAGGACGAGGGTTACTTTGAATGCACCGCTGTCAACGATGTTGGAGAGGAGCGCAGGGTCATTGAAGTCATCCTGCAAGGTATTGATTTTGAGCTTTGTACAGTAAGCAGACTATAGGGATGCATTTCAAACAATTGAATTGATGAATTGATTTTTTTTTTCTTGTAGTCCCACCATCGATTGAGGATGATGTCACGACAGTCACTGCTGTGAAAATGTCTCCTGTGGTGTTGCCCTGCCACGTACAGGGCCGCCCTCAGCCCACCATCACCTGGACCAAGGGTGGAGCCAAACTGGGCTCCAGAGGAGGGACCTATCGTGTCCTGCCCACCGGTAACACAAGTTTTCTAGGGAACCGTCATGTTTTAGATTGAGGTTTCTAGGGCCATTGACACAACATGGTTTAATGAAAAAAGCAATGCCACAGGACAAGGAATAGAGTTTTGCTTATGTGATATTAAATAATGCATTTCTGTTTAGGGGTGTTGGAGATAACTGCTGCTGTTCCAAGTCATGCCGGCAGGTACACTTGCTCAGCCCGTAACCCAGCTGGAGTTGCCCACAAGCACATCTCTCTCGCTGTGCAAGGTGCGTTCTGAAGTTGCTGTAGGCAACTGTGCAATAGCAAGGATTGAAAAGTTATCTGTTGGAATGCTTATGGTAAACCATGACAACTTACACAACATCGTGTATTTGTCCTTTCTTGCACTTAGAGCCCCCAGAGATTAGGCCAATGGCAGAGGAAGTACAAGTGGTGTTGCATCATGGGACTGTTCTATCCTGTGAGGTTCAAGGCTTCCCCAGACCTTCCATCACCTGGCAAAGAGAGGGAGTTCCCATAGCAGCAGGTAATAATATGAAATAATAGCATAACGTTGAGCACTCTATTACACATGCTCTATCAAACACATTAGTATAAACACATCGTTACTTTACTGTAGATGCTGCCACTGACTAAATTGTCACCGTTGCATCCCAGGTCACAGACTGGCTGTGCTTTCAAATGGAGCTCTGAAGTTCTCTCGGGTCACGCTGGGCGATGCGGGGACCTACCAGTGCCTGGCACAGAACGAAGCTGGTGTAGCTGTGGGCAGGACCAAGCTAGTCCTTCAAGGTAACATGGAGTTTCATTTGATCTCGCATAAGGGAAGAAAATGGTGAATACTGAATTCAGTGTCAGGGTGTCTTGGTCGTTAGAGATGGCATCGCATAGCCAGAAAGTTACGGTGAAATGTGTACATGTATCTGTGCCTTGGAGGAATATGCAAAGAAACAAAACGATTGAGTTTTGAGTGCTCTAAATTCCTAAATATTCATGTTGTCATTTTGTTTCTCCAGTTCCACCAGTGCTGAGCGTGCCTCGTGTGGAGTACACTGCTGTGCTAGGCCAGCCAGTCAGTCTGGAGTGTGGCGCTGACGGGCAGCCCCAGCCTGAAGTTAGCTGGCACAAGGAGAGGAGGCCCGTGCTGGAGGGCACTCACATACGAGTCTTTGCCAATGGAACCCTGACAATTACTGCCACCCAGCGCAGCGATGCGGGTCTGTACACCTGTACTGCCAAAAACCTCGCCGGCCGAGCCAGCCACGACATGAGGCTGCTTATTCAGGGTTGGTCAATAATCTTTAAAACTCCATTTCAGGTTGTATAAAGGTTGAATATAACACGTTTAGGGTGAATGGTTAAATAGATTTACTAACAATGAACTCCCGTTTCAGTCCCACCCATGATTCCTGCTGGGCAGACAGAGCTGTCGGTCATCCAGGGATTCCAGGCCTTGCTGCCATGTGCTGCTCAGGGTTCACCAGAACCCAGAGTATCATGGGAGAAAGATGGCGCCGTTGTGCCCAACCTTCCAGGCAAATTCACTGTCCTGCGATCAGGGGAGCTGATTATTGAGAGGGCCGAGGTTAGACATACTGTAATTCATATTCATCACTTCAGTGCAGTCTTTGTCTAGGTTTGGGTATAAGAATAAGTTCTGATTGCATCCCTCACACAGCCAGGGAATGGTGGTGTGTTCACCTGTGTAGCCACCAATGCAGCAGGCTCTGTGAGACAGGACATCCGCCTGTCCATCAACATGAGGCCCGCCTTCAAGGAGCTGCCAGGTGATGTAACGCTGAACAAAGGTCAGAGTCTGGCCCTGTCCTGCCATGCTCAGGGAACGCCTACTCCCGTCATCTCCTGGACCGCCAACAACAGTCCCTACCCAGGTACTCCACATTATCTTCTGTCTATTTCACTTGAAGGGTTGCACAATACTTCAAATACTGCCAAAGTATCGCAGTACCAAATCCTGACCAATGATTGTGTCGTTACTTCATGCACCATAGAGGACAGCAGCTTGTGTTGATTGCATCAATTTATGTAAGTAAATAAGTGCTCTTAGATTACTTATGTGTTTAGGATTGCTCCAACCTTTTGAGTTTCCACTATTGTGTGTGTTATTGTGATACTGCTTGGTATTGTGATAGTATTGTAGGGTAAAATTGTGATATTGTGACAACTGTACTCACTTGCATTGATTCATCTGACATTATTGATCACAATGGTTTCTCTCCCAGGTGCCACTATAGACGAGGCTGGCAGGAGCTCCTTGGTCATTGAGAATGTGACTATGAGTGATGCTGGGACCTACGTGTGCATCGCAGAGAACAGTGTGGGCTCCATCCGGGCGCTCTCATTCGTCCGCATCAGAGGTGAGCAGTCTGCACAGTCTGTCAACTATCAGTAAAGGCCATTCATGTAATCTTCCACATCTATCGATATCAATTTAATATGATATACTCTGTGGATTATGTCTCCAGAGCCTCCAGTGTTGAAGGGCGAGGCCCACATGTCTCAGACAGTCACCCAGGGCAGCACTGCTATGCTGGACTGCCCAGTCCGTGGAGACCCCAGTCCTGTCCTCCGCTGGCTTCGGGATGGAAGACCCCTCCTCCGTTCCCTCCGATTGCAAACCCTCCACAACGGCTCCTTGGTTATCTACAGCATCACTGTAAATAACAAAGTTCCCTTAGCCCCTCTTTATCCTACAATGTACAAGCAGTCGCCCTCTCCCTAGAAAATGATTAAGCTTCTTAAAACAATATACATAGATAAATACAGGTTTTTTTGTCTTGGAGAACAATGGCGCAGGATTCAGGTAAGTATAAAAGCCCATCCAAGCTTCATCTGCAGTCCCCTTGGGTGGAGGAACAGTGCGTGACTGTCCTGCGGCGTCCTGCCCCCACCTAAATCAGATTGGAAGCAGTTCAGTCAGAGAGGCTAACAGCATTAGCAGCAGAGGGAGGAGAGGAACAGAGAGCTGGATGTTCCCAGACTCTGGCCCCCTTTCTTTAGCCCATAACCTTGTTAAATGTCTAACTGGTGCTGTAATTGCACACCCTGCAGCTGAGGCTTTCTCACAGACAGATGACTCTCCTTCCCACCGAGTGCTCTAATGCGAAATTTCCTCTCTCTCTGGCCCAATAATGACTATTATGACAAACAATTTAATGGAATAAACTCTCAGTTGCCCCGAAGGAAATGTCAGCTTTCTAGCATGAAAATGTTAAGCAAGCATGTGTACGTTCTTGGACACCCTTTCCTCCCAGAGGTCTATGACTCTGTCAGAGGGACAATGAGAATTGTTCCTCAGATTGTCAATTAACTCAAACTGTTTTTTTTCTTTACAGGCTGGAGATGCAGGGGAGTACCAGTGTGTGGCCGAGAGTGAAGCTGGAGTAGCTGAGCGGACCATCACCCTTAAAGTCCAGAGTGAGTTCTGTGCTTATTAATCCACACTGGAAGATGGAATTAATAAAGCAATACATACACATACCCACACACATACACACTATACCAGTAAAAACACACATGCTCCGCCTCATTTCATTGAACACACACACACACACACACACACACAAACACACACTCTGATTCCCTCTCACAACCATACACTTACTTTCCCTGCTATGGGCGATTTCAAATAACTTAATTTCCCTTATGTTATTCATGCATTTTGTTTGTTTTTGTCCCATTCTCCTCTCTGTTGAATTTTGTTGTCATTTCATTTCTGTGCTCATTTCCCTGTGTCTCTGTTTGTTACCTTGATTTCTTTCCCTTGTTTTTTTCCTTTTGAGCAGAGATATTTTTATAAGCCCCTTGGGGTTTCTTTGTCTCGCCCACACAGTTTGTATTTATTCTCTCTTTTTCCATTTTTTTAGGATTTCTATGTGCAAATAAACTGAACCTAAAGCCATGTAACAATTCTTTCTCCATCTCATCTCTCTCTCTCTGCATGACATTTGACATGTGTTGCCAAAGCATTGTTTTAAAATAACAATAATGATTACGAAAGAAAATGGTAAAATATTAACAATATAAAATAATTGATTCTTTCATGACCCAGTCAATGGAGGCTACTCTAACTGGGAGGAGTGGGGTCCATGCAGCAGCACCTGTGGCCAAGGGTTCCAAGAGCGAATCAGACTATGCAACAACCCAGAACCAGCCAATGGGGGGCGATCGTGCGACGGCCCCAGCATCGACTCTAGGAAGTGTCACGCTGGTCTCTGCCCAGGTACGACCGACTTTGTGTCTGTCTTTCTTCACTTCAGACAGACGTTGATAATATGTTCATGTCATTGCCTCAGGGTTTCATAATCAGTGCAGCGCATTACGGATACGAGCTCATATCCTGTGCAAGGTCAAATTAAGGATGAGCTATTTATATGCATCGCCACATCCTGTGTGGCACCAAATGCCCTTGTATACATGAATGAACAGAATATTCTGAATGTTACCTTGGAAACAGCTTACACAGACCACAAATACTGATGTTTACATGCCTCAGTACCTTGATATATTTCCCATAATAAAGACATGGGCTTATTGGTATTATTGAAGAATGGGATGGGATATGGCATTTACTGCATATGTGCCAACTCAAAAATGGAAAACCTGGATATTGTGACTAATAATATTCAAGTGCATGTAAACGCAATAAGTGACTATGCTGACCACTTCCCTGTCTCTTTGTGCTTGGTGGTGAAAGGTGAGGCTCCCCGCAAGGCCAGGGGCAGCCTGATAGGCATGGTGAATGAGAGGGAGTTTGGTGTGTCCTTCCTGGAGGCCAACATTACAGACAATATGGAAGAGGGGACCAGCACTCTGCAGGCACACCTGGACAACATCCCTCCCAGTGTGGGTGAGTATACACAACTTATACCACCCAAGTCGATATCTCTACCCTGTATACATTTTGTCTGGAAAAGAAAGGTTTCCAAGTAATTCCGCCGCTTCTTTTTATAAAACAGTTTTCGGTCTGAGGCTAGTGTATTGTGTATATAAATTGAGTGTACAAAATATTAGGACAGTGCACTCTTTCTTTGAAATAGACTCTGGGAGTGGAGGGTAAACCCATCCTCAGTTTAACCTCAGTTTATCCACCTTTTTAGACTGATATTAATCTTTCAGACTTAAATTTATAGTATACATCATACAAGTAGTATAAAACTGATGGTTTAACCGATGGTTTTACAGTTTAACCGCCTTTAATTTACCACTACATCCTTGAATAGACTGACAAGGTGAATCCAGGTGAAAGCTATGATCTGTTAGTGATTCCACTCACTAAATTCACTTCAGGCAAAAGGAGAGGGAATGGACGGGGGACTTTTAAAAGACTTGAGACAACTTGGGGCATGAATTGTGCAGAAGGGGTTGCAGTATTTGAGATATGGTCCTAATATTGCGTAGACAGCGTGTCTCTCTATGGTACTGTGAGAGGCGTGGAGCTCTGATGCTGTTCTGTTGCAGGTCCCTTGCTGCGGGTGCTGGTGTCTGTGTTTGCTCCCATCTACTGGACCACCGTGCTGCAGAGCGGAGCAGCCAGGAACGGCTACTCCTTCACCCAGGGCCAGTTCAGACAGGAGTCTCAGCTGGAGTTTGAGACCGGTCAGCACTACACCCACATCAATTTTCACACATAACATCCTGCAGAATAATGATAAATGTTGACTGATAGCAGCATTATCTGAGTTAAGAAGACTGAGTTTTAGTAATAATAAAGTTGGTAGTGGTTTATGTTATATGGTCTGTAGATTCATAAATTTAACTATATATTTAACTATTTAATATAGCTGATGTAACCAGGTTTATTTTTGGAACTATTTCAGGTGAGCAGCCACATATTCATCCACTGGGCAGTGATTTTTAGCTGTACACAGTCTCCCATCACCCACCACCTTAACTTCCCATGGAAACAGGGAAAGTAGTCTCTGGTAGTTCAAAACAGCGTGTTATTTTAGGTCATATTTCATGTATATTTTACCATTCTTCTTCACAAATCTGCCAGACTTGACCACATATCGTTTAAGATTACTTACCATTTAGCTTTAGAGCTGCTGCAAGTTCTCATTTTCTCACTTTTGAGATAATGCTGGTCAACTATCACTCAACATAGTGCATTCTATGGTGTTTTAATAGAGTACCAGAGCAAATGATCCATGTGTTCCAGGGACACATGAATGATTTTGGTGTCTGTGTTATCATCCAAACTCCCAAAAATTTGGTGTATTCCTTTATCTATAACCATTGACTCTCTTCAGGAATGCTCCTTTGCTTTTGTAGTTTACAAAATAACCAGCAGATGGCATTGCTCTGCATTAACATATGAGTTCAAAAATGGAGGCAACCCTTTTCTCAACAGTTTCAACATGTTCTCCTGTAATTGTAAATGAGTGATGATTTATCTGTTTTTTTTGTTTCTATTTTCAACCAGGGGAGATCCTTCGTTTGACCCACGTTGCCAGAGGCCTGGATTCTGAGGGAGCTTTACTAATTGACATCGTAATTAATGGATTTGTCCCTCCTTCATTATCAACTTCTCATCTGAGTCTGCAGGTGTGTTTACGGTTGTCATTACCTCAAACAAAATCTCACCGAAGAAGTTGTTGCTCAGATAACTCCTCCTCAGCTTCTCTGACCTGATTGCAATCTCTACCCTGCAGGAGTTTGATGAGTCGTACGTGCAGACAGGCCAAGGGCAGCTGTACTCGTGGTCATCCCAGGCCCACCACAGAGGAGGAAGCCCCATGGTGCTGCGCTGTAACCACACCATTATTTACGAGGACCAGGAGGAGCGCCAGGGGCCCTTGCTCCAGCTGCTGAAGGTCTCCGGGATGAATAGCGTCTACAACATGTTTACTCTCAGTTTGGACGTCCACATCACTGCCGGCCTTCTCATACCAGGTCTGGGCGGGGAAAATGATCTACCAGTTTACTGACTTAACCATTCACTATCACTAGAGCACAGGATATGTTGGATGTGGATGTTGAAACAGCTAATAAACCGACTGAACATAGTTGTCTTTGTTTGTAGATGGTAATGGAGAAACATGCCCCAAAGGTTTCATTCTGGACACAGCCTCCTACTGTGCTGGTAGGCTTCCTCCCTTTTTGTCTGTTTCTTCTATCTTTTGGCAACATTTTCACTTTAAAGATCATGAAGAGAATCATGAATAGAGCTGTTTTATCACTTATTATAAAATGTGTTATCATTATCAGATGAGGATGAGTGTGCACTCCAGTCTCCCTGCTCTCACTCGTGCAACAACATCATGGGAGGCTTTTCCTGTGCCTGTCCTTCTGGCTTCACCATCTCCACTGAGTCCAACACATGCCAAGGTCAGACAAAACACGTACATACAAAGGCATTTATATCTACATGTCCTCATTCAGTAGAAAAGAGAAAAGAAAATGAAAAGATACTGTGTAAATGGCATACTTCCAGCTGTCTTTATGCTCTCGTCCTTGTTTCCTCCACGCTAATTCCCAGCTGTATGAAGATGTGAATCTTGCTTTTGGCCTCACAGTTATGTCTCACGCTGCAGATATCGATGAGTGTGCCCAAGGCTCCCACATGTGCCACTACAACCAGCAGTGTGTCAACACAGTGGGCACGTACCGCTGCCAGGCCAAGTGTGGCCCAGGATTTAAGCCCAGCGCCATGGGAACCAGCTGTGAAGGCAAGCCTGTTAAGTTGTTAAGCTCAACACTTTGTATAGATGCATAACAACTTTTATGTTCTAGTTGTGGGCTGATACTCTATTTCCCTTTCCCTTCTGAAACGACCTAATCTCCCCACAGGGGTCAATAAAGTTTCATCTTATCTCTTATCTTATAAATTTGGTGCCTCGTGTAGATCGATGAAGCTTGATCTGTCAATGATGTGTTTCAGATGTGGATGAGTGCCAAGAGTCCTCTCTCTCCCCGTGCCAGCATCAGTGTCTCAACACCCTGGGCTCCTACCGCTGCATCTGCCACCCTGGATACCAGCTCTCAGGACACCGCTGCATTGGTCAGTCCACTAACTTGCATTGGTTATAAAGAACCTGCAAAAGTCATGAAATGTAAATTTTCAAATCGAGGCCTGTATCTTTTTGAACCTGTGAAGAAATGCTAACAAAACATGCAAATTTCCTGGCTATGTGAGTTTTTAGTGTTAGATTTAGACAGAAAAAATAAGACCTGGGCATTCAAATTAGTTATTCAAAGAAAAAAACAAAACATCTGAACATAACTGCTGACAAATGTGGTCTATGGAAATTAGCCATTAATAAATCATGGAATTATATTGTGTAGTAACCATGTCTTAGTCATTAAAATTCTGCTGTTGTTGGACCACACTTTGCCACCTAGTTGACAGGGGATAAAAGACAATCGATAACAGTTCTATTGGTTGTCCATTTGCAGACATCAATGAGTGCATGAGAAACGTGTGCCCGGGTCACCAGCAGTGCCGTAACACAGAGGGAGGATACCAGTGTTTCGACAGTTGTCCAGCTGGCATGACCAAAGCAGAGAATGGAGCCTGCACGGGTTAGTGGCTGTCATACCTGATTTCTTATCCACCTTATCTCTTTAAAGATACTACATGCAGCATTTTACCATCAATACATCATTACCACATTCATTTTGAGACATTAATACAGCGATGGGCAATGGATGTGCCATGGAGGGCTGATAGTATGCAGGTTTTCATTCAAACCAAATACTGCTAATCAGTTAAATCACCTGGTGTAAGCAACAGGGTTTATGGTAATGTGGTCTGAATTTTGAGAAACACTAGCACTAGCAATTCCACTGGTGTGAGATCTGTTGGTGTGACTGGTGTGATGATATCTAGGTCTATAAAAAAGCTACACATAGCACAAAATTTGATGAACAAATGCAATATTATGTTTTGTGCAAGATTCTTAGATGCGTTGTCGCCAACATGCTGAATATTTTTCAGATATTGACGAGTGCCAGGATGGAAGTCACATGTGTCGCTACACGCAGATCTGTCAGAACACCATCGGAGGTTACGGCTGTGTTTGTCCCAGAGGCTACCGGTCCCAGGGAGTAGGCCTCCCCTGTCTGGGTAGGACACCCGTCTGTCTCATAATACACTGTACTGCACCTATGAAATTCAAATTCGCCACACATGGGAAAGGAAAATTACAGTTCGAGTCTCGTTTTGCCTTCCAGACATCGATGAGTGCCTTCAGACGCCGAGCCCTTGTGCCCACCAGTGCCGCAACGTGCCCGGCAGCTTTAGGTGCATGTGCCCCCCCGGGACTGTGCTGCTCGGGGACGGGCGCTCTTGTGCCGGATTAGAGAGAGGCCAGACCTTCAGCAATGGGACCCGCGTCAGAGGCAGACTCCGCCCACAACTGGTGTCGTCTCTAGGCAGGCCCATCCTGTCCCGTACCCACGGAGTGTCCCGCATCACCAGGCAGAGCTGTCCTGTGGGATACACTAACAGGGACGGCACGTGTGTTGGTGAGTGCTTATCAAAACTTATCCAGTCTCTCTTTTAACATTACAAGGCTATTATTTCTTATCAGGTTATGGTCTGTTGACAGCGGAGATAGCTAAATATGTAAAAGTCAGACACGGCTGACATGAATAACAAATAAAGTCTCATTTTTTACTGTATAACTGGTTCACCAACAATCTAAAACTATGTGATTTAGGTGGGAAGCTATGAACCGGGGATGAGTTTTCACCCCGCTCTTTTTTTTCACTCATCCACGCTTCTCTGTGTGCATCTAGAATGCAAATCAAATACCCGGTTGTTTCCTTGAGTGTCTCGCTTACCTCCTCATGCTGTTGTTCTCTAAACAGATGTGGACGAGTGTCTGCTGAGAAAGCCATGCCAACATGAGTGCCGAAACACCATTGGCAGTTTCCAGTGCCTCTGTCCCCCGGGTTACCAGCTCTTACCCAATGGCAGGAGCTGTAAAGGTAAGAATATCACTAGACTGTATTTTAATTGTTTCATCCTCCCTTTACATTGTTACAGCTAAGACATCCTACCCTCTCCCTCTGCCTCTAGACATAGATGAGTGTGCAGTACAAGGCATCCAGTGTGGACACAACCAGATGTGCTTTAATACCCGCGGGGGATACCAGTGCCTGGATACACCCTGCCCTGCATCCTATCAGAGGGGAGGAAGCCCAGGGTAAATTGCTTGGCTTAAAAGTACTGTACAGTGATTTTTAAAGAAGGAAAAGATGCATAGGATGTAGCTGCATGCTCCTGTAGTGCTGCAGTATTCATGATGTGTGGGTGACACTGCGGTTTCCTGTCAACCTTTAACAGGACGTGCTATCGGCCCTGCTCTCTGGACTGCACCGCAGGAGGCTCTCCGCTGCTCCTGCAGTACAAGCTGCTCACTCTCCCCTTCGGCATTCCAGCCAATCACAACGTGGTACGACTGTCGGCGTTCTCCGAGTCAGGGGTCCTGCAGGAACGCACGTCCTTCACCATCCTCGAGCAGGAAGGGGAGAGCGGGGTGATGGGCCAGGTGTTTGGCATCAGGGACGAGGCGGGCAGGGGCATCATCTTCACCCTGCGGGCCCTGGACAGATCGGGACTGGTGCGGCTCAAGGTGCAGGCCACCACCCTGTCGGTGCAGGGCCGCATCACCTACCAGAGCATCTTCATCATCTACATCTCCATCTCCACATACCCCTACTGAGCCCATATGCTGTTTTACAGCTGACTCTGCCCCTTACTGGCCTCTGGACGCCTCTCGCCCACCAAGGCAATTCCCCAACGCCTGGACGCCTGGGAAACAATAGGCCATGCCAAGACGCTCTAATAAATCACAAGATAAGGCAAATCGTCATTTTTCAATGGATTTCATGGAGATGTGCACCCTGAACTGTGACTGAAATGAAGTTGTGGGAACAGTTTTGTAAAAGAAAAGACCGTATTCTTAAAAAAGAGAATATTGCCTTTAACAGGTTTGGTTGAATTAATTTCACAGCAGAGCCTCATCTATCTGAGACATCTGAACTGAACTGATTAACCAAACAGAACAACATTTGAGTTGTGTTCATTTCCAGAACACTGCTCATCTTTGAAATCAGTATTTGTCAAATACAGAGGATGCAGTATGTCAGCCAAGCACTGAACTTATTTACTAGCCTTCAAAAAGTACCATAACTTGCTTTAATGTTTTGCTATTTATCATTTTGTAAGAGTGGCTGTCAACATTTTCAAATGGCGGATTTCTCAGACAGATTTCCTCATATATGAAAGTCCATAGTTGGAAATTCTCTGTATTTTCACATGCAATTAGAATACTTCCAAGTGCAAATTAAATCATACAATGTTTTGACATACATGTGCAGCATATGTGTTTTCCCCCAGTATTTTAATTTATTTAAGTCATCTAGACATTTCATCGATTCAAACAACCTCCAGTCACAGAGGGTTTGAATTAATGAGGTTCTGCTGTCATTGCAACGAGAAACCTGCGATGATTTCACTTTGTAACAGTGGCTTGCAGCTATTTATGTTGTGAAAACATAACAGGCGTGATAGTGTTTCATCTATCTATCTAAAGTGTTTTTGTATTCTTTTCTTTTAAATATTTTTTATCATGTGAAAAAAATTGAAAGGTGCTATTCTGAATGTACTTGTGTCTTTGAGTTGATGCCACTGGCTTCACTGAAGCAGTGATGCAACTGCTGGTGTTACGAGAAACAACTTTAACCGCCAACTCAGCCCAGTTTCAGTGAAGCAGAGTTTGATTGCACTTATTTGACTCTGCAGTGTGGCATTGGCCTTAAGTGGCTGGAGCAGACAAAATGCCCTGTCTTTCCTGAATTCATTACTTTATTCACAACATTCTAGTGTTCTCATTTCACCGTTTGGAATATCCGATATACAGCAAAGTAAATCAACTTCTAACTTTTTATCTCTAACTGAAACAGGAAGTGTAGATACTTCACAGGATGTAATTCTGTGAAAACCACAGAAGACCCACAAAAACTGCAGAAATGTTTGCTCTATTCTTGTACATATAATGAAACGGTTCAGTGTTGCTGAGAATGGATGTACTGTCTAATCTATCTAGAAATAAAACGGACAACAAACACACTGGCTTGTTTTTTTGTTGTGTAAGTTATAGGCCTATCATAATCCTAATTTATCTTGATTGTGCCCTGATGCAGAACCTGCCGCAGTATTTCACAAACAACATTTTCACAATTGTGTTTTCTGTGCAGCTGACAAACAATATTACTGCAACCATTTATTATAAACCCACGAGGGAGCATACAAAACTACCAGTTCTGGCACAGCAATCTGGACTCAACATTAATATGCGAGACATTTTCTGAACACTAATCCTAAAATCATTTGCAGAGCAGCTGCATTTCTAATAGTGAAAATATTAGATACATAAGTATAATATTTGTTGATCTTCACTGTTGCTTGCATAAATAATCTTTTAGGTCATTCTTACCCCAGCTTACTTTGACTGATTATTATTTTATCAACTTACAGGAAACCTAAAATAGTCTCTTTCTTGTTCTGTTGTGATTCTCATCTTGTGGCTCCACATACTTATTTTTATTTATTTATTTAAAAGGGACAATGTACAGTTCAAACATAAATGTCACCATTTGATGCACCGTACCAGATTATAGCTGCAAGCTAATTCGCATCTGTAGTCCCTTGGCAGGTCAAAGCAAAGAAACAGCACAATAACAAACAGTACAGAGTAAAAACAACATACAAAGTTATACAAAAAAGAACACACAAGACACAAAATACAAAACTACACACAAAAGCGCATCACAAATGTATGCTTGTCAAAAAAAACGCAAGTCATGAAGACCATAAGATAGAATAGTACAGAGCTGAGCAGCTTTTAACAGACTTTTTAAGTTGGTTTTGAAAGTGCTGATAGAGCTGCAGCTCCTCACACCGTCAGGCAGGGTGTTCCGCTTTGTGGCTTTTACAGAGAAAGCTGATTGCCCAAATGCAGTGTGGCAAAATGGTATGGTACAATCTAAGAGTTTTTTCCTCTTAGATGTATCCTCCCAGTTCACATTGAAATCACCCATAAGTAATAATTCTTTGTTGAGATTGCACTCTTTCAAGACTTCTGTGAGTTGATTATAGGAAGTGTCATCTGCAGAAGGGGGCCTATAGACACCTATGCTGTTAAAAGACATTTGTTGTGACAAGATCATTTTTATCCCAACGTATTCTAACGTGTTACCCGCATTGTAAACCACATGTTCACATTTCATACTGTTTACCATCTTAGATTTTAGATGTGCTGGGTGAACAGTAACAACTATGTAGGCCTACAGTGGATAGTCAGCCGCAACAGCAACAAATATGTCATGTTGCATTTTTGTTATATTTTATTTATTTTCTTCAGTATTGGTCCAGTTCTTTTAATTCAGTCATTTCAAAAACTGTTTACCATTGCAGAGATAGTGCTGGAAAACTACTTCCATATGTATTATTCACATTCACATCTGTCTTCATATTCTTTATATTATCTTTCTTCTTATTCGTCCTCCTTCTACTGCTGCTACTATCACCAGTACTTTTACTCCTACTTTTACTTTTACTGCAGCAATACAGTAAAATAGGGTCTCTTGAACTTACTGAATACAAATGAACTGACAAAAAGTTTCAGATAGAAAGTAGCTTTAAGATTCTAGAAAAAACATTCACAGTACATGTAGACATACAGACAGATGCTATAAACATGACACTTTTGGAGGTCATTTTTTGCACATTGGAGTTATAAAAACAGCTTAGGACGACGTAAAAAGAAACATGTTAAGACATCAATAATCCTGCTTTTCGTAAAACATCGTCAACCTTCGAAACCAGGTCAAAGTCCCAGAGCCTCTTGTCCACATGCAGCTGATCTTTAGTGAGGCTCCCCTGTAAAGGCACTCTGACATGCACGATCCTACACAGAGCAGGATCCACAGTGACGGTCCACGCCCATGTCTTCAGGACGCTGTGGACCGACGTCTGCTCTACCTCTCTAGGGTTGATGATCAGCTTGGAAGGGTTGAAGACACCTTCCTTTAACGGTTCTCTGTATATGTGCTCCAGGATGTTTATCCCCGGGATGCTTTGCCACTGCGCCAGCTTGAATCTGCCGCTGTCATCAAACTGGGTTTTGGGGAAGATATGGTTCGTGACGACAAAGATGGCAACTCCAGGGTGCCCCTGCTCCAGATTTTCCATCATTAGCTGCAGATTGACATGTTTGTAAGGCATGATGATTTCGTCTATGTCATTAAGCAGCAAATACTTAGACCGGTACATGTTTCTATAGATGCATTCGTTCAGAGTGACAAGCTGCCCGTAGTAATGGAGATCCCCTGGATGTTCTGGGAAATTCCAGCCTTTAGACGGGTTGAGGAAGTGGTCGATGGGCCACTGAACTATCTCCAGTATGCCCTCGTCCTTGTAGTTCAGCAGCACACGCTCCAGCTCTGGACCGCAGCTGGTGTTGTAGATCACCACTCTCTGCACACCCAGCAGCTTGTACATCTCCATGGTTTGGACAAACTGAAGCACATTGTTGTACCCGCCAAACAGGTTAGAGACGCATACAGTGAAGGTGTAAGGGAACGATGCCGCACTCTCTTTGTTTCGGATGGGGAGGAAGCTCTGGTGCTGGTTTTCCAAGATGTCAGCGTGTGTCGAGATAGTGACATGCGTGGCGTTCCTCAGAGGCTGACTCCTGCACAGCACATCTGTGGTCGCAAACGGGTATCCAAAATGATCACTGTGCATATCAATATGTGCCAGATATCCTTTGGAGCAGCTATGATGACAACAGAAAATGCAGTAAAGTGGTTGGAGTTGATCTCTCTTCATTATGCCAATGATCCGAGTTATGCCTTTAAACCTGTGGTCTTTGTAGGCAGAAACCATCAAATGATTGGTATTTATAATTGGTGTTATGGTTTGCTCGCTTAAAAGTGCTGAGCATGGTGTTATGGAGGTGTCTAGAGATGGCCATGTAATGTATATGGATGAAGCAACGGTAAGTGTCAGTGCAAGAAATGCCCATTTCCACTTCTTCTTCATTTGAATCCAACTCAAGTGATTCAACACCTACGTAATCATGGAAAAAAAGAGAAACTGAATTAGATTCCAGTGTTTGTTGTGACCATGGGCATAGGAAGCAGTTGGCCATTAGGGGGGACAAATTTGACTACTGGGGTCCGGGGGCATGCTCCACAGGAGGAACATTTTTCAAAAAACAGCTCTGCAATACTGATTTCTAGTAACTTTTAAAAAGGCTATCTGAAAATAAAGAAAGAATGACTCAGGTGTATGTGTTGGTTACAGCAGGCTTTCAGCCAATCTATCTAGTTTCGCCTGTTTCTCATTAATAATAATACAATAACAATAATAATAATTTCCGTCTTGGAATTACAGTGTTTTATGTAGTTGTATTTTCCTTCCAACTAACTGCACTGATATTATCTGGTTTCTAGTCATTTAGTTTTTGCGGTGCACTGGTCCTTTTAAAGAGCCGAGTGTGTTTTTTCTCCAAGCCCTGCTACAACACTGGCTGGCTTTAGCTTGAAAAGATGTTAATTATAAAGTACATATAAAAAGTCAGCACAGTACCTGTTCCATTACGGTAGGATAATGAGCCATGCAAAGAAACGTTTCAGACAATATGCAAGCCATCCAATATGGTGAAGAATTAAGTTTAAGTTTAGCTGCAAAACAACTAGGCCTAACCTACCTTGCCATTTTAAAAATCAGCACAGACAAAAATATAGTGCTGTAATAATATCAGAGAAAGATTACATACTTACAAGCATACAGGACACTGAGGCAAATAGACAAAGTATTGTCTTTACATAACTGACGGACAGATGTCTGCTTTTTGGAAGCAGTGGCAACAAAGCTATTGACCTTTTGCTGTTGACAGTCATATAGCTTTATATAACTTTTTACACATTTATTCCTCCTTGGCGCAATATCATACCTTTCATTTGCTGCACATCCTCTTTTTTCTTTTCTCTCTCTATCGGCACCTGACCAGTAGTGTGGATTGGACATCTTGCCGTTTGATTACCATGAATTTCTTCATCATGATTGACACTTTAACGGCCCTGTGCTCGCTGACTGCTCTGCTCCATCAGATCAAGTAAAGAGGCATCACTCTGCTCATAATATAAATGTAGGCTATTTATTTTTTCTACACAGTTAATATCATTCCATTTCGTTTTGCCCACAGAGGCCTGCATCAGAATGTAAGCCATTATATTCTTTACAATCTGCATTTGCGGGCCAAAACGTCAGTGAAATGATTTTAATATTGCAGAGCAGAACACGTAATTACAAGATATTTAATTTAGGGCCAGAGTGACACCTCTTCACATGATCTATGCAGCTTTGTTTTTGGCTGCAGTTTGGAGCGCTGCCTTGGCTGCTGTCTGCTCCTCACCGATAAGAAGCCCTATCAAGTCTATTTCTTGTGGCGCACTTTTTTCTTATGGAGATACTTCATTCAACTTCATTCCACATTGCACGAAGTCAAAGGCTTCTCAAAATAAAAGTCCCGCGGTTGATTTTTCAATGCGGAGGCAAACTAACACAATGTCGTGGTTTATTTTTTGAGGGGGACATTTTAATCATATTTTAATATTGGAGAGGACATGTCCCCCCTGTCCCCCGTGCTTCCTACGCCCATGGTTGTGACTAATTTCAATAACTCTTAATATTAAGCTGACTTTACACAGTGAGGCAGAAGCAAAATCTCTCCTACAAGCCATCCAAGGGTCATCTAAGGTAATTTAGATTCATTATGCAACTGCATTGCACAATAACCGCAACTGTAAAAAAAAAAAAAAAAAGTGGGGTTTTTTCAAAACAGCACCCATCCAGTTTGGTTTGTTTTTTTGAATAGTGCATCAGTTGTCTTGGCTCCAGAGTCACCACATCAGTCTTTTGTTCCACTTCAGTATTGTGTGTAAGCTTATCCTCTTTATACAACACCTATCAAACTCTGTACTGCACTGACTTGAGACTGATTTCTTTGTCAAATCATTAATATCAATGTCTGGATATGGTTAATCTTTAGAAAGCACTCATTTTATGTTTAGTTAGACACCTTCAATTAATCTCTGAGAGATATTTTAAGACATATTTTATTATGTTGAAGCATTTCTGACTAAACTGGCCCTTAAATATAGACAGCATTTACACTAATATATTCTGACATGAATACATCAGAGCCTGAGAGGTGCAGCCATCTCGGATTCTCTTAGAATGTGCTCTTAGATTCTCAACAATATTAGCCATGTCATTATATTGTCCACAGCCGTTATGCCAATACAATATAATCAACAATGCTATAGAGACAGCTTAAATATTGTACTCACCTTCATTGATCCTGTCCTAATGTATTTGCAGAGCAGAGAAGGAACGTGTTTGCCCTACAGTTGCGAAAGTGAAACAGCTCAAGATGTGCCCTTGTGTTGAAACATTGATTTCTTCGTATTTATCCAACACCTCAGAAAGGCTCTCCGTGTCATAGCATGCCATGACATGGCCAAATATCCATCTGATTATTCTTAGAAACTGTTGAAAAGGTTCTTACATGCAATGCATATAAATTACTGTCTAGTCCATACACATATGTGTATGGACTAGACAGATGTGTGATGATTTTTTTTTTTTTCCTTTTCCCTTTACCCTTCGAGAGGTCCTTTTGTCCTCTTGCTAGGCCGTCATTGTAAATAAGAATTTGTTCTTAATTGACCTGCCTGGTTAAATAAAGGTTAAATAAAAAAATAAAAAAATAAAAAAATAAAAAGATGTGGGTCTCTCACTCATTGCCATTTCAGTCCAGTTCACAGGCCATGTTTAGCTAATGGCTCACCTCCCAGTGCACTTTCCAGTGAGTGCTGTATCAAAACAAATTTGAATAGCAATGACTGAGCATATGTGTATTCAAACTAGGATGAAAAGATTCTGCCTGGCCAGCATTTGCAATGCGATTGATAGTAAACTTGAGGATCAGCCAAGAGCACGGCGAGAGGGCTTTTGTCTCTTTAACGCTGTCATTTAGAGCAGCGGTTCTCAACGTGGGGTCCGGGGACCACCAGGGGTCCTTGAGAGGGTTCCAGGGGGTCCCCAGCAAATTGATAAATTGTTAACTTCATTATTTCATTTACAATAAGTTAACACAAATAGTGAATGTAGAAGAATGACTATTTTGATCATAGTTTCACTCTTATCTTACCTACAATACAGATAGTCATGGAATTCTGGACAAAATCATATCTAACAATAAAAATATTTTCAGATTTGGGACAGAAAGACAAAATCTCATCAAATGGGGGTCCGCGGCCCTAATGTGGACTAAATTAGGGGTCCTTGATATGAAAAAGGTTGAGAATCACTAATTTAGAGGAACTACACCATGCTGTTTGGGGCATCAGATGAGAGTAAACCATATTCTCATCTGTTCCCTCAACCCAAATGTCCTTTGTAGTGGAGTTATTAAATGTTACACAGGTGGTGGGCAGTGGGACAAAATCAAGAGATTGGACATACATTGTTAAGATATCTAAAAAAACAAAACAAACAAACACCTTTGCTTCTTAGATCTTATGTCATCATAAGTCCTCAAATTCAGTCACTGGGCTGCCAGATCTCTTTCTGTCGCACTGCAGTCAATTACCAGAGAGATAGTTTTATTTTTACCCTAAAGGAACAACAAAAATGAGCAGTGTTGTGACCAGAAGCATGAGCTGTTGAGGCCTGAGAGGAGACTGCCCTCTTGTGTTATAAACTGCCTGATTTTTAAATCAAGTGTTTTTAAACTGGCCACTAGGTGGACAGCATCTATGTTGCTTTGTCCATGAGGAGAAGCTTTCCCAACTTCAAAATGGACCAACTGCTGATAGCCAAGTGACACAACACCATCACACTTGGCTTTCATGCCTGTCATACAGTATGTTGTGCTGTCGCTTGCAACAACTGTGTCAGAATGGAGGGGGAGAAACGTCATCATTTCCCCACTCAGAGAGACATGACCGTTGGCTAGCAGCTATTAGGAGAGATCAGTGGCTTTCATAAGGCATTATAACCATTATTATTACAGTTGTCAACGCTGACTCATCTTCCTTGGCTAGGTTTTAACGTGTGACTAATCACAGGCCCGTGTCATAACACAATGTTGCACCACATAAATCCAGAATCATAATCAATAATTAATATGGGGTGACAGTCATATTTTGGTCTGTGGTGTTATAATAATGTTCTTGGCTGCCAGTTAATTAGTGTCATAAGGTTCTTTCTTTCTTTCTTCCTTTCTTTCTTTCCTTCTAAATGGAATTGAGAGTGTGT
This sequence comes from Centroberyx gerrardi, assembly GCF_048128805.1. NCBI lineage: Eukaryota > Metazoa > Chordata > Actinopteri > Beryciformes > Berycidae > Centroberyx > Centroberyx gerrardi. The sequence continues at coordinate 10,437,619 of NC_136004.1, forward strand.
TTGTTGACACTTGTTTTTTATTTTATTTTATTTCATGGTATTGGTGTCAGATTGATGTATAATTGACCATGAAACATTACTAAAGTTATCTGCTATTTTGATACCTTTATTTACAAAATGGTGACACTTTAAGTGATGTTATCATCTGCATCTTTTTAATATTGACCAGTGAAAATCAGATAAAATATTTTTTTTCCCCAAAAATGGATATATAGGGTTCTGGAAATCACTCTTCAAATGTTCACCGTCATCTGGTTCTGTGTCAGACTGACTGGGCCCTTCATCTCCATACGTGTACCCTATGTTTTCCATGTGAGTACCAAACACAAGGAGGAGCCGCTTCCTCCAAACTGTGTTTCTAAACAAACAGCCATAAAGCCTAATCTATTTTAACTATGGTGCATGTGAACCTAATTAAAACAATATGTGCTGTCTGGTCTTTAATATCTCTGAACCATGAGCAACTAAAGGAACAGTATCATTAGGATTTTAACAGTAACATCTAAATGGCAAGTAATGGTAGAAAGCAATTAAAAACAGCAACAAAAAGAAATGAGCATTACTTTCTGAGAAAAACAGCATGACCGCACATCAAGTAAGTTAGAAAGTAACTGAAATCTAGTCATTCATGAAGGTTTCATAAAGGTTCAGAAATTCCCTGTAACACATCTAATAGACTGTAAGGCAGACTGGAGGCCTTTTTCCCCTTCACTATAAAACAAAGTATTAGTGGAAATGAATGCTTAGGGCTCCCAGTCCCATCTCCCCTACTGCTTTACACAGTCAGGATGTCAGGAGAAATGGGGACTCGCTGTGCTCCACTCGCTAATGAGCACAACACTGGAGCCTATTAGTAGGTATAAGCAACGGAGCTCTGACCATAACCATTACCAAATTAAACCTGCAAACAAAAGAATTCTTCCAGTCAAAGTCTTGTCTGACATTTCCCAGCATCCAAGATTCTGCCTGGAATCTAATGTCACTTTAAGCACCGCCTGGCTGTACCTGCCTCCACTGTCCAAGTAACAGGCAGAGCTGAAGATTTGCAAATTTATACCACCTCTAACACAACCCAAAAGTCAGATAAAAACATTTTTTGCGTTTACCCAAGAAATTGGATCGAATGTCCCAGTACATTTTTCTCTGACACTGCGCAAAGAGGTGTTATTGAAAGGAATAACGCGAGCGCTTTTTCAGCTGGAATCCAAACCAGTAATGCACATGAGTAATGCCCCAGCTTCAGACTGTCATAACTCTCCTGTCTGCAGCTAAGTGTGGGGAGATTGAGTAATACTGTGATGTGGTGACAGAGAACCAGTGGTGGAACTGTGGTGGGGGATGTGAGCATGGTGTCAAGTCTCCATGAGTAATGCCCTAAGTAGAATTTGGGATGTTGCATAAAACACTGAGTATACCTGTGGAGTGCTTAAATCAGTGTATTTCTTTGTCAGAGTGATGGAAGTTTAGCTGGCTTGTGTCAAGTTTGGACTAGGTTCTCCAATTTACAGTCAATAATTGAATTACCAAAGTGACTTCTGAGTCCTGGTTAAAACAGTGGTGAGATTGGCTGTCCCATAATGGAACGATCACAGGTTCAATCCCTCCCTGTGTCCTTGCTCAAACCGCCGAGCCCCTACCTCCTCGCTGACTGTAAGTCACACTGGATAAGCGTCTGCTAAATACCAAAAATGCAAATGTAATCAAGCCTCACACTGCAGCGAGTGTGTATGAATATAAAGATGGTGGAAACATGTTTTTAAAACCATTAATAGGATTTGCTAGCACGCATATTGTCAGCACTGCACTCGAGTGCGGAGACAAATTTATGAAACCGTAGTATATTTTCCAGATGACATATTTAGTTTCCCCCGTCCTTTGACTATACTGCCAGTAAATGTGATAATCAACATATGCAGCATGGTCTTACCCAGAGCATTACCCTATCCCCTGCTGGCAATTACTTGTACATAGATGAAAAGGATGACATGGTAATATTTACTTGCCACCATGGCAACAGTGAAATATATATGTAAAAAAAAATCTGAAGTAGGCCACTGAAAAAAAAAAAAAACCTGAACGTGAAATACTGCAGATACAGCACACGTACTGTAATTTGGAGATGCATATTACAAAGCTAGGTTTTTGTTTCAATTTAATCTTCTATTTCTGTTCTGCCTGGATAATGTAAGAGTAAGCTACTTAAAGTGGCATTTTCTCTTTTTGGCATGCATACCGCCATTATGAGTTGAAGTTGATGAAGAGTCGACCATCAGTATTGGCTGCTCTGGGGTGTCTGTAGTATCGTCTTTCACTTTCCATTTTAAAATAGGGTTCAAAAAGTGCTAGCACGTTAACAAATAATATATGAGATATGACATATACATTTGTTTTCTGTGTTGCACTGTGTTGTATTTGTGTTGCATTTGTTTCCACGTTGACCTTTCAAGAGGGAATTTTGCACCTTTTGCAGCTATCAGTAATGAAAAAAGCCTGAACATTGGTCCAGGCTTTGGATTTCTGGGGCAGTAGTGTCAGAGGTTGGCTGCTCATGAGCTCATATCAAGGTATGCATTTAAAAAAAAAAAAGCCCTACGTGAAATACTGCTTAAAGGCAGAGGGAGCATTCCCCTAAAGACTGCAAACAACCTCTCAGTGGGGCAATAAAAAGCAAGCACAATGTGTTCTATATTCCTTGACATCACTCTTTTCACCTCGCTTGAGGATATTTCCTGCAAACGTAAGGGAACAGCTTGCCAAAAACATCAATGAGTTTTGGGTCAGTGTTTACCTTTTACAGCCCTGTATAAGACTTCATATGGCCGCCTGTAGAATATGTAGCCAATGATATCATCACTGACTGTTGCTGGGAAAGTCTCGCTCTGCCAACCACCCACCATGCTCCCGCCTCTTTTCATTCCCTCATTGTAGTCTTGTCCCAGGAAATGCGAAGAGAGACACCAGCTTGTCGATCGCTTCACGTGTTCTAAGCATGTCGGCTGCCTTGGCTGTGATGTAGCTGTTGTGCGAGTGCATGCGTGCGCCTGGGTGGGTTTTCATGTGGGCCAGACGCTGACTTCATCACCGCAACGCTTACCGCAGGAGTCCCATCCATCCTGCTTCCCGATCTGCCAGCCAACCCCTGCTTCCTACCATTACTCCCTGGGACTGCAGATGGGGGAAAAAGAGACTCATATCAAATCCTCACATTTTGTAGCGACGGGGGAGAAAGAGGTGAAAAGACCACCGTATGTTAAAAAAACACATCTCTCTGGTTTCGTTCCATAAACAGTCCCAACGCTACCGTTTTGGGTTCGGTTCTATAGTTAATGTCAGTCATAATAGCTCAGGCATTACGGGCAGATATACACATGCCAGCTTTTTTTCCTCACACACAAGCAAAAAGACTTTCCAGGTTCAAATGAATAAAAAAGAATATATGATCATTTACAGAAAAGACACCTGGCTCTAACAAATTAAAAGAAGAAAATCATAGCCTGTGGTACTAGTAGCACACACTGTTCTATATCAACCTATAGCTGAACTAAATGCATGCATAACTCAATAACTATTATGCAAATTAAGAATCATACTGAAATCCATACTGAAAGTTGAACTAGATAAGGAAATTGTGATTTATGTGATCAGAAACTTTGCATAAGAGTTGCCCAGCCACCACATCTATTTACCATGATGCTTCACATTCAGCAGGGTGAGCAAGTTTGCTGCCCCCTCAGGATATTTTGGGTCTCTATTAGTGAGACCAAAGCTTCCGTTTGCCAGCCCCACAGTTGTTCACTAATCACTCGGCTGAGATTTACTGCCTTGTTGGACAGGTAATTGTCAATCCTGCTCCAGTGATTACTCTCAGACAAGCCCCACGCTGTGTATGACTGGTGGAAAGAGCTACTTTCTCACGCCAAGGCCAAAGGCACGAACACAAGGTGAGAACACCTTAGGCTATCCGCAAAAATATCACCGCGGCCACAAGACACATGCCACAAAGCAAGCCAAAATAAGACCATGTTGTGTGGCAAGGGAATTGTTCTTTTTCAAGACAAAGAAACTATTTGGTTATATGGGTTCTGCACTCTAGAAATGTAGTATCCAAGAATCAGAGTGCAAATCAAAGCTCATCAGCCTGGTAACGGAGCCATGTACACTTTCTATACAAACTTATTTCAGATCAATGCTCCTATTTTAAACTGTTTTCTAATGATGGACTTAGACCCACGTGTGAGAAACATGGCAAAGATGGAAACCATGCAAACTCTGCGACAACAGGGCGACCAAACCACTCTTCCTTCCCTGTGTTCAACCAGATGCCCGGCTAGCCCATGCCTGTAATCACACACTTGTAAAATGACTTTTTAAAGTTCAGGTTGTTCATAGTAAGTGCTTTTGACAGCTGTTCCCCAATTTGCAGAAGTTGCGAAACTCGCATTTCACACCTTCGAGATAAGCTTTAATACATGAATACCTCCAAAACATCAACCCTAGCAAGTCACAGCTTGGCTAAGCAGCACGATGCTCCTAACCCTCACAGGTCTATAAAGCCCAAAATATTATCCTGCACAGAACAATGAAAAAGAATGAATAGACAGGGTCATTTCATGATTGTGAATCTAATATAAACAATCCTTAAGAAGTGGTAGAGTGCAATGGTGCAAAAAGTCATGACTTCGAGGTATGAGACTCACCAGTCTTACAGCCCTGGTAATGGGACAGGCATCAGAGGTGGAAAACTAAGAAATCTATCATGACGGAAATAGCAGTGTGCCTGAGAGGTGAGGCAAAGTCAAGAATGGCCCTGTCATCGTCTTGACCCTCCCACACAGTGACTATGGGGTAACAAGCATTATGCAGCGGCATGACCTGCTGCATAATGCTTACACACGACCGAGGAAACATCGCCTGTTGAGTAACAGCCACCAAAGCAAGACTAGAAATAAAAATGTACCGCATGACTATGAATAACACGTGCAAACATGCTGTAGTCCTTGCAAAATAATTTGATCAGGCCAAGATTTTGGGATGGCAGGTATTATTATGACTGGCTTTAAACCAATCTAGATAGCTAGGCCTAGATGTTATTGTTATTAAGATGTATTCAAGCAATTGCACTTAAAGAAGAGACTTAAAAACTGGAAAGAAATACAATTCTTCCAGAACTTAGCATTACTCTAAAGATCTACTCAAGCACAATAACAGCAGTAGTTATAACTGCTTATTTTCCACCTCCGATAAGAAGTCATACTGTACACAGAACATCATTAAGCCTGTGAAGTGAACATGGACTAGTAAAACATTGGGGGGTGACATCATCACATACACCCCCTACATAATTGCAAACACAGAATTACCTCAGGATAAAAGAATGGGCCTTTATAGTGAAACTAAAAAGGCGTCCAATAAAGGCATGTTTTACCACTTCTGAAGACTTAGTCAGTGCAGTATATTTTTCAGCAAAAACTTGGAGGAAAGCAAGACAGCATCCCACGCTATGCGCTCTGTTTGTCTTGGCAGAATCATGGCTTAGTTATCACCAGTCCAACAGTCACATTTTCTGCTTTGGCTCCATTTGGGCTCCGCTTGACAGTTTATGAGTGTCTAGGATGTATTGGATCAGAGTTTTTCTTCCTGGAATTGAGAGCGGCTGGTGGCTGACTTCCAGAGAGACGCTGCCTCCAGTAGTGTGACCCCAGGAAATGGGGTGGTACTGGGGGCTGACAGCCATCCATCACGGCCGGCGCCCTGGGACACGGCGTGGAGCGCGGCTAGAGTGTGCTCTCCCTGGCCACTGACCATAACACTGCATGTTTATGCGTCTTGAAATCCAATACACACTTATATTTAGCTTGTCCTCTCTAGATTTTACAACACAGACTAGGCCAACAAATGCCCATGACTTTGGTATGAGACATTACACCCGATGACTGTTCCGTGAAATACTACTGTCCATGGCAATAAAGTGAAACAACTTCGCTGTTTCTTTGTTGCAGCTATTTAGCACTTGGTGCCAAGAGACCACAGGCTTGACAGAGGAGTGAATTCTAACAAAAAACACTTTTATTTCGGGTGATAAATGGCAGTCAGCTGTGGAATATAAATCAAGACACTTGGGTAATGATTTTGGAATTTTATATTTCAGGCGAATGGATAATATAGCTAGAGCCTAGAGCCTTTCATCAAATATATCATATATCAAGGTCAGTACACCCAGTAGTAACCACCAGAATATCTCTTGAAAAGGGAGAGGCTCTCTGTCGCAGTGTGTGTATAGTTATCACGCATGTCCTTTTTTAAGCAACACACTGCTACGCATTTAGAATAAATAATAATGAGAAGCTTTATTTATACAGCACTTTTCCAAAGAACCGTCAGTGCTTTGCAGAACTGATAGGATAAATAAATACATTGAAAGGAAACAAAGACAGAAGATAATACAATAGAGAGGAGACAGAGAAGCTTGGAACAGAGATAAAACAGGACATAAAAGAACATTACAAAAAGCATTTCCTGTACAAGACATTTATCCTCTTACGCACATTCAGACCTGGGAGCTGCCCAGTACAACCACAGAGCTCTACTTTTAGCCGCTGAGCAGCTCCACTGGAGCAGCTGGGGGTCAAGCACTTTGCTCAAGTGCACTTCAACAAGCAGTTGTTAAGGAAGGGAGGGGAGTCATTGATTTCCCCCGCCCAGACTTTCCCAGCCAGTCCATGGATTCAAACCTGTGACATTCCAGCCAAAATCTCTAACCTTGAAGCTGTATTCCCATGCAACTGTTACTGGTTAAGGTTCTTGAAAACGATTTAAGTATGCTGAGTCAGAATTGCTTTTCAGGTTCTTCTTTCTGTGCTGCGTTAGTGTAGCAACGAAGATAGCTCACTATTTCTCACCTACCTACCCTAAACCACAGATAACCATCCATCAAAAACATAAGCTCTGATACTGTCACAATTTAGAGGCCTTTTTTGTGGGGCCCTATAAAAAAAAGTCATCTGATTTGTGATACTGGCAGAGGCTGGTGAGGTGAGCAATATTCAGGCCAGTACTAAAAACTGAAGTCTACACCATTCATGAGGACACTTCTAAGGCCCCAAGGAATCACATTGTTCCCCGTTTTACGCATCACCAAGAATAAAACAAAACAAAAAAGGACACTGAATGCCAAAGACAGTGAGTACCACAGATAAACAGTGAGGACCACAGATAAAAGACAAGAGTTTAATATTTGAGAGAGAATCATGAAAATTGGCAGACTTATATAAGTCTATAAAACCTGATACAGCGCTATTTCAGCCAAGGCTCACTGTACCGTCCCCTACAAATCAATGACTGAAGCGTACTACCCTAATTGCTTTTTACTTTTGCAACCATGAGTTGGGTCCCCTGAGTTCCCCTGAAGTGGGTCTACTACAGTCATTCAATATATACAAAGAGTGCTGGAGAGCGAGGCAAGCCCCATTCTTTTGGAGGCTCCATACTTATAGAATTAAGTCCCAGCTAGTGAGGCTGAGAGTGAAGACATCCAAGCTCTTTTTCTGTATGGTTAAAGAAATGGAAAGTTTTAAATGCAAAGCTCAAAACAAACAGGTTAAGTACTCTGACCTGACTTTTACTTTACTCCCCGGGACATTCCACCAAAATGACCTCATAGGGACAGCAGGCCTGGAAAGCAATAAAGTCTGTCTCACTGGAGATGGCTTTTCCATCAGCTCCCTGGCTTCATTGTCCAGGACAGTGGTTCCCAACCTGGTGTCTGGGACCCCCCTGCGGCGGCTCCAGAGATCTTAGGGGGGATGGAGCGCAAGGAACTTACAGAAGTTGAGGTAAAGGAGTCTTATTAAGGACGGAACGAGAGCTGAGGACAAAATGAATAGTCTTATAACCCAATCATTTTCAAATGTGTTTTTCATTGCAAAATAACTTAAAATGTCATTAAATCATGCTTTCATTGGCTTTTACTGGATTAAATTGCGTGAAATATAGTATGTGCTTGAAAGTGATTGATGAGGCGCTTGCTACATTGGAGAGAGAAAGTCATGGATTGTATTATTGGTGAGTTTGAGGAGCTTGAAGAAAAAGGTTGGGGAGCCATGGTCCAAGACTATCTAATCATTCAACAGGGTGATTAGGCCATGCTGCTCTGCTTGGTCTTTGCATTGTGGTTTAAAGACACCGCTGGGTATCATGAGACCAATGATAAGGTGGATGTAAACACACACGGTTATATGTTGGCATATCAACACTCGGAGTTTACATCATATGGGCGCAGTGTCTGGACAGTCAGACTAGTGTTATAATGTCTGTCTAGGACTCTGGCCTTTTTACGGGTACTGCTTAGCCTGGCCAGTGGAAAGAGCTGACTAAACATTGGCTGGATTGTCAAGACTAAATATTGGCTCTTAGTACATGGAAGTTATGACTGACAACCATTAGGTAACTGTGGGCCTTTTCTTTCAATTCAAGGTACTTACAGTCATAGAGTAACACAAGATCCACACTTGCATAATGATGAGCATTTAAAATAATCTTTCAGTTGACTGTTAAAATATTATTGCATCTGTTATTGAGTCAACCGAGCAATTAATATATTGCATTCCTCTTGCTAAAGCTTTTCTCTGAATAGGGCTGTAATATAGTATGGCATCTACCGTAAATAAAGCTGCGCAAATGAGAGCTTAGCTTTGATTAGGTGTATGACTACAGCGATGCACTAACCATGTGCAGAACAATAAAGCTTTTGAGTGAATGCTTAGCTAATTGCTACCTTAAGATCATCCAGGCAGGGGTACAGGAACATGCAGCTTGGAAAAGAAATCTGACTGCGGGATGGCTCTGGAGAAACAGCTCATGTTATAAACTCTTACCTATGAGAGAATTCAATCAACAGGCGCCCTATTGTTCCAAAGTGAAGCTGGCTGCCAGTTTTGCCAAGGGAAACCAATAAAATATTTCATTTGAATACTGTTGCAGGATGAATATTACTTTTGAGTACTTTCAGCAGGCGTTTTATGTCCCAACTTCAAGTCCCCACCAATGACATGTGACATTTACAACGATCTGTCAAACGGAAAATAATTATGACTCTGTGCTCTGCCAATTGGCGGAAATTAAACACTTGACACTCTTAAATGTGTGCTGTGCGTACTGTACGCATCCATCTGCAGGGAGCCAGTGGGAGAAGGGTAGCATTTAGTGAACAGTGCACATTTCAGAATCTCATTGACCCCAGCTTCACATTATGCACCATACTGATGAATGGGCATTTGCCTGGGGCTGCCGCCATGGGAGGGTGGAGGGCAATGAGGACAACTTCCCTAGGCTCTGAGCCAAGTGGTGCCCAAATGATCAATTATTGTTGTAACAAATTATATAAATGACCCGTAATATTGAGTTTTGTCCATGTTCCAGGTGATACGATCAATTCATATGCTCTAACAAGAAGAAATGAAACCTGAGGGTCATGGCTTTCATAATCACAGCTGCACGTGACTGAAGAAGTGGAAGAACTGAAAGATAGAGCTTACATGCTCAGAAATGTTTCCAAGGTAAATTTCCAAACTAAACAGAAAAGGATTGTCGGTGTCCAAAGTAGGAGTGCAGGACCAGTCCTCTGTTGTAGTCTGGCCTTACAGTACAAAGAGCCTGCAGACACACAGCCAAATTATGAGCTCAGCACTGGCCACTGAGAGCAGCCTGCGCTGAGAGGATACTAAGTGTATACATGTGTTTGTTCAGAAGTGTGGGATATTAAGCTTGTCTAGTTTTCTGATGTGGTCCAGGAAATGCCTCACTGCTCCACTTAAGACATGTTTAGGTTTAGCGCTGTAAACATTCTGTAGCCAGATTACTCCATGACATAAGACATCCCTCTTTTAAACCTTTCCAAAGTCATCTACTCATAATATTAACTATGAAACTTGAAATTATATTACGTAACTGTAAACACACTACTGTTGAATGCAATGGACCATAAATGGAAATCACCATTATTTCTCCATCAATAACATACAGAATTAATGCTATTATTCCTGAGAACATTCTGGGTTGATATCATACTATTACATAAAACTGAGTCTCAAGCAGACATTACTTGTCTCAGTAACTGACCTGTGAAAAATGGAAATAATGCTCTGGTTTGTTGGCAGCTGGATCCAGGCAGGACACAATTCTTAACACATTATCTCATATGCCGTGGAAAAAGCAATTCCCATTTTGTGGCTCCTTTGGTTTTCTCCTGTGAAATGGAGTCTGTCTTTAGAGTAAGGGCTAGGACCATGCTTTAATCTGGAAAATATTACCGGGGGTGGAAGAACATGGGAAACAATAACACAAAGAGGATTCCTCTTCCATCCTCTGGGCTCTGTGATTTGGAGATATGCTGTAGTCTGCAATTTTAGCCTACCACAGCTACCCACTTGGCCCCCATCCTTAGCTACTCTTTTTCCACCTCACACTAAAGTGAGCTTTTGTCTTTCCGGCCTTGTGAAAGCAGGATGGCCGGAGATCTGCACGGGAACAGCGCAAATCCCCCAGGTAACAGTTTCATCATCTGCTCCGCAATAGGCTGGCCTTGCTCCAGATCATTTCAAAGACAAATGCTCTGCTTTGAGCTTTCAGGTGATTCTACCATCCATCTGCAGGTAGAGTTTAATAGATGACACTGGTGTTACAAGGTCTTGCTGTGTTGCATGGAAAGCCTCTCGTGTTCGGTCAAGGACGTCTTCTTAACACATGGAGAAGTGATCAAGACACGGGCTAATGGAGCAAGTAGTTCCTCCTTCAAAGCAGAGTGATTCCCTCCTGTTTTTGACATTGAGACAGCCAAAGCCTTCCGGCAACTGATTAACTACTGTTTTCACAGAGGGAACCATAACAAATGATTTGTACGCTGTTGTCTCACAAAAATCACCAAAGGGACAGTGATGGGAAAATCTAATCGACATGCTCTTCCTGCTGGGATGAATTATGGAAAACATCTCAGAAAAAGGTGAGGCTTCTGAGAGAGAAAAAAACACTACAGAACAAAACAGCTCAGAAATAAAGCAGTCCAATTTTTGAGTTCATCAGATAGATTGTTGTGTTTCAGCTGAATGGCTATATATAGATTGAATATTTTTAGGTTTGGAGAAGTCATGAAGGTCCACACAGGGCTTATCAACAGAGTTTGTTTGTGCTACAGATCTGTATGTGTATGGGACAGATGCCGGTGCTAAGGGATGATGATGACGGTCCGCTTTTGGCTGAAACCTATGGTGAGAAGCTAAACAGAAAGGTGGCCTGAAAGTCCTCTAGCAAAGCTTTGGCTGTTTATTTGAGCTGGAATGATCCAAGACAAACAGTCTGCAGTTTCAAAGTATGCCTGCACTGAGTGTGTGGTCCGTGTCCCCCTGTGTAACCACAGTAGTGATGCCCATATTGTACTCTTTCCGCAAAGGCTTCTAATGTACACTGAACACAAAGGCCGTGTGGATCAGCGCTGCCTCCACACAGCAGCAAAAATATAACCTGAGGTTTACATGCACAGAGAATTAACCTTAACCTGGTTACTCTGGTTTTAGGTGGATGCAGGTTGATCATAACTGCGTTACAATAGCCCAGACAAGCTCATACTCTGATGTTAAGATGCCTGGCTTCCACGATATTAAAAGTCTTACTGTGGCATGTAAACATCTTACTCCTTTCACTCAAACTCACACAGTATTATGGGTACATTTTGATGTCAACAAAAAACATGGCAGTGATCAGTATTTACTATTGCTATTACTATTAGGATCATCATTCCATCACTGCCCCCTGTATTAGAAATAACCTCAGGCAAATAGGGAGAGGGTAGCTGGTGGATGCACCTTTTCAATCTGTGGATGTGACGCCTCACATAGACAGGAATATTCTTTTAATTGGTTTAGTCATAATAGAAATAGGGAGACTCAATCATAGGGTATCAAAGGTGCGAGAGTGTAAACTGCTTAACCTGAATAAGACCTTAACCGGAGTATGGCCAGTAGCCAGGTTCCTCTGTGTATGTAAGCATAGTAAGTGTGGCTAAGATGACTGAAGCTGTTACAATGATTACTAGGATCTCATCAAGGAGTCTAGCGAGCCACACTTTCCTTTACAGCAAATTTTTGCATGGAGGAATTTGATATAGCACACAAAGTTGAGTGCTATGACTAACTAATTTGTTGGTAAATCAGGTAGAAACATAGACATAACATAGATTCATATCAATAGACACTGCCTGGGTTCTCCAATCTGAACAAAGTCCTTTTCCCCATTACTCTCCAGGTTGTCAACTACATCGCTTCCTTAACTTTTTAACTTGAAAGAGTGCAGAGCCTATCACCAGAGTAACTGTTTAGACCCACAAGTTGCCAAGAACTTAAGTGTTCACAGCAGGTTCGATATTCATGGTAGGGTCACGCAAATACACATGCCTTGTTCAAACATCGGGGTGGAAAAGGCCACACTTGACTGAATTTGGTCAAATAAACTGGAGCGAGTACTCCCTGGAGTTCCAGGTCAATGGCTTTCACTTGGAAACTTGCTCATTAAGTGGGAATTTTGTAGAATAGAAATCGTAGATGGATAAAATAGAGGACAAAAGGCACAATTCATGAAGATATAGGCCTACCCATTGGAGATAATGGAGACCTCATTGCCACCCATGATGGAACTTGGGGGAGGAGGCAGGATTGAGCAGTGGATCGGTCTTTGTTTGTTCATTTCTTCATTTGCTTGTTCGTTCTTTTGTTTGTTTGTTCTTTTGTTTGTTCATTTCTACGTTCGTCACACGTGATATCTCAGACACTGCTGCTCTTGATTTTGGTGAAACCTGGAGGAAACATTCACATCATTTTCAAAATTGCACTGATTGGCCCAAGGGGGGTGCTATGATTACAGGTCAAAATAACTTGAATATTTGTTACATGGCCATATTTGTTACATATTTGTTAATTGACCCAGAGAGGGACTGCATCATTTGTGGGGCATGTTTACTATTGCCTTTGATTAATATTGTATTTTATCTTCAAAAAGAGAAAATAAGATAACTACAAACTGTTTACTTTGAGTGAAAAGAATTGACTTGTTTGCAGTGATTTCCATCTTGTGCCTTGCTTGAATGACAGATGTTCCAGTGTTAATGAGAAGCAGCACAGTGCTTTAATGAAGACTTTACAAGTTGTGTGGGTATCTGCTCCCAGTGCTGGAATTCTACCAGACTCCTAATCAGCAGACTTAGTTCAGCGTCGCTGTGCTTCCTATCTGCTTCCTCACACGGGAAATTATAAAACAGAGCTTTTCAGACTAGCCTGAGACTTTAGACAAAGAACAGACTCTATAGCTGCTGAGATTATTTGAACAAAACTACCCATTTTGGATGGTCGGCATGAATATCATTCAAATTCTGCAGGCTGTGCATGACTTTTTCCACTGCAAATCTAACGCTTCTGTAGCACTACTTAGGTCAACATCAGATACCACAGTAGCCTATATGTCTGTGTGAAGCAACAGTGTTTGCTGTCAGACAGAGCAGGGAGCATGGGGGTGTCCCTGTTACCACTGGTAGTTCCATAAACACGAGGGAAATGAGCTATGGCCTAGCTTGAGTCAGGGTGCCGGTCTGACCATTCCCCCGGCTGTCCTTTCCCCAGGACATCAGTCATTAAAGCTAGCAGACCTGAACCTAAATACGCAGCAACAGAATGCACCTTGTTCTCCACAGTCCAGCGGTTGAAACCAGAGGGAAACGGGCTCTGATTCCTGTGTTAACATGGCTTCATTACTTCATTCATGTCACACCTGGCTTGGAGGAAGGCTTATTCAAAAATGATATTGTTCCCTTGTAAACATCCAACAAGATTTTACAGATCCCAAGAATGTGACGCTTAAAGAGTAATCATTGCTGCTATAAAACAAACCTGTCATATAAACACACTGTATGACTGTATTAACATAACTGAGATCTAAGGGTCACTGATTTGCTTGAGGTGAGACTTGAATATGCAAAATTTCATTGCTAACCAGGCACTGCCTGCATAGTACATGCCTACCAAAATGGCTCAACATATACGAGGCATTTATATTACATTGTACATACTGCATTGTGTAATATTCAGTCGTTTCTAGAATATTACAGTTTTGTAGGATTCTTTTGTACTGGCATAGTAACACAGGTGATGGTCACTGAGCAGAATAAGTAGGTCAAATATGCTGCTGACATAATCCAAACTGAGAGTCACACACTTCACTGAGAGCTGAGCCTTCTGAAACCTGAACTACTGACAGCTTGCCCCTGAAGACTGAGCTATATGTGTTTACCATGAAAACCTCAGGCCTCTCCTGTATTACTACTCTGTTCTCGTGAGATGACAGGCCATCAGGTCGCTGCTTGGAATTCTCCCATGTATAATATTCATATAGAACAGCTGCCATTGCCTTTCATCTGCTCATTAGATCACACATCATTATCTTTTCAAGCAGAGCAATCCTCTTATATGGCATAGGCCTTTATTTGTTGTTCTGTCCAGCCCCTCTACCAAGTCACAGCACCTGTTAAAACGCCTGTACCTAGTGACCATGTTCTCTTGGATTCTTTCCAAGTGACGTAAAGAAATCCCTCTTGTAAAACATGTCTGGAAACCATAAGGTAAGTCTTTAGGACTCATGACAAATAGGTAATGTAGCCTTGATCTTTAAATTGCACGGTACAAGGCATGATGTCAAGTGTAATATATGCAGAGTACTGAACTGGTTTAGCTAAGGGTTTCTTCAATAGCTGTCAAGAAATAGGCTGCAGTGTGATGCACAATAGGGAAATATCATATAAATATCTGATTTCTTGGAATTCTACTGCAACTGCAGTTCTGTTAGTGCTATACTCCTAAATCATTGCATGAGTTACGATAGAGTGATTCTCAGATGAGGCCACACAGGCGGCTCATGCGTTCAACATCAGACTAATAAAGCCTGAATGAAATCCCGTTCCTCTGAATTCTCACACGTTCCATATTTACTGGTCTCATTTGGTGGTTTTAGCAACAGTCAGGGTGAGTTTGACAAAATCCTGAGCCAGCCCCATTCTTTCCACTCAGATCATAAAACTCAACGGACTTTTTCTCCCAACAGAACAGTCCTTGTGGGTCAAGCCACCAGGCACAGTGTGTTCTGCAGCGCAAGGCCATGGAATAATTAACCAAACTCTTTCCACGCCACATCACTGAGGAAAATGTTCCTATTTTGATTCATTTATAGATTCACAATATATCCATACAGAAGAAGCTTGACGAAGGAAACAAAGCTCCAGTACAGCAACAATTTGCAAACGTGATTTCAGCAGTAACAGGCCTGTCAATCAACCATGCATAACAAACAGTGAGCAGTAGTAGGCCAGGGGTGACCAGGTCACCATAGGTTACCAGGGGACCATCCATCATGGCTGGGCAGACAGGGAGACACGCTGGCCTTGTACATGCCCATGTTTATACAGAGGTCGCTATGGTGGTCTCACACAGTCGGGCGCTCACACTGGGTACACACTCTGACAGCCGAACCAACACCTCATTAGATCTAATTCTGTCCAGGAATTATTTATCATGGATTAAGTGGAATATCAAGCAATGTACACCAAAAAAATTTAATGGATTACTATTATGGCTAGTTTATACACAATTACAGAAACTCAGACACTTTAACACGTTTATTAGTTAAATATCACTGTCAACATAATGACCCTGTGACTTGTCAACATCATGACGCCCCCAAAATTGCACTTTTATTTTACTTTTTTAGCTTTGAAACACTTGAATCCTAATTGTTACAACATGCTGTGCTGATATGAAAAAGCTGTTTTTGATATAAAAATTGCTGATGGCATGTCATCTCTGGGACTCATAGAGTTAATTGACTTTCTCATAGCCGTGTGTGATCATTTCTATTCCCATACAAGTTAGGAAGATTAAAAAAAAAAAAAGATTTCAGCCAGGATAAATCATAGAACAGAATAGTGTGCTACCTCATATGCAGCTCTGCAAATGAGACAAAAATACCCTATCAGTTACTTAAGAATAAATACAACCGATTAATGAGTTATAACGGAGTACTGACCTGCCAAAATGCACTGTATGATATGCATTAATATGTTATATGTTATAACATAAAAGCTTAACATACTGTGTTTCTTTTGAATCCTCATAGATGCGTGTTCAGTTCAAGCCTGTCTTCTCTAGATGATGTAAACTGTGAATGAACTCTCATCTCAGCCTCTTACTCTTTCTGTTTGGGCTTTCTATCCTAAATGCTGTTTCTAATAACTGTTCACATTTGACAGTCAGTTCACTAATTTAACAATAGTTATGTGAATTTTGATTGTTTTAGTCGAATGGGAATGGCAATGAATCCTACAGGATTGACAGGTTAGCTTGTTTACCACTTCAAAGAAAAGCTACAGATATTATTTACATCATTAGGATTAAATCATCCAGAATAAAAGTCATTAGTATTAGAGTGTTTAGAGTCAATGAGGGTGAACATATGAAAAAGACATTGAGGTATTGATAAAAATGTAAATGTTCGAAAGCCAGGAATACATTCTTAAATCCGTTCAGGAATATTCTCCTGGCAAGTACCAAATGAAATATTCAAACACCACGGTGAGTCAAATAAGCACATTATCCACTCTTAAACCTATCTTCTCGTTTTTATGGTCATGAATAGTTATTCTGGCAGCAGCTTATCCTCCTGGTGTTCCCATATAAATTGGTTAACAACCAGACAACTCTCTCAACATGCTCATTCATTCACCAACATAGGAGCCCATCTGTGAAACATTTCCAACGTGAACCCACTTTCCATGATCTCTCCCATGTGGTACCAGCAGCTTTAAAATGCATTGATTGGTTAGTATTTCAAATATGGGAGTAACATTTTCCCCTGACATTTTTATGATCCGGTGCTCCTCCACCTGCCGAGGATTAGAGATGGAAAGAGAACTAATCACTGCAGCAACACCGTGGTTTTGGAAGAGACCCAATGAGTCACTCAAACACTCGGCATTCAGAACCAGCTCAGCTTCCCTGCCTCTGAGTAAGAGCTGCACTCACCAGTCAGCTGCAGGTGTCATTTAAGTGAGCAAAGAGCAGAGAAAGGGTAAAAACTACAGGACATACTACATACCTGTGGGAGATAGATGCTCAGCACAACATATGGTGTGCATGCTCATATTTAACAACATGGGCTTTGATCAAAGATGGCTTTAAGAGGTTAGTTTGTGCAATGTGTGACCAATCCGTCAGGCTGACCCAAGCTCGGATGTTATGAAATAAATTTGTCCTGTTCTTTTTTTCTCCCATAACTCCTGCCAGGAACTTTGTTTCCATAAATCCAGCCGTATATTCTTGCTGTAGCATCAGGGGAAACATTTAGATAGTTCCATTCACGTAAGAGAGGAAGAAGTGGGTTCGATCATGGAATAAATCAATAACTGCCTTCCAGTATTAAATCACGCATGACCATAACAAAGGATTTAAAACATAAATCTGATATGTCAAATTCCGTGATGCAGTGATGAGGTTCTTCAACAGAGATATTTCTTTGAAAAGTACAGTAAGCTGTTGCTTTGTCCCTGAGGCTGGTGGTACTGCACGTTTATCTTCAGTAGCTTGAAGTTTACAATATTTTCTTAGTGTTACCACTAAAATACGCCCTGAGGATGCCCCGGCCAGGAACATCAGACAGGCTAAAAGCTACCTGTTCCAAATAGCTTTTCCAGTCTTACTATATTTACTTAATAGTATGTAGGCCGGCCAAAAGTCGAAGTATGACTGTTTTATGGCAAAAGCATTACTTGATAAAAAAATACATGAATGCAAATGTACAACAGCCTGGAATTGTAGCCAGTATTAAATCCGAAGGCTTAAGAGGGATTCTGCATGGAAATTTAAAACAGTGTAACGGGAAGCATGACATGAATCTTGGTGAGCTTGTGTTTACCATCAGCAGAAACACCTGAATAGCTGTATTCCCAGTAGAAAACAGGAAAAGGGGTTCAGTCATGGAAGGAATCAATAACGGCCAGACATCAACTAATGACTCATCCATATGCCCTGCACTTCCTGAAGTATCTTTCTTTAAGTAGACTTATGGAAGCTGGCTAGATCGCTACTGGAAGTGCATGACATTTCGCACCTTGATGAAAGCGATGCAGCTGAAACATTGCCATGTAAATAAATGCTGCAGCATTGCATGGAGAGAGGAGTGTACAATTTTTCCCCCTATTTATTGTTTAAGTACTTCCTTTCCTTTACTATTTTCTATGCTCCCTGACACTTTTGGAGTTTATTGTTAAAACACATAAAAGTTAGTTACCATCTGTAACATATTTATTGTGAATGCTCCAGGGGGGAGAATCACACATCCTGTGCATTGTAAAACAAACTGAGTTGCCTAACTTAGAAATTGTATTTAACACAAAGCCACAATAAAACCCTGTGAAGTAAGTATTTGCACAATCTTTTGGGATGTTTAATAGTACATGGTGGTATGGTAAGCTCACTATACTGTAGCAATTAAATAAACTAAAATACAATACAATACAATACAATACAAAATACAATAAAACTAGTAACAACAACTAATCAGTGCTTTGGCCTTTCTGGTGCAGCAAATTTAATAACAATAGCTGGCAAAGCTGAAAATCCCAGATAAAGACCTAACTTCTTTCGTGATTCTGCTGTACTGCCCTTAGGAAAGTACTCCTTTGAAGTTTGTATCCACACTGGATAGAAAACTATTAAGTCTGCTAAATAATCTCAGTAGGAACAGAAAACCCAACGACAACATCATTGGCCGGACAAAAACTCGGACTGTTTATTGAAAACAGGAAAACAACACAGAAACAGCTGACAACATCCAAGTGAACATTATCGCTGCCAATTCTCTGCTTGAGAATTTTATAGAGCGTTGGCAGGCTAATCCACACTCCCACACATACAGTATCTCTGCCTTATCTCAACAACACCCTTTGTCAATATCTATCAACAAACAGGGAAACAAGTAAATACGGCTCTGGTTTTGAAGTGGTTTAATTGTCCCCCGGCGACATGTCGTCCAAGTGTGCTGCTCTACAGAACTCCAGCCTGTTTTAGACCAGACGCATCCCATCTCCAGGCTATAAACCAGGGTCAGCTGTCCCTCACCCAGACCTGGTTTTGGTCAAACACCTGGAGCTGCTTCCTATCTGTGAGCCTTTTTCCATTTCTCTAGGGGCAAATCTTCATTCATGCCCAATTAGGATCTGATTACCGTAACATCACTACTGTCCACTACCATAAGCACCGGTCCCAGCCAGAAATAGTGGTGGTAGTGAACCAGTGGACAGAGGGGGCAGGGGCCGGGAAATTTGAGTAGGGTGTGTGTGTGTGTGTGTGTGTGTGTGTGTGTGTGTGTGTGTGTGTAGGGCCATGTGTCGTGCATGCTTGTGGATCTCTTTGTGCCATGGGGAGGAGGGAAGGCGAAAGAAGGCTGTTGCTTTAAATAAGAATGTGTTCATTTTAATGGAGAGAGGGGGGAGGCCCTAAGCTCAATTTGTCTGCCTACTGAAACAGTGTGCTAGAGGATTTTTCATAAATTAAAAGCACCAAGGAGGGTGAGTGAGAGAGAGAGAGAGAGAGAGAGAGAGAGAGAGAGAGAGAGAGATAGCGATAGAGAGAGAGAGAGAGAGAGAGAGAGAGAGAGAGAGAGAGGTGCAGTTGAGAGAGACAGCCTCTTAGAGCTGTGAGGCAGAAGTGATGGATTCAGCCCTCAGAAAGTGACAGTCTTCTCCTAACAGGCCACAGGCAGCACACAATCTGCCCTGGACTCTCACTATTTATCAGGACAACTACCTCCATCAGCAAACTTAAGTTACCAATTCAAAGTCTTCCAGCTGTTTTTTAAAGTGGATTTTTGAACAACCTGCTGAATGTTTACTGAAGAGTTCCCAGCAAGTTGAGCTTCTGGTGGGCTAATGACGGTCTTTTAATCACAGGCTTTAAAACACAGTTACCTCTTCAGTGCCGGAATGGACTCAGGTGACAAAGAGTGAGTAATAGAAGGGCAGAGTGCGGGAGAGGGAGAGAAGGACGCAGCGGAGCAGCTTTCACACTTGGGATGACTTTCTACCAGGGGAAACTTCAATCAGCTCTGCCAGGAGGGCAAGGCAACTGAAGGAGCCTAATCAACGGTCTACAATTATCTTGTAAGCATTGTGCAGCCTTTGACTTTCACTCTCTGCATTGATGATTTGTGTATGTTTGTAAGAAGTAATGTGACAGAACAAGGGATGAGCTTTCTTGGGGTGACTCTTGCCAGTTGCCACTGAGCTGAAAATCAATAGCTAACCTTAATGCATTTCTGTTGCCACTTTCTGAAATGTTATGTTAGACTGCTCACTTTGAAATTACCCTACTTCAAATAATGATTTCTTCTGATCTTAAATTCAGCAGTCATCCTCTAGCTTGGTTTGTAGGTAACGTTTGGTGCCAAAGGGCATTTCTACTTTCTGGGGGCTTTAACCAGACAGATGGCTCTGATAGACATGGTCGAGAGGGGTCAGTTCAATACCGGGGGATGCCAGAGAGTGGGCTCTCCAGGCTAAGTGCTTCTTAACTACTGATAAAAGACTCTTGTAAAAACACAGGACTCTGAAGACAACAAAGGAAGACAAGCAGTCAATAGGGGGTGATGAAGATGTATAGGTGCTTCAGCATCAACATTAACATTCTTGATAGACAGCAATAACACAAAAATCTCTCTCTTTATATGATGCGTTCTAAGTGATATAGAGAACCAATTTTTTTCTCACACAACACGAGGCATCTAAAAAAGGACCAACCACTTCTAAAAAGAAAAATGATAACCTGCTTTCAGAATGACTATGTCAAGCGGTCTACGGCCTCAGGATGTTCCCCTGGGCTCAAGAGGACAGGGAAGCAGGCAGTTGAATCCCGGCTTTGTTTCTGTTGCCAGGGCAGTGTTTGGATAAGGGGGCTTTGAGGTAGAATGCTGGAGCTTATCGAAACAATTCCCGAGACCCCCTGCCTCCCCGTCTCACTCAGATCACAAGTGGGGGACGAAACAACACACCTAGAGGCATGAAACACAGAACAAAACCTGAATTTCAACTAAAACTTGAACTCTCCTGTTCCATGGAGTGTCAAAACAAATGCTGTCCCGCGCCATCAAATCGAGCAGGTAGTTGAGGTTAATCATGTTCCAAATGTCATGTTTCGGGCTTACAAGGATTACATGCTTGAGGAAAGAATGAGGTCACCCTCAAGGTAATGCAATAGTGCAGATTACCATGAGCAAATTGAATTTGACTCTGATCCAACACATATTGAGTGTCATGCAGGAGGCTCTGCCAGTTCTCAGCACAGTTGGCGCTAATTTGAACATGCAGTACAAAGCCGTCTCAAAGTGTCCACTTCTTTTCGGCTACTGACGAATGAGGTGCCGTGTAGATGTGTTGTGATCTCCTGATCCCTGGTGATGATGATGTGATTATGAAGCATTCATACAGAAACTAGGACAACGGGGATGACTGGGGTCAGTAGATCTGTCTTATAGGTACAGCGGGGGTAAGGGAAGTGAGTGCTACTGTGTCTAGAGGGTCTAGCTCTCTCCGTCTGCCACCACCATCGCCTCTCCGTGTGTGTCTATGGCAGCTCGCTCTAATGAGGTGACGAAGAATGTGAGGAATGCCATGCTCACGCTGAAATGAGAGGGGCTGGGGGTGAGAGACATCAGCTAGGCCGAGCGGAGCTGCCCACCTTCTAATTACTATGTGCTGAGCATGACCAAAAAGGCTGGAGCACAATGCTGGTCAGAGACACACTGACTTACCCGCTGCACCCGCCTATCACACTTGATTTAACATCGAGTAAAATCCTGAGGGAGGATTTGTGTAAACACAGACTTACCACCTGAAGACAGTCAAACCAAAACATTTTAGCGTGAAGCAGACTCTACAAAATTGCTCAATTGAAGGAGCTGCCAATCAAAGAGGTTAGTAAGAGTGTTCACTGTCATTTGTCTCTAAGCACTGAGTGGTGATAAAGTGTAGCAGAGCTAGCGTATATGACACTTCTCAGCACCAGTTAATCATTGGCGCTATTGGCCAGTCAATAGCAGCTTGTTAAAGTGAACTGATGTTGGGACAATAATGAGCTGTGGGGGCCTTAACGGCGGAGAAGGGGAGGAGGCTGGCTGTTGTTCCCCCTGGCAGACGGCGGATGGGTTAATAACAGGCTGTCTCTGTCGGGGCAGATGGGACTCTCTCTGGTCCCTGGGAGCCTGAGCCCAGCAAGCGTTGTTATTTGAAAACACACATTAACAGAAAAACACTCACATACACGCACGTACCACATGCACTCACACAAACACACACTTCATCACAAGCTGCAAACGTTTTCCCCTCAGCTTTGAAGCGTAGCGAGACCTAGAGCAGGAGATTCCGGGCTAACCACGTCCAACGTGGGACTCCTCCGCAGCAGGGGCAAATCACAGAGCCTCAGCTGAGCCAGAGCTCATGTTCCAGGGGGAGAAACCGCAGGAGCCACTAGCCAAATACAGTCATCAGCACATTAGATGGGACAGGGGCCGGGTTGTTGTATTATCTTGGTTTGGGTTTACTTGTAAGCTATTATTAGTGATTTCTGTAGGACTTTGATCTACAAGGCAAATAATTTCCATTTCACATCTTTCAGTGTATATTGATAATAAGGATCTGTCTTTTCAGTGTGGTAAATTCTTTATGATGCTACATTCTCTGCATCAATCAGCATGTGCTGGGTGACGTCATACAGCCAGGCTTTGTTGGTAGGATTAGTCCTATGAAAGACCTCATACTGTGATGACAGAAGACAGTTTCATGGTAAATTTGAAACAGAAACTAGACTGTCAACAGGTAGGCTATGTTTATGGTGAAGACTTTCCACAGGTGCTTTTTTTTTTTTTTTTTTTAGCAAAATAAGAGTCAGACCCAACAATCTCCTGTTTTCAGGTGATTTTTCTGGTGAAGGTAGACCAAAATATCCATAAAACTGACAATCTATACAAGAGCACAGAATGCAGGAGTGTCTTTTCTATGTTCATTGTTTTAGTAACAAAAAGTGTTTACACGTTCTATTCTAGACAGATGCAGCCAAAAGGGTCGAATGCGCAAAGGGTCATGTTCTTGGAAAGCACCGCATTTCTCTTCTCCATGTCTCCAACCTAATGTGCTGGCAGCATGCCCAGAGTAACAAGACAAAAACATGTCTGCTCTCTTCTGATTTTCAGCTGGACATTATATGGTTGGTTATCTTTCTCGTAGCAATAAGCGATGAGAAATAGGGTGCGAGGGAAGCGCATGTAAGATTGGCAACCCTTACGCAGCTCTTCGAAACCAGGCCGATACGAGCGTCTCTATAATGCTTTCTGATCAGACAGGCCCCTTCTCTGGGGAGGTGTTGCACAGGACTCCTCTGTAATCCAATATGCAGCAGCTTTCAATTAAGGAGCCCCAGGGGTTCAGGGCCTTGTTATCCTTACACAGGAGTTACATTCTCCTCTGCACTCAGTGGCATCCCCTCTGCTTCTAATAACACCACATCACCTTCAAACATTGCCTGCACTTATTTTTCTCATAAAAATACCTGCACTTTGAATTCTGGGACAAACAGCTAAGCGTCTTGTTTCTATGTACTCATGAGGAAAGTTATAGGTTGTACCTCAAAGGCCACTTATGGAAACAACGCTGTTGAAGAGATTGTAATCTAAACATGGCAATATCTCAGATGTTAGCAGAAATTCAAACTGAGGCAGATAAGGTTGTTGTTATGTAACATTCCTATTAGATTGTTTAGTTTTCGTGCCAGTTAAACTGATATATTCTTTCAATCTTCCAGTCAAATAGAAATTCCAATGTTCAAAAAGAATACAAAAAAAAAAAAGATTCATTGCCTTTCAGTGTCGGAATGCAACTCATTTACCTCTTTTGGTAAGGGCTATTGGATAGGTCTGATGCAACACGATCATATTTAAAACAGATCCATGAATAGCATCATCTGCTAGTGTCTCAGATTTTCCATAAGCAAAGATGTCCAGGCCTGCAGAAGGGGAGCAGATAGGAGTGTTTTTATGTGTCAAGGCCCAGCAGTGGCAGTCACCCAAGGAGAACCTGAGCCAGGACAGCAAGTTAAGCTAAACACACTCCCCTGACAGCAATGTTACAGACATACAACAGTCACTAGAGAGATCAGCACATCATTAGACAAAGGAAATATTTTTCTTAGGAGGAGTGCGAGAAGATTAGTAACTTTCAAACAACCTCTATTCAATACATTTGATAGTGGTAAGCTGATTTAGCCACACCAGGATTGCGGCCAAATGTATTCAATGAATTAGACAAAACAACCTTGGGGAATACAACGCTGTGTTTTGTCAGTAACTATACACACTGTGTAGCAACCATGCATGAGATTGTTTATTTATACATTATATTCACATATGAATATATCACAGTGCCCTATATATTACATAATTTAAAGACTCAGCAGGGGAAGTGTGTATGGTTTAATTTCAGCACTAATATTTTCAGTGGCCTATATTTTTCGGGAGCTTTAATGAACTGCAGCCCTTCCCTTGGTTGGGATGTGTAATGAATAGGGCTTCCCTGGGCAGAGCAACTCCCTGAGCCTGCCTGCTTCTGTCAGGTAATGGAGGCTAGGACCAGGGTATCCTGAGGGACAGCCTGCTTCTGGTCTCAATCAGCAAGGGCTGTGAAGGACTCTATTGATGTCCTGTCAGAATGAGCATGCAGCCCAATCCTGAGGGTTCCCAACCTTTATAGTAAGGACAAGGATTCATACAATTACAATAAAACCCTTTAGTGTGGGCATATACTCTTCGGCTCACTGCTTACTGTAACACAGACACACTGACTCAGGGGTAATAAATACCAACAGTGAGTCAGTTATGAGTCAGTCTTTTCTCTACAATACAATGACATTCTCCTGTCTTCTTTGCCTTTCTCCTCAGGCTTTGGTGAGTTTGACCCAAACTCATGGAGCTCCCTTCAATGGTCCTGCTGGGGCTCCTTCTAGTGTATGGACTAGTCTGTGGCGTCCAGCAGACTCAGGGGAGTCCCTCGGACAGCAGCCATGCCAGGGACCAGGATGGTGGTCAGGACAAGACCCAAGAGTTTGAGAGCAGTGAGGATGGTCTAGAGAGAGAGTTCCTGTATGCAGGAAGGAGTAAACGTGCTCCAGCTGACCAGCAGCAGGACAAGTGCTCCTACACTTTCATTGTG
The DNA here is from genome assembly GCF_048128805.1 of Centroberyx gerrardi. Taxonomy (NCBI): domain Eukaryota; kingdom Metazoa; phylum Chordata; class Actinopteri; order Beryciformes; family Berycidae; genus Centroberyx; species Centroberyx gerrardi. The sequence goes on from NC_136004.1 coordinate 10,462,955, forward strand.
CCCCAACAGAAAGTGACTGGAGCCATCTGCGTCAACTCCAAGGAGCCCGAGGCCCTGCTGGAGAACCGGGTCAACAAGCAGGAGTTAGAGCTGCTGAATGTGGAGCTGCAGAAACAGAAGAGGCAAATTGAGACCCTGCAGCAACTGGTGGAGGTGGACGGAGGCATCGTCAACGAGGTCAAGCTGTTGAGGAAGGAGAGCCGCAACATGAACTCCAGAGTCACCCAGCTGTACATGCAGCTGCTCCATGAGATCATCAGGAAGAGAGACAATGCCCTAGAGTTGGCTCAGATGGAGAACAAGATCCTGAACCAGACCTCCGAGATGCAACTGCTCACCAGCCGTTACAAAGACCTGGAGCACAAGTACCAGCACCTGGCTTCCCTGGCCACCAACCAGTCATCCCTTATTGCCCTGTTGGAGGAGCAGTGCCAGAGTCGCCCTGCCCCCCGTCATGTCCCGGTCCCCCAGCCCCGGCCTCAGCCCCCTCCACCTTCACCACCCCTCAACAAGCCCTACCAGCCCCCCACCCTTCCACGCATCAACAACCAGATCACCAACGAGATCCAGAGTGACCAAAAGTCTCTACCGCCTGTCCTTCCTACCATGCCCAGCGGCACACACAGCCCCTCCACCACTAACAAGCCCTCTGGTGAGTCTTTCAAAGTCAGACATGAAAAGGACTTTTTCTTTTGAATAAGACAGCTTGTTTGTAAGTTCCTTTATGTTGAAATAGTGAGGCTGGTAATTTCTGATGAAATCTCACCAAACACACCAGTCAGCATCACAAATAGCGGTCACAAACAATAGGACTGTGTGCCTGAGCTTGTGTCTGAGAGCGTAGAGCTATATTGGACCTCTTAATCATTAATCACAAGACAACTCCAAGTACCCATTCTTTAAGCCATAGTCAGTTTAAATAATAAGTCCCACACATTCCTTGGGAAAAGGGCTCTCAGTGAGAACAGAAATGCTGTTGTCTGGAAGCCTTTGAGATGCATATCATCTAATTGCCTTGATACAGCCCACACAACAACACAAAGCATAGTAAAAGGGTAAATGCATGCGCCTAAATGGATTGTTGGACCCAAGCCTATTGGTCTCTTAAACACATGTTACTGGATGATAAAGCTTTGAAATTGATGTGAAGGGTGTTTTCATGTTATTAGTTGCAGTGAATTGTCTTTTCACTATTTACAGCCACCGTTCTTTAGAAGACTCTACTTCAGTCTTAAATTGGAAGAAAAAAAAGACCAAACCAATCTCAACGTGACTACTTGAAGCTTTTTCCATTGACATTTGGTGCTACTGCTTGCCATTTTCACTGGGCTGCATGTGAACAGTACCCTTTGTATGGAATGTTTGAAAGGAGGCAAGTAATTTCCTGCCCACAGCCATGCAACTTACACCCCAAAAGTTACATAAACCCTTAACACGAACAGAGAGCTCTACATAATGCGGGAATGGAGGGAGAAAGAGAGAGACCTGGTAGAATGAGCAAGAGGGAGAGACAGTGGGATGGAGTGGAGTATAAGAATTGGGGGAGGAGGAAGAAAAAGGGGAGGGGTTAAAGTATGAACAAAGATACCAAGAGTCAGTGATGTCATTTGTTCCATTTACACCAGGCAAGAATCAGTCATATGTTCCACCAAAGCAGCAGACTTTATCAGGCAGAACAGAGCAGGGCAGGGCAGGGCAGCTCTCTGGCTTGTATCTGCTCAACACAGACATTCCTTGGAGTAAATGGATGGCAAAGAGACAGATATCATCCAGAACAATTTAATACAACCAAAAACAACTTTGTTACAGCTGCACTCCTCATTTCCAAGCACTTACTGAAGAACTCCTGGCTACTCACGTGAACCTTTCAAAGGTCTCATACTTGGCATTTGTCAACTGAGCAGCATATATAATAGTCAAGCTGCTTGTTTCACTGGCTTTCCTCTTTCATATCATCTCCCTCTTTCTCTCTGTCATTTTTTTTCTTTTTGTCACTCTTGCAAACCCCCACCTCCCCGACTCACCTCCACTCCTCTATGTGACCCGTAATGCATCTTCTTTTCATTTGTCTCCATTGTCTTTGGGCACTTTGTAAACTGGGCCAGTTGGCAAACCAAACAAGTGTGAAATCTTGAGAAGTTAAACACTTTCACAGCCAATTGGAGCAGGGGAGCCAGTGGCCCCATTAGAGTGTTTTTTCCATATCTACCGAGTTGGAAAATGTTAGGGTAGAATAGTAATGGTATAGAGGCAATGCGCCAAGTAGTTTTCACTTTTAGCAACTGATTTGCACCATGCAGAAAACCAAATGAGACAATTTGAGCATGCGCAGAATCTAGCATAAATTTAATTCCTCAACAAATGTAATGCTGCATGACAGTGTTAAACATAATTCTTCTTAGACTTGCTGTTGGTGATCCCATTTAGGTCTCTTTTATCAACTGTAGACAAGTATTACATCTTCATTTCCCTTCACAACATGGCCATTATATGTTACTTCACACAACTTATATGTACTTCACACAACTTATTGTAATTTTGTAGAAGACTCCAGCAGAAGGCATGCAATGTAAGGCAGGGATTTACAAGGTATTTTCTTAAATTAATTTAGTCCCAGAAATCCTCTCTTCAGGGCAATGATGTAAGGCCTAGATAAGTACGCTCCCACTGAAAACGATAATTCAAATTCAAGTGGGCTTAACATGCCTAAGACAGTTTTAAGAAATTTCCATAATAAAAACTGCTCTCCACTCCCCCCACCAAAAACCTTTGATGTGTCAATACAATATAAAATAAACCCCCAGTTAAACAAACACAATAATCATCCCTCACTGAAGAGCAATCACCCGATGATCTAAAGTTTTTGCTACTGTTTCATCATTGAGTAGTCAGGATTCCCTTTGCCCTCATGCCAGTGTTGCTTTTGGCTGCGCAGCCTGCAGCCATTTCCCTTGTGAGAGCAGCAGCCAAAGTCAATTCTAGTCTTAAACTGAGAGCCTCTCCTGCTGAAATATGGGATTCCCTACGGCAGAGAAGAAAAACTCTTTGTGCTTCTTTATGTTTTTCTCGATTGCTTTTTCTTAGCTCTTGAGATATTCTGTAAAACTGAATGGTATGGCAGGAATTCATGCTTTATGTCTCATGTCTGCCTCTTCCTCATCTCCCATGTACGTAGGTCCGTGGAAGGACTGTCTGCAGGCTCTGGAGGATGGTCACACCTCCAGCGGCATGTACCTGGTGAAGCCGGAGAATGCCAACAGGCTTATGCAGGTGTGGTGTGACCAGAGACACGACCCAGGCGGCTGGACCGTGATCCAGAGAAGGGTGGACGGCTCTGTCAACTTTTTCAGGAACTGGGAGACATACAAGGTGTGCAAACCTCTCACCAAATCAAGGACCTCATAGTTTGAAGGGACACGGGTGGCTTATGTATGTTGTTTTGACACTAACCAGATGTGAATGAATAATGAATAGGTAATTGTTAAGGTTTCAAAGTGTCTGATGTAGTACCTGCAAGGTTCTGCTCCAGGCAGTTGCTGCCTCATGACTCATTAAACCCAGCAACATCAGTTGGGTCTTTGTGTAATTGGTTCACACAGGACACGTACTAATTAAAAAAAATGTGGGAGACAGGCAGCCATATTGGAAATAAATGTCACAATAGTCGGTTGTGCCAGCATTCCTGATGTTCATGAAAACTATTATTTTTTGATTTTGGCATCAAAGTGAATTCTTATGTTCAGTAAAAGAGCAGGTCTGTGGAGAGCATGAGAGAGTGAGGGAAAACTTACCGGAGGGGAACACATTTTCTTCATCTTTTGAAAGTGAGACCACTCGAACAGGGTGAAGCAGTTTAATGGTAAACATTTGAGTGCACGCCAACAATTTGCGAGGGCCGTGATTAAATCCCGGCCAAGGTCAACACAACAGATCTTTCCAAAACTTTTACGATAAACCTTAAACCACATGGGATCTGAAATTACATGTGTATACGCTCATCAGAAAAGGTCTTCCCATGATTCAAAGCATGTGTAGGGTAGTGGATGCCACATACCAACTTATGACCAGCGCTAGGACAGAGCAGCAAAGCAGCATACAGTATTTCCGATCCCCTACTACAGTCAGTGCAGACTGCTGTGTTTTCAATATCTGAATCATAGTGGAAATCTGGACACCCGATGCTAGCTATAAACTTGACTCACGGTCCATTTATTATAATGTTCTTTGATAATAAACAACACCCTAGAGGAGCTAAACCTATAATTACCTCCAGAGCACAGAGCGACGACCCTGAATCATCCCCCAGACATCCAAACTAACCGTTCAAAGCTGTTCAAAGGGGATTCAGAAAGGATTTCCTAATCGCACTGATAATGTTGTCTTGTCTCTGCACTTCACAGCAAGGCTTTGGCAATATCGATGGTGAGTACTGGCTGGGTCTGGAGAATATCTACTGGCTGACAAACCAGGCAAACTACAAACTGCTAGTCACACTGGAGGATTGGTCTGGCAGGAAGGTGTTCGCAGAGTACGCCAGCTTCAGAGTGGAGTCTGAGGCTGACTTCTACAAGCTAAGGGTGGGCCGTTACCATGGCAACGCTGGAGACTCCCTCACCTGGCACAACGGCAAACAGTTCACAACGTTGGACAGAGACCATGATGTGTATACAGGTAGGAATCATAGCGTCAGAAAGTGTTAAACAGCTTAAATCCGATGATCAAATATGCCTCTGTCCAGTGTCTACTGTACAATGTACGTCTGTGGGCATGCAGGAGTTGCTTTATTAATTTTCACCTTCATCTTTTCAGGTAACTGTGCCCACTACCAGAAGGGAGGCTGGTGGTACAACTCCTGTGCCCATTCTAATTTGAATGGAGTTTGGTACAGAGGAGGACACTACCGCAGCCGCTACCAGGATGGAGTCTACTGGGCTGAGTTCAGAGGAGGAGCCTATTCTCTAAAGAAAGTGGTCATGATGATCCGTCCAAACCCAAACACCTTCCACTAGAACATCCAAAGAACACATATCTGACTCTCACTACTCAAAAACCTTTGCAGCTCCTAAAAAACAAGTTTTTTTAAACGGAGTGGCACCATACAAAGCCAGATGACAAAGAGGATGATGATGTTGAAAGTGCAATATCGAAGCATCAGGCTGAACTGTTGGTGAACTCTACTCTGGTACCTCCTGACAACCCAAAGAATATTGTGCACTGTCGTTCAGTTGTCCTTACCATTACCCCTTTTGCATTAGACTCAGTATAGAGATGTGCTTATGGCTCAGGAGTTGTGTGAATACACTGTCATTGATCAAACAATAGCCTGCTTTTTTGACTGGATATCGACAGTACTTTCCTTTGATCTGTGTGAGAGAGAAAAAAAAACAGATATAATTTGACATGAAGAGGGCAGATTACAATAATTCAGTTGAGTAGCTTTGAGGTAGAAATCCTACAGTATATATTTAGTATGTATGTGATGTTGTATAATGCAATCACATGCAAATGAGGATGACACAGGAAACAGTATCCAGTGACTAACTTTTAATTTCATTTAAAATAAATCCTTCAGGTGTGTAATTTATAGGAACAATAACAACATTTATTGACTTGTGATACAGGGTTGATATTCTGGCCAGTCTTGTCCATTACACTAACATACAGCATAAAATGTATTGCCATTTTCTCTTAAAACCCATATGATTTTTGCAATAATAATTCCTTATTGTCGATAGCAATACTTGACTACGTATATAAACAGTCAGAACAGAAATCAACTCACTGCAAAACCTTTGAGGAAGTACACTGTCTTCAAAGTCATGCTTTCAATAGACATATTGAAATGTTTGAAACTTCAATTGCTTGAACAGGTATCCATTTGCTTGTATGAATCAAGCAGTGTATTTACTGTATAAATTTAGTGGTTTGTTGATGTCAATAGATCCAACACATTGCGTCTGTACATAAAAAGATATTTGTAATATAATGTAACAAAACCTGTTATGTGCCACTATTAAGTTGCAATAAAATATGTACAGCTTGTGTTTTTGTTTCCATGTGTCTCTTGGTATATACTTGATACAGTTTCAAGCAGTCATAATAGGGTTTCCACAGCAACCACTAAAATAACCTTTAATCTTTGGAAATGACTTTTACAGTTATAAACAGCCCACGTAGTCACAAATTGAGTCAATTCAAATCATTTGGAATGTAAATGTTCCACATCATATCATAAGAGACATATCTTATAGATCATATCATACATATCATATAGAGATTTAAAAACATCACTCATCAGAAAACCTACAAACTGAACTTTTTTTCTCTCCCTCTCCCTCACTTCATTTAATGCAGTTGGCAGTCTCCTTTATTGTGTGAGAATTGAGGCTAACCAACAAAATAGGATCACATTTGTGTGAACAGAACCCACTCAAATTAATGCATTATTGTGGTTATATTTCAAGCAAAATAGAGAAAATTGTTCGCTCTTGAGGCGAAGCCATGGTTCCACGGGAACTGTGGAGATTAGGACAATTACTGGAGAAGTTGTCGTATTCTCTTTCTGTCCTGTGGATAACGTTGGTCCATAGAAGTGACAAAGTCTGTGATATATCATGTATCAACCGCAGATAGAGTCAGTGCAACAGGGAATGACAAATAAAATGTGACAGGACTGTAAAACCTCAGGCATGCAGCAGTCCCTTGTGCTCACAGCAGAAACCACCTTTATTTCACAATGTGTCAATGACATTTCCAAAGACAGCTGGAAAATGTAGCAAGAATGAATTTACGCTGCAATGAGTTGAGCTCCATTACTGTAATATTCTTTGACCAGACCTGGGTTGAGGAAAGTTTAGACAGTTTAGAAAGTTTTTGAAGTCAATTTAGCATGAATTTCCGTGACTGACAACAAACAAGACACTATCTGAGATTTATTTGAAAATACTATTTGACCCAGGTCTGGGTCTGACTAAAGAGACTGATTATCAACACAGCAAAATGTGTTGAGTGCTGTATGTATTTAAAATTACTTTCTCAGAGTAAAACCGAGCTTAACATGTTAGTATTTTGCTCTGCCAAAGTGAAGATGGATGTTTATGTGATAGTAGCCAAGACACTGGTTCTATATTAAACTGACAAACACTGGCTGCTAAAACTGGCTCACAACTCAAAAGCTAAGAGGTTTTCTTCCCAAAGACAAAGAGGCTTTGGATGGGACAAAGGAAGACATCCATCTCTAGGACTGTCACTGTTGTCAGCTGTGTTTCCACTGGAGATGGATGGGGCAGTAAAACACACACTGTACCAGATCCTTCTGTCTTTCCTGAGAGGACAACGCTATGTAACTACTATTCAATGATTTCTTTACAATAGTAATTATATCCTAACAGTAAAGAACAACTATCTGCATAATCCTTGAATCAATCACAATTCAGACATAAGTGAATTGTCTATGTGAGTGCAAACGTCGGCAGTCTGGTTTTTGTATTAACCTGAGCAAAATTCAAAGTAAAACAGAGGACGATGTTTCATCGTCTCCATAAACACAGAGCAGCCTCTTTGGATGTGGTGTATGTCTGAGGACTCACCACTATGGAAAACCCTCAGTAAGGGTGGCCTATGCAGCCCCCACTCCTTCACCGACATGGAAAACCATGAGCTGACACAGTGCTCACTCAGCACAAAGAGAACCGCATTTCCTGAACCTTCAAACCTGAACCTTCAAACCTCCATACTGTTGTTTCACATCTGTAAAAGTATGTACTTTAACTTTTAATAGAATCATTTTTGACTTCCCTTCACTCGCCCGACTCCTTTTCACTCCAACTTCTGAGTAAATTTAGCCATACTAGTGGTGACCACTTTATAAATTTGTCATTTCAAATAAAATATATCTATTGGGGCATTTACCACCCACATCTGATGCTAACTTTGTTACTATGAGCAGAAGCCATCCCAAAACGGGCTGTTAATGACATGTCCCATCACTTTGATAACTAATAATTATTGATAATTATTAAGAGCTATCTCAAATGCTATCTCAATGGGATGAATTAATTAGGGGAGACATTAGGACATGAAAACTATCTTAATGACACCCATTTAAAAGTAATTGAGTAGCCACCCAATACTCTTAGATAACTATTATAACTTCTATTTGAGTACATTCAGAGCTTATAATTTACTTGAATCAAAGGTGTGAGCACTCCTACCTCTGACTGTAACACAGCTTAATGTCTTCGTACATGTTAATGGTACTGTGTGGGGGAAGTGATATTTGTGTGGGGGACTGTGTGGGGGAAGTGATATTTTTCCAGTGTATCCATTTCTCATTTTCCAGTAGTTGTGGTCCGGTGTCATGTAAAAGCAATCTGTTCATGCAAGCAGCCAGTACAATCGTGAATTAAGGTTAAGGAGTATAATCATCAATAAAGTAGGATTATTAGAGCCCACTGACAATTTAATGTTTACACCTGTTCTAATGCGGAATCTCATATTCTGTAAATAAAGCAGCAGTCACAAAAACACATTTCACTCTGACAGTAACCATGAAGAGCCTGCAAAGACGATCACATCCATCTTTCTGTCATCTCCCCTTTTTCTCTCTCGCAATCTCCCTCCATTCGCTTTTTCAATGTGATCACTCCATCTTTCTGTCATTCCTCACCACAGACCATCACACATACTGGGATGGAGCAGCTATGCTATCATTTCAGTGTCTGGATCACTTCTCTGTCTCTGTTGTGTCTAAGTACTGGAGCGTTCCACTGAGGTGGCATATATGACACAACAGTTCTGCACAACCAATCATCGTCATCATTGTCACAAAGAGTCAGCAAAAACACAGCTCTGACACTATGGAATAACGAATAGTAAAAGCCAATAAAATACTGTGCAATAAAAGGCTAACCAACATCTTTTTCCCAATCATTTATTCAAACCACTCCCCATAACTGTTGCAAAATTATTGTGATCCATATGGGAGTTATTATGGATGTTTTAAAATAGAAACACATATAATAATGTGGTGAAGGTTTTCTTCAAGAGAATAGCCGCATCATTGTTTATTACTTATATAATAGAACTTTTGAATGCGGGGTTATTCCGTTTTCCAAAGGCTCAGCATTTGAACTGATTTCCAACTGTGGAGATGTGCAGGTCGGTTTATAGCTTTACAGTCACACGCCATGACCGCTGTTTCATGTGCTTCCAACACATGTCTGTGGTTCCTCTGCAGGGAACTCACAGGAAACCTGTCATATGGAGCAATACCTTATCTATCAAAGAGAAGAGAAGAGAAGAGAAGAGAAGAGAAGAGAAGAGAAGAGAAGAGAAGAGAAGGGAAGAGAAGAGAAGAGAAGAGGATTTTATTTTCCAACCCCGATGGAAATTTTCTATTGTAAGGTCTAATGTATTATAAACAGTATTGCTGTATAACCATAGTTTCGACAACAATGTAGCGAGTCAAGCAGTGTCTATTTCCATTAACTTACTGAATCAAGACAAGGGATGTCTGCTCTATTCATGGCAATGTTAAGAATGCATCTTTACTGTTGGGCAAACAAAAATCTCTCATACATAGCCTATATTTGGGGACTGGCCTTCGCGTGATAATTCAGTTTGGTACATTTTCCTTTTTCCCATGTGCACCCTGTGACATAACTCCATGAATAGCCAGGCTCAATTAGCAGACCCTAGCATGTGTATTCATCAAACCCAATTCTCTTTGTTAATAATTGCATACAGACACAATTACTTCCCAAAAGACACTGGACACACGCAAACGCACAAACATGTTTTCTTGGTCATCTGGCATTAGTTTCGTAGATGCATTGGAAAAACGATTTTCTGACTGACATCAGCAAATTAAAGCAAGTGACCTCACTACGGCCAATCATGATCACACAGGGATGTGTGCCAAAATCTTCAAATGTTACACCAAACAAACATTTTAAATCACCCAGTGTCAGCATTAGGGCTATGGGGAACAAGTCTGGTGGGGAAATAGAGGAAACAGGCCAGAGGCTCCCCTCTAGACAAGATGGAAAGCCTTAGGGTCAAACCTCCAGACATTCACTGGAGGCTGTGATTCACTGTCTGACTTACAAGACACTAGCTGTTAAGCAGGTAAGCAGAAAAGTAACAAATAGGCCAAAAGTTAAAATCCTGCCAAGAAATATAGCCTAACTCATCAGCTCAACACAATAATAGCAACAGACCAAATACCTGTAAGCCATGCACAGAGCCAATACTTGTCTATGAGTCAACTATTATTGGAGCATGGATCAACTCCAGCATAACAGATTGTCTCAGTTTTAATAAAGGAAAATATGATGAGCAACATGAGCAGGCTTATATCTGGAAAAGGAGCGGCTTCTCAGAATCTGATAGATGTCCCTCCCTCTCAGGGGATTGGCTTGGTATGTCAAACCAAGCACACAGGTTTAATAAATCAGCAAGGCATGTTCACCCAAAGTCAACTGAATTTTTGGCACAGCCAGGTAAACTTGGCGTAGGAGTTAAAGGATTACACCAAGTTTTAGGGAGATTGGCCCATTAGTCAATTTAGAGAATATAGACACCGAAATCATCCATGTGTCCCTGGTAGATTGTTTACTCCACTGACCACTACCATCACTTCCTATGGAAACAAGTAGGCCTAATCCCAGTTATGTTTTTATATCATATTCCCACACAAAACTGCCAGAGTTGTTTAAGATTACTTAACATTTAGCTTTAGAGCTGCTACAAATTCTCATGTTCTCAGTTTTGAGATAATGCTAGTCGACTGCCAGCATACTAAAGCATGGAGCATTTGGACTACAAATGATCTACCAGGGACTAGGGTTGGGTAGGTTTAGAGCTGCAACGATTCATCGATTAATCGATTATCGCCAACTATTTTGATAATCGATTAATCGGTTTGAGTAATTTTTTAAGAAAAATAAGTCAAAATTCTCTGATTCCAGCTTCTTAAATGTGAATACTTTCTGGTTTCTTTACTCCTCTATGACAGTAAACTGAATATCTTTGGGTTGTGGACAAAACAAGACATTTGAGGACGTCATCTTGGGCTTTGGGAAACACTAATCGACATTTTTCACCATTTTCTGACATTTTATAGACCAAACAACTAATCGATTAATCGAGAAAATAATCGACAGATTAATCGACAATGAAAATAATCGTTAGTTGCAGCCCTAGGTAGGTTACTTTAAAAATGTATTCCACTACTAGCTACCTCATCAAAATTAGCCTAGATTGTCAGAAGCATAATCCAAGGGATTACCCAAACTCAGTAATGTTACTGAGACTACCTTGCGTTTTGTATGTATTCTGATTACCATCAGCTACTTTCAAATTACTTTGCCATATTTAAGGTACAGTATAGGCTAAAGGTACTGGTACAGATAAGAAAAAGTGAAAAAATGAAAAAGTGAAATTTCAGGTTTGCATATACAAACACAAATCTTCTGTACCACATTTTATAAAGACAGAACACCTGACACTATTTAAATGGCCTTCTGAATTCCTCACTTTCACTTTAAAAGTGTGCTGTTGGATGTGTCTTGGTGCCTCAGTTAGCTAAGGTGTGTACCATGTAACCGTTGCATCAGTTGTACAAAGGCTCTGCACCAAGTCAAAGGCTAAGCACGAGGTTCGATATTTTTCAGCGTACAATGTAACCGCAATGGCCTGGGTTCAAATCCAGCCTAGGACCCTTGTCGCATGTCACCCTTCTCTCTCCCCTAAGCTTTCCTGTCTCTCTATACTTGGACTGCCTAGTAATGGCAAAAATACCCCAAAAATAACCTTAAAGGACCTATATGTAATAATGACACCCAGCGTTTAAAATGGGTACTGCAGTCCAAATTCAAAATATTGGACAGAGTTGTCTCCCCCCGCCCCCTCCTCCCCAGACTCGAAGCTCACGCGGGTTGCCAGGTGAAAACAGAAAGAAAACAGACGCAGTTTCCATTTTCATAGATTGAAGAGCGTGAAGCTATCGGTAGATAATGGTAACATGGAAGACAGGACTCTGACTGCTGGAACTTAACTACACCAAAACAAAACAAGAAGCCTATAACAGACGAGGCTAAAAGAGCTAAGAGGGAGAGGGAGGGGAGCGCGACACCCGGAGCTCCCGGGAGCCCCGCGGATCGTTCAGCTTGAAGTTCCCGTTCCCCGGCCCCCTGCAACACGGCAGACCGGAGACTCCGGTCAGGCTCCTGTACAGCTACTAAGCTACGGTATGTAACCTAGCCTAGCAAATTAGCTTCACTTTGTCGGTACATAGCCAGCTGCCAACGGAGAGTGGGGGTACAGAAGGGAATGAACGTTCCGCTCCGGAATGGAAATTTCAAAGGAGAACATACTGGCTGTAGCATTGTTGTCGGAGAAGCCAGTATTTCAACTTAGCATGTTTCCTTAACCTCTGATGACATATCATGGTCATTTTATGATTTAGTACAGTAAATATATTACATATTGGTCCTTTAAGTATTTGAGATAAGAATACATTTTCTTTAGGTAGCGTAAAGGAATACACTTACTTTTTGTCATATTTAGAATATGTAACGCTTTTCCAAGTATTCTGTTATTACCCAACCCTGCTAGGGACACATGGATCCTTGCCTCTTTGGTGGCCACCCTACCTCACTTGCACCAACCACTTACAATATAGTCACAACACTGATGTATACTGTCACTCCTGTCCTGCACACCTAAAACAGTTTGCTCCATCTCTATTTCTGATCGAAAATAAGTATACAAACAAGAGTGAGCTATAAACAAACTAATTTTAGTTATAAACACAAATAAATCCACCAACAAGCACTGAAACAGTGAGGTAACAGTCTCAAGACTTATGAACAATTATAATTAAGGTTAGGAATATAAATCATAGGCTAATGTCTATAAAACCTTACATTTAATCAATAATTACAATTAAAGAGCACTTTTGCACTCAGTTTGAGCTTCTCTCCACCTGCTGCACAATTTTTTACAAATGCAGTGGGTGTGGAGAGCGGGGGAGAGGAGAAGGGTTTGGGGTTGGGCCGGGTGGGTGAGAAGAGGAACGGGTGGAGTGACTCAAATCTACCTTTATACTGGGGGTGGGAATTTATTTATTAATTTATTTTTTTTACCACAGTTGCATCTTCAACTGAACATCAGCCGCTCATTTTAACCACTGGAGGGCGCACTGAGCCAGGTTTAGTGAGAGAAATATGGCACCGACACATTTGGGCTCATGTTGACAATATGACCGGCATTGTTGTATTTCATAACTTAATAGTAGTTAAATACCAGTTTACAACTCAAGGTGTTTTATTGTGGGGTTACTTTTTAAGGTACATAAATAAGAAAAAAATGACTGCCCCCCTCAGATTTCCTTTTGTGTTTCTAAGATAGGCCTACATCATATAGGCTAATGCTACTATTTGTACAACAGCATTTATTATATAATTTATCTTTTGGAGGTATACCCTTCACATAGTTGTTTAGTCACATAAAATACTGTACCAGCAAGTATCCACAAAATATTTGTTGTAGGCTTTACTAATGTTGTAATATGAGCCAAAAGATTGTGTCTGATTATGGCACTAAACAGATCTAAAATACGGCGGCAAAAAGTAGCTGGTTTATTGCTTTAGATTAATTGTCACCAGAAACATGCTAGTTAGCTTTTATCATATTAGCTATCAGTACGTGAGCCTGTAGCAGCAGGGACAAGCCACATCAGGGCTAAAGCTGGCTAACGATAGCTAGCAAGCAGATGAACTGACCGGCAGATCCTAATAGCGATTCTTTAGCCCCCTTCACACACAAAACCCAATTGCAGTTTTAATTTTTCCAGCAGTTTCTGTTGTTCACATAAGACATGCCTTTCTGCTTTTTTAACGTAATGCTACCATTCACACAATACTGGCAAAAGGCCTTTTTCACCTTAAATTTCCGTTAAATTCCACTGTTGTCATTTCCCGGAAATTATGTTTAACTGCTGTAGTCACTGCAGTTTGAAAACACGGCGGGCTAATCTCTTCGTCCAGACTCCGAGGATCTCTCTTATTTCCACTCTGTTCAATTCGACATTTTCATCAAAAAAGTAAAGCTAGCTAAGTCGTTAAACAACAGAGCATAACGTTGTGCGTGCTTGTGCCATTAATGCTACGGCATTGTTCACATACACGGTTGACACAGAACTTTACAACTTCTTGAGCAGTGAAATTGGCAGAACTGATTTACCGGCTCTTTACCGCCTTTCACACGAGCCCTGTGCCGTTAAATTTACGGAACAGGCTGCATGCGAAAGGGGCTTTATTCTCATTTATTTGCTGAAAATTAACAACGCCTCGACAACATTATCCTATTTAGAGAGAAAACATAAGTTACTTTACCTGCTTGCTGCTCCCACATTTCACTTTCATGTCCAGAAGGATATTGCCGCTGATACCACCCTGTCAAGGCCTTGACAACACTCGCGATGCCATTTTGACGCAGGTGGGCGGGGCCGTTGGGCAGTGTGGGGGCACATGGGGTGTGTAAAGGACCGCCATTGCGCCACTCACCCAAATACTTGGTGTGTATTCCTAAACTATTTCCTACATATTGCTTTAGCACCTCCAAGGTTACGGGATTATTTGAGTGAGTTTCCAGTGCCCTCTTTGTTAGAGCAGAATGCCTTCAGGGATGAACCTGAGGGTGGTCTTAATTTTCACCTTGTGTAGGGGGAACCAACCTCTCACCTGTTTCCTCTTCTTCCCCATAGGGCCATTTGGCTTCAACACTAACTCCATTAGGTTCCATTCCTATTCTGACTGATGAAATCAATTTTGCACTAGTCCTGACCGCAAACTACTGCCAGTGAGGCTAGCAGACAAGTACAAATTTCCAACCATAATAGAATACTTTCCAATAGATAAATGAGACTGTGACTAAAGAGCCAGTTATACAATACAAAGCTTGTGGGGGGAAAAGAGTGCTACACTGCTGAAAACAGTTTGTATTATCTAGCAAATCTGAGAGTGGGACCATCATAATCCATAATTCCCTGTCAAGCACCCTTTTTATGAAGGCAGTTATATGGTTATATGGAGTCACTTCCAATTCAGCCGAACAAGCACACCACTAATGTCAAGTTAAACTTGTTAAATTATAGAAAATAGGGAAAATTTGACAGAACATGTTGACTTTTAAAATGATGGCAAATATCAAAGTGGTACCGTACAAAAATGAGCTCCTTCATTAACTGCCCTTTGATATATTGGCCACCAAGGCCAATATTCTAGAAGTGCACACCATACTGGCAACAACAACCACTAATGTAACATTTAGGGACAGCATTCCACGTCTGAGGAAAGGGGCGTGGGAGGAGAGAGGAACAGCTAAAATGCCAGCACTCAGAAAATGGATTCATTCAGCTGCTTTTTATTTTTATTCATTAATGGGTCACATTATCAAGCTACAGACCTGAGGACACAGAAACTATTCAGCGCTCCAGCAGGACTTGAATAAGGAACTAAGGCAAAAGTGAGATGGTAAGAGGTTTGCCCTTTTAGGACTATATTGGTCCAGCTACATGAGGCAGGCCGAGCCAAAGTCCAGCACAAGTAGCAAGGGAATTAAACAATTACTGGTCATGTTCTGGTTGCAAAACTGCCATAACAAAACTTATGAATGATCAAGACTTGAAGCACATAATAACAGATGTGTGAAACAGCTACATAGTGTGAAGGCCTATCAGTTTCTTACATCCATCTTACTGGTAGGGTTTGTGTTGAGACCCACCAATACATCATACCCCTAGAATGCATTTAAAGGACCCTTGTGGAAACACGACTACCCCGGGTTTCCTGGCCTTGTATTTTGTGGTTCTTTTTATTCTCATATTCCACTGTACCGAGCAATTTAGAATATTATTTTAGGATCAGGTTTTACTGGAACCGTATAACGCTGTCATTTAAACCATTCAGCTGCTTTATAAGAATCTTCAGCAATGACTGATGCTCAGTTCACATCCACATCGAATATAATGTCAAGTAAAATGTAATTTACTGAGATTATCAGTAGCTGACAATATCATATTTTGATATCAGGCATTAAGAGAGAGGTAGAGGTAGACTATGTTAACTGATTGTGAAAATCTCCTCATCTCCTCATTGTGAAACTCGGTGTCAAAGTGTGATATGCAGCCTGAAATTTAAGTGGTGTAAACCAGTGGTTCTCAACGTGGGGTCCGGGGACCACCAGGGGTCCTTGACGGGGTTCCAGGGGGTCTCCAGCAAATTGAGGAATTGTTAAACTTCAGCATTATTTCATTCACAAGAAGTTAACACAATTAGAGAATGTAGCAGAATGACTGTTTTGATCATAGTTTCTCTGTTATCTCTCTATCTACAATACAGACAGTCATGGAATTCTGGACAAAATCATGAGAGACAAAATCTCATCAAATGGGGGCCCGTGGCTCTAATGTGGACTAAATTATGGGTCCTTGATATGAATAAGGTTGAGAATTACTGGTGTAAACCAAATCAAGCAAAAGCCAGTGGAACACATGGGTAGCCTATTTGGTGGTTTATTTGCCACTTAGTTTCCTTCTGGTTCTACTTTTTAAAAACCCACTAACACTTTAGGAAGCTGTTGCACAGCTGCACTACTTGATGAATATATTTCTCCCTTTGGATGCATTTTTGAACACAGTGGGGACAGGAGCAATAACACTGCTGAAGATTAGGCAGAGCATTCAACTGGAGAGCCAGCAGGAAAAAAGGGCCTGTTAGGTAGTAAATTCATTGCATTACTAGCCATCTGAGGCTAAAGCGCTTTACTATTTTATATTCTACTGCTTGACCTCTGTTATCTTTGGAAATGCTCAAGTTTCCACAAACGTAGGCTGTAGCGTGAAAATTCACCCTAAATTGAAATGAACAGATTATTTATTTAAGTTTTTATTTATTTATTTTTGCAAATAATATTGGAGATCGAGAAAAGATCTCTCAAAAGGTCTGGCTTATAAAATTATGAGCAATAGAAATGTGTTTCAACTTCATTTATGAAGTCTTATCTCCTGCTGAAACATTTTCACCCCACTGCTGGCTTTATTTACACATTTAATTATTTATTTTTTCATTCTCAGATTGATTGACAGAACTGTTGATTCAAGCAAAGGATGGTACCAATGTAGTTTGAGGCTGTAACTCTTTGTTTGTGTTGGTAACATTTCAACATTGAAGTTAAACAGACCTGCTTTGGGTCACAATTGCCTGAAGATTCTGAAAAAAACAAAACAATAAACAATTTTCCATATACAAATGAAAATTAAAGAATTTATGCAGTTATACCTCAAATTTATGTGTTTAAATGAGCTCTGGATCAGAGCTTATAAGCCTCTACTATATTTCTTATTGTCTAGCTCCCTCTGGTGGCACAACGTTATACACACACCCACAGACAATTCATGACCTCTCCCTCCAGATGGGCTTCATACAATGTGAAGGTCATGTCACCAACAAATGACAAAAATAGAAATTTTAAGGTGAGATGAACTCTTTTTAACCCCACTTGCACAATCTGTAAATTCTGGTCATTTATCATTTATATATATGCAAATAAATAAAAATAAAGTGAGCAGTGGTCCGGAGCAATATGTCTTACTGTTGGTGGGTGTTAAATGGAGCCCATGATAGTGCTGCCAACACATATCTGTCACATTTTGACTATTTGTCACTGTTATGTTACACCTTCTTATCCCGGGGTGTTTGGCCTACAGAGCATTGCAAGTGACTGAGTAGCTTCTGTCCATCGACTTTACTCACTTGAACTTATGCTCCCTTCTTCCCCTTATACCCAGACCAGACATTGACCTGATTGATTTGCTGAGTTCTCAAGCGCATGTAAAAATAATAATACAAAAATGTCCACTGGTGTGGGCAAGAGACACAAAAAAGACAAAATTAGAGCCAAATCAGCGTCTTTATTTTACAAACAAACGCATTATTCTATTGACATTTTTTGTATCATAAAAAAGCAATTTACAAGCTTAAGAACCAAAATAAAGCAGCACAGAATGATTATGAGTAAAATATATAATTTGAATAAATATATTTTATTTCATGCTATAAAATAAATTCATAAATGGCAATAGATACAACATCAGCTCTAGCTAGCTTCATTTACTTCATAGTTGTACAAAACAGTAGAGTTCTGAGGTTCACAGTTGGGTTGTGAGGTTGTGTGTAGAGTGGACAAAATAGGAGGCGGGCAGATCTGCGTTCATGGTTAAATTCATGGTCTCCGGTATTCCTCAAGCTTCAGCTCTGTGGAAAACATGGGCTCAGTGAGACCTTGAGGCAGAATGTTTGGGAACCACTGACTGAGGATTTGTTTCCCCACCTGAAGAGAAGTGCACATTTATACTATGGACATAAGCTGTATGCCCAGTGAGACCACTTTTTAACACTATATACCCTGAGTTCTAGGTTTTTTTTTGCCTTGTCACCAAATACATGAGAGCCAGAGACCTGAGAGTGTAGAGCTTAGGGAGTTGGACAGAAAGGGGACAATGGCCAGACTGAACATTTTTCAAACCGGCCGTGGCCACTTCCCCTCTGATCCTGCCCAACTGAATCTACAGTCTCGGCGCCTGAGGGGGTAGGGGAGACCATTGAACCGGAACATGAAAACAAATAGCCACTCCCAAACAGTGGCTATACAGCCCAAAATCCCTTTCATTATTTGACACAGCTGGAGGTGCAACTCTGACCAGTGCCATTGAGTTGATGACTGAACCACACGCTCAGTTATTGAGTTGCAGTTCACTGACTGCCATAGGATTTTGATGAGCATTTAGAATACCAGCAAGCAACACCAGTTTTTTTGTTTTTTCTGAGGAGGAAGTCAACCTGTCCAAAGTTTCAGAAAAATATAAAAAATAAATCAATATCAAATTGTCCTGGTCCTACTTCAATTCAACAGCTCCCTGACATTCAGTTGTTTGATATACGACAGGCCAATATTTCAATAGGCTTGATGATCCCAATACACCGCTTTTAAAAAGGTTATTGCTTTTGTATAATACACAGTGGACAGAAACTGACAGAAAAGCTATGGAAGACTTAAGATTTTTTTCTAAGCCTGTATCAGTGTTCGTAAACTACCTGAAGTGAGTTTATTATAAAAGGAATAGGACGAGCTGCAAATTCAAAAAGTAGTCTGACAGCCTTCCCTGTAAACACTTCCTTTTGATTACTTGTGGCCCATAATGCATCTCCTGTTTCTCTCAAAAGTTTGGAACAAAGAGTCGATTTGAGTGTGTCAAGTTCAGGTGGTTCTGTAGGTGAGTACTATGGTATTAGTAACTATAGTTCATAAAAAGCACTAAAACAAATTTCCCCTCCGTTCACCTATGATGAATATATGGACTGGTATACTCATTTAATAAGATTTAAAAACAAACAAAAAAATCAATAAATAACCTGACTAGTCTAAAAGCACCATTTAAGGGGAAAAGGTCCTTACCAAAGTGATTGAGGCCGTTACAGCTGAGTCCCTTAAGGGTAACTAGAGTGATTAACTAGAATTCCCCAATGGAATTGGTATGTATTATCGACTGATAATTGTAAGTGCATGCTGGATGACACAAATACAAGAGAACTTATGTTAAGTTACAAAAATAGCCATTGGCATTTTTATACAATTTTGTGGGTGAGCGACGTGCAATTCAGCTACAGTATATCAGGGCAAGCTTGGCTTTTTTTTTTCATTTTTCTTTTTTTTTGCTCCACAAATTTTCTGTTTAGAGTCTGCTAAATACTCAAGCAGCTGTTCCCTGGCCAGATGCTCCAAAAGAAATGTGGAGAGGAAGTAGATTTGTATTTCTCACGCATCTCTTCTCATCATCGAAATGCCTGTAACTAAAGTACATTACTTAGATTGTCCTCAGTGCTTAGAGAGGAAGGATACAGTATACAAACAGTCTCTGAACATGGGACAAAGGGATGCAGGGAACAGGTCTGCCTCATTTGATTGTAATTAGTTGCTATACAACCATATTACCTTGAAATTAACTGTCCATCCAATGAAAAAAATGAATCAAATGATGAAGAGAAATAGGGGTAGGACTTCAAGTGAAAGGCGATCAAAATGGACAAGAATAACATGAATTAATTTCTACTCATTCTCAATACCACTTTAGAATAAACAATGTAGCCATATTTCATTCTAATCTCTCTATTCAATGCATTTAAAAAGGAACGAGGCACAGAAGTCTAAGTGCCAGAGTCTAAGATATAAAGCTTGTGGCAAGGCACTAAGTTTAAGATGCCACTTTTTGTGAAGAATTCTTTCTTTTGTATACACTGGCTTTAAACAATTACAATACCTATTGCACAACTTTAATATTATCATCTTTTTATGGCTTAATTAACTATGTTACTTATAATAACTTAGCTGCTTAATGCCTTCTTAGCAACTTGTTCATATTTTAGACAAGTGATTGTTGTAAGCAGGGGAAAAGTACATTCCTTGCAAATAGCTGTGATCAGAAAATGGGAACTAGGCCTACATTAAATTAAGACCCCATGCTTCTTGATAACCATTCAATTATACAATACAGTCAAGAAATTACTGTTAAAAATCACCTATTAGATTAAGTCTTTGGTGTGAACTCTTGGCACAATTTTTTTTTAGCAGTTTGTACCTATTATTCTCAAACAATTATTGACAATATTGCAAGAAGCTTTGCATTTCCTCTTTTCTTCTGGATGAGGGGATAGAATCACCGTGAGCAGATTCAAAATTTGTCAGTGACTGATTTTGGTGAGGTCAAATCTGCTGTCAAACCTGAACATCACATCAGCAGCTGACAAAAACAAACTTGACTTAGCAAAACATTCAGACAAAAGGTATTGTATAGTGTGACTGACTTTGGGTGATGATAATCAAAACTGTGTTTACATAAAGAAATACGTACACAAAAAGATAACGAAGAGCTAGCTATACTGATTCTTGAAAAATTCCCTACATTTTGGGTTGTTATGTTAACATGAGTGAACCAAGACCATGAGTGCACATTCAATGGAAAAAAAAGGACTGCACTGCTGACGTAACATAAGACATAGAATCAACAAAACACCCTATCCTCCCACAAAACAACACACAAAATAAAAAATTATAATAAGAAAATTGTAAAATAATCAAACTCAATTAAGTGAAAGGACACAAATTAGGCATGGACTGGATGGGACAAAATAAAAGCATATAGTAGGCGTTCCTCAAAAAAGGCATTAAACAGCTGGATGGCAAATAAGAAAGCAGGACAGGATAAAAGGGACCACCCAGCTGTGCTTTAAATTTGCACAAGGGCAATGCTATGATAGGATAATCAATCTGGCCTCCTAAGTGCCATTTTTATGCATTTACTGTGAATGCAGATTCTTTTAAAGCACAATGGAAATAAAAGCAAGTCTCTATATAATAACTAGCCAACATACCCATCCCTGTTACCTATGGTTCAAATAGAATAGATAAAATACAATGTTGTCATATGCATGACTTGTAGCCAATAGCATCCATGTGACTGGAGTCTCATCTACGCCCACATCAAGCATTACTGACTTTTTACCCAGAAGAAAAATCACTGTTGTGAAGCAGGCTTATGAACAGTGTCAGAATTTGTTTTTCATTCCAATACTACGGTGCCACCACTACCACTGCTGCTTCAGATTTAAGACAGAGAGAGTGATGAGCACATTTTTTTCACTTGGTCAGCACCCAAGCCAATCCCTAACTCCGCAAAGTGCACCAATACTTTGGATCACCAGCTACCTATAAAATCCTTTACCTCCTAGCTTTAATCTAGCTATACCACATCTAGGTCAATACCATAAAGTAGGATTGACAAATGAGGAAAACATGTTCTAAGTCTGCATTTGACAACCTCCGATGCAGAGAACAAAGATCACAGATCAAGCGTTCCATCATAAAAGGCAGGACAGAATGAAAACAAGGGAACAAACCAATAGCTCTTATCAAATGGTGAAGAAAAGAAATACCATGTCAAGATGGCTGAGATTCCTTTGTTCTTTCCGTTTGCATATTATTCAGAGTAGTATACTATATTGATTTACGTGAACAGATCCAGAGCTGTTCCTACTGTGCTGAGCTAATGAAGAGTACTCTGTCTCTGTTAGATGCACTGAGTATTAACCTAGAAGCCTACCTCCAGACAAAACAAGTTACACATACAATAATTCAGTATAAAACTGCCATCAGAGTATAGAACAATACAAATGACTTCACTGTATGAGGATAATTCATCCATTCCATGGATGAATCTAAAACCACACCTTGGCCAACAGAGTGAGATCTCCAGTAGTGATCATGAGAGATAAAATCCTTAAGTGTTTTGCAAAACAAACTAGAACTCGGTAAGAGACAGCAGAAATCATGTCTTGAATGTATATAGGGCCATTCTCTTACTCTATTCTCTGCATTTGCCAAAAACAAACACACAAGTAAGCTAGCGATTTTAATGCACTCCTAACATAGCACCTTCTTTGTTAACAATTTAACCTGGCTGACCATGAAACATTTGACAAGGACTTCGTCCATAATCCATACAATCAGCAAGGAATATTTCACTT
Organism: Centroberyx gerrardi; assembly: GCF_048128805.1. Classification (NCBI taxonomy): domain Eukaryota; kingdom Metazoa; phylum Chordata; class Actinopteri; order Beryciformes; family Berycidae; genus Centroberyx; species Centroberyx gerrardi. The sequence continues at coordinate 10,485,601 of NC_136004.1, forward strand.
AAGTATCAAGGCTTTGTGTTGAGAGAATGTTCTTTACAGGGTTTGGCAATGAGATACATAAAACCTATAACGGATTCTGAACGGTGAACACATCTGTTCCTGGTAGGTTCTTGGCTATGAGGTAGAACCTGGTGGAGTTTCATTAAAGTTAAAATACTGTCTGTTATGAGTATGTAGTTGCATCATGAGGTATTGAACGGATATGTCACACGAAGCTTTGCACTGGCAGAAAAATCATTCCTTGTGAGTAAGTGACCTCCTATGGCCACATGTGCAAAAACAGGTCAGGTAAAAAGGTGATATGACAAGCATCTTACCAGAGCTTTCACATTATCAATTATTGCAACATGCCTATATAACTCTGTAAATATGTTTTAAAAAACATGGAAAGATTAAAAAAGAGAAAACAAACAGGGGTCTTGATTATTGGGACCTCCTCAAAAATAGTAAGTTGTTACTCCCTTTCCTTTGAAAGAATCAAAATTCTAAAAAGCACCCATTTGCTCATTGCGTTCAAGAATTGACTTTCACAAAATTGACAGAAGCCCTCGATGCAAGGTATGTTCCAAGTTGAGGGAGCTGATTCAAAAAGAAAAAAGTCCTTTAGGTTCGAATTGAAATTAACATTTCTTAAAGCTTCCTTAACCTGAAGCAGGACCTAAAAATCACATCTGGATGCTTGAGCCTCCTCCGGACTGCACTTAGAACTCTCCTCCATATCATTGGCTGGTGCCTCCTCTGCATATTGTGCCTCAAAGGCCATCCCCTCGGAGGTATCCTCTGGGTCCTTCTGACCTGAGCTCCCCTCTGTCCTCTCTGGAGAGTCCATATGATTGCTGCCCTCTGATGCGCCCATGTGCTTCTTCCTCAGGTGCTGGTTAAGGGTGCCCTGAAAGGGGAAGCATTTGCCACAGATCTGGCAGTGGAAGGGCTTGTTGTCTGTGTGGCCACGGATGTGGTACTCCAGCTGGTCTTTCCTTGTGTACTTCTTGCCACAGAATTTGCAAACAAATGGGGTGATTCCCATGTGCAGGCGCATGTGGCGGTCCAGGCTGCCTTTCTGATTGAAGGTCTTTCCGCAGTAGATGCAAATGAGTCTCTCGTTGTAGGGGTACCACTGGCTCCGCAGACTCCGCTCTCGCACATCATTCTCCAAACTTGCCGGTCCCACTGGCTCACTCTCATCTGAGCCTGGTTTGATGTGACTCAGCACCCCTGCTGGGATGGCCACAGGACGCTTTGCCCTGGCTCGCCCACCTCTGAAGCCACTGAGCATGGAGCGGGAGGGACTGGAGCCGCTGAGGCTGACGAAGCAGGGGGAGGACAGCCCTGAGTAAGAGTAGCCAGCAGACTGGATGACAGGACCATAAGAGCCCACACTGACAGCTAACACCTGTTCTCCATCTACCATCTCTGTGTGGTAGCCATCATCACCGGCTGAGGAGCTGTCTGAGTAAGTGGGCCTGTCGATCTTCTCTACCTTCACGTGCACATCTGTCACTTGCCCGTCTTTGCCAATCAGTTCCACTTGCTCCGTTTCTCCTTCCATGGGAGCTTCCTGCTCTGACACACTATCGCTGCTGCCACGGTCCGACTGGCCTTCCTCTTGCTGTCGCACTCGGCCCAAGCCTTTTCCTGCCAGGTCAGAGCGTGCATCCACGTTGCTTGCCTGATTCTGCCGGGAGTAGTAAGGGGGGGAGATCTGGGTAGGGTTGACAAAGAGGTTGCTGTCATTGACCCCATTGCGGCTGGCCTGAGAGCCCTCCTCGGGGCTGCCGACGCTGATTGGGATGCTGATCTTGGAGTGGATGCTCTCCAGGATTTGGGTGCACTTGTCAATAATGGCCTGCATCTGCAGGAAGCTGGCAGCAGTGAGGAAGCTGATGACATCCTTGAGCTGCAGAGATATGTGGCCTGTGTAGCAGAAGGTGAGAAGCTGCTCAAACACCTCAGGGCTTTTGATGACCGAGATGGAGAGGCCACTCATCGTGCTGAGAGCCGAGTGGTCTCGGAAGTAGGGCGAACTGGCCGCCAGCACAGCCTTGTGGGCTCGAAATGGCTGGCCCTGGATGTGAACAATAATGTCACACAGCTTCCCCTGCAGCCGCAGCTCATTGAGTTGGCTCAGAACGGTGTTGCTGAACTCCGGCACGTCAAACTCTATGTAGCTGCTGCCGTCGTCCATGTCTCGGATATATCTCTCCAGTTTGTCGACAGCCTGATGGAAAAAGAAAAAAAGAAAAGAGAAAAAAAAAAACAGAATACAGTTAGGCTTTGAAACAATAACCTCAAGGGTCTAATCTTAGGTAGGTTAGCCTACAAGCCTTTTCAAGTCTGGCAACAAGATTACTCTTTAAAGTCCTATTTATTATTTGCCAAAAATGAATGAATGAGCAGAAGAAACTGAGTTACTTGACCACCCATTTAAATTTGCTGCATTTTCATCAGGTCTTTTGCACAGTTAACTAAAAGCTATAGCCTTCCCTAGGCCTAGAGAAGCATGTTTGAGATGGGTTGCCAGGGAAGAAATGGAAGTCCATTTTCAAGAGACAATGTGTTGTCTAAAGTCAAAGAATTGTACAATTTGAGCCTTCCTCTTTCCCGTCTATAATTTGCTGATCTCAAATTCAATTTGAAAGTTCTCAAAATTGCTGAAAAATGGCTAGGTAAAACAGAGACACGCTTACTAGCTATGTTATATGAGCAATCTGAAATCCTGTGCCTAAAGTATGCCGACATTGAGTGCATTACAAACACAGCACTTCATGTTCACACTAGCCTGAGAAAATACTGTATGTATTTGACAGACAGTATGGACTAGTTTGTGCCTTGAGCTTTATCAATCTTTGACAGAAGAGAACATCCACTTCTTTTCAGGAGGGAAGGAAGCAAGAAATAAATACTTAAAGAAATGCCTAAGCACAGCAATCTAAATGATACACCATTTAGGCTATCCAGACTGAAATCCTACATATAATTGTGCATATGACTGAATTCAGTGATCCATTCACAATCTTACATAAGCCAGACATAGGCCTATAAGGCTGACTATACTGACTCTCCTAAGAGAACAAGAGTCCAATCTGGGAAATGTGGATTGGAAATAAGATCCAGCAGCTGGGCAATTTCACAGTAATTTGCCAAAGGAATGACTGTCAAGGATAACAGTAGCCTCATCCAAGTTTTGAGATGGCATGCAAAACATTAGATAGTCCATCCATTTTAGGATCAGTCAACCTCTTGTGTTGAGAGTTCGCAAGATCAAGAACAAAAAAAATCTGCTGCACCACAGAAAAACCTAAAACTGCAATAAAAAATAAAAGCTCAGTGTAGGCTATGTTCCAGGGACTAGGCTTAAAAATCCATATTATTCCTCCTAAATATTAAAGAGAGATTTTAACTGCTCAGACAAGTCTCTTCCATGCCATCTTTTAGGGAGGAGCTGGCATATGATTCTAAGTTTCCATACTCTTCAATGAATAACCTGCTCTGTCATCAAAGTGATAATGAAGGAAATGATTAACATCTCTTTGGAAATTTTGCATCAAATTTTGTTGTGGAGATACGTAAAATGAGCCATTCATTTGCGGCACACAGATTTCACTACAAGTTGTTTTCAGTGTGGTTCATTTACATTTATATTTCAACCATTTAGCAGACGCTGTTATCCAGACTGACTTACAGAAAGTGCAAAAGGAGCTATGAAAACTTTTTGGTTTTCTTGGGGTGACACGACAAGAACCGGGTCAGGTGCAAGTAGAAGAGGGAGGGAGAGCACTAAGGGAGATGAGGTGTATGTAGCGATACCAGGGAGACATTTGCAGAAAGCCCACAACCTTTCTGTTGTCTTCTTGAATCAACACCAAATGGCCTATCACAACAAGTGGCCATAAAGGTGTCGAATGGACACAGTCCATGGCTCAAGGAGTTGAGTCTATGCCAGCCAGAGATGTCTCCACAGGACAGCTCAGGAAATTAACGACAGGATACCAACCTGGCGAAGAGCTTTGAAACTCACACATTCCACAATTAACAACCTTTATCTTTCAGCCATCAGGAGGAGAAGGACTCAAGAACTCAGGAATACTAATGAACTATACAATCACACATCCATACTTCTCACACATCTGAATATAGGGAATCACCCTCCTTTCTTCATTTGGAGTACCAGACTGTTCTGGTTAATCAGAAGGGACAGTCACCATTGGGTGAGAACGGGAATACACACCGTGTCAATACGAAGGAACCAATGACTGCTGTTGACACTATCCAGAGTCTCATCACTACCCCCTCTCTAAATCAGGACAGTCATAAATCTCTTCCCTTTTCACATTCCTTTAAAACCTACTTTCAACTATATTTTCCCAATGTCTTTAATGGATCTATTTTGTAGTTTGAAGTATACTAGATGTGTTGACTATAGGCCCATATATATGTTGAAGATGTTCAATAGCTAAAGTTACATGCACAGACCATGATGCGTTAAATGATTGAAGTGTATCAGATATTCATCCAGAGACACTCTCCTATTTTCATGGTCCTACACTGCCACCTTGTGGTCATTTATAGCGACGACAGGTCCGTATAAAATGTCAGTGCGTCCAAATGTCTTGAATGTTTAAATTGTCTTTCTCATATTGATCACAAAATTAGAGACCCAAGTCACATATACGAGTTAACTTGATGAAGTCTTTATAGCCACAGATTGTACCAGGAAGGTATTTGATGTCCTTATATTGATGTGCTAGCTATATAAGTTTGAATGTTAGTGGACAGGTTTTTATTATTTCGATCAATTGACAACAGTAATTGGTGGAGATGTAAAATAGCGACATATTATTTTAAAAGGAATCTTTATTAAGATCACTTAGTAATAGATCCCAAAATAAAATAGACTAGAGGAATGATTCCTCTTGCATTCCTTTCCTCCCTCCCTCTCAGTTCGGGGTGAAATCTTCTCAAACAAAGAAATTAATTAGTAAACAGAAAAAGAGCGCGAAGCGTGATTTGCATGGCAAACCACGCCTGAGAATTCAAAGAGCTATAAAATGTTCTTATCTGGGTTTTCAGACAGTTCAACATTCCGCCCTCGCCAAGAAACCTGCTGAAGCCAAGACCAACAATTTAGCTACAATTCGACCTTAAGAGTTTGAACCTGGAGTTAGAGACGTCTTCTCCAGATAAACTTAAGAATCTCTTACAAGAAGTTTGAACCTCGCGTCTAATAGTTAAGAAGTTATCAACGCTCGGCCAAGCGAAGATCATTTTCGAAGCTATTTAGGAACGAGATAATTTAGTTTTATAACAGTTAGAAGAGCTAGAAACGTCAACTCTTCCAAGACCAGCAGTCAAACACTGGTGCAGCATCGCCGCAGTGTTCCACATCCAGAGAGGCCTGTTGTCTACAGCTGTGAAAAGCCGGTAGCGCTGCTTGCCTCGACGTGATGATAATACATCAGAGACCAGCTGTTCCAGCGTCTGCCGTTGCCAGGTAACCGGCCAAGCCGAGTCTGTCTCTCCGAGCTCAGTGGGACCAGACAACCCGACCGGCAGGACTTCCCAACTGAACAAAGTAGGCTCTGATTATCCATGTCTTTACTGCTGAGAGTTGATGCAAAAGTTTAGATTCAAATTACTTAAATAGATCAGGAAAAGTTAGGCTTTTATAGTTTAGTTGCCCCGTAGCTTTCCGCCTCGTTTCTCTGGTTGATTGATCCATACATACCTCCATTTACTGCTGCCAATTCTTATTCCCATATTTCATTATCATTTCCCTTTCATTCTTATTGTGTTTCATTGCATTTCATGTCTATTTTTAGTCTATAGTTTCCGTGCTTCATTCTGGTGATCAATATACGTGCATTATATTGCTTATTTCATTGAATTTGTTATGCTTGTATAGTTAAATAAATATTCCCATTTATTACAGAGAAGTTGTTATGTGTTTCCTTACTTGCAGAGTAAAGTAATCCCTGTATTGAAAAGATTTCACGATCTTTAGACTGATGACTGATTAGTATAAGTAAAGGTCCTTCATCTACGAAGGTGGTGCCCCTTACGAGTGTAAATTGATATCTTTATCAAAGTTTCATATTTTCATACCTTTACTAAATTCTAGATTTGATAATTTTGACTCTACACGCTACATGTATCTTAAGAGATGGGTTTTAGAAAATTCAGAAAATTAAGGAAATGACTCAACAGCTTTGATTGTGTGGGAAGGGATAATCGCATGATGTGTAATACAATTTTACAACAGTAAAAAAAAAAAAAAAAAGAATTATTTGAAAATGCAATTCCACACCAATTTGCCCTTCATGTCATACGTATTTGTTCATTTGGCATGGTTGCCAATCAGGAAATAAGCACAGAAAAACAGATTATTGCCATTTTTGACACAGTATGATGACACAGTATGATGACACAGTACACATGATTAGCCTATGTTTAGCCTATGTTTGGCATGCAAAGCATTCTATACATTAGGTAAAGTAATATTACAATGTGGTTGGATCACAGTACATACAGTACTTTTTAGTAGGGCTGGGCGATTAATCGAATTTTATTTTCGATTACGATTTTGGCTTCCCACGATTATGAAAACAAGAAAATCGAGATAAAACGATTTTTGTGCCTCATTCCGTTTAGCAATGTTGCTCTCGTTTTGTCTTGTGTTGTAAATCCAGCGCACCCCTTTCCTCCGCAACGGTGCGCTCCGCTCCGCCTCTAAAGCCCAAACATGCTGTGGTGCGTGTAGTTTCAGCTCGAATCGGTAACAGAGAGCCGGCCGGCGCGTTTCTCCGTTTACTTTTAAACCTTCCTTGGTAGAAGATGACAGAAAGAGAGCCGTTGGTCGACAGGAAAGGTAAAAAAAATCATTGGTGTGGAAACACTGTACAGACCCACCGTGCGTGTTCAATTGCACTGAAGCACTGCGACACGGTTAAATTACCTAATTCCACTAACGTTACTTAAATACCACAAGGTAACGTTAAAATCACCTACCGTTAAAGTCTGTAGGGCAGCGAAGACGAGTTACTGCCTGCAAATCCCCGTTACTGACTGTGGAATGTTAAGTTTCACTTTTGTTTTCACACCACGAGACCCCAAATTACAGACGTGATGTGATGCGACATCAGTCAGTCAGGTGCCTCTGTTACCTGACTGACTAAGTGACTGACTGAAAGAATATAGAGCTATAGTTTACCAATATGTTGAATATTTTGCAGTAGGTTGTGACAGTGCACTACAACATAGTCGGTGTTATTTATTTTTTATCTATTTATTTATTTATCTCATTTTTTTTACTTTTATTTATTTATTTGCATTTATTTCTTTGTTTTTCAGTTCAATTATATTTAAATTTCAAAGAAATCCAGTGGGGTTTTTTTAAAAGTTCAATAAATGCATGATGTTCCCAAAGTCAATGAGTAATCGTGTTAAATAATCGTGATCTCAATATCAATCAAAATAATCGTGATTATGATTTTTGCCATAATCGTGCAGCCCTACTTTTTAGTGTTCTGCATGCGGTAGGAGCTTTCAGAGGCCCTATATGACTGCAGAGATATGTAAGGATCCTAACTCACTGTGGTAAAGCATAACAGTTGTATGAGGGAAACATAAAAGTCTATAGGCGGCATTTGGCAGAGAAAGAAGAAAATCTGGTTCTGCTTGGCAGGAGAGCATGAAGCAAGCTATCCTTAGCCTGGTCTTCAACAGACTCTTTTACAATGCTTTTCTTCAAGGCGACTTTGATATAGCTGAATACTTGAGAGTCAGTAATGAAGCAATGAAGCAACCTCTTTTGTAACTCCTCCATTGTGGGTAATGCTTGTCGATCTCATACAGCTTTGGACATCAATTGCCTCTGTTTGCATTAAAATTATTTCCTAGCAAATTAGTTATAAATTAAGATTTGAGTGGAATACAGTTTGGCAAAAGGACAGTTCAAATCCCACCATGCTAGGCCTTGCTGCTTCAATAGTGCCATGCTACTCTTCCACAATAATTTACTGACTTGGGCTGGTTATAAAATATTAACAGAAATAGGACCCCAGCCCTACTCAGCAGAACTTGTTCAACTACACTTAGGTTGAACACCTGGACAGGGCAATCAGGTTTTCTTGCACTGGCACTGGTGACTTACTGTATAGTGCTATGCCTGTAAATGCAAACTGGCATGTTACAAAACCTAGTCTGTGTCAGTTCTCCAGCTTAACCCTCCTCTCCCCCCACTCCATCTGCCCCTCTCCCATCTCTCCCACTACACCTCCTCCTCCCTGCCTGCCTCTCGCTGGCAATTCAGCATGATCTTCTGCGCATTGAGTCTCTGTCAGCACTTTGAGAACGTAAACACTTTCTCCAATTGCCAAGCCTTGCCAAGACACCTGTCCAACAAACCATATGTTTTCATCCTGGCACAGGAGAGGGAAAGAAGTAGCCAAACAGACAGAATAGTAAAGAGGCGTACATTATTTTCACTCCCCCATTACCAGCCTTCAAATCTAGCATGTACGTACACTAAAACATATCGGGTAATGTCTGCCAACATCATGCATACTGAACTGAGCCAAGTTGAAGGGCAGCCAAAGAATGCATGCTCAGTGGTTGAGATGCACATGCTGGGTGAGGGTCACATGCATGGCTCACGTGAGAAAACCTTAAATGCTTAAACTCAGCTCAAAAACTCCATTTGAGGCTCAAGTTCCTTGCCCAGTAATAAACCTACTTGACTCAGCTGCTTCACTTAGGTATGTATGAAGGATGGTGAGTATGTTATGGTAGTTTGACTAATCATAAGGTCAGCACAACCCTGGTGGACAGACATCACCTAGACCAGTTGCCCTCAAGTCCATAACTTGGACATGTCAGTCAAACAATAAAAAAGAAAGAAAGAAAAATACATTAGAGGAAAAATGAAAGTCAGCAAGCAAGCAATGAATGCTTTCCTCAACATCAGCAGCATTTCACCTATTTTGAAAAACAGCTTATGGGGCAGACTAGACCAAAATTGCTTAACAAGCAAAGGTTGGAAGAGCAATATGAAACAGATAGTAAAAGACAGGATAAAAATAGCCTAGATTTTGGTACACTAAAGGGTAGGTATCATGTGAGGAACTTTGTTGGTGTGAGAATAACAGGCATTATTAAAATTGCTTAGGCTTAGTGGGAGCTCAATTTGCGGCGCTAAATATTGTACTTCTAGCCTACGGGTCTATTCTCCTATTTGATTTGTTAAGAGTTAATATAATTGGGGGGGGAAATGCTCATATTTAATTTTAGCCTACTCACATGCTTGTCAGATGAACACAAGGATAAGTGGAAGTCTTGAAAGTGGCCCTCCCCATTTTCTTTTGGCCTTTTTCAAAACCACATGTTCATTCTCAGCTTACTTGAACTTCTGGGGAAATCACATACAGCTAAAAAAAATCCTGACCAGAACTCATAACTGAAGGACAGAATTCTTTTCAATCCGTAGAGTGACAGTGAAGTAAGGTTATCATGGAAGCACACTTTTACCCTATAATAGCATACCACAATATTATCAACATCACAATATTAAGTAGTATGACACCACCACACCACATTAGTTGGAGCAGCCCTGGGTGTAGAAGCAGGATAACGGCACAAGCAAACTACTTCATTTACTAGTTTGTCTAGACATTATATTCTTTAAAATTTGTACACACACATATTAATTTGCGAGAAATTCCCGCAAATTAATATTTCACTGTATTAATGAATTTCATTTGGACAAAACTGTCACCTGAGTTTCAAAGTTGGATAAAGTAATTAACCGTGACATCTCCAGGTCAAACAGCGTCACTACAAGTAGAGGGGAGCAGCAGGACGCCCTAGCCCTGACGCCAAAACCAAACGTTCACTTTTGATGTTTTGGATAGTTGAAAAAGTTCATATTTTAAATAGTTGAAAATCTTTCTGCTATTAATCTCTATTGTAGCTGTTCTGTAAATATGTTGCCGTGACGTGCCGTGATGTGACGTGACGTTGTCTACGTTTGGCCAGTTGTTGGTGGGAATAATAAAAATACACCACCAAACAAAATGGGGCCAGAAATGCAAGGTACATCGTCTATAGCTGTTTTTTTAAGAGTTTAAGTCAAGCCTATTTATATAGCCCTACATCACAAGCATGTCTCAAAGGACTTTACAGAGAATGAGCCTACCTAGATCTAACTAATCAACAATCAGTTACAAAACAAAAAAAGATGTAATACAGCATGCAACAAAATGAAGCACAAGGAAACAAAACAAAGCACAAGACACAAAATAACATGTTAAGTGTTTTAGGGTGGATTTTCCCTTTAACAATGGCACAGTACAAAACTAGAAGAAGGCCTAGATTCCTAATCACAAAGAAATGGTTGTCAAAAATAGCTGAGAAAAAATATCAGGCGTTGCAAATTTGCTGGGTATGGCCTAATAACTGTTACTGATATACATACTTCCATGCAACTTGAAGACACTGGGCAGAGAAATAAAACTTTCTCAGTAACCTCTGACACTTTGAGCCCCAACCAAACTGAGACTTTAGTCAAGTCTATTCAACGTTTTTCTTTGCCATGTTCTCTATAATGCACTCACCATAATGATGTTAAAACTAACAATATCCCATCATCGTCTGTATTACAAGTTTACCAAGATGGACCTCACAAGAACTCTGTTTTCACTAGACATTACCTATCACCTATGCCTTGTATTGCTCAATCAACGCTGATTTCAGCGGGTGGTTAAAACCAATACAATTTTACAGCTTATCCTGAAGAGAACCAGGACTATAAAAATGCAGGGTTGAACGGGTGCAAAGCCATAATGCCTACTCATGCAAAAGGTGTAATTGGTTTGGCTCCCTTCTGTTCTGACATGCCTTATGGTAAAAAATATTTAGCCTGGCTCCAAATGAAATTGCCAAGGAAAACGGCATGCTGTATGGTAGCTGGTCATTTCAGAAATTTCAAAGAAATGGGATGTCACAGAAATGTTGATGGTAAAAACAAGCACAGCCCTGGGTGATCCTGGGTGAACCCAGGTGTACTGAATAACCTGGCATACCCCTGTACTTTGTCCTTTCCTGCCATAACATCACTGAGTTTACAAGATCGTCAATGGTTATCACCAAAGGCAATGTTTATCAGTGGCAACTTTATCCATTTTTCAGCTACCATCAGAGCCCCTGCGAAAATCATTAGGGTACAGTTTAGTTCTGAGACAGACTGGGTCCTATGTGGGCCTACACTCCCACCCCATCCCGAAACTGGGGACATAATTGGGCTTATTTACTGCAAGTCTCTGCTACACCTAGCCTACATTATCCATCAAGAGTCGCGTTTCACCTCGTTGGCTTCATCATGCAACTTGCATGGACATATAAGTGGACGAGCGGGCAACATTTAGCAAGTAATGTTGATATTATATGCAATGTCAATACGCTGGGCAGCAAATATGCCATGTCTCTAAAAGTTTATAGCCAACCATAACGTCAGTTTTGATGGCGGTCTACCTAGCTCGGCAGCTAGCTTGGCTAACCAGCACATCCAACTTCTATTTGATGGTTGTCTCTAACATATTAGACTTGTCATTTTACAGTAACTTGAAGTACAAGACTTGCGTCGTCTCGAAGGGCCGGGCAACCCACTATCAAGCAACACATAACTAATCACTAGCGATGTTAGCTAGCTACCACTAACCTAGCATCAAGCAAGCATTCCGGAAAAATGGCTTAACTTTCGGACCGAGTTGTATCCGCGCCTATCTGGTTAGTTTACGCTTTAGCTACATATATTTAATTTTACACAAGCTTAACAATGTGTTCTTTTTATTGAGTTGTTAGGTCGAAGGCGGGCGCAACCCATATGTCAGTTGTCATATGAGATATTATGTTCACCGTTAACGCTAGATAGCAACCATCCCGGGCAAGCCAGCTTGCTAAGTAGCGGCTAGCGCTAGCTAGCAATTGGTTGCTAGCGTTAGCTAGCCTGCTAGCGTACGGTCGTTGGCAATCGTTTCCACTTTACTTACAACAAGTGCAAAGACGCGCAGACATAATAAACACATTATGCTCATCAGTGAAGCCAATGGTGAAGTGTTCCGGACTCACCGTCTTGCAGATCAAACGTTGTCCATTCCCCCAGTAGTTCGCTAACACTACAGCCAGGCCTCCCCCCCTCTCCAGTCCAGATGTGTCAGACAGTTGCTGCTGCAATTTTTTCATCAACAGGAAGTGTTCTTTTGGGTCTTTGCATTCATTCTATCTGTGTGTTTTGCAGCAGCCCCTCCCATGCTCCTGTCAGTGTTTTGTACTGAGACATCATGTTCTTGTAATAGATGACGCGATGGAGGACTGTGCACGTACGAATATCAATGTAAAGTACAGTTAAACAAAATCTCCCAATTGTTCTCAACAGATAAAGTGGGCAGGCCTATACTCATTTTCCTATCTCCTGACTACACGTATGAGTCTACACGCATATGTCAGTTCCATCTGCTCATATAATTTTACACGTTTTCACTTTACAACATTGACAGTGGCAGAGAGAATAGTTTTCAATCCTCACCAATTAAAGCTAGAATATCAGTTTTCCTTTTTGACTTAAGGCTATATTGACTGTAGATACTACAGTTTCCTAATTTGAATTTTTCCTAAGTTGAAATCTTACACAAATAAATTGCTTCATCATACAAAAATGCTGAGTTGGGTCATCATAAAATCCCTGACGGCATTGGGCAACATTAAACTCATCAGAAGTATCTATTTCGTAGTCAATTTTTAAGAATAAGATATTATAGAAGAACATATAATTATTGATCACATTTTGGCCAGTCCTTCACCCATTTGCCTGTGGGTTATAAAAGATGTTGGAACATGTTATAGTTTCGTAATCCATTGTTTCCATGAACTCAAAATGCATTCATTCAGTTCTCTATAGATACCACAAAGGGGCGCCAGAGACTAAATTGATGATAAAACAAATCTTGCATCCCAGTCCTCCCTTCCATTATTTAATAAACAGTTCTCAAAATGTTGAGTGGGTTAGAGTAAGAAGGTAAATATTCCATTCAACCAATCAAATGGCATTACAGAGTAATTTATCATAGATGTCAGGCCATGTCAATTGGTGAATATAAATATTGCATTTTTTTATCATGATGAGCTACCAGATTGTGTTAGTTTTGGTAATCTGGTTTTAAAGACTTTGTCCACTACAGTTACGGGTTGTTGAATGAGGACTTTGAAAATGTTGGACACATTGCAGGATTTAATTATGCACACTATAACAAAAATCAAAGTATTTCCTCAAGACAATGGAAAAATATCTCAGATTATCTGCATAGTTCTCCCATTAATCCAATAAAACTACAAAAACAACATCATGGAAAATAAGTGTAACCATCATGCAGGAGCTCAAGAGAACAGGACTTAAATTTAGCTTCATGTTTTCTGGCCATGGACCAATGTACGCAAAGAGGTGAGTTTGCTGTAGTAATCTGTTTTATGTATAGAGCTTTGAATAAAATCTGTATTCCTGCAAAGTACATAACTTTATATAAGCATGCTTTGCACGTTCACAAATCTGATTTCAGAATGTGTACCTTTCAAACCAATGTGTAGGCTTATTTATCACCTTTGATTGCATGTAGTATTTAATCGAGTGTATATTATTGTGACCCTAACTAAATATCAAAGTCCATGGTCCTATTTCAGTTTATCTTATTAGTACTATTATTGTATGATAACTGCTTGCAAACATGTGCTGTGTTTTATTTTGTTGACCATTTCTAAGTATTTTTAGGGGCTTGTTTTTCTGTTGGAAGAAAGAGATGGGTGAGCTCTTGCCTGCTGGTCTACTGTCTGGGGCACTGTGTGTGCAATACTTGTAGCAGAGAGGAATGAATGTGTGCTGTGTGTGTTTCTTTTTTATTGCGTGTGAGTGACAGCTTGGCAGCTCAGGTGAATATCTGACCTAATCTGGGTGCAGGTGGGTGATCAACATACAGAGAAGAATCGCTTTGTCATTGCACGTGCTTCTTGTTAAACAAGTCACTCCTCTATTCTCGACAGTAATTTGCTTTTTTCAGGAGATTGATGCACAACTGAAGGTGCAGCCAAGGTATGGTGATTAGAGATGGTTTTGTTGACCTGCAGGAATGATCATGGTATTGATAACATTTCAAACAGACTCATAATCAAAGGGTTTCCTGTTGAAGTTGTAATCTTTCCTGAAATAGGGCTTTGTTAGCTCAGTGTCATTTGCTTGACCAGGAATTATTTGGCGGTAAGCTAATGGGGCTGGTTTTGAGTGGTGCAGCGCCAGGGATCATATAGGGGCTCCAGGTGGTGTGGCCCGGGGCTCTGATGTGCTGCTCCTTTTTAATCCCAGATGACATTGCAAAATCCCCAAACCCCCTGCCCCTGTATAAGACTGTATAAGCGCAGGGACCAGATTTGTTTAAGGACCAGATATCATGTATCAGGCTGAAGGAATAAGGAGCTCCACTGTTTTGTGCTAAGCCTGAGACCACAGATTATATAAATATCAAAGATTAATATGTCTTAATTGTCTTGAAGGAAATTTGACACGGTGTTGGTAATATACTCTAGTAAATCTAAAAAACAAATATGTTTCTGAATCATTCTGATTTTATATCTTGGGTTAAATCTTCACTGATTTTGGTCCATCAATTGAAATTATAGCAAAGTAAATGTTTTGCCAGATATGGAAGCTCATTCTATGTAATAGGTTTTAGTGTAGCCATCTTCAAATTTTAACTGTGGTTAATAACCATTGTGTCACAATCTTCAATTTTCACTGTAAGTGTTAGTGAACAAGCACAAAATATTTGTTAGTTTGGTAATATTGAATAAGGAGCCCAGTTTTTAAGTTTAACATGAATAACACATTGTTTTCTATGTGCGCCAGGAGTCCCAGAATACCTTGGCCGTCAGTGCATTGGGAGAACAATGGTCTCCCAGTGCTCCTGTCCAGAAATAGTCTATAGCTCACTGATGGAGAACATATTTCCCAATAGCAGGTGTTTGAGTCAGTCAGTGCCTGATCCTCACCATGACTGTAAATGAAAGGGCCAGCTCGTCCAGGTGCGGGAGCACCTCTCTGGCCCTCTCAGGTTTCTCCTTGACGGAGGGGCTTTTTTGTGGAAGAATGAACAAGAGAAATATTGGCATTAGAGTGACTTATACCAATGGGAAAAGTGTATACATCATCCCATTTTTGGATATGTAACATTCTACATGTGGTAAGGGGAATTTGTTCTCTGAAGCCAGTGACAAAGACTATTATCTATTGTGGATGGATGATGAACAGCCTTTTGAAAACATAGGTTTCATTCTTGTTTTGCAAATGACTCCTTCCATGCACATGACAGCTCTACTCTTTAGACCAAGCTTTGTATTGGACACTGTGACCATAAACAATGGAAACTAAAAAAAAAAACTAAAAAAAACATGCCCCAAAATCTTTTTTGTAATTTTGGAATGGCACAGTCTACTATTAAAGTAAACACAGCGTAAGCACATCAAATATTTATCTGCCACAATGACAGGCAGTTTGACATGTCTTAATTTCATTTTGAAATCAGTTTGGCTCCAACCAAAGCTAGCCGAGAAAAAACCTTGAATTCAAACTAAGAGACTTGCACCAATAAGTACAACAAGCACATGCATTGCAGGGATAATTAGCTCTCAGATGTGTCATATATTTGCCTGAGAAATTAAGCCAATTTGTGGAAATGGTGGCCTGGGGTTGGGGGAATACAGAGTGGCTTGTAAAGATGAGTGATATCTGGCACAGCATGAAGAGAATGAGAGGTGTGCTGCCCGGTGCTTAGCTCAAATGAAAGCTCTGATTAGTGGAGCAAAGATCAAAATGAGAGAGCGGTGGAGGCTTCAGCTGGGCCTTTGTTATTGATAAGTCTGTCATCTCTGCTGATATTGGAGCAGTAATGGCAGCTGATGATTAGGCCACTCCTGAGCTATTAACTACATTTCTTATCCTTTTACTGGGGCCCAAGAGAGCCTGCTGGGGAGACAAAGGCATCCTTTATGAAGCCGAGTTCTTAAACGGCATCCACCTGACCTAAAAGGCACAACTGTTACGTCTTTCTGCCAGGCCAAAGAAGTCAGGGACGAGATACATGTCAGAGGTCGCAATGTGCTGCTGTTTGAAATGAAGGGGTTCTGAGTGAGTAAGCTGCTGAAAGAGGGCTGCAGCAAAATTACAGAAAATTGGCTGTTTTGTCAACATTTCATCAGCAGATTTACAGAAAGCTGACCCCGACCCTTTCTCTCCCCCTCTTTCACAGGGCTAAGGAGATTGAGTGGGTCAGAATTGACTGACAAACAAATCTCTTCTTTATTTCTTTCTCGCTTTCTCTTTCCCTCTCAAGAAGTGATATTCAATATGATCTCTTTTTAATGATCCTAAGTGGATGAAATTACATATCCACAACACATATTGTTGAGATAGTTTCAGTCAGATTCCATGGCTTTTTACTACGGGAATAAAGAGTAATTATTATTAAAATGATTTAATTCTCAAATGCATTTGACAAACAATAATAGGGCATTCATTTTGCATCATTATGCCACAGTATGCATGGCCCCTATGTATACATATTCATTTTGATATTTAAGCTGCTTGTATAATAATACAGTTGTGACCAGGGAAGGATTAAAAGGGTGGCATATAGAAGTAGGCTTGCAAGTGTGGACTAGATTGCATACAAGCCTGTTTGGGAATAGCATTTCCATCTTCAGCTCCATGTCTTGTCTCTGACCTCCACTCAGTCCTCTCTCTGCCTTTGGTATTCCCTAACAAAGGCCAACAGGAATCCTAGGCTTGTTGATTTAGCCCCCAGTGGCCGGAGGCAAAGCATCTTTCATTAAAGTCTAAAACCTCAGGAATGAGATACTGGCCTCACGATAAGATCTGGTAATGCAGTAACATGGAATTATGGAAGAAGAAAATTGCCATTTTGTAAATAAGCACCTGTGATCTCCCATGAAAGCCTCCTGTTCCCGGGTTGGGTCGGTCCCAGGAGGGGGAGAGGGTCCTGGAACCCAATCCATCCTGCAGAGGAGAGATTTGCAGGCTGGAGGCCTGGAGCAGTGCTGCTGCAGTGGAAGGTCAGCACAGGGAGTACCAGACAGTGATCCTGTGTGCCTGCCAGAGAAAATCATCTCCTACCCACAGGAGAAATGCCCTCCTGTTCATGGTACTATTTGTGGTCAGCAAATGCTTTAAGGTCAATACAAAGCATTTATGAGGCACTCCTGAGGTATTGTCACAGTACTTCATCAGTTTACCAGTAAGTGTGGACAAATCAGTGAACTGCTGTGAGACTATGGGAGTTCTTGTTTCCTCCATCGCTCTTAGAAAGGTATGTCAATCTCGTCGCTTTTAGAAGGGTGTTTCTTTTTCCTAACCTCTATGGAGAGAGCATGTCAGAAGCAATAGAATTATGTGGCATTCTGACATTTCGAGGAAGCTGGATACCCTTTTACACGCACACTGAGGTCAAACTCAGAATCCTCCAAAGAGCCTACGAAGAATGCAGGTGTTCTGCTTGCAGCAAAAGCCCTGAAGAAAAAAAAATGGCTCCCAGTGCCATCCCTCAGGCTCCCTCATCCTGCAATCAGGGAGAAGGCACAAGCAGAGCTGTTCACATGGCAATCACAATGATGAAGTTTCCAATATCTGTGGTTTGCAGTCTTGGCAATGGAAAGCTTGTTGGTCATTCACACTTCATCGTATCAAAGGACTATCTGTTGGAAGCTAAGCCCAGGATTTCTTCAATTTCTCCAAACTGTATGCAGCTTATTTTAATGAATTCTTTATTTCTGCCCATAAGCAGGTGCTGTAGGGATTTTTTTTTTACACAGGATAGTTTGTCTGAGTTACTACACATCTTCCCAGGCTTTCCACATACGTAATCACTACTGTTAGTTGAATGGCCAATCGTCTTAATATAAGAACAAGTCCAAATGGCTGGCAATGAGTGCTCAGGGTAAAACGGATCAACTGGAAAGGAGAGGCTGGAAGGAAGGAAGAGGAAAGTCTTATTGTGGTAGAACTGATGTGTTTTTGTCTCCTCTGGATAGTTTCTTCATCACCTCTTTAAATTTTAAAGCATTTGGCACACAGCCTGTGGCAGGTTCTCTTGAGGAAGCAGCAAAGCAATGAGGGTCAATGGTGCCATAAATCTTAGACTGTCCACTTTGGAATCCAACATGGACACTTGAGATATGCATATTTAATAGAATGTTCATGTTGGTGTGACTTGAATGTCCAAGTTGAATGCATTTTATATTAGGGAGCTGTTGCTAGATGCTAACAAGTGAGAATAAAGCTGTTTATCCATTGGAAATTCTTATTGCTGAGAAATCCCTATTTGCATTGTCTTGCGATGCAAAATGGGTAACATGCGTAAAACTGCCCATAAGTCTTGCTTTTGGGCTTCGAAGGGCCAGAGGGGGAAGAGGGTTGGCAGCCATGTTTTCGCACCTCATTCCAGAGCGATGCAATAAGTGACATAACTTTGGCCTTAACCTAAGAATGAGACTAACACTCACAGACAAGCTTTCTCCCTTCAACCTCTGTCCTCCCTCTCCTAGATCAGACCTCTAGATTACAATGTACAGATGTACTGTATGCCCTCGTGGGTTAAGCTTAATTGAATACATATTATCAGACCTTTTAAGCTGAATATTTTGGGGCCAAAACACAGCAGGTGTTTTGTTCTGTATAATCAAGAAAAAGCCTACTGTGCATGTCCAAACTGACTGTCTTCAGGCTAACCTGCTCTGATTTTCTTTCCCAAAAAGAAGCATGTGCTTTTGTCATATGCACCATAAGAGGGCTCTGTCATTCGGTCCAGTGAAAAAAACCTTATTTTATGACAACTGTATTAAATAACTGGGTCGTTCGTTGTACAGCAGCAAGATGTTACCCACTACCTAATTGTCTAAAAGACACTACCAGATGCTTGGCATATCAGTCCCTGTAAATAATAAAGTTGTTGAAAAAATAATGCCATCAACATCATTCCCTTTAGCAAAGCCCAAGACAAAATTGTGGTTAAGAAAAGAAAAAAAACAACAACTTTCCAGCATATATAATGTAAATAGTTTCTGGCAACACAGAGGGGTATAAGTTCAAGACAATATTTGGAAGTTAGGAGACTGACAGTAATTCAATTAGACAGGAATCCTCACCCCATCTGTGGGTCAGAGTTATCCATGTTAATCAGTAGAGACCGGAGACATATAAGCTGCTGGTTTCCTGCTGGGGCTAGTCCGTCTGACTATGCAGCGTTACCATGCTTTGCATTTAATGTCAAAACTTGTGTCAATAAAAAGTCACCATTCAACAGTCATGTCATTTAGAAATTATTAGTCAAACCATTAACCTAACATCTACTACTACTACTGAGTGGCTTAGGATTCAAACTTTCATATCATTAGTTACTGAAGTAAAACGTTTGCAAATGACTCATTGATTCTTTGTAGACAATTTTTAATATTACTTGAAAAGCATTTTTGGTGTATTAACAACTGTTATTATTTGTAATTAATTAATATTTCTGATATTACAATATAAAAAATATAGAGGACATGGAAGATAATTTAATGGGCATATGCAAATGCAAGAGGTGGTATATTGAAAATTGCCATGTTATTTATAAATAAAAAATTGTTATTAAGTTAACTTTGTAAGTTAATTTTCTATTACTGTAGATATTTGTGAATAATCAATGAAAAAAAAACATAATCTGAGGTGGAAACTACTCAAAAACATTTGCAAATAATTGGGTGATTTATAGACTTACCTATTTTATTTTATACTTACCTAAATTAATTTCTAAAGTGAAACATGTAACAACAATCAATAAAGAACTATTAATCATTCATTACTAGCTTCCTGATAAAGGACATTTTTCCTAAAAATCACATGATAACATCAGTTTCTCCCCATAGATCCCTTTTTATTTACTTCATGTACATTGACAATCTCAACATTTAATTTCAACGATAGATGGTGGTGCCAATGGACCGTGTTCATAAACAATGTCATCTGAATCATGTCATCATTCAGTCCACACAATGCCAATCCCACAGTGCAACACTCACTATGCAGCATTTCTGGTTAAATATTGTTATAAGTGTATTGGTGTGTTGTTTTATATCCAATTTTATGCTAGGTTAAAATGAGGAGGGCACTCCAGCTCCATCGACACAGAGTAAAAAATAAGGTATTTTCAAACAGGGTTAGACGTTAAGGTAAGGTAATATGGAAAACTGTCATGTTATTGTCGATTGCACATTTCCTCTAATTAACCCTGCACTAAGAGTGTTAATATAAGATTGTGCCACAGTGACACAAGATTGTGACACAAGAAGTTGTGCCACAAGTTGTTGATCTTGTGGTTATTTTCACAACTGTCAACTATGTGGAGGCAAACTTTCTAGCAAGCTTAACTGGTTAGCTTAATACCATTTGGCAATCATTCCAAACCTTCGTAATGTCTGCTGCACCTCCTCTGTGTCCAAGAGAGTGCTAAGAGTGAACACTACAAGAGAGGGTGACACTGTGAATATACAAGCAGGATTTCAAATGGGAGTCTGAAGAGCCCAATTTGGTACCAGAGTAAGCTGTGACCCTCAGAGGGCCAATTTAGGAATGCCTGTTGTCTGGACGCTTTGCACCCTGGGACACGTCTGCAAAAAGTAATTACTTCAAACCAGGAAGCTGTCAGCTTGGCTAGAAGCAAATGGTGTATTATCTGCAAAAAAAACTCAATTTGGAAGATATGAAGTATGCACTGTGCATCATCCAGAGCCGGAGCATGCCGATTGAACTAGCATATCAATTATTAAGACAACTTGGGACTAGGGGAAATATTGATGGTCCCAATTTGATGGGGTTGATGTATATTTACAAGATAATTTAGAGTGGTGATAACTTCCAACCACAAAACTCCACGCCATACCCATTTGTAATCCTCTGCATGGATCCTCCCCGCATGGAGATCCCGGTTACTTCAATTAAGCACCAACGATTTGGCCTACCTGTAATTTCCCCCACTCCAAGAACAGGTGGATGCTACAGAAATAGAAAGACTGGGCACAAGCAGAGGGAGAGGAGAAGAGCCAGAGCTGTCATCCTGACTTTCAGATGAAGTGGGGGATTAGGATGGAGGTGAAAGCATGCTGAGGACCATGGTGACAGCAGATGAAGGGAGATAGCAGAAACTCTTCTGGAATTCAGAAGCATTCATAGGCGGGGGGGATGGGGGGCACTGCTACTAGAGCGCTAGGCTGTTCTGTATTTTTGTTAATGTAAATTTCATCAGAAGTATAGCAGTGATTGAATCAGTTTCACCACAGAGAAAATTATATTTCCGAATAGATCTGAAAAGTTACAAATGTTTTACAGATGACAAAGGCCTCCGGGGACCACAACAGATCGCTGACGATCCCTCTGTGTTTTGAAATCATGTAGTGTGTGTGTGTGTGTGTGTGTGTGCGTCTAACCAGAGACCCAGTATACCACCACTCAAACCACTGACAGCATTGATATTACCACCAAAAACGCTGTCTCACAAATTGTACTTCTTCTCGCTCAATATATTTCTGTGTGTGCATGCGTCTGTGACGGTGCATGTGTGTGTGTGTGTGTGTGTGTGTGTGCGTCATATGTGTGTCCTGGTGTTATGGCTGTGTAGGAATGTGCCTCTCGGTGTGTTTCTTCTCCCGCTGGGTCTGGCGGTGGTGGTCCCGCGGCACCAGCCATTCCTCCTGCCACAGACACGCTGACTAGGCCAGGCCGGGCTCAGGTATCTCCACTAACCTCCCCTTTGTCCCGCTTGAAAATAGGCTCTTTTGTCTGCTGTTTTCTGCAGGTCATTGTGAGGAGCGCTTCTTAGTGTCAGCTTTAATTCACACTGTAACCCTAGCCGCGATGCCTCCCAACTATCCACGCTGCCTGCCTGGCATTCAGCTGCTCCTGGGAGAGCTGAGGCTGCATTACCCCCCGCTCCCCCCACGCACCCCTCACCCCCCCTCCATAACTGCACCCAAGGGACAACTTGCAAACTTTGTTGCTTAAATATTTAAATAGCCCTTTAATTGACATCTGTCAGACCTCACCCAGAGCACCGCCTGAATGGTGCTCTGTAAACTTAAAAGAAAATGCTGGTGTTGTATTTATTTTACTTATTTCTATCATTTCACCAATGTCTCCCAGTCCTATGTAGGTTAGTGTTTTATTGGCCATAGAGCTCCATTCACTTTAAAGCTCTATCAAATATCCTGCCGATACAAATTCTTGTCAATGTAAAGCCACAAAACTACAAATTTATCAGTGTCTGCTTTCTGCGTTGAGAAAACGTCTTTGTTCTTTGAAGACAATAAGCTTAGTAGCTTGCAGCGAGTTGCTGGACAAGTAGCTTTCGAATACAGGAATGCAAGCAGGAAGAAGTTTGTTTCTTGTGATTCAAACTGATAGCTGTAAACGTTTGAATGACACATGCTGTGTATCATGGGCACGGCTCAGCAGGCCTGCATGGACGACTGTTGTTACAACCCCTGACCTAAGTAGGAAATGACGTTTAAAAATCGGTGAAATTAAAGGGACCGTGGCCCAAATTATAACAACAAAGCCATGTGATGGGAATTGGCCTATGCTATGGATAATGTAAAATAGAGTTTGCAATGAAGGAAATGCACCAAAAAGTCAACAACACTGGTATTTTCTCTTAAGAGCTTAACCTAAGATCCCAGCTGGGGAGATTCAGCCCTCGGGCTCTGTCTGCCTGTCTAACCCTTGAAGAGGAGAAGAAACAACAGGAGAAAAGAGAACAGAGGCTCATGTTAAAACAGCAAACATTATAACCTGATATCGAAACTCAGCTGGAGTTCGCTGTTGGCGAGGCTTTACTTCTGTAGTCTCTGTTTTTCTCTCTTGGGAGGGTACAATCTATAAGGGCTTCCTCAAGCCATCCCCATAGCTAAAAATAAATCACACGTACAGTATGCTGCTCTTGCTAGCTTCTTACTAAAGAACTAATAAAAACCAATCTATTGGAATTATAAACAAAAGCAGTATTCTGATATCAATAAAGCACAGATCATTAGCTGGGTTTCCATCCAAAGTATTTTTTTTTTCACATTATGATGTATGGAATTAAAATATATTATTTGAAGGAGAATTTTTTTGCAATAAAGAAATGTTGAAAAAATAATGATGAACTTTTCTAATACGAATTCATTTTTGAAAGACTCAAAGAGTTTTTTGCTATTCAGGAAGCTTGTTTATTTGATTCAACCCAGCTGATGGAAATACACAAAATTCACGTTTTACTTCAACAGTTTGCATGAAACTTGCTTTAGCCTACAGTTGGAAACATAACTACTGAGTCATAACTGATTCAGCAGATACTGAAATAAAATATCAGGAAATCTGCAGCAATGACACTGCAGTTGTAACAAAGATGGTAGATTTTGATGTGAATCAGTTCTTAACAAGTAACCAAGGCAAGCTAGAGTTTCCCGCTGACAAGTGAGAACAGAGTAATTCAAATGGGACTGCTGTGTTGTGGAATGGAGTGAAGGTTTGTGGGAGCCCGTCTCGGCCCAGTTCCCCTGCACAGCTCACATTCTCTGGGTGAACCCGTGTCCTGGGGCCAGTTGGGCGGCACAGTCTCATGTCTCAAGTCCTCACAGTTCACTGGGCCCTTTAAAGTGAGCACACCCACCAGGGGCCCTCAGGACTACAAAAACTACAAACACTGGGCTGTCCAGGCTCCTATCTAAGACACACAGATGCACACTTGCACGCACGCATGCACACACACACACACACACCCCCACACACACACAACTTTTAACTCACCCATTTAACTTTGATATAATTAAGAGACACCACCAAAGAAAAAGATGTTATCTGCAGCGGTTGTTAGTAGCACGAGTCTGTAATTTCGCTTCTCAAAGACATAGTCAATTCTGGGCAATATTCATTTTTTTTTCTTTTTGATTTTTTTTCAAAGGACAGATATAGATCCTGAGATGGTTTTGGGAGGGAAATGTCAGAGAGTGGATCAGCTTTCAGACATGGCACACTCCGGTGAACATACGCACGGAGATCAAAGCGAGGCCCTTGCCTACCGCAGTGCATCCCCAACAGATCTGACAAAGTGCCCCCATTGTGTGACCCTGACCCGTTACTGATAATGGATCGCCTCCAGAACCGCCCCCTCGGAGGCAGAACTGGTCCGACACAGAGCTGCAGTCAGAGCTCCAGCCGGAGAGCTACAGCATGCTGATGAACATACATGATATGACATGTCAACTTTCATGCAGTATGACAGCCTGAAACAGATTATGAGCAATGTGCAGCTTTTCTCTCATATCAGTGTCTGCTTCCAAGAATGCGCCTGTTAGACCTCCATGTCGGTGAATGGGACTGGTACCATGTATTATACCTTCACCGCCCATTGCAGTTTGTAATCGCTTTCTTGCCTCAGCTGTTTATTTATTGTAATGCAGGAGTGTGTGGAACTTCAAAGAAAAAGAACAATTGCCAAGTTTTGGTGAGTTCCACAACTGAAATAGTTCTCTCCAGTTGTTTGATATTTCTGCTGAAGCAGCAATGCACAGGATTTGGTTTCCATCAGAACTATTTCTTTCACTTGCAAAAAACCCCCCCCCCACACATCTGTGACCGCTCAGTGCTTTAAATTCTGCTCCATTTCATTTAGTAACTCAACAGAGACATACACTATTCTGAAGCCAAATGCATTATAATTGTGTATTTTTATGTTGTTTGGACTTTGAATAGCTATTCTAGTTACTTTGAATAGCTAATTAACTAGTTATTCAAAGTTTGTTAACAGTTTGTTTGTTAACTAGTCCTAAGTCAATCAGTTTTGCAAGTCATTGCATTACATATATGGCATCAGCAGCATCAGGGTTAATGTCTGAAATATTTGAGTGGTGTTTGGGTGTTGCTTGTGTTCTGACTAAATACGTGCACACACCCACACATACACCCAACCACAAACACACACACACACACACACAAACACACACACAAACACACACAGAGTACAGCGTGCCATTCTTCTGTGCCACGTCTCGCCCCAGGCGTCCGTATGTTTTTGGTCCCTCCCCTCTCAAAATTACTTTGATGATCAAGTTTAGAGTCGCAGTAAAGCACACTAACCCTTTAACCTGTCATGAACTCTCCCATTAGTCCACCTCGGAAGCTGATGCACAGTGTCAAACGCTGTCATCCACAACACGCTCATGAATTAGCACTGGCATGAATCTCAGAGACAGGCCTAGGGGTTGCCGATGCCTCCGTGTGATTCAGACGCTGTGGCAGAGACAGTGGGAGCGTGAGGGGGTCAGCAATGCAGCGTTATCAAACGATCCCCAGAAAGCTCCCCCGAACCCCCCGCCTGGGCTTACAGAAACAGGACAGACTCCCACAACGCACCCTGCCATTCTGCCAGCCCCGAGGGCTCCTCCAGACAGCTCAGGAATTCGGGATAGGGATCCGACGAGGTCTACAGCTGGGAGGAGAATTTCTTCCGTCCTCCGTTTTCACTCTCTTATTGTCTGGGACTGGCATCCCAGTGTTCCCTGTCTGGCCCCGTTGTCTTCCCAGCTCAATGTTGTGATATTGTTTTTGTTCAGGGGCAAAGGTCATTTGGGTTTTGACATTTGGGTTTGACGGGAAATGAATTGTAAACAGTGACTATAATAAAGGTGAAAATTTAAACTATGGTTGACTCTAGCAGATAAACAAGGATTAGATAAGGAGAGCTTTTGTTGTTTGGCAAGTATGCTAATCATAATGTAATTATCCCCATCGTTATTAACTATAATCCTTATGATGAATAATTATGAGTATATTATTATTTTGTCTGGCTTAACAAGCCATTTAATTTGTAGTTTAATTAACTACAAAGTCTGCCTCCAATGGACTATGTGCATAAAGTTGCCAGTCTTCTGGCTTGACATCATTATGTGTCCCATAAATGTCCAAATGTTTAAGTGTCCAAATGTTATCGTTGCTCTTGCCAGTTCAGAACCTGTGTAGGATCAGATGAGACTAAATGACATCAGTCCAGGGGGCTGCCATCTTTTTACACCCTGATCCATTCACTTACCAATTTCTGTGACTGCAGTTCACTAACTGTTTTCTAGGGGGCAGTATTGAACTGGGAGAGAAACACATTTGCTACTGTTGAGCTAGAAGAGAAACACTTCAGCTCTGTGTGGGTTCACCATATGAAAGGCAAAAGGCAAATAATCAAACCCTTATCAATAACTCAGAGTCTGGGCCCTGGACATTTTGCAAACATTTATATTAATTCAACAGCTGAAATAAGTGTCAAAGTTGCCCTTGTCATAAGATAGCAGTCATCATTGGACTAAAACAACTTCGCTGAAATAGAAGTTTCAATTGCTTATTTTTCTTCATACAGTACCTTTTGTTTGTGAAGAAAAATGTTATGGCTAGACAATGTATATTTTTGAAAGTACTGATTAAATGAACCACATTGATTACACATATATGTCACATGATGTCACATTTACGTTCAGCCTTAAAATGATAATTGCTATTTTGATAAACACGACAAAAAAGATGATGTTTTGGAGCAGTGCTAAGATGTGTGTACTTTGACATTTCTACTCTTTGACGTTGGATCAGGGAAAAGAAAATGGGGTGAAGGTGTTGAAGATTTGATTTTCTGTCCACAAGCAGCAACAGTAATATGTTGTCAAAACATAAACAAAAAAATGGCAATATCAGCTACCGATATTCCATCCTAATCTCCAGCTTGGCGACATTAAACTTTGACATATGAAACAAAAATAACAGCAAATCATAATCTCAAAATCACACAGTGAGACAGCAGGAGTGGGAAGAGAAAAGCTCGCACCCGCCGCTGTCACTGCTGCGTCTGAAAAGCAGCTAGGCAACAGCACAGTGACAGAATGAAAGGAGCGTTCACAGCTGAGGCCACAGTGTTGCCGTCGTCACGCACAGCTCGGGCCGCATGATGGACAGATGAGATGGACTGGGCAGATATTAGGAGTGGGAGTAGGATATGACTGGGATGCAGATGAGGCATGTCAGTGGGTGGGGGTAGGTGGGGGCCGGGTGGGGGCAGATCCAGGGAGACTGGGCCAGCAGCAGCAGTATGCAGGTGGTGGCTGGCTGGTGCTCCTCAGCTGGGCCCGCCGCCAGCCTGGCCCCTGGGTGCCCTGCTTTGAATTCAGCCCTTTGTGCTGCCCCGGGGAGGTCAGACAAATTCACGTCTCATCATACACCGAGATAGCAATGATACAGGGTAATGACTCAGCTGCAATTTCAACCCTGTCACCTTTGCTGCAAAAAATGTTCATCAAAACAGCTTATCTCGCGCGGCTCAGCCAACTAATTTAGGACATTTGTCGTAGATGAATGACAATTAACATTCACTTATTTGTATGTTTTTTTAGTATATATTGTGCTTTGATTTAATTTGAAAAATACAATTTTATATTATTATATATACGGTATATTATATTATAGTGTGCATGCTACTGTATAAAGGCAATGTATGTTTGTGTGTGTGTGTGTCTGTGCATGCTATTTCATTTAATGTTTTCATAACACTCAATATTTTATTAACACTATACCAGTGAAGAAATTTGTAACCAAAGCAGTCAAGTCTGTCATCTACTGAGTTGATAAATGGATATTTATATGTGAAGGTCTTTAATGTAATTCACAGTGAAAAGCAATGAAATGTTTATTTGGCACACTAACACTAGCACATGCCAAAGTAAATTGTTTAATTGGTGGAATGGTAATTTCAGTGAAATATGCAAAATATGCACATTGATTTGACTGTAAATAGAGCTAGCAATTTTTTTTTTTCCTAATGTGAATTAATCAGTGATGTCTAAATCACTGGCATACTTGCATACAAACACGCAGAGACACACACACACACACACACACACACACACACACACAAAGCAGAATAGTGAAAGTTAACTTCTTTTTAGTGGGATATGTTATTTTTTTGGTATGAACAGTGTGTCAGTGGCCTGGGTGGCGGTCTACTTAGACCCAGTCAGACGAGTGGACAGGCTCTAATGAGAAGCAGGAGCTGTGAGGTGGGAGTGGGACTGGCTCTAGGGAAGGGTCACATGGGGTTAACTATCAAAGATGAGTGCAAACCTATCCCTGTGGAAAAGACTCAGAAGAAAACATCACCCTGCACATGCTAAGCTCCCCAAACTGGGAGTTCCTCAGCTTAATTAATCCAAGACACAAGATTCCTCCCCCCTCCCAACCAAAATGTTGCTCCACTCCGCAGAGGAGCGCATAACTAATATAGTTTAATGTCATGGTCAGTTTAGCCTATAGAAATTTTTAGGCTATGCTGCTCATTTTCATTTACCTTGAGGGTAGTGGAAGTTAAAGGCCATATTAAAGCTTTAAAGTGATGCAGTTTTTAGGTCAGATTTTGTCTTCAATATTGATCTGAAGTTCACCACAGCTTGCTTGTGAGTGTATTTTATGGTTTAATACAAAAACAAAGCACAAAAGGAATTGATACGCATTTATGTATTTGGCTATTTACTGAAAAAATATCTTAAGGAATGAATAAAGTATATATGGTTAACCATGGAGAAAATATGATGGTAAATTTATTATTGGAGTTGGAAAGATTTGTGTGGGTACTTTGAGAAACACCCAGCAAATTTTGGAAACCACATTGTGATAGACAGTTAAAACCCATAGGAAAATAAAGACAGATGTGGAAGTCTAGAATTAAGCTTGTCAGAAACAGTGGCAGCAATGAAATTGTCTAGACGTCTCATGTTTATGATGAAAAACTGGCTATATTAAGACAATATGTTGATTAAAACCAAGTTTACCCAATTTGTCAAATCCTGTACTGGTAGAATTACACTTTAATTTTCTGTATAGTTGTCTGAATCAACCTCAAGCTTTGTTGTCATTTTAAATATTCAATCATTTTAAAGATTCCAAAACAATCACAACAATCTAATTCATAATGCCACTGTTAACATCAGCTGTCAGCAGCTGTCATCACAAGGCCTGAGTGTTTCTCACTGTATCATTATAAGGTACTGTGTAAATCTCAAATCTCAAATAAATTCAAAACCTAAAGGATGGGAAATGAATCTATGAACCATGAGATATTCATAAGCATTGTGGATGTTTTTGTTTTGGACTTTTGCAACAAAAGTGAACAAATATAGCTGTCTACATAATTTGAGGGAACCACTGGAGTATTTCCAAGGCATTAATATGGGATGTGTTCACTCCCACCAACAACTTTCTATTTTTTAATGATTTTTTCTTTTAATGATGAGAACCGTATACTGTAGCAACACACTCACTACACACACAGCTACTCGCTTAATTTGCCATTGATCCTACTCCTCCTGTTTGCCTCTTGCTGCAACCCTCACACTGAGAATCTTTCGTCACACCAACACATTAGTTTCCCTCCACTTGTCCAGACAAGGATTTCACTGGTAATGGCCTTGTAATGGGCTACAGGTCCTTGGGCAAAGGCTGTAAAGGCTATATTATTGAACAATCACTTGACTGACAATTTGTGTACGTCTATGGAAATTGCTAGGCGGCAACTGGAACCATTGGCTCAATCAACCAATTGAACAAAGACCGCAAGATTGAAACTGATGAAAGAGACAATAAATCCCTTGCAAGAAGACAGAACATGTCAGTAGGCCAGGATCAGTTTGCCAGACAGGACTGTGTCAGTTTCCACTATCTAGAACACGCTTTGTACTGTCTTGCCTTGGAGCAAATAAAGTGTCCTGTTCAGACATGCAGAAGGTTTTAAACAACACTCCTTTCAAATCAAAGAATTGTAACAGGGAACAGAAAATAATCATTAAGTAATTTGGCTGGGAAGAAGTGTGGGAAGGAAGATATGGTGAGTATATTTCTCCTCTTTTGCAGGCCAGTATAGAAAATAGGAACTCTGCACTCATTATGGCATCGTTCAGCACCGGCAGCCTACTGGGTTCTTACTGCCCCAGTAAGGCGAGTTGTTTCTACATGTCCGCCTCATATTAGTTTATTGTTTTAGACCCGGGCTCGTCCTGCTGAGATCATTTACAGTTTTAGATTGTTTTAGGTTGAAGTCGTGCAGAAATTCAAGCTCCCAGCCATCACTTATTAATCCAGTTTGATCACTGTGATATCATTTACTGGGGGGATCTTTGTCAGGAACACTAAAGATGGCTGGCACCTGTCTCTGTTGATACCGCACAGCAGCGGCACCCTCGTGTACTTTGCATATTTACGTTTTAATTGTATTACAACCCGCATGGTCTATTAATGTTGTTCCGTTCCAATTGCCGGGCTGACACAAATATGCCATGTTCCCCATCAGCCCCGGTGTCTGTCTATTTGCTCAGACACTCAGCAGACTATAAATGGGAATGTAGAAGGATACCATGCTATTCTGCAAACTAAGACCAAGGTAAGGGTAAATTAAGTTCCTCCCTGTGATTTCTATATTTCATATTTCACTCTGTATTTTCCGCACTAAATAGTAAACACGTTGCATCACGTCACTCTGAACCTGTCTGACCTAAAGAAGTCAAACCAATATCTGAGCAAGCCAGCCACAGATATTTTTGGAGATGGTTAATATTGACTATATTGAGAGGATTAATGACTTTGTACTCCCTCACATGACATTGAAGTGGTTTATCTTTTGCATCATCCCAGACAGTTTGAACACAAACTTAGGACAAAGAGGATGGAATCCAATGTTCCCAAGGCAAGTTGACAAGAAATGACATGTACCTTCAAAGGGCCAGCCACAGGCAAGGGTTTGTGGGTAGTTTTCTGCTGTGTGCAATGGCAGCTCTCTGTCAGGGCTTGCTGCCTGCTCCGGAGCCTCCTGCTCCGAGACACCTGAAGAAGAAAATCAGGCCATTCTGTCAATCTATGGATTGACACCACTGCTGTGCCGCTCAAAATCCTTCTTCATCACCTTTTTTATCATCTTGTATGCTGGGTGAATGTGGTAATCCTCGGTACTCAAAACAATAATTTAAAACAAACTCATTAAATCATACAGCGGATCTCTGTAGCGTATGAATGAGTGTCAAACATCACCGCCGGCTCCCAAAAAGAGGCTACTTTATACAGAAAGCTACAGTATATAACATGAAATTTGGCAACGTAAAGTATTTCATAACAGGGTTTTGCTTATTCTGTTTCAAGGCCCTGCTCAGTGGTTAGCGCTCAACGCCGTGGAGCGGGTCGGGCCTCCCTTGTCAGCAGAGGAAGTCAACAGAGAGCTTTCAGTCAGGAGGGCACGGCGAGTCTGATGACATATATGAAGGCGGGGGAGAGGACCTATGTGAACTCATGCGCTGCCATACCATCTTGGGAGTCGGCCAAGTCGGTGCCCCGGAGAAGCCTGCGGCGGGAGGACTTTGAGTTTCGGGAGCCTGCTCGGACGCACCGCTACGAAGGCTTTGAGTTCTGAGAAACATAAGCCCACTGCAGACTCACACACGCTGATATGCGCAGGCTGGGGCGGGGGGGGGCAGGGTTGGGGCTGGGATTATAGGCCAGATATTGCTCTCCTCAAAAAACCACGACAGTACATGGCTGTGTTCTGATCTAGTGGCTCCACTTAGCTGACTGACTGTAGTGTAATCAATATCTACTCATAAGGGCCACTCTGGGAGGTCACGACCTCTGCTGTTTGTGATTGGTTATAATCTTGAGTTAGAGCCCATAGATCCTGATGGGGTCTATTGAACAGGAAAAACAATGACTCTCACTGAACAGTTACAATGATAACACCATAGCACAGGAATATAGACCAAACTTCTATTGCTGTAACTTCATGCAGTTGAGTCAAAAAACATTCAATAGACTACAGCAAAAAAAAACTCAAGCCTTGCATCTTTTTTAAATTTCTTGAAGTAGATTATTTGTCTGTTCTTTAGACAAATCAAAGTGTTTCCCTAGTCTTAGCGGCAAGGCCTTAAAGGTCATCCTGTCTTTATTACACCCAACACTTCATCTCTAAATCCATCTTCATTACACACAGAGGAAGGACAATGGCCTCCCTTGCACTTTCAACACTTAACCTCACCAGGCACAACAATATTGTAAAAGTGCAAATCTCTCGCCAAAATGGCCCCACAGTTAATAATTAAACCATGACATTTGGGAGAGACACCAAGAAATCCATATGCTGAAATTTACTAACCTTTTGAAAGAGCTAGTCGGAGGAGGCTGTTCATCTGCAGTTTATTTGGGCTGTTTTAGTCCTCATAATAAAACTGTCAAAAACAGGCAAAGGGCCGGCCGGCACACAAAGGATGATTGTCTGCTGTTAGCTGGAGGAGAGAGCGAGGCTAATCAATGCCCTCCAAATCAAAGCTCTATTAGGGGAGCTCCGTCTCCAGGGGGAGGGGACGCAGAGACACCACTGATAAATGATATTCATATGTAACACTATAGATTATAATTGTGATGATGAACTGATAATGATGCTGGGTCTCACCGCACTGAAAAAGGTCACAGCAGGGCACGGCAACACCGACCTCTGTCTCCTAACAATACTTATTATCAAGTTAGAGCAGGTCATCCAGGAGGTCAAATGTGACCCAGTGGTCATTAGAGGATCTCTGTGCAATAGTTGCACTCGAAGCACAGCATCAATAGTCAGTGTGGCACTCACCAGCCACTGATTTACAGTTTTATAAAGATCCTTGGGAATTACTTCAAATTGGATCTAATTTATATAAACAAACAAAGGGCATATAATGTAACAGGCTTCTTTTATGACTTGCCACATAAAGGACAGAGGTCAAGCTTTATTTTCAGAGCAAATGTATGTCTTACAGGTCGGTGATGGTCTCCAGGAAGCCGAGCAAAAGGCCTCTCATTGGAGTTATTAAGGGTATGTAATAAATAGGGAGTACATGACAGGAAGTGTGCCAAAAACAGAATTCCCAACAGTTTGGTTTAGCCCTTATTGGCTGTTGACTTTCAGATTTACTGTCCGCGGTCGGCCCTGAGCGTACACTGCCTGTGATTTATCAGCCTCACAGGTGAGTTCTGTCGAGACATCCACAGCTTAAATATACAGCTGAGGGCTCACCTTGTCCCGCACCACATCCCACGTCCAGAGGTAATGTTTGGAGGACCTGCTGCGAACAGCAACTCTACCCAAAGTTCCTGTGCGAGCCAGAGGAGGCTGTCTCCTCTCCTCTTCAGTTTCACCCAGACAGGAGAAAAAGAATTACTGTGTGCTGAGAGACAGTATTCAAACTTTAACAAGCTTTCAAATTAAACTGATAAAGTTACTCTTTTATATGCAAACATGTTTTGGGAAGAGGAGTAACGCACATAAAAAGGGATCTTTATTGACAAGATTTTTAAATTGCCTGAGTAACCTGAACTGCACGCGCACTCCCTTCCAACCCTTGTGGTTAATATGATTGCTGACTTTATCTACCTCAGTGACAGATTTAATTCTCCACTCCATTTTGACAAACGCACATCCGTACAGCACACTGATGAACACTCCTTTGTCAGAAGTTTACTTTGTCAATACTGGTGTCAGCTATATTTGCCAAAAGGTAACTTAAGTCAAGGAATAATGATGAACACACACAGGTATCAGTTAACTTTGCATTTCATGGTCCGGAAAACCTATCAATGCTAATTATCAATCGCAAATGTGACATCTTTATTCTGTGTTGCACTAAACCCTTATTAAAGAAGAATGCCACTTTATTCATGCATTTATATATTATATTCTTGTGATCTAAGACAACCAGTCAGATTTCTGAGCATGAACGACTTTCTCTTAGTGCTAAAAAAAAACAGAGAAAGATGATTCCAATCTGCAGTGTTAAACCAATGTACTGCCTGGAGCTGATACATTGATAATAAAAGAGAAATTCACTTTGTGGACAATTAGAATGTTTGTCTGAACTTTAATATCCAAGAGAATCTTATAGTGTCTAATATTACGATAGTACTATCAGTTCTGAGCCAGAAAATGCATCCTGATCCTCAAAAATCATCCTGGCTACTTTTATGTTTTCCATCTTTTTTTTTTATTTTATTCTCTTTGGAGCTGTAAATCGGTATGATATCACAGATCGGTTGGCAGGACAAACTCCTCTCTTTGTTTGTGGCTATGGGAGACAGTAGATAATGTTCACTAATACAGATCAAACTGTGCTACCACATAGGTGTAACATAATTTAAAGTTGAAAAATCAATGGTATTTCCCTGTAAATATTAGAGACAAATGAGATATCTAAGATTGTTGATGATTAAGAGAATAGAACTATCTGGATAGAGTTATATAGTGCATTGTCTCCATGCCATGAAGTCTCATGAATCTAAAATTGCAAAGTTGCCAAATGAAATGGCAAACTGCAAAGTCCAGGGCGTCTGAGGTAGGAAAGTGTGCAGGACTTGGATTCCAACATCAAGGGATCGACTCCTGGAGGTTAGGAGTGCTGGCTTGTGTTAGACCTTAAGGTCATCATTCCTTCAACCAATGCCCCTGGCATCACCTTCCTCCTCCACTTCAAACACCCTGGCTACATTCCTAGACCATGTACCAATAAGCACTAATAATGCAGAAAAATGAAAACCAAAACAGATGGGCTCCAATAGCACTGGGGATTACTGAGCCCTATCCAGGGCTATATCTACACCCCTGGGCACTGAGAGGTGAATCCCGCACCAGCTCTTTCTCAGCAGAGGAGCAGAGGCAGGAGGTGAAAAAAAGGAGTTGCAGCAATAGGTTTACATGTCCCAGAAATGTCTGCAGAGAGGTTCAAATGGTCGTTTCTTCCTAGACCAATGAGGTATCGGAATGAATACAGTGGATTATACCTGACCCTTCCTTTTAGTGTGGTTTCCCTGTGTTGTAGGCATTGATTTTTATTTACTGTGTGATTCTGTATATTACCAATGTACTCTCCTCTATGAGCAGTGTCCTGATTGTTCTTTGTTCTGTGTTGTATCACTTGTGGTATTTCAGCAATAAAAAGATTTCCCGCTGCGGGATCAATATAAACCACTATTACTACTACTATGTCAGACCTGTAGCATGCAAACAATGTTTCATACAGTGGCAGGAGTGTTGTGCGTTTCTGACTGACACAGTAAAGCAATGCTTCGCTGTGAGGACATACTTGAATGGCTGGCTGTGACCCCTCTTTCTGGTCAAAACCGCAGCATAGTCTGTCATCTGATTACGCACAAGCCCTCAAGGCTCAAAGAATATGTGTCAGACACTGGTTAAAGTTCTCCCCTAACAATTAACCACACGCCATGGAAAATGCCCAACAAAAACACCCAAAAGCTCCCCCTGCTCCCACTTGGACTAGCTGTGAACTCTTGTGAACTCCGTGAAATCATGAGAAGAGATCTAGACTGTATTGAACCCACAAATGTCTGACTGCCCTTGGCCTGGCCCATGCTATAATTAATTGGGCTTGGTTTGTCCAAAAAAATAAAAGTGACATCGGTCTGTTGTAAATGTAATGTTGAGAAATGACAGTTGAGAATGCGCATTAAAAGCTGTCAGTGGCGTACCAATTAAAAGTACAGTAAATATAAAACAATAGCCATGTCAAAATGAATGCATTTGTGTGGTTTGAAAGTGTCACTCACTCACATAAGCCTTATACTGCTTATTATTGAGCCACTGTCTTTGGTCATGCTGTGCTCTTGGTGAGAATCTGTCTTTAAATTCCCCTAATGGTGCGGAATGGACTCCTCTGAATAACAAATAGAGCTGCACACGTCTTTTCATGGGTCGGAGCGTGAAGCAAATAGTTAAGAGAGAAAATGAATCACAAACCTCCAATTGTGTCTCAGGTGGAAAATTTCAGGATTTTGGTTATCTAATGAAAATATTGTCGCTAGACTCATTTCCTATGTGGTGCCAGAACGGCAGAAGAGAAAATGTGTGAACAGTTTACTGAAGGCCAACTCTTAACGTTCCTTGAGTTTGTGTGTGTGTGCGTGTCTCCAGCTCGGGTTTCAGCAGAACTGTTTTCATATCCAGGCCACACTACCTCGGCCTCTGAGAGTCTTCTTTGGCCAATTCAAGTCCCAGTGCCAGCGAACAAGCAGTGACATAGGCCACATTCACTCGTTGCCTCTACTGTTTGGCACGCGGGAGACTTCAGCTGGAGAAAGTGGGGACGGGAAGCGAGAAAAAAAACACAGGAAGGACACGAGGACGTAGACTGTAGAGGTGCAAATGGCCGACAAAGACCATCCTGGGCAAATTGTATTTTTATACCCTGCCTACCCCCGTTAATGCAGTGCAAGAGCCTGGGTGGAGAAAGGTAAATGTTGAACAGTTTGGACAAAATTAGATACGCTCTGACTTGTGAAACTAGACCCTTGGTCGTTGCTGATGATATCAATAATGATAGCAGACCCGTATTGCGCTAACAATTGGAACAGTGTATAGTTTTGAACAGAGATGTCTTTCACAAAACTACCATGCGGGAGAATTTATGGTTGGGTTTTTTAAGGGTTTTATGAATTGTCACATTCTCACTACAATGCTAGTGGCAGGCCTTTCTGTCTTCCTCTACACCTGAACACCTCTCTGTTGGCTCACCTGGCCTAACCTGAGGAGGGAGAGGTTCTAACCAATCGTACTATCTATCCAGTGCAAACACAGCGTGTGCATGGCAGCTTCCATCCATGTTTACTGTAAATGGAAGTCATTGTCACGTCTGTTTACTAAGTCTTTCACGCTGTAATCCACACACACTAGACCCATCACCTGAACCTGCTCACTGTCATCATCAGCCTTATTCATAGACACACACAAGCACACACACACACACACACACACACACACACACACACAGTTCAGACTCTTGAATTTGGCTTAGACATATTGAGTTTTCTATTCATTTTTTAATGCAAATTTAGCAAAGCATATGCAGATCATCTGGTAATGAGGAAAGGAAACCAACACAGCAAAGTCAAAAGTACCGGTTCGTGATTGGTTGGGGTAAAGCTTACGCAAACAGGTCATCCACTAAGGTATGAGACTAAGATGATGTCAATGTACGCTCCTTCAGGGCCAGGGGTAAGGATATTACCAGCGTGACAAGTGAAGATAAATGGCAGTCTAACCTTCCTTCCAACACCTGGCTGTCAGATCCAAGACTTGATAGTAGAGATATATATCACACTGCCACACCAGTGGAGCAGTTCAACTCTCAACCCTCCCAGAATTTTCCAATTTCATGTGCTCTTTCTGCCCAGGAATAGCTGTCAAGATTGTTAAAAACCTGTCATGAATTTAAACTAATTGTAACACAGAACATCCTTAAATGTACCATTTAGCTCTACTGTCACATGACAAGCAAATGATTGTAAGTCGTTGCTGGCAGCATTTCAAACTTCATAGCCTGTTTTTGTGTGGGAGGTTATGGGAACATAACCGTGTTCAGCAGGTAAAGTTTGATAAGAGAGAGAACTCTGGTAGCGCTCCTTCACAAGGAGATGCTGGGCTGGGTGCTGGTATAGGTGCTGGAGGGTGGGGTGTGGGTGCGGGGGGGGTACATACAAGCTTGCCTGGCCACATTGAAGAGCTGTCAAGGAGATGAAGGAGCACCCAGATGGTACATCCAAGCGGCCGCCCGACAAGCCCCGAGGTGAGGGGCGGGGCCTGCGCTCCAGTCATGTAACTGTATTGGTATGTCACCTGAACTTTTCTCCTACCTCACCCTCGCTACACGTGCCTGTTTCTGCCACAACTGCCTCATTCATTCAGCAACAAGTCATACATTGGAATGGCTACAAGCGTCTGACGCCTATTAGGTCAGCTGACGGAGTGGCAGACAAAGAGCAACTTAGGTGACTGAAAGGTAGATGGATACAATTTTGCCGCAAATGCAAAACTTCAGTCCTGATGCAAAACCATTTGTTCACTGTCGCAGTGATATCAGGAACTTCTCATGAGATTTGAAATGTTGACGTGAATGATCACTGAATGGCATTTATTGAATGTTATCAGGAGAAAGACATTGTTTATTCATCAAACCAGTCAACTTTGGTCATTTAGCAACTTTAACATGTTGAGAATGCACATATGACAATGACAATGAAAGGTTTCTGGTCTGTACGAAATAAATAGCACATCGCTCATTTACAGCTTGGCTGAAAAAACAAAAGGGTTAATCTTCATATTAAAAAGGCATACAGATGAGTCGTGATACTCATGTACTCGCTAATTGCTCGACAAAAAAAATGTTCTCCTTTTTAAATAAAGCTTTTCAGTTTTAATATGTACCTTCAAGAGCCTGTTATAGTTAAATAAATAGAATGTTTTCCATTTTTAACATGCACATCCAATTTGCCTGGGGAAAGTATTTACACTTCACTGATCCTACTTGTCCACCAAATTCTCCACTTTTTTCTCTAAACAATTCTTTCTCACACACAAACTCTCATACATACACAAATTTACAGTCACTCTTGCAGACATGCTGCAC
Organism: Centroberyx gerrardi; assembly: GCF_048128805.1. Classification (NCBI taxonomy): domain Eukaryota; kingdom Metazoa; phylum Chordata; class Actinopteri; order Beryciformes; family Berycidae; genus Centroberyx; species Centroberyx gerrardi. The sequence continues at coordinate 10,524,232 of NC_136004.1, forward strand.
CTATTTACTATTAACACAATATCTAAACCTATTGAAAGTGATCAAAATGCTAACGCTGAACATGGAAATCCATGTAGTGTAAAGAAGAAACAGTCCAAACACCACATCTTAACCAGGGGCTTACAAAAGTTTTAGTTTACAATTGATCATGCACTGTATAAACTCACTGTGTTATTTGGTTTGAGACTGTGTAATCAGTGGCTTCAATATCTACTCGTTTTCTTTAAGTGAACAAAGAAAGGAGTAATATCTCCTGTGACAGATAAGCAATGCTACCAAATAATCTCTAACAATATTTAAGTCTTTTCCCCAAGAATCTTCACTGTTCTACAACAGTGGTTTTACTATCTTTGAGTAAGCTTCCGCACATAACCAGGAGCTACTGCAAGAAGTCGTTTCTTCTGTCATGTCCATATTAGTGTAGAAACTCCTGGCCATCCGGCATTAAGTTGAGATGGGCAGTTTATTCCGTGCTGATGTTGTCACTCTTTCATGATGCGAAATAAGAGTTCTGCATGGAGTAGAGCCGGTCGATGGGGTTTCCCACGCGGGCTTGCATGGAGTTGACTTCTGACGACGCCATGAAGCAGTCACTGAGGCTGGTTAAAGATGTGTCACTGTCTATGTCATGGAATACAGAATCATTACCTGTGGAGAGAGGATTTGGAAATAGCAGTCACGGTTTGGTTTTAAGAGCATCATTCACAACCACAAGAACGCTGCGCTGGATGCCATCGACTATAAAATCAATGCAATCTGGTATTCAAGATTTATGATGGTGTTGCGAAATTATAATTACTAATAGTCACTTTGAGAAATTGCTATTGTGTGTCATCACAATTGTGAAAACTGTTTTGTTAGATATCATCAAAGCTCACTTTTTGCTGCCCTCACTGGGACAATTGTGGTCTATGAGGGAGCATGTAAACAAGGGGCATCCTCCTGAAAGATCTGGTTAATAGCAACTGTTTACGCCTTTCATAAAACCTCAACATGTTATTTCTCTGGAGGGAATAGTTAACTTTATTACACTCTGGATCTTAATGATAGTGTTGCACAAAATGGGGACAGTGTGATGAGACATATCTTTTAATGCCTTGCCAATATTGTTCTTTTCCCCAAACCAAAGGAGAGTGATGAGACTGGGGATTTGGGTTCTTACCACCGAGAAGAACTAAATGGAGGCAAATTATAAGGAAGTTATGAACTTCAGGAAATGGTCCCTCTGGGACTTGTTGAGGACACCACTCAGAAATGTGTTATTCCAGTTACATCCTGTAGACTAATGCTTGATTGACTGATCTTTTCCTTCTCGTTTGCATCATAATCCCTTGCTGAATCGCACAGAAATCAAAGACCAGGAGTTCTTTTCCATTGGGATACATCATTTCACACAACCCTCACTCATTGTTTTGATCAGCCTTTATTACAAACTATCCACACTGACCGCATGCTTTTACCACCATTGGAAACCATCATGTAAAATAACAGTGCCTCAGAAGCGGGGGTGGAGAGTTTAAAACCATATTAAATTGATTTGAAAATGAACTTCAAAAAACCAACGGCTTATGAGTACGCTTGTGTTATCTCATGTGGGAGGGGAAGCTGCTCGTACTCTCTGTGAGCGGCTTAAATCAGGGAGCTGTGGCCAGAACACATGTCCCACACTGGGAAGCTATGAGGTTGATCAAGGGACAGGCATGTGTGTGTGTTTTTAGAGCTGGGGGGTGGGGGGTGGGAGGTGGAGGTGGTCGGATGCTCACCATATGGGTTCATGTGGTCCCCGGGCATCTGTGGGGGGGTGAGCCCCTGTTGGAACGGGTCTGTGCTGTAGCCGTTCTGATCCATGGCGACCAGCTGCTGCTGCGGCGGAGCCAGCGGCGTGAAGGAGTTCATCATCCCCTCCATCCGATTGGACATCACCTCTGCAGGGGCGACGAAATCAAGCGGGGAAACACCGTTAGAGAAAATGTAAAACTTGTTTCATTCGGCGGCGGGCGAGTGGGATGAGTGTGCAGAATGTAAATGCAGCGAAGCACAATGGATGCACACAGAAAGATGGGGATAAATGGGGAAACCATGACAGGATCATGACAGCAGGGTATAGACTTGTCCCTTGCTTGCAGATTCTCATCCAAACCAGGTAATTTTAGATCATCACAATCTAAACTGAATGTAAATTTCTATTCTGCATTTTTCTGACACTGTCATCGTGTTAGCCATGTTGATCTTTACATACTTGGCTGTCTTAGCTGTCGGCAGACTGCAAACTGGTAAGAATGAATAGCTTTGTAATGCTAATGGATAAAGCGAGACTGGTGTTTGAGAGTTAGCTATACCCTCCGACTACCTGGGTTTGCCCGTGTGTGTCTATTAGTATTTCCACGGCAACCAACTCTTTACTGTGGCTTAGTGCGAGTCTCCCACAGTCCCCTTCAAAAACACTGCTCTTGGCTCAGTGAGTGGTGAGTGGGACACACAGGCCTTGTGGCTTCGTCACTGGAGCCCAACCCCCTGCACTTTCCTTTGCAGTGGTGAGGCCTTGTGAAATGATGTCTGCCATTCATTCCGTTTGGCTTCCAAAAGTTTTCCAACTCATACTTTTGATGTGAAGTGTTCTTGTTTACGCAGTGACGTACTTCTAATGTATTATTCACTGTTTACTGCATAGTGAGTGTGTGAACTCTGGTCCATCTCCTTCCTGGACAAATTACACTAAACTACCTGGCTACAGTAAAACACAGGTTGTTGTAGCTTTAAGTTTAACAGAACACAGTGTGAGAAACCCCACAGTGATTCAGTGTTTCCCGTGATATTCCATTAATACTATGTTTAGGAGTGATCAAATAGAACTAATCATTTACAGCATCTGATTGGCCTGATACAGACTTTTCACGCTAAAGTACTTCTAATATATTGTCGTGGTAAGATATATTTACAATTTCAAAAAATGTGAATAAGAAAAATGTGAAAAAAAAGAAATGTAACTACTAAAATAATTGCACTGCGAAACAGTATTGAGACAAAGGTCCTCTATTGTGTTTGCAGAGTATGTATCATACCTTGGCCAAGTCTTTGAGAATTCTGTTGTTCTTGTTGTTGCTGCTGTCTTCTTGCCAACTTCTTCATCTGAAAAGAAGGAGTCAAAGTTGTGAGGAACTCCCAAAACTAACATGCACTCTCCTTAATTTAAAAAGGATGCTCCTCGCTATTCACCCTTGAATGAACTGCATAAAATTGCATCGGAGTGCACTTCATCGTCAAATATCAAAGGTTTTCAAAGATAATCATCGGAAGAGAGGAGGGCGTAGACAACGTACGAGTGAGGTAGATTTGCAACCCTTTGCACTTTAACTTTACTTTTGTGAAAGGAATGCAGTGATAAGTTTAACACACATAGTTGTGATGATTTATTAGTTGGATTCCTTTCCTGCGAATCGGAGATGGAACTAGGCTGTTGTGTCTTGACACAAATCGCTAAATAAAAACAGGAGTAATACATATAAGTCCTGTGTTAACTCTCACCTTAGCTCTCTGGTTCTGGAACCACACCTGAACCACCCGAACGCTGAGTCCTGTCTCTGCAGCCAGCGTCTCCCTCACCTGAAACCACCCAGACAAAAGACTTCCAGCATCACACAAGAAAACAAAACTTCACAGCACATTGAAATAGTTTGTGTCCTTTATATAACTGGCGCCTTTCCAAATGGGCACTTTGCCTCTTTCATTTGCTTTGATTTCAATGAATGTTGAATTAATGCAGTGGTCTTTTTGGACCTCTTGGTTATTGCCTCTTCAAAGCCTTGGACCGGGTGCAGCGCATGTTTTTTAGGGCCTAGGCAATGGAGGCAGTTCTGCTCTCTCAGTATGTCATTTGGTGCAGGCGGACTGCGTTACACCACTACCTCAGTTAACACAGACCAGAGTGCTGCTTGCCACTTCAAAGCACAACTGTGAGGTGGGGGAGATTTTTTTGAATTTGAGAATTTTATTTGTGAAACTACTGTAGGGCTCGTGGTGTGCATTTAAATCTCCATGTGTCCATTACGCCCAACACAGACCCGGGGATATAAGATTCAGTGTTAAAAACAGAATAGGGGCAGCAGTGTATGTCTGTGAAGTGTGTAAAATGTGTTGTTGCCTCTCCACACTTTGACATATCATATAATCTAAAGTTAGTCTTACCTTTCTGCAGGGTTTGGAGGACACCTCAAAGGAGGCTTTGAAGGCCCGTCTCTGCTGAGTGGTCAGGATGGTGCGTGGTCTTTTGGGCCTCCTGGGATCCTTCCCATCATCCCCCTTCCCCTGGCCTCCTACGCCTTTCTCTGGCTTGATGTCCAACTCCTCATCGTCACTTTTCTCTGCAGAAAGAGTCATTTTTCTACACCATCAGCATGGGTTTGAACTGACTACACCCCTTTAGTCAGTGACAGTCTGCTGATAAATATATTTTCGTTCTTCCCTATTCCAAGAGATTCAGACACCACAAGTGCATAATCAAAGGAGACACATGTGTTTTTAATACTTTGTTATCAATTTGTTACAAAAAGAATAGGCCACATGCGCGATTAGGCTTACAGAAGTCTGTAGCGTTTGCTAGGAGAGTACAATGAAATATGCACATTTGTCATTGAACTGGACATTGTGTCACTTATAATTTATTGCTCTCAGCTTTGGCTGATTTACACAAAATCAATCTTTGATAAGAATACTATATCTAGTAGAACATGAAAAGGCAACACAAGATACATATACATGTGGGAAATGCATCTCCCATGACACTGAAAGAAGATGTGATTTTTCCTCTATTTCAGACCTCAAATAGTGACAACTTCTATATGGATTGCTACATTTTTACTGTCTATAGCAGGATATTACAGTTTTGGGTAGTAAAATCTGTTTAATTTTTATGTCTCTATCCTACAATGTGCCATTAAAACTATGTAATAACTTGGCTTTATTAGATTTCTGAGATACAGTATGTTACAGGAGGAATGCCTCTTAGTTTATTTTTTACATTAAAATCACAATGTGTGTGTGCAGCTATCACAAAAATAACAACATATTCAATACTGTCCCAGAGCAATTCATTACTTAAAGAATAATTCTCATATTTTATGTGATGTTCATGGATTTCTTTGTAGTAAGAGCAGTATAAAAACAACGTGAAACTTGAATACATTGTTGGTTTTCTGGTAAAAGTCATACAAATGTCAACAAAATTTAGCCACCATTAATGGTAAATGAATGAATTATAGAGTTAATTATTTCCTCATCCTCATTTAAAATGTTCTAAACTGTTGTTGTTGAAGATTTGAGGTGATTTCATGTGATTTGACAAATAATTATGAAATATGCCTCTTAATTTAACATTTGTGTTCTACTTCCCTCAGGCCAAAGGGCCATCTAGACATGAAAAATAAACAAATAAATACAAAAAAACAGTAATTATCCTTCAATCTGCGGTCTGTGAGACTGAAAACAAGCATTCCCAAATCAGAACCAGCAGCACTGTTAATGAAGCCTAATGATGTGGGGGTCTAGTGACTGCGAGGAGAGGCATACATGATGGCTCAGTGTCTCGTGTCATCTGGTTCTGATATGTCTCTACATTTCTCCGCTGAAAACCTACATTTCATCTGCCACATGCCGAGGTTAACCTCTGTTCATGTCAACATTTTCTCCATCTTGAATTTTGGAGCCGTGCACAAAGACATGCCTCTGTGATACACTGGGACACAAGCGAACGAGGAAGCAAAGCAAATATTCCCATAAGTTGACAAAAGTTGACACAGGCACAGATGTATTTGACAAATTCCCTGCTTTTGTGCATGTTTAAATGTGAGCCAGATGGTAGTGAACAGTGGGGCTTGGCGAGATGCCTCATTGTGTGTGGAGGCTATAGGCGAGGAACACTCGAGCTGATAAGAGCGGAGGCGCAGCTTGGCTTTCTGCAGAAAGGCCCCAAATCCCTCTGTCACTCACCATGATACAGTGATTTAATTCTTTCCAGCACCAGATCCTGCCCACGCATGGATAGCCATTAATACAGGGTGGCTTGGCTCCGTCCTGTTTCCACTTCCTACTGTATATCATAAACCTACGCTCCCTGCCCAAATTAGAATACTACAAAATCAGCCATCAAAAAGCTGCAGATGTAGCCAACTTAGAAGTCCCACTTTTTACTGCCTGCACTGCATGCGAGAGCAAGCTACTCCTCCACTATTGCTCTGTGTGCAGGAAAATTCCCAGAAAAAATGAATGATCCGGCAACCAGTTGAATGACATACACATGTTGTGTGTAAGAATATGCCTCTTCTAATTTCACTAGTACCAACACAGATCAGTATAGATCCATTATGGAGGACTTCTATGGAGGCTAGCACTGTAACGGTAATACAGCGTACAGAATACAACACCCTGGTGCCACACTACTATAGCACCACAGTGTCGTTCTCACTCCTGTGTGAGAGAGTGCGGAGAGCTCACCTGAGTCTGAGTCATCTGGGCTGACGGAGCTGAGCAGGTCCTTCTCCCTCTCGTAGTCGATCTTGCACAGCAGCTGACCCTCCTTCAGGACAAACTCGTCCCCTTTCCTCAGCTGCCGGTCGCACACGCAGCAGCAAAAGCAGTTCAGGTGGTAGACGCACTCCAGAGCGCGCATCACAAACTCCGTGGGGGCGATCTTCTCCATGCATCCGCTGCACTTGGTCGCAAACAACCTACGGAACAAGGGGGGAAAAGGTTGTAGTGAGGACAAAGTAATAAAGGCTTAAGTTATTCCTGTCTTATACGGGCTGGAGTACTTTTCTAGGTGTGTGGCTTTGACGTTTTTCCCCCTTGACTTGTCCATCATGGGGTTTTGATTAAGAGTCAAGTTGGCCGGCTGATCCTGTGGGCAGCCATGGAGGTGATTCCTTTGACAGTAGCTCATCTGTTAAAGTGTCTAGGGTGGACCCAGCCCCACATCATTCCAACCCAGTTCAGTCATGGGCACCCAGACCCTCTCACACAGCTGAAAAAGAGGCTGGATCATTTTGTTCTGCTGCAATGAACGCGCTGAGATTCAGCCAAAACCCTGATGATCCCAATCAAGTCCTCTGCTTACCAATTCTTTCATATCCATATATTCTACACCCATCAGATAGCATATCTGTGAGTGCTGATGATGATTCATTGCTTACTACTGGGCTGCCTTGTGGTCTGTTCATATCTCATCTTACAGTCTAATATTATGCCTGGGTCTACTCTATGGTGCAACGCTGCCTCTATCACCATTTCCCAGACAACACCTCCATCTTCTTTTATATCCTTTGAGGAAGATGTTTGCATTGTTTTATTGGTGGCTGAGAGGCATTTAATTCGTTCTCTGTTGTTCAGAAGAAGCCACATTAAATGGAGCAAGAAGGCAGGGAGTGTGGTTGATCTTGTCCAGCCGTAAAGCTGGATTTATTAGTGGCCTCTTTGTTTGCCCTGGTCTGGAAGACAGCTGGCAACCGCCTATCTATTTGTGGTGAACATCTATTTCATTGTGCAAGGCAGGGAGGCAGAGAGAGCAGCAATTGACATCATCTGCTGGTTCGGGACAGGGATGAGCGATAGTGATGAATATAATGTGTAAATATGAGTGGAGGGAAACCAAAGGATGGTTTTGTTATGGTAATATCGTTGTAGGTGCTGATTGAGTACTGATACGGTGTGTGTGTCTGTGTGTGTTCACACGTGCAAGTGCATGTGCATGTGTGTATGGCACGAAGCTCAGTACAGCAGCTGTATGCATGGTGGAAACAAGATAGTGTGGTTTTTGTTGCCGTCTGTACAGCTTCCTAAAATAATTGCTTTGCTTCTGCCCATCAGACCATTATCAGCAAAGCATTGGTATAAGTCCAATTTCAATGTTCAATTTCACATTCGCTATCTTAATTACATCACAACAATTGATAGGTAATTTTACTCGCTTCTAGATAGTGTTCATCCCTTATAATCAAGAAATGGCAACTAATACCTGACACAGCAAACAGCAGCTCTAGTGTCTTATTTTCTTTTTCACTATCATGCAACAGCAAAACAACAGAGATATCAAAACTGGCACTCGCGGGGTTCATAAAATCCTTTAATCTTTCATTTATTACAATAAGTTAAGAAGATTATTATTCAACTATGGAAAAACCTCAAGGATAATCCCTTGAAAAAGAAATTTTGGCATGTTTCTCAAACAAGCAGGGTTCTTGTTTAAGTGACCTGCCAACCTGGATTTATCTTCTAAACAATTCACCAACTTTGGTCACTGAAAAACAATCTGAGAGCAACACTATTAATAACATTCACAAAAAAAAAAAAAATCTTGCATCGACTCATACCTCTAAAGATAAACGGAAGATTCAAGGACCACAATTGTTTCCAATTTTCAAAAGGATTAGCATGTTGCATGCTGGGATTGGGGAAAAGGGGTGATGAATCTGTCAAGACTAGTTCCCAGCTCTAACTCTAATGTTTAGCTAATGATTGGCGGCTTAGCCTAAGAAAGAGACAAAAAAAAAGCTGAGGAAATGACTTGTTAGCATGGTTTTGATATGTCCAGGATTCCGCATTCACCTACAACCGCTCTCTCAAATCTTCTCATCCAGATGAAAACATTCTCATTCAGCCCTCTTTCCTTTCTTCCTTTTCCTCGCCGAGTCTAATCTTGTAAGCCATTATTTTTCTATTTCCCCTCTCTGTCACTTTGCATTATTTTTGCTGCTGTAATTCCCATTCGTCCCTTCTGGAATCTTCCTGTCCTGCTTTGTCCTCCGGTCTAATCCGGACTTTCTGCCTGTTTTCAGTCCCTGGTCCCCATTCTCAGTGGGGTTCAGATGGAATAGCCATGCATGACGCCCCTTCTATGGCAACCACACCTCCACAGGAAGGCAACGGCGACTTTTCGGATGGGCAGAGAGGGCCTTTGAGAAGCTGGCAGCAGAAGTAAATCCTTCTCTAAGGAACAAGGAGAATTAGCAGGGAGCAGTGGACTAGGGATTTAACCCTACCCCTCTCCTTTGAAAGGCACAGTCAGTCCCACTCCCGCGGCTAGCCACAATCAAACAGAGGAGGAGTGGGGAGGTGGCAGTGGGGAGAGGAGAACACAACTCCCTGAATGACACAAGCAGTGGATTGTGGAGGAGCCTAATCCCACTTTAATACCTTTCCAAGTTCAGCTGCTAAAGAATGCTCTTTAAAACAACACCACTGTGTGAGCAGTGAAGGCTGACCAGGGGGAGGCACGCCATTCAACCTCCCCAACATTACCTGATTAGTGGATTGAGGCCCAGGCCATTGGGCCAGCATGCCAACAGCAGACAGGGGAGAAGGTGTAAATGATGATTATACATTTATATATATATATATATATATGTATATAAATCCCACCTAATAAACATATCAACAACAGGGGCTCTCCTGACTCCAGGGATGACATTAGTCGAAAAGGAGACTAGATTGTTGTGTAAGCTCTCTGTAAAGATCTACTGGGATATTAGAGACGAGATGAAGGAGCTGTAGTTGTGACTGGAATCTGACTTAATGTGATTTAGGTGATCATATACCAGTCTGTGCCTCTGCTTTTCTACTTGATCCCAGTGACCCATCACGCAAAGGCTTGTATCGGCTTCAAATCCACTTTCCGGCCCTCAGCATTTCAACTGCTTGGGGTAATATGACTCCCACTGATGCAGGAGCGGGTCAACATTGGGGTGATCAGCACCTACGCTCGTCTGTTTATAAAGGACAGGGAGAGAGAGAGAGAGGGAGAGAGAGAGAGAGAGAGAGAGAGAGCGCCACAAAGGAGACCACCAGGATGAAACTCATGTCCCAGCTCTCGCTTTTCTCCTCCCACACCTGAGCGCACAGATCAAGTGATGAGACCCTCCTGTGTGGATCAATGACCGCATCTCAAGCAGAGAAGTGTCAATATTTACCCAGGCCTCCCCAGAACTAGACTCATAAATGAAAAAAAGGAGCCCATCTCAGCACATACCTCTCTCCCAAAGGAATCATTATGTCCTTCTTTTTAATCCTATGTCCACATAATCCCTTGTCTGTTCCTTCTACATTATCGATGGTTCTCTCTGCCTCTGCTTGACAGGTCGCATCACACCGCTGAGGCTCGTAAGACCGCGCACTGTTGTGTTTTTAGTAATGTAAAAAAAAAAAAAAAGAGCATTATGAAGAAGACAAAGCTCTTGGACCGGCAGTTATTTTGTCTGATGAACACTTCAGCCGAGCCAAGTGCAGCCGAGAGACTTTCGGTCTCTCTCCTGTTCCTCCTCTCTCTTTCCCCTCTTTCAAGGCACTTTGGAGAAGTATGCACTTTCCCTTTGAACAGATTATAGGCAACTTAAAGTGTGACAACATCTTAAGCTTTCACCACATGTTGCCAATGATTTCCCCTCTACAGACATTACATTTAATGCTTCTGCCATAGTGATAAGGATCAGGAAGACTGGGTGGGATAAAAGAGAGAGCCAGAAGAATGAGCGCGGGGGAAGGAGGGGGAGGAGTATGGAGATGCTTATGGCGCTTGATAATCATGCTACATTTAGCAACACATGCAACAGTCTCACCTACTCCCCTGCGCTATTGAACAACACTCAGAGCAATACCATAACAATTTAGGGAAGAATAGCCCGGGCTATTATGTCACCGCATCCCTTCAAAGACAGAGGGGATGAGGATTATCCCGGCAGCAGCTGTAAGCTATTACTTTGAAGATGGGCTCTCGTGTTCAGGCAGGAAACCTGTGGCCATGCCAATCATGCTGAGGTGAGAGATGAGGCCTGCGAGGCAGGTCAGACAAAGGCCTCCGGGCAGAACCGAGGGCATGTGGAGCAATCGGTCAAGCGCGCACGCTTGATACTTCCTGATTTACTGGCTACGTCTCCGATCTGTCTTTCCTCTGCAGCTAGCCGTCTGTCTGCTACAGTCCAAACTCGTGAGCTTGAGATTTGAAGGTTTTGCCTGCTTTTGAAATAGGGGATGTTTTCCCATACCACAAAAAAAAAAAAAAGAATGATATTTTTTTAATTTACAATTTTTACCCATTTTAACCAATTTTAACCCAATTTAACAGCTACATGTAGAGCTGTTTATAGAACTATAGTCCATGAAGAACTCATTTTTGTCCAAAATCTCAAGTGGAACCTTATAAATCCAAGATCTGCTTGTTTTCTGGAAACCAAAGAGGCAGCAGATGTCCTCAGCTGTTTAACAGTCACTTCCCTGCTCTCTAAGACACACCTTATGTGAAGTTGGCTCGGAGCAACAGTATCAATAGCTTCAGTAAGTGTGGATGCAAGCTAAATAGGAAAACATTTGATGCCCAGATGTTTCACTACACCCAGATGAATGAAGGCGAACCTTTTCAACTTCATCTCATCATTATGAAAATTACTTTGCTATGTACGGCCCTGCTGTCCTCTAGATACAGCAGACACTGCATGTTGACCACACTGCTCTAAAAATAGCAACCTGAAATTAGCTGATACAAGTGTTTAATTGCTTGCAGAGGGGCAGAGGTAAAAGCAGATATAATAACATGTAAAAGAAAGGGATTACTTTAACACAATGAGTAAACACAATCAGCCATATAAACATATTTCTAATTCATAAAAAAAATGATCTTTCGGGATGTCATGTCTATATGAAAATGACATTAAAACCAACTTTCCTCAACAGTCAGACACTGAGTGCAGTATTGAAAAGTACAGTATAAAAAGTGGTACCGATAATGCTGTATGCATAAATGATCTCAGTAACTGACCTGGTTTCATAGTATCAGCATTTCTCTTTGGAGCATAGATTCATGGAAAGTAATGAAGCCAAATAAAAAGTGCCATCCTTCTGGTCCCAAGGGCCAGCTCCAGTCAGCTCTAAAAGCTGCTTAATCACCATCCCGCGCTTACTACATTAGCATAATAATGGCCTTTAAATTGAGGCTCTTTGTTTTTTAATTAAACTCCCAGCAGGTAAAAGTAAAACACATTAACGGGAGATGTGTACACCACTAATGGCCCAAAGGTGCCTTCTTCATCACAGAGCTGTGGCCACAGGGTTCTGCTTGTTCCCCGCACTGAAGCGCCGCATCGCACCGGCTGCCTGGGAGCTCACCGGGGACGAATGAGACGAGCTGATTGCTCTTGGCATAGCGAACGGCAAGATAGTAGCGGAGAGACGCGTGTTAGTGTATGCACCTGCCCTACATTACAAAGAGAACACACATAGTAATAGTTGTCGAATAGAACTACGCTGTACATGTGAAAAGACAGTCTGAACTGAAGGGTTTCCAGGATCATCTATCCCACACGTCCACTTCTGTAAAAATAAACACGGCCACTTTTATTTCTATGGCAGCATGAGCTCCTATGTGCTGGAATGCACGGCTCCTCAGACGAGCCCCTGGCCAGACAGACACCCAGGCGTATCTATACGTAACACTGTATCGCACAGCTGCACAAAGAAATCCTAACCCTTAAGTCGTTATTCAAATGATCTCATTCCGGTGGCTGTGTGTTTTACAGATTAGTCAACCGGTGAAATACAGTTTAGCGTATAGTTGTGTGTACGCTAACAGATCTAGAGGAGCCTTATAAATCAATATCCTCATTATAAAACATGCAAATCCTGTCAATAAATCTTGCATTAGCGTTTGACTAGTCCAGCAAATGCTTCATATTGCCCAGTGTGTTATTTAGAAGGTGGGAGTTGCTGTGGCTCAGGTTGATATCACATCCTTATGCAAACGAGAGGCTAGATATGGGAATATTTGTGTAATATTGATACTGATGTAAAGCCCAGACATGTTACTTCTGCTACACGAGGCTTTGCCAGTCAAAAGTCCGTTTTTTTTCACAATACTGTGTGTTTGTGCAAAGTGCCAAAAGCAGCAGCCGCGTGCCGAGGATGGTGTCGCAGCATTAAGTGACCCCCGTGCCTCTGGTTCACATGTACCTGCTAATGAGTCACGGTCTGATCTAGGAAAACAGCGTCCCTCTCTGCATGTTATGGAAAGAATTCACCTCCCCAGCCACACAGGTAGAACAAAGCCGGTGCGGTGAAAGGACAGTGTAGTGGGCAGCAGAGGAGGCTAAGTACACAGCTAAATAGAGGAGTAAGCAGGCAAGCACACATGATGTTGTTTGGACAGCTGCTGTTCCTGAGTATGTAAAATGAATGCAACATCACATTTAGACTCACTTTTTAGAGCCCAGAACAGAAATACGGCCACTCACTCTGAGCAACAGCGCAAGTGAGAAAATCATGACAGTTCGCGGCGTATGGCTTTCTCTCGGCTTCGTCTGCATATCTTTACCTGTTTCCAAAGCGGCTGAGTTTATCCTTAACCAAATAAATTAGGAGGCTGTGAATTACAAGGCTGTTATAAAGTGCTTCGCTCTGCCTCTTGTCACTAGTCCGACCCCAGTAAGCGAAGCTGTTTGTAAGGGCCATCTCTGCTGGAGATGTGACATCTTTACAACACGCACTCTCTAAAAGCAAGGAGTCGAGAACAGAGAGGCCCGGGCAGCTCCCATTAAAAGCCACTGTAAATTCCTCTGCACCCATTTTATATTTTTTAATAATTCTATCGGCGGGACTCTCTTTGTCTGCCCCTTCCAAGCTAATCTAGGTGAGGTGGAGCAGAGCCCGCCATTAAGGGCTCGGCCTGCTCAACGAGCCATCGCCGCTGATTGCTGCTTCTGCAAGAGCCGGGGAAGGAGAGAGTGATGGCTACAATAAGTCTAATGGCTATCACATGTTATAGAGCTATGGCTGCCTATAACTGCCCACAGATACAGTGGTTTTTTAATTATTTTTTTTTTTATGAGAGTGGCTCTAAGGCCGACTCAGCTGAAGAATGTGTGTGTGTGTGTGTGTGTGTGTGTGTGTGGGAGGGTGTTCACCACGAGTCATAGTGCTTACATCACCTCTGGAGAAATGAAAACAACCACGATCTGGTGTCCAGTCAATCCAATAGCAAATCTTTCTCAAAGACTACATTAAAATAATGCTAATATAAATGTTCAATTGTAGTGAAAAAGTAGAAGTCTCAACCAGCGCTAAGATACTTTACTCACTTCACCGTAAGAAAATAAATGTACTCATCTTTCAGATTCGGCGCCGAAATGGTTAAAAAACAACATTTGGATTGGAGGGCTTTATAATTACTATTGACCCAGAGGTTCTGGGTCTAAGAAATAAAACAAACAGTAATATGAGGTGTTCTAAAGCACAAGTCTGCAAATATGCAAAGACAGGGTCTGGTGGAGAGCATCACGCTTTGGCTTCTTTTCTCAGCTCCTAATCTGTGGGCCTACACAATATTAAGACGGCTTTGGAGCCACTTGTGACCCAGCTGTGCACTAATGAAAAATTCCACAGCTCCGTGCAGAGGCCAATGGAGCTTGACCCCTTTCCACCCTGAACCAAGCAATGTCCATCTTGAGGAGTTTACCAGGGCTGAAAGATACTGGATTAATAGGTAGCGAAGGAGAAAGAGAGACAATCTGGGAAAGAAGGGAAAAAAAAAAAAAAGCCCTTGTGTGTTTCCCCCCCTCGTCTTCCTCCGATCTTTAGTATATTGGTGTGAAGTAAAGTGTTTGCCCAGGTTTTAATGGGCAGAGATGATCTGGAGATCATTGTGATGGAGGCTGGCTGTATGAGAGGCTCTGTTTACTTAACGGAGATTCAGTCTAAGCCCAAAATTAGTTTGGGGGGGAAGAATGCGAGGCGACCGGGACTTAGGAGTTGTTCACAAGATCCGGATTCATCTGTTTGTGATCCTGCTTTACCAGCGCCTTGATTCTCTGTCTCTGTGTCTTTACCAACACAACGCCCTTAAGTCTGACTAGTCTCGTCTTTGGACTTAATATTATCAGTCTATCAGCTTTATAGCAGTAGATCTAAAAAGAACACATCAAACATATCACCAGCCTTGCCTGCTGACTGCCAAACAAAGTGGGATACTGCTAGTGATGTAGTGAAAGTATAGAAGCTGTTCTATATATTTTAGACTAATGGACACTATATAACTACTCAGATGACAGACAATAAGCAGCAATAGCTTATATAAGGATGTACTGTATGTGTTTTGGTCTAGTCTGCCTTTCATTATCGTCTCCTTTTTTAAATTTATTTATCCAATTTAGAATATAATTTAAAGAAAACCCACCCACTCATCTCCCTCAGTCGCTAACATTCACCCACACACACACATACACACACACATAGGCATACAGACAACGTCATACACAAGGAAAATAGCACAAAAAAAAAACGGGGTAGAGAAAAGAAAATAGACAAGAAAATGAAATGAAGAGTGGTGAAGAAGAAAAAAAACAATGAGAAAAAGATAACAAAAATGTTGTATGGCATTGCATTGTCCATGACAAGTCACAATATTCAGCACATTTAGCAACAACTCTAACATTAGATATGGCTGAGATGGATTTAGATGGACAGGCCTTATAGTCAGGAGATGGTGGTGTTTGAAGGACTGTGGCAGGATTCATCAGTTAAACAGTGTCGATACCAAAAATTTCACCCCGGAAAACATTCACTAAGAGACCACAGTGCCCTTAAATTCTCATCAGGATGGACAATCATAGTCCCTGTCTCCACTAGTATCCAAATCAGAGATGCTCTCAAATCGCCACATATACTTTTAAAAATGAAACCACCCAAAATAACCGGGAACAGACTAGAGAGCTAATGGGGGGAGAGTGAGAGAAAATGAAAAAGAGAAAGCAAATGAAAAATAAACAATGTTATTGAAAGACAGGATGCTTTAAGACCCAGGGGCCAGGGATTAACATTCAGATTAGCATTCAAATAATATATTTGAATTTCTGATCAGCAATCCTCTTCAAAGAGCTAAATCCCAAGATTAGCAGGTGTTATGCTAAAAAGCTGTGTTTTTTTGTTGGAACGTAGTTACACTAGCCAAACAAATATGTCTTTGAGTGTGAAGGGCTGGCATGGATGTATGGCTGTAACCATAGAGACTGAATGGTAGTTAGGAGCCTTGGAGAGGGGTGCAGTGTTGGAATGTGTCAAACAGACAGAGGGGCGCACACACACCGCAGAGCAAACCAAAAACCTGCTGTTTCACTAAAAACCATCAGCTACATTATTGAGACCACCTACAAATACCAAGGATCTCTGGGTCGAGAGGGAAAGAAAGGGTCATTTTGCATCATCTTTTTTTTTTTTTTTTTTAAATGCATGCTTTTCCAACCGCTTTGATTTAAGAATGGCCGACCGAGGGAGTCTAACATAAAAGTGACAGATTTATATTGGAAGAATTTGAAAAAAAAAAAAAAAACGATGTAAAACTGCACTGAAGAATCACGCTGTGTTCAACAAAATGTCAAGTGCTCTCCGTTCTGGCTGAGAAGGGTCACTCATACACTTCTCACAGGGAGCTGCAGGTTTGCATCAGCGACCGGCCAGGAAAGCTACTGCAAGGAAACGGAGACATGTTTGAAAATATACTGAGCCAATTTACTGTAAAATCATGTAAGCCCTAGCCTCTTACATTATTCCTCGTTATTCTCTTTTACATTACAATGTACTTTAAGTCAAGGGAGCCATTAAGAGTTAATCTACAACAATGTATTGGCATGAGGTGTACTGTAGTTATCATTTGAAAGTGCACTGCAAACACTGAATAAATTAGAGTTCTGCAAATACATTCCTTATTAATTGGGATACTACTGGTAATTACTGATATTAAGCAGAGTTGTTAAGTCATGTTATTCATAGCTTACACAAATGTGGTTTACATTTGTAGAGTCATACAAGCTCATATATGCAAGAAACTAATCATTGTTATATCTGAAATATGTAAAACAAAACAAAATTATTTTTTATTACTCTTATTGTTACCTATAAACAACACCTCCATTACATAACGCACAGTTTGTGTTGATGATTTCATCATTGCCATCTATAATATAAATTCCACCAGAGGAACAAATAACCATAAAAGAACAATAAATGAATTGTCTGGATTTCTGATACTTGCTGAAACTTGCATTGTGTGTGTGTGTGTGTGTGTGTTTTTTGTGCGTTTAATCTTGAAAGGGATTTTCTCTCCATGTTACCAGCTAATGTTACCGTGAAACTATTTTGTTCATGTCTTAAAGTATTCAAGCATGCATTTTGCCCCAGGAGGTCTGGCAAAGGAGTTGTCTGATGCCCTTTCTGCTCTCTCTCTCTCTCTCTCTCTCTCTCTTTCTCTTTCTCTCTCTTTCCCACACACAGACACACACCGAGCATTTCTCTGTCATGTGGTTGGCGGAGTGTATAATCTCATCTCTCCAGCTGGAAGGGAACAGGTTCGACAAAATTCCCTTTTCTCCACGTGGAGCCTCTAAGGCACAGAATGGAACGGCGAAGCATGGCACAGCACGTCTGGTCTCTCCACAACCCGGAGCCCAGCCCTCCAACTGACATTCTATCTGCACGGCCCTCCGGCGCTTACCTCAAGTCAACTCGGTGGTCTAACCATGGCCCTCTGCTGATCGCATTATGACCCCTAACAGAGCGCTGAGACGGTTTGTTTTCCCCCCTCACTTCAGCCCAGGACTCAACGCTTTGACGCTGTACTGTGCCGAGACACACAGAAATACAGGTGCCTCAACTCGGAAGACTGATATATGACGCCGGGTTAAACGGACCGGTGTAAAATCTCAAGGGAGCGTGATGTGGCAGCAGCTGTAGTTATGCATATTTGGCTGCGAACAAGGAGAATCTCGCTGGTGCCCCTGCCACTCATTGTACAAATGATCTGGCGGATATGGATCTTTATTTGTCTCTAGATACGATGACAATGTCTCCTGCCACAGTGACACCCGTGGTCGGCCCTCTCAGAGAGAAAAAAGGCTTTGCATTCAGCGACCAATTTTACACTCTCTTTAGGTCCGGGAGTAGTCTTTGTGTGCCGGGGAGCAGCCCATTCTCTGCCCCTGTCTGAAAAAAGCAGCTGTTTCTATAATGCTGTGGCAGCACTTTATGTTGCAGAATGATAAATGAAGGGGAAGAGGCAGAGCTGAGCTGCAGCTGAAACACACACACACACAGAAACAATGGCATAGGAGGGCCCATGCACTATATGGATATGCTCTCTCTCTGTCTCTCATCTCCTCTCTCTCTCTCTCTCTCTCTCACTCACTCACACACACACACACACACACACACACACTCTCTGCAGGTTAGGCTCCTGGAGCTCAGCCATAGCCAGAGGTTATGAGAGCGTGTTGGAGGGGGGGGAGCTAACAGACCGACACGTCCCACCAGCCCCAGTTGAGACCCAGGGGAGTGAGAGGTTGCGGTCCCTGTCCCACCGGGACCTGTCGCTCTCCTGTCCTGAGGGCAGTCATCTTCCTTTCCACCGCCAACCTAATGACAGAGCCCCGAGGCCTCATCACTCCGCCCCCACCGACCTCCACCCCCCGGCCCCTCCGCTCCTCTCTCTCCCCGTTGTCCTACCCAGGTGCCTGTCGGAGGGGTGTCTGCTCCGCGACTGGTGTAACCGTCCGCATAAAGGCCCCCCGCGCCTCCTCCCCATGGCCCCGGGCTCAGCCTTTCATTTTGAAGTGGCCTGGGCCAGCTCTGCCACAGCCTGAGCCCTCGGCCTGCAGCCTGCTCCATTGTCTGGCCTCAGAGAAAGACTATTATTTCAACTCAATTTACTGTGAGTAAACACTGAGTGATAAGGCCCCCTGTCCTATCCCTCACACACACACGCTTCTCTGATCCCTCCCTCCCTGACCGTGGGCTGTAATATACACTGCCAACAAATCACTGCTCTCAGCCCATTGCTATCACTGGCTTTAGAATGGAGCTTACTAATTCACTTTCCAACACAGATCAGAGGACAGGCCTCATGTGTTTTAGAATATGGCTCTACCGCTGAATGCCATTTAAAAGGCTTGTGGCCCTATGGTGGACTGTTATAAATTTTATGCAACAGCATTCTCACATCCCTAGCATACTGTTCACATGCTAAAGGCGCAATAATCAGGAATAAATATGCAAAGATCTAAACTGTGAAACGGAGCTGCAAGGGTTTATTATAAAGTATAGAGTTTTCATTGTTTTTGTCATCACAAATATCAAAGACAAGCCATAATGATGAATGACTCATCAGTTCAGATAGATCAGTTGAGCAGAGAATAATCATGATGGTAGCTTTTTGTGTTTCCTAGACAATGGACGCAGTGTGACTCGTGACTTGCAGCTGCAGGAATGAGACATCGTGGCCAAGTGTGCGGCTAATGGTGTAAGACTTGTATGCAGCCAAAGGAGAGGACATGACTGACTTGAAATTCTTCACAGACAAACATGTCAGCCAAATCTAGGTGGATACTGGTGTTGCTTGAGTGATTTAAAGCACTACTTTTTCTTCAAAAAAAACAAACAAAAAGGACTCATGAAAACACTACAGTTTGTTTTGTATTTCACTGTTTCCCCATAGAAAAGTCCTATGTCCCTCTTCTATGTGAGCAACTACAGTATGTCTTAATTATATGGAATTATCAGCCGGCTTTAAATAGCAGTCGTTTGCACTGTCTCTGCCTGATGTGGCTAATACAATTATTTGGAGCCTACTTTATCTTAGGCAGAAAGAGGCTGACACAGTAGCACAAACTAATGTGATAAAAGCTTAGCCTATCACGGCTTGATTCAGGGATTTTAAAGGTAACTGTTTATGACAAGGTAATAATGCCTCATGCAAAAGGCTGGTCTGTAAATTGGTTAGTTAGGGCATGATGGATGAGGGGGAGCCTAACCTTATTTCCAATAGAGCCTCTTGATTTCTAGAGCTGAGGATAATGAATTTGATTTAATTAGGCCGTCCCTCATCTAATTAAGAGTGGGAGAAATTTGACCCTGTGTGTAGTCCTAAAATAGGCAGTACTTTGAACCACATGGACATATCTAAACAAAGACCTCAAAGTAGCGATTTTGAAAGGAAGGAACGTTTCGTTTAGTAGTCACATTAGCCATGATTCCTATTTATCTAATGTGTAGTTCTGGAAATAAGTAACTAAAAACTTCATCAGTTCAGATAAGCTGTGATCATTGTGTGTAAAAACAAACTACCACCCCATTAAGAACAGAGTTGAGAAGATGGGACTAGGGATTAGGCAGCAGCTATAAAGGTCCAATTAAAGTAGTGATTCATCATCGGATTATTAATGAAGCTTGTGAGGGTCTTCTGCAGTATTGGTAATGGGCTGCTTGGCCTATCTCCCCCTAAACCCTCTGGGTGGACCTGCTCCTTACACTGCCAAGGTAATCTCTTTAAAGGCCAAGGAGATCCAGCCCACTGGCCCCCAAAGGCACCGGCGTGGCTCCCACCGCCTGCTCTCCGTGCCTCACCTCACAGGCTTGACAACTCTCATTATGACTCCAACTTTTCTAGGCTTCACCTCGGAGAAAAAACTCTCTCAACTTGATCATTCTGACAGCCCCGGGTGTTGTATTTGTCATCCTCCGACTAACTGGCCGTGCCCGCAAGAGCCGGGGATCTGAGGAGAAATGATATAAAGTCGGCCTTGTCCGGAGCTGGATGTCTGAAGCCAGCTCGGATTTGCTGCGGGCTCTGATGATGTCCGCTAAAATATCTCAAATCGGCTATTATTACAGCATACCTTAGAAAGACATACTTATCATTGACAGTCCATCTCGTAATGCCTCTGGTAAGCTGAGGAACAAGCTCGCAATACACAGGCCGTAGATGCTTAGGTAGCCAACACACTGCAGATCCAATTACCTGTAATACACACTTCAGTTTATCTCACTCCCAGTCATTATCTAAATTGCCGACATATTATTAGGGTACCTGGTTGAGAAGTGTGTGTGTTTCTCTTTGTCTCCTAATAGGGCCCAAAGGGAGTGTTGTTTTGTACGTAACCCTCTGTAGGCTGTAAAGGAATGGGCTTTATAACCATTTTCCAAAACAGAGGCATGCGGGAGCACAGAACACTTCACCATTATGCACCAAACACAAACGTATCTGTCATGACAGGGTGAGTGGTAGAATCAGGAGATTAATTATGTGATTGTGGAAAAGGAGCCCGGCCCTCAGTCAGAGTGGTCCCTCATTACATTACCCCCGGCCTCCAGAGAAACCCAATTGACTTCAGCGGCACACAGCTCCTCCGCAGCAGAGGTGAAGCATCCACAGTAGATTTACACTGATTGAGAACTGTGACAACTATTAACGGTTGATTGTGCACCGCCTCAATAGCGCTGCTGTAATTCCACCAGGTCACAATCAAAATCGCTGAGGTTAAAGCCTATTGTTGCGGTGATTTGGGAGTAGATATGTTACTGTACATCTCAGCAAAGAATGCACTGTGAGGGTTAATCAGTTTCTCATGTGAATTTTGGGTTTAATTGACACTTGTGTTCTGAACGGCTCATAATTGTTTTAAATAATTGTAAAGCATAGCAAATATTTTAGGTAATCTTCTTTCTAGACAATGAAAATGAAGATAGTTTCTTTTCCAGTGAAATACAAAATCTTAGTGAGGCTAGAAATAGCATGAAACCATGAATAATCATTGTGCATGACATTTGAAATGCAGCTGTTTTTAAAAGCAGTAGAGTGCATTGCTGTTGACCACCAACATTCCTCTAAAGATCATAGATATAAGGGGGAAAAAATCAAGAGCCAGAATACAGAAAGTACATAACATTTCACAGAAGAGAACTTCAAACTGCAATTAATATGAGTATTTCCATCTACAATAGACTGTCATTGCCTCCATGCTAAACAATTACACTATGTCATTTTGTTTGATGTCGGCATTTATTTAATGAGCAGGATGAAGAGCTTCCAGCACCGAGACCCTCACCGCTCACAACTGAAGAACTAAAGGCCAATAACATCTCGCATCATTCAAATGATGTCCATGCAAGTGAGATGTACTCGTGACACTGGCCATTCCTCGGAGAGCCATGTACGCAATTGTGGAATAGGTGAGGCTGAAAATGTCTCATCCATAGGGACGCTCACAAGCAATAACAGACAATATGAGAGACAGACAGCTAGATTGAATAGAGAGACAGCTAGACAGGCAGAGATCAAGTCCAATCCCACTCCCGTCATCTGGCTGTATGTTCACAGGTCAGGCTTAGCTAATCTAATTCCTGGGCTTTCCCACAAAAAGCCAAGTGCCACTCAGGAGAAGTGGCAGGGAGAGAGAGAGAGAGAGAGAGAGAGAGAGAGGGGTCGAGGAGTGGATGTGGAGAGGGGTGGGGTGGGGGGGTGGTGGGGGGGCTTGAATAATTATGAATCAGGGAGCTTAACCTTCTGGGGAGTTAATTTGAAGAGCACTGGGGATCGGGGAGTGGGACTCTTTATTTCCCTGGGGTGCCCCTAATGCCATTGTGTGGGAATGGAGAGATCAGGACGCGCGGCAATATCGTGTCTGTTAGCCACCATATGACGAGCTGACCTCAGAGCCGCGCTCACAATCACACCTGCCGTCATCAGGGCTAATTTGTTAAACATATCAATAGCGCTCCGCTGGCCTTTTCTCTGCCACGTCGGACCATTGATTCAGCCGTGGCGCTGAGTGACAACACCGCCCCCAACCCACCCCCCACCCCCAGCAGCAGCAGCAGCACCACCAGCAGCACCAACCCATAAAACCAACAGGCGCATCAAACCACTTGTGATCGATAGGCTTGCACACGCACTGTATTTCTTTTTTTATTATGAACCCTTATTTTTTGCAAGAAATATACAAGAAAAAAATGTTTGATTAATAAATAAATAAATAAATAAATAAATAAAATAATTAATTAATTAAAAAACAGCTTACAGGTTTGTTTATATCGTGCCAGCACACCATACTATATTTTACACACTTCCAATTTCATGCCAATCTGCAGATTTATTGCACCTATAAAGGTCTATTTACACAACAGTTTTGCCTCTGCCAGCCAGCCTTTTCACCGATCTCCCACATGCACAGTAAGCGGTGAGAGACACAGACTGAGGGAAGAGGGAAGACAAAGAAGGGATAGAGACACAAACCGAGGGTTAGATAAATCACAGCATGCGAAGAAATGATACTTTGCAGCCCTTGGCTCTGTGAGGGCCCGTGAGCTGGAATTCTTTTATTTGGAGCGGGGCCCCCGTCCCAGGCTCTCTCCGGGAGAGTCTCCTGTCATGTTTGCAGCATGGAGGTTGAGAGATTGGTTGGCTGGCTGGCTGGCTGGCTGACTGGCTGACTGGCTGGCTGGCAGAAAGGCCCTGTTGTGTGGCTGTGGCAGCAGCCTGGCTGTATGGCAGCACAGACCTCGACATCTGGATCCAGTTTGCTGGGAGCGCACTCAGACAGGGCCGACTCTGCCAAGGGGAATCTCAGCCCTTTGATTCCTACTCCCATGGCCTGCTCTAATTGTCATCCCTCATTATTTAGTCAAAGGTGCAGGGATGAATCATAAACTATTACACAGAGATGACATTTCCCTCTCGGAGAGAAATCCTCCTCAGCCTCTCTCCCCCTCTTGTCTCAGCTGATAACAGCAATGAATTTTATACAGATATAAAAAAAAAAAAAGCCACGGCTGGAGAATAAACATCGCTCATCTCTGGTTAGATCATTAAGATTTGGCTGCGAGGGTTGGAGAATTCTCCACGTGGGAGATTTGTTCCCAAACCGCAGCTGATGCAAGAAGGGAATGGTGAAAGTTCTGGCTGATTTAACGACAGTCCTCAATTAGAGAAGGGATCTTCTGTTGTCATGAACGTCTATACAAAATAAGAGTCCCATGTTCAGAGTGGGCCTCAACAGTAGCGATGGTAGGGATTACCGCAAATAAAAACAATGTGTTTTCTGTTTTATATAAAAGCACACGTGGTGACGCAACAAAGAGCTTCATACTGAGATGGTGGATCTTTTTTTTTTCATTAATCATCAGAAATGCCAGTGGCCTGCAATAGGATTCTAATATTTTAACAATTTATAGGTAATGGAGACAGAATTATGGCAGGGAGTTGGCTGTGTAAGGAGGGTCTTTGGTGGGTCCTACCCCGGGTTTTTGGAGTACTTCCACACTGTCCGTAAATAAATCAACGAATTCTCAAAGATAGTTGTACTGCATTTCTGTTTGTTATCTAAACCTCAAACTTACCCTACACTGTAATGTCCAGATTTTGCAGTTTAACCCTCTCATTCAAATCTGCCCAAATAAATAAATCATCCCCGTTTCCATCACATAAAGTCCAAGAACTTATTTTCACAACCTCTGGAAAAGCAGCAGAAAATCTGGCTGTGTGAGTGCAGCTTAAACCAGGACAAAACAGGAAGAAAGAGTACTAATACAGGGAAAAACAATTCATAGATAAATACTTCCGGTTTCATTTCAATCTCTTTAATTAACATCAGATGAAGACAGAATAAATGTGATGGAACTAGAAATACATGCTAATGTGATTTGTGGGTCATAATTTCGCTGAGCCTAAACACTCGTCTCACCTAGCAGCCTGTTCTAGTCTATAATCCGGGCAGTAATGACAGCTATGTGGCTGTGGAGAGCACAGGTGAGAACAGGTTATGTTGATCTAATGTACTTCTTAAAGGCGGTGCTTCGTTTGCCTTTGATATTTCCTCTGTTTGTTTTGAGAACAAACTGAAGCGTGAAAATGTCCTGTGCTTGAGTGTGTCAATATGTGTGTGTATGTGTGTGTGTCTGTGTGACGTGCCCTGTTCATTACCCCAGAAGAGGAATGCATATTGCTGTCTGCTTGCCGTGACACATGACATTGCCTGTGACGATTGATCAGTCAATCATTTTCATTTGAAACCAAACAGCCAAACTGTGAGAGAGAAGTGTAGTGGGAGTATATGAATGCATCAAAGCTGCCCACCATCCCCACTTTCCCCACCGAAACCAACAAAGTTTCAGTGACATGTACCACTTGCATTTGCTGGAATACTGAGCGGTTCAAAATGAGGCAGAAAGATGTGTATCAGCCCCTTCTCTCTTACACTGCTTTGACTCCTCTGTTTATAGTAGCCATCACTCGCTCACCACCAGATAGATGGGCCGTTTTTCCTTTTGTATGTGGAGCCTAGCATCAGATTAAGCAGGCTCTGATTTCAGCACTAATTGTGCACGTCCACTTAAGAAGCTGACAGCTTGGCGAATGAGGAGGCTTGCAGGCCTCTGCGGCGCGACACTCATCCATCACAGCCTAACCGATTGCATCCCTCTGAAGGCTCAACACGCTAACACCATTAGCTCTACTGCTGGGCATCTAACTAGCACATCACTCACACAGCTACATGCTAACAGCATTACAGCTAATGCTGCCCCTCTAACTAACACATCCGTCATAGAGCTAGAAATCCTACGGCTCCACAAAAACACGTGGAACCGCATTGTCTCTCAGAGACAATCACCCACATTATTTTGCCTCTGTTACATTTGTTGCTCTGTTGCTAATGCTCTCATTTGTCTCCCAGAATGCTGAATGCCATTGAAAGAAAGTTGTTTTGATTCTGTTCCATTCTGCCCACGACGAATCTAGGCGTATGTTCGGTTGAATACACATGCCTCTATGAAGGGAGCCATTCAAATCCGATTATGATTTCATATTTCACAAAGACAGTACACCACTAGGATGATTTTTAATTAGAACCAGAATCAGTAAAAAGAATGGGGCATAGAGACAATAAAAAGAGGAATGCATTCATCCATGGGATGATTCTTTAGCTTTATTTAAGATCTGTGCCAATGTGCTAACAGCATTAATGAAGTTATAAAGAATTATGAGGGGAAATCAAATTTGCCTCGCCACTTGAGCGCCACTAAAATGCCAAACAATAAACTACCAGATTGCAAATTAGATCAGTAAAAATATCAAACACATTGCGGTGGAGGAAAATCCATAATTGCATTTAGTGCCTGGCCTCTCCTGGGGGAAGAGACACTAAAGATCATCAGCAGGCTACACGGGAGCCGCTATTGACAGAGCGGTAAAAATCGACAGGCTAACTAAATAAACACTCCAGGCTCCATTAAATATTCAACGGCTGAGATTTGACAGTCTAGCATGCCTGCCTCTCCCCATCGCCTCCATTGGCTTCTCTCTGCAGCACATCTTCCCCTGCCCACCCCCCCACCTCTTCCCCTCCTCGACTCCCTCCCCCTCCCCTCTTCAGCATCTCCTCCTCTCTCTCTCCCCCCTCTCTCCCCTTCTCTCCCCCGCGACTCCTGACAGCAATAAATGATGCGGTGCCTGAGGGCGCTGCTCCAGTGGGAGACCTGGGAGGATAGAGCAGGAGAGCAAAAGAAATAAAGGGGAGACAGCCTATGACCAATGGCCATTAACCAAGGGCTGAGGTAGGGCCCTATGACATCCACTGACACCCCACCCCCTCACCACACTCTCATTCTCTCAGGCAGACTCACACATGCACACACACACACATATATACACGGTTACCAGCCCGAGCCACCATAGCCCCGTTTCTCCCTTTCTGTTGTTTATATTCTAATACCTACTGCAAAGACAATTGGACCAGAATGCGCTGTATGTTCAAAACAGAAGTAGAAGCTGTTCTCTGTTTGAACTCAATCACAATCAAACAGTTTATCCTGTTCGTTTCAAACAAATCCGGCACCCAGAAAGAGCCGAAAAAGGCACACACACCGCTACGCCATCTAAACTCCTGTAGCCCCTTGACGAGACCATGCGCATTCATCTGCCGTGGCGAAACGGAGCGAGGTTATGCAAATGAGAGATGACAGTATTATTGTGCGAGGAATATCAATGGAGTAATTACTGTTCCGTGTCGGGCTATTGGCCCTCCGCTCCCGCGCCCAGCCAACGCGCTTCATTTCTCAGCCGCCCTCTCGGGGGAGAGATGAGCGGCGTGCTCTGGAGAGCAGAGCTAATAATGGCAGCTCGGATACAGGCAGGGCTTAGACGAGCCCCGGGGTCCTGAGCCGCAGACTGCTAAACGTTGCAGGGGTCTCGGGAGAGCCCCCCAGCAAAGATGAAATGATTAAAAAACCACCCAACCTGACTGACAAGCTGACCCGCCACCTATAACTCTTTGTGTGGCGGGTCAAACCACCGGCGCTCGCTTCAATCATAACAGCGGGTGACCTTTTTGGACATTAGCTGGCTGCCTGACAATGATTCTTATTAGAGAGTTTCAAAAAAGAAGAAAAAAAAACCCTCAATACTGGCACATGAGGGGAAATGTTCTAGGTAGCTAAGCAGGAGAAATGTGTTGCACACAGTAAATCAAGATCTAAAATATGAATCAAATGGAGTGGAGCTTTGCAAATCGAGGAAAGTGATAGAGATATGTAAACACGCAATTACTCTGTGAGTACTTTGCTTCACTGACAATGTTTGTAAGATCATAATGATCTGGTCTGGCTTCTTTTAATATGGCTTGGCAGCTGTCCAATGAGCAAACTCCTTTGGCATGTAAGTGTCATCAAATTTAAAGCTCAAATTTGTCGAGGTGTTTAACAAAGCACTCTCCTCCTCATTACTCTACGCGCAAAAGCGGCAACTGCCTGCAGAATTGTAAGATGTCAACTTTATCATCTTTTACAGGTGAGGGATTGTCTAATAAATAAAATGGTAAGAAGGCAGAAGTTCATATGATGGGAGAAAGGCAACGTGGAGAGGAACTTCAAAGGACGAAGGCTGGTACAGGCCCTGGAGCCGTGAATTAACATACCAAGCAACAGGAATGTTTCTCCCACACACCTCACTACTGCAGGAGAGATCGCTCTTCTTGCAAAAAAAATAAAATAAATAAATAAATAAAAAATCTCCAATCCCTTAATTGTGTATTTGGTCATAATTCAATTAAAGAAAATATCGATTAGGCATGTACAATATGTGAGCTTGGAATTCCATCTGCAGTCACACTAAGCTTTATATTTTTCACATTCTACATAGCAAAATACATTTAGAATTAGATTTTTTTTTCCCAACATTTTTAGAGCTACAATACATGAAGAACTCATTTCTTGACCTCAATGTCAGATGAGCGCTTATTTTTCCAATGCCACGAATACACAATTATCTCCACCTCCTCCTATCTGTTTAATGATCTGGGGCGTCGCGATTGCACGACAGAGGACGGATGAAAAAGGAGGTTCAGGGGCTGCACTTGTACCTTCACACCATTCATTTCCAGGTCAGGTGCACCTCTCGCCGTGGCCCGACACCTCATATATCTTACAGGCAAGGACCAGCTTATCTCCATACTTATCTCACAAGTAATAATTCCCACTTAAAGCCGCAGGCCCCCTAGCAGATGACTGGAAAAGGACGGGAACCGCAGGCCCGGGTGGTACGCCGCTCCCATCGCAGGCTTCACCAAGCTAGTCCGCGCTACCGTACGAAACTCCGCCGCCGAAACACGTCGGACCGCCGCGGCGAAGCGCTCATAAAACACAGAAACTCCTAAAATCCGACTGATTGATTTGAATGCGGGTGCAAAAGTCATCATAAAAAAAAAAGATTACGTTCTAACTATTTCCCTAAGGTCGAAAAGTGAAACGTCGCTTATTTATGAACTTTAACCGCAGTGAGATCTGAAAAAAAAAAAATCATTTGTGAACATACGCAGCTAAAACAGTCAAGTCAATCAGCCTTTGCCGGTCGACGAGCACCAGAGAGAAGCCAAGCTGAGCGACAGAACTGAGCCAGATACACAAGGCTCTTGTCTGGCGCTAAAATGCTTTACTCATGCAGAGGGCCGCTCAGCGTTTCCCCCCACAAACCCAGAGACTCACTGAGGATGAAAAAGTCAAACATGATTTTCATCCAATCAGCGTCTCATTTCAATCCGGCGCAGAAAAGCGAAAAAATATTACAAGAGCAATAAAAAGTGCCAAAAAAAAAACAAAAACCTCGAGGATGTATATCTGTGGTGTGAAATCTCAAATGTTTTCCTCCCTTCCCTTTTAACTGCTATTGTTCTTTTTGCTTAAGTGGCCTGTTTTCTTTTTCTTTTTCTTTTTTCTTTTTTGGACTAAGTCTTCTTTTTTTCTCACAGCAATAAAGAATAGCATGACAGAAATCTGCCTCTCCCTGACATGGTTTCCTCGATGCCATAAATCTGGCTGTATGACTAACTGGCAAATATGAGGCCATTTTGTTTATTTTTCCTGTTTCTTCGCTTAATGTCCTTTCAGCGGAGCTTTGATCCTGCGAACCTTATGGATCCTCACCGTAAACACTTACCTTCTGAAGACACTTTTATCACCCTGAGGTTTGATGCCAGGCATCTGCACGGAAGTGTAGCAACAGATAAACTCACCAGTCACCAGCGAGGGCAGGGAGGACAACAGGCTCTCCAGGTGAAATGTGTTAGACTATTCTTTCATTCTCTCACGCTCTTATTTTGGGTTATTGTAGGTTTTTGCATGGCCTTATTATTAGCTGTGCTATTCAAACATGTCAGCATCTTACTATGGTTAATAAAAATACCACAAACTCAAAGCTCGACGTAGATGGAACACATCATGCCATTTAAAACCATGTTTGTTTTTAAAGTTTGTATAGTTGATCCCTATATCTAACCAGATGAAATACACTGTACTATCATCATAAAGACTGAAGACATATTAGTCATTATATTTTTGGTGATATACTACTATCAAGATTTCATTTATGGATTTACACACACACACACACACACACACACACCCCGAGTATCCACGCATACACACAAGCAAACACGCACACCACCCCAGAACATGACACTACGCTAACACAACACAACGCAACACACATCAATGGTGATTTCTCTATGAGCAGGAGACCACAGGAATTGTTTATCGCCGCGGATCAGAGCGGCTAATCAGAAGCAGGCCGCTTCTTCTTGAACCTGTCCGAGGTCGAGATGTTTCCTCATCCCACACTGAGACACGTGCCATGGCATGACCTGCCCCCCCCCCCCACCCCCCACCCCTCCCCCTCCTCCTCCTCCTCCTCCTCCTCCTCCTCCTCCTCAGTACCCTGCCAACCCTGCATCCCCAGCTCCACATCCAAAAGGGACGCTCTGTGATGTTCCTTTATCCCAGCGTGACTACAAACGTCCACGCCGTGGGGCACGCAGCGAGCGCGGGGGGAACCGTGCCTTACTCAAGACAAATGTTCCCTTTCGTTTTGGTTTATTTATCCCATCCGTAATCTTAATAATTAGCAGATAATGCATATTCTTCCCCCCTCTCAGCCGCGAGTTCATACTTGCGCATATCAAAGACGCAAACGAATCATTATGGTAAATAAAAAAAGTCACAAAAAAAAAAGAACGAAATGCAACCCCGAAAGTGGGGAACGAAATGTGATTGCTAGGCAAAGTAAGAGTTTCCATTAGCATTTGCCAAAGTACCATTAAATGTTATGGGCACATCAAGGCCCACAGAGCATGTTGGTCAGCACAGTGGGAGTATGACATCTTACACTGTGCAGGGCCCCATTCTGGACCATGCAGACAGCTTCAAAAGAACTTAACCATCAAGAAAAACAGTCTGTAGGCCTAAACCACAGGGCCAAGCAGCACTCACAACGAGATAAATGTTGAACTGAGTTGCCCTCTGCGAGAGCGTAGCGCCTGACGCATTATTGTTAGTTACGCAACCTTTCTTTGATATAAACAACAACAAGAGCATCGTAACATCCAGGAAAAGCCAAATGCCGTTCGCACAGAGGAAGCGACACACTGCTATAGAGAGAGTGCCGCGGAACCGAGGCAGTGTGGCAGAAGTGATGGAGCTCTGCTGCCCATGAGGGATGTTTCAAAGCCACTCGAACGCTTGTCAGTGCAGTTTATTACTTCCTTGAAATATCTGTAAAAGAGGAACCATTGAGCAAAAGAAAACTGGTTAAGAGCTGGGGGTGTAAATCTCTTTTAATGCTGCTGATCCCTGCGTTAGTGCCGCTTCCAGAAACCGCTCGCTGTTTCCCCTTCCCTACGGTTCCCTCATTACGCATCGTCTAGGAGAAATGGCTACTTTTTCACTTCGCCTTCTCAAATATTGCAAACTATAAGCGGTTTTCTAAGTTATAACTGCAGGGGCTGTCTCTGCCAAGAGTCTGTCGCTCGCACTCTGGGTTTTTTTTTTCCCCCCTATTTTCTGTGGCTGTTGGTAAGAGAAGCCATGCCACAAAGCCAAAGTTGTGACATACAGAGGCACGCTGTTACAGTATAAACTCGACATGGATAATTGTGATACCGCATGAACATCTCTGATGACTCGGATACAATGGATTCTGATGAATGCTGCGTTAGTAACGTTCCGCGCACACGTCGTCAACACTGAAATACGCATTTTGGGACGATGAGGAAATAAACGTTTTGGGTGTTTTCTTTCAGCGGGGATGGATTTTGACAGTGAGTCCTGCAGCCCTCCGTCTCTCCCCCAGGTTAGGTTAGTTCCTGGTGGGATGTTTTTGTGTGGAGAGGCCACCTCTCTCTCTTATCTTCCTGTCATCTCTGTGGGACGGCAGGGCACGACTCCTTCTCTGGCTCCAGAACCACAGGCTTCCCCTAGACACCAAACCACCGCTCCACACTAGATGTTCTCTTTAAGAGGGTGGGTGTTTAGGGCGTGTCAGAGGTTATTAGTGCCAGAATGTGTGAAAAAACCAGACCTGGGTGAAATAGCATTTGCGAATACTGTTTTTTTTATGGGTTGTTTCGCTCTGTTTAAGTGCCAGCAGTGTGGGGTTTACCACATAAGGCAACACAGACAGCCAGAAAGTTTAGACAATCACAAGGAAGTATAAGTTGTTTTTTTTTCTTTTGTGATTGACAACTTACCTGACACTATCTGAATTCTCCTGATCTGGTAAACCGCATTCCCACTGGTATTCCAAGCTGGGTAAAATAAATGTCACTTATGCAAATGCATACAATCATTTGCAACTACCATTTGGCCCAGGTTTGCTGCTGTGCCTGCATGTTTAAAGCAAATATGAGATCATATTTCTATCCCAGTAGTACCATGACATGGCAGTTACCCCTTGACCCTATTTACTGCCAGTAATGATGACGCTTTAGTTGACATAAACGCACGCATATTAGTGAGATATCAGCATATGTAATTATCAGGAGACAATTAGGGCATTACACAATCTGACAAGGAGAAATAATGTACATGAGAGAGAAAGAGTGAGAGAGAGAGAGAGAGAGAGAGAGAGAGAGAGAAAGAGAGCAGCAGTCATTCCTATGTGTAAGTTGTGGTGAGGCTAAAACCTATAATAAAATCATGAATGGCAGCATGTGTGTAGATAGTCCCTCACATAGACATACTTGTGGGCAATAAGAAAAACATACGCTGCCTACTGAGGCAGTGAACCCTCATGCACGAGCTTGGAGAATGTTAATAAGGATTAGAGTTAATGCACTTATAATATTCTTCGCAAAAGGGCCGAGCGTGTTTTCACCACTGTCTTTGAAGAGGACAAGGGCTTCTGCCAAGCAACACTAACTTTCATGTTGCGTTTGAAGAAGTTTTGTATGAGGCTTTCTCGGTGTCAAATGTAACTAAGGGGAGAGCGCGGCTCACAAAAAAAAATCGCAATTCTCAGAGGAGCAGATGCAAATTCCTTCTCTGTCAGATAGAATGGGTCTGTATGCGCTGTGATAATTTCTCTAACATGGAAGCCATAAGAGATGCTTATGCCGGAGAGTGAGCCGTGACCCTGCTGACCTCCAGCCTGCTGCCTGGCTTCTGGTTAGTGTAAGCAGCATCCAGCTGAAAGCTACCAGAGGCCTTCATGTGTATATGTTATGTTTCCAAGGAAAGATGGACCAATTAATCTGATTATAGTCGCAAATCCTCCAACATGTGTAGGCCCGTCTGTGACCATGTGCGGTACAGATGTGTGTCCAAGCGTGTGTGTGTGTGTGTGTGTGTGTGCATGTGTGTGTGTGTGTGTGACGAGAGATACACAGAGAGATAGATATATAGACAGATGGAGAGGTAGGTAGGTAGAATGGTAGATAGATAGATAGATAATAAGTGAAAGAGAGAGAAATGGCTACTGGTGTGTGTACACATGCAAACATTCGCAAAATCCTACATCATGGCTGAAAATAAATTACCTACAAGAAATATATTACCTTGAGTGACATTTTGGATACAGTGAATTTACCATGAGCCAATTTGAAAAAAAATGGGCATGGGTCCACCCAGAAAAAGATGTTGTAAGGGAACTGTAACTGTATGCAAATACAGGCTGTGGGTGACTGGTCGCTCCTCGGAAGTCAGAAAGCGACAGCTAAAAGTGCCTGAAATGAAATACTGGGCGAAATAGTAAACCGTCTGTCAAAGCCTCCTCGGTCTGTTTGAAAACACAACACCAGAGCACTTAAAGGTTTTAAACAGCCCCTTTTCATTGGCATGGCCATGAATATGCCTATTCTGAGGGCGATCCTTTCATTTTCAACCCAGAGATCTGAGTCAGTCGCGGCTCTGTGTTCCGGCAGGGCCGCGCATGTTGCGCCGCCGCCTGCAGCCCGCGCCGAGGGGTGAGAGGAAGGGGAACGAGGAGCTGACAGACAGGGCCTGATACTGCACTTCCACCGCAGGCCAATCCCCGGCTAACCCCTGTGCTGACAGCCAGGATGTAGCACTCATCCACAGGCCACAGCCCAGGCTCTGGGGCCCAGGAAGGGAGAGCAAGGAGAGCAGGGAGAGGGCCGGTTGGTTGATGATAGAGGGGGGGGGGGTGCTGGTGGTTTGGGTGGCACGCACCGCTTTCTGCCTCCAGAGCAGCACAACCGAGAGGAGAATCCACAGACTGTGTCGCCTGCCAACAGCGTGTCCAATGCTTGGCGGAATGACAGACCCGCTACACACTCATGCGAGCAGGCACACACACACACGCACATATGGGTATGCACACGCCCACTCGCGCACAGCTACACACATGCAAGCACAAGAATGCAAAAACACACATACAAAGACAAACTGTAACATATAACACATTGTGATATAAACATATTAAGCGACGGCAAGAACAGACATGAAAACACGTTCGCACCACAAACTTAAAATGCAGTCATGCTAAGACCATATTATTCCTGCTGCTTTACAGGCTTTTAATATTTGAGTGAAAACATCTAACACAGACATAACAAGCGACGGCCTCGCTGTATTTTCACTGGCGCAGTGTGTTTCCACTGACATTAAAGTAGTCATGTGAAACATTCATTTAGCAAACTGCACAGACAGACCTAACATTTGGGAAGCTTAAGCTCTCAAGCTAGTCGTAACTGATAACGCGATCGCATCAAAACTTCGATTCTCGGAGATGGGTTTGCGAGTCAAAGCCTTGGAACCGCTGTTAGATCGTAGGGGTAATAAGTCAGCGCCGAGCAGAAGCACAGCGGAGTGATGGAGGGCGGAGAGGCCAGCGGTGACCCCGGCTCCACGCTGCGAGAGGGCTCCGCTCAGAGCCGGAGCTGTCTCTCCAGCTGGGATCACAACACAAACGGCGGAGCTTGGGTTTCAGAGCGCAACGCCGGCCCGGGGCCGGGATGGCTCTCCCCTGTGTGGCTAAGGCCTGCGGGGCCGACATGAGGCAGACAGACACCCGGGGGGGGCGGTGGGCCCGCTCACTCAGGAGGAGGCAGCGACAAGCACACAGGCCAAAGACTGATTGGGCTGCCTCAGACCACAGGTTTGCTTTTTTAACTGCTGAGTTTGGGTTTGCATCCAACCACAGCCTACTACAGCTATTTGTGTTCAATGGGGTTTTCCATTTAACTGGCCCCCAGAAGCAAATTCGGTGCATAAATAATGTGCTACGAGGCCCAAAGTTGAGTCAAACAATATCACAGGCTCAAGGAGAAAATAGAGATGAATAGAGCAAAACATCTCAGCTTTCACCTGCAGCAAGACATTTTTCTTACAAACTCGACTGAATAGAAATCTCCGTCAATAGAGCAAAATAAAGTCACCCCACCCCCCCCCACCCCCCCACCCCCACACACACACACACACACACACACACACACATACACTTAAAAAAACATTTTGAAAAATTTCCATGTTTCATCCCCTTAGCCATCCCTTTCATAGACACCGGATCATTTTGCAGCGTTTCAAGAGTCGTGGAATTTCCCAGGAAGACGTATTGTAGCGGCTCTCTGGGAAATATTAATATCCAGCCAGCAGAGGTATAAGGTAAAGGGAGAGGAGAAGGGATTGTGTGTGTGTCTCTGTGTGTGTGTGTGTGTGTGGGGGGGGGGGGGTACAGACGATCAGTATCATGGTACAGTATCTGATGATGAAATGCCTCTTAAATTGCAACTCCTTCCATCCCCCAATGCACAGCTCTCTCCACTGTATGTCGCCTCAGTGTGCGGGGAGAACATGGCGTCTATGTCGTAGCTCTCTGGGAGGGGAGGGTGTAGGGAAGGGGGGGGGGGCAGGCGGGGGGGTCCAGGATGGGCAGTCATCTTCTCTGTACTCTGCACACACTCCGCTGTCATCACCACTGCACTGCAGATCCTCCACATCTGCCCTGCCTTACACCGGTTAACCCTGCTCTTACCAAGCCTCCGTCATCTCTGCCTCCCCCTCCCCTCCCTCCCACGCCTCCACTCCCCCATCAAGATCATCCAAATATTTCCCCTCGCTGCTTTTTGAAGCTTCCATGGGTCACGGGACCTCGTGCACAAATCACGCTGGCCGTGCCGTGGGGGGGCCGGGGCGGCCAGAGAGGACGGGAGTCGGACGCGCCGAAACCCAATCTGCACTGTTTTCATACGGGGGTTATTTTTCCTGCCAAGGCAGCCATCACCAATCGGCAGCCGGCTCTAAACAGAGAGTTTAGGGAGCTCTCGCAGGCTCTCGATGCTGTCCTGGCAGCTGATTTCAACCATATTCCCCAGCCACACCAGGAGGAGAGTAAATTCAGAGAGCCTGACAGCCTGCAGTGGTTAGGCACGGGGGTTAGCCCCAAAATACATGGCTCCGGGTTTATGTTGATAGATGGAAAACCAAATCCATCTCATGGTTTGCAATAAAACGAAGATGTTAGTTTTTACACTGTGACACCACACTTGCTATCTTTTTTTTTGGGGGGGGGGGACTTGAATAATGATCTACCGAGCAAGGGAGCTGAGAAATGCAAAGAGTGAAAAAAAAAAAACAACTTCCTCCACTTCTAGAGAGGTTAACTCTTGCTGCCCCTGCAACTGAGACCTTCTATCTTTTGAAAGGCAAGTGAAAATAATAAACACGCAGAAATGAGAGCAACAAAAGAATCTGGTTAATTCCCTCAAGGGGTGGTGGTTGGGAGGAGGAGGAGGAGGAGGAGGAGGAGGAGGAGGAGGAGGGTGTGTGGGAGGGGGTTCGATACCTAATGCAAAATTTTCATAACAGCCTCAGTAGTGCAGTATTGGACAGGCCCTCAAAGCGGGCCGGTAAACAGGACAGACAGAGAGGGATGAGCCAGCGGACCCTCCCTCCCACCCGCGGAGCGCCCCGGCTCGGGGTGAGAGGGCCGACGCTGGGCGAGGAATCCGCGGCGCTGCGTTAAAGTAATCACATTGGTCTCACCGCATCTGATCTGCAGTCTAACAGACTTCCAAACAGTTGAATGAGTAAATAAAGTGCCCCGGGGGACTCCCGCTGGAGACGGATTACCACGAGGGTGCGCACACAAAGGGAGCCGAAGCCCCGCGAACCCACGATGGGAGCCGCAGACAAAAGCCGGCGTTGGGCCTTCGACCAGGGAACCGGCAAACTTTATTAATCTCATCCTAGACCCAACCCCTCCTGCCACTGCAATCCACGCACTCGCAGACCGGCGTACAGACACATGCTCTGGTGTGAGCAGGTACACACTCTGATATGACTTTGTGTGTGTGCGTGTGTGTGTGTGATTTTGTGCATGAGTGGGCGAACATGCATTATGTGCTTGTGTGCGTGTCTGCGCAAATATGGCCATTTGTACACAGATGCATGTATGTGCTTGTGTGTGTGTGTGCGTGCCTGCATGTGTGTGTGTGTGTGTGTGTGTGTGTGTGTGTGTATGCGTCCGCTGGAGTGCACAGACCACATAAGATGAGTCTCATGCTCACTTGGCTGTGGAGGCCGGGGTCTGGAGGGGCCGAGGGGCCGTGGCATTCTGCAGCCCCATCCTACCCCTGCCCAATTCTTCCCCTCTTTCTGGGCCTGACACAAATAAAAGGATTAGGAGCCCCCGTTTCCGTCAGACCCTCCATTCAAGACAAAGCTCCGACCGGCTTAGTGTCACACTTAATGATAAAAGTGCAAATCTCTGTCAGTCACTTTGGGCAGAAATACCGGTGTTTGGGGGGCTAATCTCGTTTGATGAAGATTAAAAGGGGTAAAAAAGACAAAGAAATGTGTTTTGTTTTGTTGTATCTGCACAAATACCTATACTATCGAATGATGTCAGGCAGGCGAATTTGACATGCAACGACTGAGCCAGTCCCACAGGAAGTGAGTGTGAGTTGCTGAAATTTAGCGTGTTTTTTTTTTTTTTTAAGTAAATCTGGGAGAGCGGAAAGAGCGTAGAAAAAGAAAGAGACAAAGAGAGAGAGAGAGAGAGAGAGAGAGAGAGAAACAGAGGAAATTGCCTATGCACACATGCAAGTGCACACACACGCATACACACACACACACACGCACACACGCGCGCCCACACCCTCACAAAACCCGGGGTGTAGTGTGGATAAATACCCTGCTCTGCCCAGATTCCCATGTAGAGCTAGAATGTGTGACGTGAGTGTGAGAGTAAGCCTTGGGCACACAACAGTCTGAATGCAGCACTTGCCACTGTGATGCCAGTCCTCTCTAGTGTATCTGTGAAAAGCCTACGTGTTGGAAAAACATTCCAGAGTGGGATCACATATACACAGTTGGGGCCAGCAGCGATACTGTGAGCCAGCAGCAGAGGCCATGTCTCAATTTCTCATGCACGTTCGACCAGGCTGCCTTCGAGAACAAGTGTGGACTATTTCCAAACGAATCCAGTTCCACAGAAGCAAACCAGACAAACAGATCTGAAACGTAATTAGAATTAGTAAGAATGTGAAGGAGTTTTTTTTGTCATTTTTCACACACTTTCGCAAAAACACATTGTAAATGATATCTAAAATGAATCATTTTATCACCTGGATTAGCGCAGCAAAAAGCCTGCTAGTTAAAATTTTGATTCTCCTCATTTAAACAATGACTCTGGCAAATCCAAAAGTGAAAACATTTGCTGAGTGCGTGTATTTCTCGGTTGGCCACTTTAACAACCTCAAACCGATTACAGTATTTCACAGATTTAGCCAAAATCTAATTTGTAAATTGCATTTAATGGTTTGTGGTTGCCTTCCTTTTTTGTTATGAAGAGTTGTCATGCTGTGAAAATAAACCTGAAGGCCCGAGGACTTGGAGCCAACGAGGAAAATCGCCGCGTTGCCGAGCCCAAGCCGTTCTCTCCACCGTCACTGATTAGCATTCCCGATTGACTGACATGTCCCACTGGCTGCCTAACAGCCGGCTTTAGGAGATGAGGTTAAATTGTGGCTACCAACAAATTGCATGCTTGAGTTCCCCTGCACCCCTCTGCTATCATCCAGTGTAATGTGAGCACACCAGGCAGATCCCTCTGCAGATCCTTCTCCTCCCCTGCACTCCAGCTCCCCCACACAAAGCCACAGAGACCTCTTTCCACATCCCCAGCCACCAGTCTGGCCTCTAAAGTGGTGATGGGCATTACCGTGGCTGAGCCTCTGTGGCTTCCCAGAGCGCCCTGCGAAGTGCTTTGTGTTCCAACTGCTACTGCGCGCACACACACACACACACACACACTCCATACCCAAGCATCCCTACCAAAACACACATGCACACGCACAGATCGGAAGTGCCTTTACAAAAACAAACCTTGATGAAATCACCCATGATTTAATGATACAGCCAATTTCACCTACAATTTACTGGGATAACAATGCAAAAAGCCCAACAAAAAAATAACCACCTGGTTAAGTGAATATCAACAGCAGACTATAGAACTTTTTATGTGCACGTATCTTGTGTAAAAATTTATAACAGCGCACTATTCATATGTACGTGTGTTCATGTAAAATTATCTGTTTAATCAAATATTTATGACTGAAAGTGGCGATTTGTGGGAACCGGAAAGGACGAAAACGAGTGAATACAAGATGTAGTTAGTGATGCAAATAAATACCACTCCAACAGGTCCTTAATGGGTCAAAATGCATTGGGGGGGGGGAACGGTTAGCAAGCCATGAGATGACAGATGATGCATCCTAGTATGCTGCTGGGACAGGCCGAGCCATGTTGACATAAAACCCAATACTTCCTTACAGAGGAACGGGGCCAGCTCCAGCCAGCTCCTTGCCGAGCACTAAAAATCCCGGCAAGCTGAAGCAATATTATCTAGCTTAGTGTTGCTAACATTAGATTTGTCTCTCTGTAGAGGTCCTCCTTTATTTACCCAAGAGAAGTGGCTATAGACACATTTTTATCCTTTTTAGGTAGAATTAGAAAACAAAGTAGCTTGAAGTTAGAAAATCTTCCACAGAACAACATGCACACCTATGGATCAGCTGGGCTGTTTGGCTGCTTGTTGTGAAATACGCTGGCAGGACAGATAGTCTTTAGTTAACTACAAAACTGTGGGACTAGGTTGACAACACAAAGCACATCCAGTTTTGTGTGTGTGAGCGTTCACAAAGTGCCAGGCCACGCGGGAGTGTCCTAGAGTGAGTAAAACACACAGTGAGCTAACGCAGAAACCCAGCCGTCAGCATCTATCCACCATACTGCTGCAGCGTCCCAAGCACAGCTAATTAAAAAACAACAATTTCACAGGAGGGCACTCCTAACAGTTCTAAAAAGCACCTCTCAGCACACCAGGGGATCGTCCAACACTGAGAATTACAAGGGAAGTGAGACAGGTTCTGGGAGCTCCAGTTTTATGGCTTCATCACCGCTCTGTTTTTCTACTATTCATACTACCGTAACGTGAATTTAATTTTGCTTTCAACACGTGAATTGCAAAATTTGGAAAAATCTGCATGCTGACGTATTTGGATCCGTTACAAATAAAACATTCTAAAATAGCATTTTGCTAGACAGTAAAACTTTATATAGCAAAAAAAAAAAAAAAAAATGTAAAAAAATCCCACCCTGGAATGCAGGGTTTTATACATCAGCAGCAACCGAAAGCACATAGTGTGTAATATAGTTACTTAATGTTATGCTTGTAGATGGAGCCCACTGCTTGAACATGGCATTTTCTAACAAGGCAGTCCATTACAGGGGTGTTGTCCAACACTTCGGTCAAGTGATAGCCTTATTACACGGGTCCCTTCAAACCATCTGCTTGGTTAGAGGAAAGGTCCCTCTGGGGAAAAGATCTCCCTCTTTCTAATGATGTATAATTGACCTCCAAACACCAGGGCACAACAAACTCTCTGGGGGTGGTGTAATTCCACTCTACCTTTTACATACCGCCCGTCTCGTTCGAGCTTGTTCTCCCTCACTCGGCTACGGCTCCCATCCAGCTGACAACTCTGCCTATTTACCAATCAAACTCGCTCTGAAATACTCTCTCAGCAGGCAGCGCCGATATTGTTGTATTTCCCCCTCTGTGAAAATGCAGTCAAATTTCAGACTCAAGATTTCCCTTTTTGGGGAAAATTGAGCTGATAT
Source organism: Centroberyx gerrardi (assembly GCF_048128805.1). Classification (NCBI taxonomy): domain Eukaryota; kingdom Metazoa; phylum Chordata; class Actinopteri; order Beryciformes; family Berycidae; genus Centroberyx; species Centroberyx gerrardi. The sequence goes on from NC_136004.1 coordinate 10,564,987, forward strand.
CACCACATCTCGGATTTTTTAGCATGAAATCTTGAAGAAAAATGTAACTTGTCATGACCCAAGACATTCACCATCTTCCACTCATTCACACAAATTGCTATAATTCCAATATGTTCACATCGAACGCCGGTAAAAAGACAGAGAAAAACAAACACAGGTCAACTGCATAACATAAAAAGAGGAAAACATATGGGATAAAGGCTAATAAAATCAAATCTTGTTACTATATAATTGCACTATATGGAGCAAGTTGTGTTGAACTGTGTTGGTGGGAGTTTTAATAGCACAGTACACAATTGTTTTCCCCTGTCTGCACTTAAACCTGTTCCAAAGGTGTGAAAAAAGACTGCTTGCCAATTCCTTGATTTATTGTAGCTAGCTAGAGCTGATTACGGGGCATGAATCAGTTGCTGTTGGAATGTAATTAGGCACGTAGACCTCTGTAAGGCTAGGAGCTCTCTTCACCGCCCAAAGCAGTTTGTGGGCTGACAAATGCATCTTAAATGGGTGTCATAAAAGTCAAAAAGGTGCCAATTACATCTTTAAGTATCCCATCAATGCAAATGAAATAAACAAAAAAAAAAAAAAAGGGATACTTTTGTCTAGGTGAAGGGGAGACCCTCCAGCTAGCTGTGAACCTGGGAGGGATGGAGGCGGAAAAAGAGAGAGAGAGAGAGAAAGAGAGAGAGAGAGAGAGAGAGAAGGAAGAATTAAAAGATGGAACGTGTGATGAATAATAGTGTGTGAGAACAGGACGGCGCCCAGCAGGTTGTTGTGTTTGGCCTGGATGTTCAGACTTGCCACACAAGCTCACAGCATTCAAACTACCAAAGGTAGCAAAGCGAAAGTGGGGTCAGTTTAGAATGGAAGACCAAGTATGGCACTTCAAAGGCATATCCACATATTATTTGGAAGAGGTTAGGAAATAGATTCTGTCGCTCTCTCTCTCTCTCTCTCTCTCTCTTTTTCTTTCTTTCACTACACACACAAAACAAACAAATAAATAAAGAATAATCGGCTGTGGTGAAGCAGGCGGGGAAACGAGATCCGTCTCTTTGCTGGACTGTCTCAGCTTCCAGGCACCTCTAAGCCGTGACGCCGTGACTCCGGTCTCCCATAGTTACTGCTATGAATTTCCCATTGTTATCAACTGACTACACTCCTGTCACAAAGCTGGATGAATGGCACGCATGGCAATAGATGTAACTCATTGTTGGTTGCAAGGTATCTAGCAGAGAGCCATAATGTCCTAGTAATCGAAGTAGAATTGTTAAAAAGCCCAGACACAAAAAGCTGAAAATTTAGTGACAAGCATGAAAAGCACTCATGCAATGAGAAACACAGGGGCACCCCAGGGTGCACACAGTCTGCACAGTCCTCAGCATTTAGCCCTCACTGACTTAGCCTCAGCATTTTCTTGATTAGCTCTGCCATTACCGGTTGAATGTGATAATTTACTAATTTAGTAATTCAGTTTACTAATTTATCTGACTCCCTGGCTTATCACTGTCATGCAAAAGTATTTTTCTAAATTCATTTTGGAATTGTAATTCATTTTAAATTGGCTTCTGCCATACTTTGGAATGCAAAAGTTTCAAAATGATTATGATCATTTATTATAATAACAGTAAGGCAGTATATCACAATTGCACAATTGACATTATTATGACTATTATTGTTATTATTATTATTATGACTATTATTGTTGTTGTTGTTGCTGCTGTTGTATCTCAATACCAATCTAATCTGTATTTTATCACAATAGTTTGCTATTGTAATTAAACTCGGCGTTTCAAGTGGAAAAAAAAGACCGAAAATAATTAGATGGTTTCGAACTCTGAAACTCGAAATTTGACAGTAAATTATTCATAAGGTTATAGCCGGTCTATGCTGTGCGTGCGTGCGTGTGTGTGTGTGTGTGTGTGTATGTCGCGCGTGCGTCAATGTGTGAAGTTTTAGGCCTAATTATTTTTTCTTACTAACTCCCCTTCACTGTGTTTAGCCTTGCGTGTAGGACTAACTTCTACAAAGGATAAAGCACAGGTTGTTTTTCATGAAACTGTTAAACTGTTGCCGTTCCGCGCATGCCGACCGCAAAAAAAAAAAAAAAACCTCCAATAAAATGAAATAAAATAAAATGAGCTAAAATCCAACAAAAAAATGTAACGATAAAATGAGGGGAGGAAATAAATCTAATAGAAAACGTAACGCAAAAGTGGAGTGAAGGGGGCATCGGGTTTAGCAACTGAATTATTAATCGACATAATCAGAAAGTAAATCTAAACTCCGCTGTGGGCTTATGTGGTTCAGTGTGTCAGGAATTAACCTATTCATTTTTTTTTTCTTGTTTTGAAACTATCTGAAACTGTTACTGGGGAAAGGCCGCATAATAAAACCAGAAAACATGACAGAGAGCGGAATAAAATGGAGAGACAAAACGCCTGCACGCTCTCGGGCCTGGTCGGGACCACGGAGCTGCTGTGAAGCACTCACTGGTTCCGTGGAAATAAATGTGGAAATACCGTGGGCCACTGTGACAATAACAGAGCAATAAATATGACAATAATATATAGCCACTAATGCAATCACCGTCCAGCCAGTGTGAGCGCACTGCAAAAATATCCATCTTTTAGTCTCTGATTTATTCTTAATTTTTTTTAACATGTGAAAAGTTCTGCCAGTGGGATGAGATAATTCCACTTTCTCCAACTGCTGTTTGACTTATTTCAGGAATTTAAATAAACAAGTGTCAGTATCTTGACACACGGCAGAGTAAGCCACTATCAATAACGCATCAATAAAATGACACTATTCAAAAAATCAAAAAATAAAAAAGGAAAATAATTTGTATTTTCTCACCCCGTTGGCAGATTTTCCCACTTGTTTTAAGCAAATTAAGACTTCATATTGGATTAAATGAAATGTTAAGATGGACATTTTTTTTGCACTGAGTGAGACACATTAAAGAAGGCCTATAGGCCAACTGCAGCCGAGCCACTGCAGTGACTTTTTGATCACTGCACACACCAGCCAAAACATCTGAGGACATCTAGACAGACATCCTGCGAAATGTGCTTACTGTTGGTAGTCGTGTTTGCAGTAAAGTTTCCTTTCTCTGAAGTAACAGCTGGTGGTGAGAGGTTGTTGACACACAGTGCACTGCAAACACTCTTCATGCCACGAGGAATCGTTGACTCTCATCAAGAAGCGGTCGGAAATGGGCCGCTGGCATCCTTCACACACGGAGGGATGATGACATTCAGTCCCTAAAATGGCATTTGAATTGCACAGGCCCGTCAGAACAAAACAGGGAAAAAGGCCTAAATCATAGTCAATATTCTCAGATAAAAGCCACCGAACAAATAAATCTACACTGATTTATAAAACAAATTAATTGGGAATGGGATTAATATTATAGCTATTCGGCCAAACCAAGAAAGTAGTGGATGAACGTTATATATTTCCTATGGAATAAGGCCTATAGAGGCTACAGCCTACATCACTCATCCAGCCATTTGATGGCAGGGTCATTACACATGCATGGAGGATGCGTATAGCCTTGGCAATTATGGGAATAAACCTCCATTTCTTATTGTTTTGGTTCTCGTTGTTGTTTTTGTTTGCCACATAAAAAAAAAACACTTTTCATTGTTTTAGCATGCTGGTTGCCAGGAAGATTGGAGGCTAGAAACGTGTCACGGAAAAAGGAAAGGGCAGTGAGCATGCACGCATAATGGCATCCAGACAGGAATACTAGTCTGTTGTAACTTTAATTGAAGTTATGTGTGCTTCAATGGGGTTTAATGCCCAGTATAAGACTTACCGAGCATGACTCCGAGCGTGGCTTGTCCCGATCGCAGGGGATGATCTTCAATTTTTATGCCGTCCAACATGATGCACGCCTTGGACTGTTTTGCCGTGGAGAGGCGCTCCAGTGACACCAGACCTGTTGCAATATCCATAAGAACACCGTCAGACTTCACTACTAAATCCTATGCGGCCACAACACTGGAAGAAGACCACTGCTGAGCATAAAACCTGTTGAAACCGTATGAGTTCCGTATGAAACAGCCTGCAGCTGGGAGGACAAAAAAAAAAAAACATGAACTTAACAGAAGTCTAAAAAAAATCGCCTTTGATGCTCACAACAGTGTCAAAGTAAACGCAGCCTAGGCCGGCTAAATAAATCCCTGATATGTCAGAGAAGCGTGGGGAGACAGTAAAGCAACAATAAACGTGGAAAAGTCTCTGAACAGTCACCTGTTATTATTAGGACTGAGGAAGCTTTATCTTCTGTTCCGCAAGCCGACGGGAGAAAGCCGGATTCCTTCACGAAATGACTGTTTTAGTCGAGCAGAAGAAGGGCAAAAATGACAACAAATCCAAAGATATGAGAGTGAAAAATGTCCCGACAGTAACTCTTGGAAGTATAGAGAGGGCTGCTCGTGCCCCTGTCGCTGCAAAAAGTCTGAGATCGAGATTGAAGCGGGTGGATCCTCCCACTCCTGACTGCATGCATGGCCACACTTTTTTCACCCCATTCACTGCCATTGGGATGCTATTGGTGCAGAGTACAGTGCGCTCCACGCAGTCCAATAACAACACGCAGGGACAGTTACCCGTAAAGAAGACTCAGTAGAAAAATTCTAGATATTTTTTTATGGGTATGGATTGACATGGCATGCTCTAAAAACAACAACAATATAATGATAATAATAATAATAATAATAATAATAATAATAATAATAATAATGATAATAATAATGATAATAATAATTATATAACTCTATTTCAACTCCTATTTTGTTCTGATATTACATTATTATTTGATCATTATTATTAGGCCTATCATATTATCATTAGACCTATCATTCATTTTCAGCTTGCATGCGCCTTCTACAAAATATGCTGCGGAGATTTCTATCGATTCTATTTCTATCTTTCTTTATTGACTTTAAAAAAAAATATGACGAGGCGAGAATTTCACTGCATTTGCTGCCAAACTTTATTTCTTTATCTTAAATTGTAATATTTTCCTTGGTGGGGAAAAAATACAGGTGGGTCCTATAGGTCTGCTGGAGCATCATATGCTTTACTCGCTAGAGTCTTTTGAGTATTGTTTCCAGTCGGAGCTGCTAACCTCCAACTGATGCACCTGGCGATCAGTGGTGATAACAGCGGCCTGTCCAGCTCTGAGATGGCCAATAAGAGACACACAAACATGCATTTTCGTCTAATTCCGACAAGAAATAATAAAAAAAAACAATAACAACAACATATGCACAGGCTTTGCACCCAAGGCCTGCCCTACATTTATTTATCAGGAACAGCGCAGCTATAGAAAATAGGCCAACTGCCCTTATTATGGGCTATTCATCAATTTATCAATTCATCCTTTCATCTGCGGCACGGGCCCTCGTACAGAATTTAAAGCTAAAATGGTTAGCCTAATTGAAAATAACCGCCATCCAAATAGCCGTCCTTAAAAAAACAGATATGGGCGTTAGAAGCATTTGTGTTCAGTATGAGCTTTATGCTCCGGCAATAAGCAATAATAATATCCAGCTGAAGGTGATCAGTAATGTGCTTTGTCGTTCCCCGAGACCTGTGCGAAAATTCAGACGTTTGCAAAGGTGAGGAATATTGTACTGAGGCCTGTCTGAAATTAGAGGGGCGCTAATAGGATTTTGCGATGTCATCCATTTCACGCTGGGAGTCAGATGGCTCTTATCAATATTAACTTGTTTAAAAAGCTACAGGCCTAGGCAAACAGTTTGGGATTTGACACAAATATCAGAGCCCAGGGTAAGTTTTGAGGAAAAGATATGCAATATTGCTGCATGTTAGATTTGACATCAGCTCGTGGACTGCAGGCTGCTGGAGGCTTTTGGTATTTAACAAAAAGCTACCTGCTGCTCAACAATGAAGATAATTACTCAAGGCATGCCTGTAACTTTGACAGCAACATAGTATGAATAGAGTATGCTTCTGACATCATCAACAGCCCTGAGGAAACAACAACAATAGCCTAATAATAATAATAATAATATTAATAGCTTAATAATAGCATAATAATAATAATAAGAATACTACTAATAATAATAATAATAATATCACACAGTCTACCATTGCTACAACTTATATGAATAAAAAAAAAATATGTCCTATATTTGACATAATTTAGTCCATGCTTTAGCCCGGTTTGGGTTATTTAAAGGAGGAAAACAATACAATTATGTGAAATGTGTCTGCGGTATTTACCTTCCATCCATAGGCCTAACTACGTGTTGTTGTTGATGTCCTTTGTGAAGCATCAAGGCGATGACCTGTAGCCCAGTTTGGAAAACAGAGAATAGACTGGACTGTTTTGTTGGCGTTGCCCTCTGCTGTTCACTGGGCGAATAGCTGAAGTTATCTAAGAGAGAAGGGGAATGCAACGCAGAAAGGCATTAAGGGAAAATAACTAGCCTATAGTAATCCTGCAATCACATTTTAGATACATTTTAAATATATATACTACACACATTTCACAGCAAAATTTCCAAATATCATGCAACTACTATGGGTTAAAAATATACCACAGAAAGTCCTATAGTCATAGAGGAGATAAAAGATAGCAAAAGATAGGATAACTAAACTCACTATTGAGTACCATAGGAATATTATAGGAATATTATAGTGATTATTTCTTTGTTGTTGGTAGGGTGTATTAGTGAGTGTACAGACCATAACATGATCTGTGAAAGTGATCACATACCTAAAGTCATAAAGTCATGCACCCCAACCCAGCTAGGCCCATTCTTTTCGTTATTTATTATTTCTTCATATATATATATCAGCACGGGGTCAATTACCTCCATCTTACGCAACACTGGATTATCTCACCACTAAGCGGCATTATGAGCTGAGCATCAATATAACATAATCAATATCATTTTAAAACATATGAAGCAAGTAGTCCACAACCCTCCCTCCCCCTCCCATTCATTCACCAATTATCGGGCAGGTCACTTGCGTGAATAAGGGCATCAACAAATCAATCAATAAATCAATCCACCAGCTTCAGCCTGCGGTGTTTTTAATGAGCCTCTACATGACAAGCCCTCCCTCGCCTTCTATAAGGCAGGAAAGCCCTTGCAGCAGGTGTGCTGCAGAAACCAATAGTCCCCTAAATTTAAGCAATTTACTTTTTAAAGCAACCAGTCCTGTTGCATCCAACGAAAAGGTAAGAGCCCATTATAATGCGCATTCCTACAGGCAGGAGTTTTTACTGAAAGTGCAATGACTGAATTTTAACGAAAAATGGGGTGAAATTGTTTCAAAACGGACCCCAGTTTTGGAAATAGAAGAAGTCTTCGGCAACTGATCGATTTCGGAAAATACGAAATTATCACTCTAATATTCAAATGAGTAGCCTACACGGCGGTTTACACGAATTAAAAAAAGTGCGCAAATTCGTGCACTGTTTTAAGGAGTCAAAGTGAAACTCAGCAGTCTATTATAGTATGCACGAAGTCTGTAAGTAAGTGCATTAAGAATATAGGAAGTACTAATGTAAATTATCTTTGCAAAAGTTAAATCGTTCATTATGCTTACTTAAATTAATTTGTCAGACCTTTTACATGAAAGTGTGCCGAAGAGATAATCATCATCATGCTAAAGAACTGATCCAGTATCAGTGTCATAAATATATAATAAATCAAAATCTTAGACGACTTCGTTTAATTTATTGTCATATTTGCATAAACAATGCCTTTTATCAAACTAAAATATCAGCATAAACATAGGCTACCGTTCAACTTTAATTACAGTGATATCATGCCGTTAATGCTATGCCCCGCAGACCCTCCAACCTTTAAAATAACACACAACTCTATAGGCCCGGGGGCTTCTGCAATCACAAAATGTATTGAACAATCTAAATGAAAAAAATAATCTCAACTGCATTTGATCCGACAACAGAAGACATTTAAATGGACTAGTTTAATACGCCTTGCATCATTGCCATAATCTATTTCTACACTACCACTGCAGGTCTGCTGCTGCTACAATGTGAACATTTTCAATTATGCCTAAAACAAAACGCACTAATAACTCACGGAGAGCGCTTAAAAATCAAATACCTTGGTGAAAATGGGAAGAACACGTCAGGTCCTCAAAGCAGAAACTCAACAAACCAAAGACATAATGGAACCCTAAATTGCAGGGGGAGAGGACTTTGATAGTTAACTCACTTTGATCTTTTAATGAGTGTTTCTAAAAAGCTTAAGCTCTCCATGATGCTTCTTTAAAAGCTAGAATGAAAAAAACAAAAAAATACAGGCAATCTTGTTTGCTCCCGACATGCACTTGAACGTCTTAAGAAGCTAATCAGATAGACTGAGACTGTCTAGCACAAAGATATTCAACGAATTGGCGAAATAAATATTTTTGGATAAAATGCTCCTTCATTCTTTTAGATTATGAAGCCCACATCCAAATCTCTCATATGGAAATCACTCTTTAAGATCATTACTGTTTCCAAGGTTGATTTTCAAGGCTTTTCAAGGCTTTTCTCGTCAATTCAAGGGAAACGCTGACCGGTGGTGGAGCAACAGAGAAGCTTATTGACGGTTTGCACGTCGGCAATTTGATACGAATCAACTGAAATTTAATCTGTCTTTGCTGAGTCGTGTGGTTAAATGTTTTTAGAATAATAGCACGGTTTTAGTTGCTTTCATGGATTAAACATTAAGTATTGCTATACATTGATTGCATACAGAACATGCAAAGAAGCGCTGCACTGCTGTAATAACAGAGTGGCATATGAGACAGCTTGGGGCCCCTCCAGGCCCGAGGGCCCCTGAATAGTAAATATAACAATTCTCTGCCCTGATTTCAAATCTGTCTTAAAGTCACACAACCAAGCCTATTTCGTATTGGAAAGATTAAATTTACATATTTCATGTGAGCCTTTTTACATTTCACTTTAGTTACATATAGCCTACACTATATTTAAATAATTTCATTACCAGATAAACTGCAGTGGAGGTTTTTTTTAAGTCACACCCCCTTCCTCCCATTCACTCACATAGTTTTTCCTTTACTGCCTAAACCACATGGTCCACATGATCTGACTGAGACCTCTGTCACAAAATGATACTGCAGGATAATACCAACTCCCTAAGGATTAAGCCAAAGTATAATACAGCACTGTCAACCCAAGGCTAGATTTGTTTATGTTTTGATTTATTGGATTTATCTTTTTTCCCACTGTCAGATTTATTGAGTTCTCGACAGCAGGCTTGACAGTAGGCTCCTGTGTGACAGCTACATGCAAGTTTTAAATCTACTGTGAGGTTGGAAACTGTTTACTAACCCTAACCCTTCAGAATAATTGATGCACTCAAAACACACACACACACACACACACACAAAAAAAATCCAAAATGGGGATTTTCAATTGCATGAAGATCACATTGCTTATAATCTTACAAGAAATAGCACCTAAATATCCAAGAGTCAAAGAATGATGATATGTTATAGATACTCTAACAATGTGTAGTGAGATGATAGATAGATAGATAGATAGATAGATAGATAGATAGATAGATAACGTTTTGGAAATCTTATGAATCATTTGAAGATTTGAAAGATGAATTTTGACTGTTTTGCTGCTGCTTGTTGAGAAGCAACTAATGAATCAAATTCTTAAAATTCAGATGTAATTGAGTTATGAGTTCATATCCAGAACTGAACTGCTGGGACTCCAGAGGACACAATCAAAGGTGTAAACCACTGTCCATATTATATACAGTGGCTCTACAGTCCTCCAGCCATATCTGTTCAAGTTGTTCAACTTTTCTCATTTATTACACGCCAACTTCTAAAGTCGTACCAGTGAGTCTCAAACAAACCATGCAAATTGATATCTTTATCCAATAAGTAGAACAGCATTTAAGCCTAGAAGAGGAATGAGAACCATTAATCAAACTCCTATTATGAAAATGTACTAATATTGTAACTGAACATGGTTAGAATGAAATACATTATCGTCAAATTCATTATATTTTCTCTATCATATGTTACATATGTTACAACAGTCAGTTCCCAGTTCAGAAACACTGTATATAGCAGTATGGGACGGGACAGACAGACTGATGACAGTGATCAGCATGCAGCCATATTTATGCATCTGGTTCACTGACTCAGCTTAGGTCTAAACATGCTAAACATTGTAGTACTGATGGTACCTGAGACTCTGTGATCCACTATCTGAATTACAATATCACCCCCTGCTGGACAAAACCACACATTACACCATGTTGTGCTCTGTGATGTATGCAACGCTCTTTACAACACTCTTTCTACAACTAAAATTACATTTTATATAACATGGTTGGTAGAGCTACTCAAAGTAAATATTTCATGCAACAAAATAAACTTTAAGCTCCCCTTTCAGGTCACATAAACTCCAAACAGTTAGGTTTGCCCAAGTTATTTTTAACTTTTAATTAAGTACATACTGTTGGGTTTTAGTGGGTTGTAGTACTTTCTCCTTAAAGTAAGAATTTAGCTCTATTTTTAAGTGCTTCATCTTAATTGTATATAAATATGTGTAGGGTTTTCTTTATCAGCGTGTCATTATATGAATCAGTGAATAAATCAGTCTTTGTATAGCTTTTTATCCTAACATTTTTTTTTACAAATAGGCTTTTAGATCATTTGTTTGTAGCTATTTCATACTCATTTTACCTGTTTTATTCTTCTCTAACCCTGTTTTCGATTGATGTCTGGCATTTTTCGCTTTGGCTTGTATTTATTGTTGATTCATTGTAAAGCACTTTGCAATTATGTTTTAAAAAATGCTATACAAATAAATCATTACATTATCTCATTAAAAACCCTTACCTGACAAGAGCCATTATAATGTCAGGTAGGCATTGCCTAGCTTTTAAGAAAGCCCAACAGAAGTTGTGATGAACAATATATTGGTGTAGCTAAATATGTAATGACACATCTGAAAGAAAAGATATACTGTTTTTTTTTTTACATTATTAAATATTACAAAACAGCATAGAATATATAGGAAAACGACAACAAAATGTTCATGGTTCTCAAAAAACACTTTGATTTGATAGATGAACAAATTGTTTTAAGGACATTCAATGTTAGTTTTTCATCAGAGTTTATTCCAATCATTGATTTTGTACCTATTATTATATCCAAGTATTACTTTTAATTTGTGGTTCAGTGTTATAAGGGGCATTTAAATGTAAAATCAGCAAGATTGATCATGAGAAAATAATGGATTTGCAGTCATAAAAAATATAAATATTGGATAAACAGGAGATAGACGTAAACAAGAACTCTCACTTTTCACTTATTACAAAAGAACATGAAAATTCAAAGCTACACTAGTGCTGTTTTTTCAAATATTGTTTTGTGTTTTTCAGTGTTTTATTCCAATAGAAAAACTATAGCAATAACACATTTTTTTATGTTAACATTACTGACTTTCTTCTCCTTGCTATTATGTAGAGTGTATTGTATCAGTTTGTGTGTTTGATGCTGTATTTCTCAAGTAATACATACTAAAAAGTAGATTAGAATAGTTCTCTCCCACACAGTTTCATACAAAACTCAAATAATTTTTCACAAGAAATATGAAATGTGTTTTGTAAAAGTCTAATAAAAATTCTTCTCTTTTTTTTTTTTTTTGCAAAGGCCCACCTTCAAAACATTCAAGGCTGGATCAAAGATGGCAGCAGATGAAACACTGTCAAACCCAGCAATAACAAAAGCTTTTTATGCCGCAATGTGGGGATCTCCCCCGACCTTCTGTTTTGCTTCATACACAGGAAACTGCAAAACAAGTCTTCATCACAGCCTGAGCTGCTTCAGACACATGAGGAACAACTTACTGCAGTTTAATTTCAGACAAAATTAAATCATGTCCTCCGAATGTCTCCATCAGACACACACACACCCACATCTATTTGTGACTTTCCCCCCCAACTGTTGAACATTGTTGATGAAGGCCTTAGCCATCTTAAATATTTCTCCAACCAAGAAGCATTTCATATTTAACATATTCAGAACACAGAAAGGAAACAGTGAGGGAAGTGGCTCGCCCGTTGAGAAAAGAGGTCTTGTATTTGGTAAGTGGGAGATAAAAGGGCAGGGCAGAACATACCCAAGTGACACAATCAAGCTCATAAAACAAACATTGGCTCGGCAAATGGATATTATATCCTTCATGTCACAGAAAACACAGCGGGAAACATGGCGTTTGTTGGTATATGTGCGGCTGTTTTTATCATTAGCGAAAGTGTCTCGGCTCAGGCAAGATTTGCAGGGCCTTTCATCAGATGATCATGTTATTCATTGGATTTGTCTCCAGAAAAATAATGTTTCCTCTGACGAAAAAAGAGCGAGGCTGCAGGAGGCCAAGAGCATGATTTTAGGATGTGTGCCATTAACAACAAGTATAGGCCTTCACTAGCCGGTCCTCATGTGGAATGCATAAATTCTCTGTCTGCTGACTAAATTGCATGCGCCCGCAGACTTTGTGGCTGAAGTAGTGAAAGATATTCTAAATACATCTACATATACTGGTGTCACAGAGCTGGGGCTTAATGGCTGTATAATCATGGCAAACACCAGTCTGGAGAATCAGTTAGTACCTGGTAACCAGCATTAATCCCCGGGCACACAGGCATTGAGACCATTAAAATGAGTACTGCATGACCAATGATAGTGACCAAAAATAACAATAAAGAAAAGATTTGCAATGGAATCTAGTTTTGTAGAGAATTTGGCAACAGAGGCCCGCTGCAATAAAACACCATTACAATCAGACATAACTAATTTTTTGGTGCTGGCCATAACGAAATACTCTTGTACATATGTGTTTCTTTCTCTCTTTCTCATACACACACACTAGATGTGTTTTGTGCGTATGAGTGTGTGTGTGTGTGTGTGTACTCAGCACATGCATGATTGTGAGTGTGTCATTAATAGGCCGCACTTCAGAGAAAAGGTAGAAATCCGCCAGATGTTTTGCAGCTGGATGGATCTGGTGGTGAAGATCTAGACAGCGTCTGTCACAAGCGAACATTTCTAATCTGTCCTGAACATTAGGCAGAGAGCACTAAAAACCCATCACCGGCCGTATGTGCTGCTCTGTGCGCAACGTGCCGACCGAAGGCCCTGCGCTCGGGCCCTAAAGGTCACAGGTAAACAAGAGCAACGGGACGAGACGTCCATCAAACTGTGAAAGAAAGATGCAATTTTAGCTGCACGGTGACTTCTTTTCGACTCGTTTCACTCAGGCGCGGCATACGGTTGATAAACTTGAATAAAAGCAAAGCAAAGGCTAATGGGCTAAATGGAGTTATTAGGGCAGAGTGCCTGGGGCTAGAGGCCGAGGCTTTGAACTAGAGGTCCAGCAGAGCTTAGTGAGGTCAAGATCTGTCAAACACCAAGCAGAACAAACACCACAAGGGAGAACAGTTAGATTCCCAAACCTTTTCTTGAAAGGGCTTCAGTTGTGTACTACAGTGCATTATTAGAACTGCAGGCCTCAGTTTTTGGGGGTCAAATCATTACCTGAAGTTTATTGTTCAATATCTCCACAGTAGATCAATATAATATAATTTTGTCAATCCTGGACTTAAGTTGCCCTATTATCCTTCACATGGTCCCATGATTTATTTCATTTTCATTTCATGCAGTCATTTTGAAAGAGTAATGTCACTTACACTTCCTCAAATATAGATGAAGGCCTTGGAGCCCACTTTTTATACGCTTACTGCTGTTGTTGCACCGTTGCCCCACGCCCAAGAGCTTTTTAGGCAATGAAACTTCGACAATGGCTACCAGTGTATGTGAGAGCTATGGGTGTGTTTAAATAATACACTCAGTCTGTCTGGCTGCATCATATGTAACTCTCCTCCTCCTCTGGTGTGAGATGGGAACTGCTCCAAACTGACCTTGATGGTCTCTAGATATTTCCCTTCCTGGGTTCATGTGCCTAGTTACCAGTTGGTCAACCTCATGCCCTGTGAACTGACCCTGTCCTCCCTCGGAGATTTGAAAGGAAAAGAAAACCAATCCTCCGGGGAGCGCTCCGACTAACAAGAAAACTGCTGGCCCGAATCTTTCAGAAGTGCTGTGTTTTCCCACTGGACCACTTTCAGCTTAATAAACATCTTAACTAGCCAGCGGTCCCACGGGAGCTGCTGGGAAATCCTCAGGGCAGCCAGAGCTCAGGAGCCGGCCCTTTATTGCATCCAGGTGGCTGTTAAAAAATGCTGGCCGGCCATAAATGTCCAATAAAATGCATGTGGCACCTTCAGGGGTGGACAGGGTCAGCGCACCTGTCTGTGGACGAAAGCTCCCCTCGCTCCCCCGCGTCCGATCGGTTTGATGTCCCACTCCTCTCCCCCTGCCACCGCTGTGCCAGTCACATCGCTGTGCGCTGGCAGCTGGCGGCTGGCGGCATGAACCTCCTCCAAGGTATATATAGTGCTGCCGCGCAACCTGGCCCGCATAAATCAAGACTCATTTTCCTCCCGCTGCCTCTTCCTGACCTTCGCGGCGGCCGGGATCCATAAACGGATTAAAAATGCAGCATCATCCTTTTTTATTAGCGGCAAACCGGTCGCTAAGTCAGTGTGTTGCTAGTAGAAGTTCTATCCAATCACATCACCCTTGTTTATGACTGCTTCACACGTATGTGAACGGTGGCAGCAGCCTCCCTTCATCTGTCCAGTCTGGCCGCTGTCCTATAGGCAGAGCTAATTGTCCCACAGGTTGTGGAGGGACCTGGACGGTGTATTGGGCCTTTGATCTGACTTGAAAGGAGTTAATTGATTTCTGTGTTACAGGCACTTTATGTTGTACTTTCCCAAGAGGAGGGGGGGGGGTGGGGAAGGAAAAATTCTTGCTGGTCATTTCACAACATGTGCAGAAAAATCTGAGAGAGAGAGAGAGAGAGAGGGAGAGAGGGAGAGAGAGGGAGGGGATGAAGAGAGAGATCACCTCACACCCGACTCCATCCCTGCTCAATTACAATAATTTGACTCACATGGGCCGGCCGCCGTGGCAGAGGGAGGGAGGAGAGGCGTTGTGTGTGGGGGAGGAGGGGATCCCTGCTCTGGGAGATCACTCATCGTACCTCTGGCTGAGGTAAAGGCAGGCCGGTTTTTTGATGTGCTGCTCCCCTCGGAGTCCGGCCCGGGGGCTTGTTATAAGGTGGCGGCGCGGGGAAGACCACGCGTCCAAAACCTCCCGCTCAAAAGTCTCAGTGGCACACTCCGCCGCTTGATGACATCAGCCGAGAGAGACAAGAGACTGCTGGAGTTAACTGCCAACCAATAAGCGGTACAGTAAGTGATTGCACCGTCCCTTCCTTCAGTCCACGGGACTCTTAAGTCCACGTGACTTCTCTCTCTGAGAAAAGTGTTTGCACTAGTGTGTCGGAGAGGATCCCGTTAGGATTCGTTCATTCATTTTCTTTACACGCTTATTCAGGGTCACAGGAGGCTGGAGCCTATCCCAGCATGCATTGGGTGGGAGGCAACACACTAGTATGCACCATGTATACACTACCAGTCAAAAGTTTGGACACACCTGGTTGAATGTACTATGTTTTTCATTATCTTGAAGCCATTTTGATCTAAAGGCTTCTGCTTAAATGCTTGAAATTTGTTTCTTAGACAAATATAAATGGTGAAGTTGATGCCTATGTATGAATTTCTTTCCAAAGTTTTTGCCTTTCCATCAAGGTAAAGGACAGCTACTTTAAAGAATCTAAAAGATAGTTTTGATTTGAACACTTTTTTGGTTGCTGCATAATTCCATTTGTGTTATTTCATAGTTTTGATGTCTTTACTATCATTCTAAAATAGTGAAAAATAGTAAAAATAAAGAAAATGTCTAAACTTTTGACTGGTAGTGTAGATTTCTTGTTTATCCTGTTTGCCAGTAATCTAGTGAACATTAGACGCGGCCCCACATCTTCTGGAATAACAGTTCTGTCCGTGTGCTCTTGCATGAAGATCAAGCCGTGATTTGCTGGATCACCTGCCTGCGAGCCTGTTTACCACGGGTCCAGGTCTGGTCTGGGCCTGGCTTTGACAGGCCTGCTGCCTTCACTCCTTCACCTCTCCCTCTCTCTGGTCACCGCAGCTCAGGGGAAACAGGGCTGTCAGAGGGAGAGTGGCAGGCTAAGCCCGTCTTAACACAGCACCTCAAACCACCTCATAAATACAGGCTTCCTTTTCCAATTTCCAAGCGGCCCATCCACCTCTGTCTACATGCTTACACACTGCTCCATGTCATGCTCTGGGGTGTGAGTTTAAAAATGACCATGGGACATCTGGCAGACTCGCAGAGGGTGGGGCTTTGATGTGCTGCTCTGCAGTTCAGCTCAACTTCAGCCAGGCAAATCCTCCACGCAACGCAGCGGTGACTGAGGAGCATGAAGTGGGCCTTCTAGGTTAGAGATAGCAAGGGAGTTTAAAAAGATGCCTTGAAACAGATCCACCATATGTGTAACGCTTAGACACACGGCGGCCCCACAGCGCTGCTCCCCTAGCTATTTAACTGCGGCGCGGCTTACGCGTAATGCGCACAAAATTAAGGCCTTTTCCATTTTCATTTTAAAATGCGGTCTCTGAATATCATCATTATTTTCCATATCATAAAGTGGAGTCAAAGGAAAAGTGAAACCATGTGAGGCAGCTTTTTGATGGGCGACGCTGGGCACGGCTCATGAGGGAGTTGTGGTTCTGAGAGCAGGACTGCTCTGTGCCCATCTGGAGCGTTTGGCCATGCTGCCTGGCTCGCCACGGATGCAGAACTCCAACTGGTATTTAGCTTCGCTCCAAAACACTACACATCTGACCTGCAGAGCTAACATCAGACTCTACCTGCGGTCCATCTCGTCACACAGCCAATATACGCCCTAAATATATCACATACGGCCCTCTGTGTACAGATGAGGCCCAACAGTGCAGGTTCTGCAGAAAAATAACATAATAGGAAATTCTGAGGTTTTTTTTTTTCCACCAGTCAAGACACATGCACAATCTAAATAATTTGTTTGAATGTTATTCATCACCTGAAAGTACATAACCTGAACCATGAACCATATATACAGTCTATAGACAGCGAGATGTGTAAATATTACTTATCTGGAAACTTAACATTTTAAGATTTATGTGGTTCATTTTCTGAATGGTTTAATTAATAAAAATGGCAAAACCTGTTTCCATCTATTATTCATTGCAAAGCGCTTGTCATACACATTATTCAAAAGAATAAGACTGTAATAATGGAAATAAAGGAGGGTTAACACAGCAGCACCTTTCGCTTGTGCAATCTGTGTTTTGTGGGAGTATGGCTACATGCATGTGTAATATGGCGTGCGGTATGCACTCTATGTACAGCAGTGTAGGAGGGCTGTCTGAGGCTGTCACTGTGCTCTATAGGGCATCACTGACACGGGTGTCACCTTCATGAATGAGCGTGGAAGCTGCTCCCCCAGCAGAGGATTCCTCAGACCGTCGCTCTGATTTCAACAGCAGAACAGAAGAGTTAGCGCAAATACTCTTAGAGGGTTGTCATCTGTTGCACACTTCATTAAACACCTGCGAATACCAAAAGCCATCAGGAATTTTGGTTAGAAAACAAACTCCACACTTCTTCCAGAATTCATAAGTTCACAAACAGGGAGAAAGTCTAATTAGCAATAGGGAAATTAATTCATTGGAGTTTCTGCTACTTTTTAGACCTGCAAAAAATGTGCAAGTAGATTCTGACCATTTCATTAGTTGCAAATGACACACCTATACAGGAGTGAGAAAACACTGATGTAAAATGGTTGGTAGGCTTTAGACTGTTTAGCTAAAAGGGGAATGCCATTCAATTTAATAATTCATAATATTCTTATTCTTTCTACTCTGTCTTTGAGAATATAAAAATACCCAGAAACCAGAGAACTAAGAATCTAATTTATGACGCCGCCCTGACCTGCAACAGGAAGCGCCTCTATGGACGATGAATGAGCGACTGACAATACGGGCTTAAACAATTTCTTATAACCTTTACAGTCTAATGAGTTTTATATTATAGTAGCAATTTCCAAGTGAGTTATCCTCTAGAAAACGCACGCTTTTCCCTCGGAAAACTCCTGCAGGATATTGTCACAGTCACCTTTTCCATCTTTTCAAATTCATTCTGCATAGAGCTGTATATAGGAAGAGCATATTTCAAAGCCGAGATGTAATGGTATTCTATTCTTTAAGACCTGACTCGGTGCGGGAGTCACTGCTGAGGTATTGTGCTGGAGTGGGTGGGCGTCTGGGGTAAAGGCGTCCATATCTCAAAGCTCTGCTCGTTCTTGCTGCACGCTGCTCATGATGAACTTTGTGATGGAAAGATGCTGTTGCTGGAAGATGAACGTCAGAGAGGGGCCTGTCTGTGCGTGATGAGGCTGCTCTCGATTCCCCGTTGTCCCGCTGACTGCTACTCACTGTCAGCGTGGCCCTCTTCTTCTCTTCTTCTGACGAGCAACACGGAATCAAGCGTGAGTCAGAGTTAACATACGTTTATGAATTCACCTCTTCCGGACATGAGTCATTTCAGATTTATTTCAAGCAAGGCATTCATGTAAAACTATTTCTCACTATTTCACGCTTATCTCACACACAAAAAAAACGAATTTTCAGGATAAATTACAAGTTAACATCTTAAAACTGAATGTCTATGTAAAGACTGTATATTTAACATACATAATACAGCAACTGAATCATTCAAGTTGAATTCATGAAGGTAAAAATGATACAATAGTTGAGACGTTTTCATTCATGAATTAGTATAATTGCATATAATTTACTTTAGTTTTACATTATTTAATATTTTTACAAACTATCCCCGTTAGTGATAGTGTTTCTGTCCTTGTGGTTCTGTCACTGCAGGCTTTCTGAGAGCTGGGTGGGAGTTACAGGGCAATGCTTCGCTCTGTGCTGAAGTTGTAGTCAAACTGCATGGGAAGAGAAGCACACACAAACAAAGATTAATAAAACTATATTCTCAAAAGTAAAACAAGACACAAAAATCCCTACAGGCAACCAAAAATATACATTTATAACAAATGCTGCAATAAAATACAGCCTCATACACAGGATAATACAACAATATACTACTTGTTGAATGTAGGAGACTAGCATTTAGTTGGCCTACAGGTTAGAAACGAAATGATGGTGCAAATGTTATTCAGCCTCTTGGAAACTACAGGCCTATAACTTTCCCTACAGCAGAGTGGTTAGATGGCAGTATCAGGAAAGAGGGACAAAGAAATATGAACAAACACTGCCCCCTTATGGCATGGCATGGCATCAGCATGGGTCTCGAACAATAAAAAAAAAAACTCTGCCAAGGACAGAACAACAAACAAACCTTTTAACCTGGCAGTTAAAAGGTGGGAGAAAGCAAAATTGGAGTGATTTTTTTTTTCCTGTTTCTCAATTTTCTGACAAACAACTCATGGTAGCCTTCTGACTATAGATATTCATTTCGGTACCTATTGACAGTCTGTTTTGTCTATTTTATCCCATTTTACCACTAACTCTAATATGAAGGTCAAAGGTAACAGTGGTTATAGCTCTGGCATTATGGCACGTGAAGCACGAACTGAAATAAATTATTCCAGGATTCTATAGAAGTGACCCTAGAATTTTTTTTTTTTTTTTTTTTGGTTTGTTTGATTTTTTCTGTTTTATTGCATTAATGTGATTTTTCCCCCCCTGAATCTTATCACAGCTGTACAGTATATGGTAACTGAGTCATATCCAAGCTATGTAACTTAAATCAATCAATACACTTTACATTACATTTATTCAGTAGATCAAAATTATGAAGAAATTAATGTGAAAAATACAAAATTCTACGTCATCATGGTTAAAGAAATTAAACAGTCTCAATGAAATAAATCAATCAAAGCAATGAAAACTATGATATAAACGGTATAATTTGTTATACTGAGGGTGTTAGACAAGTATAAAATAGAGCAGAAAACAAAAATAATACGCATTTTCTTTCTGGATAGTTGCATGAACTGAACAGTAAAGTGCCATTATATGAAGCAGTGATCATTTCAACAAGTTAGAGAGCTGTATTACTGCAACACAGCACTAGGTGATGCTGCATGATCACTGAAATAAGTTTCCAACTCCAAGAGAAGCCACTGAACCACAATGGCTGAAATAGGGTTCTCTCGATCAAAATACCTCCTACCCCGATTTTCATCTACTTGAAGGGAGCTGCAAGTTACCCAAAACCTGTCACATATCACAAGCCAGTTAGTTGCGAAGAAATCCAGCACCCCTCCCGTCCCCCACCCCACCCCACTGCACAAAAAAAAATCAGTCTCAACATCTGGCACTGTAAATAAATAATCCAGTGCGTGTGTGTATGTGTATGTGTGTGCGTGCGTGTGTGTGCGGATGATGGATGGGGGAATGGGGTGTTATCAGGGAGAGCATGTATCAATGTCTGCCACTTTTACACACAGGCTGACAGGACAGTGACACACTAGAACATGGGCGGCAGTCACCCAGACGAGCCGAGCTTCATTTCCTGTCCCTGCTCCACTGCCAAAAATATGTGACATGTTGTCTTCATTAATTCCACCTCTATTTGGAGCTCTCCCTCTAACACCTCTCACATAGCCCCGTACACTACTGTCCTTCCATACATTCAAATAGAAACACACACACACACAAGCATACACAGGCACACAAAGACACCGTATGCACACACACACACACACACACACGCGGATAACTCCCCACAAATGCTGAGAACCCATCATACATAGGTGCTAATGAAAATCTTGTCATGTGTGCGTACGCAGTTCCATCCACGCCGGCACACTCCCTCACGCACTCCCTCTGAAAATCATTAGCCAGCCGCCAACAACATTTTTCAGCAGAGCAAACTACATAAAGATGTCACTTTAAATCGCTTACTAATTAACACTTAAAAAGACACAAATTAGATATGCGTGGCTAAAAGCAATTATAATATCCGCAAGTTTTGCGAGTCATTTGGGAAATGAAAAGAATGCCTAATTGCTGGAACCAACATCATCTGAGACATGGCTTAAGTGATGCCTGTTAGGAAATGGTCTTATCTACAACTATGTCTGTGATTACAACAGTTTTCCTCAATTACATGTGCATATGTATAATACTAGAAAGTACATCTCTTTCATGAATATATATTTTTTAATGGATTTAGAAACTAGGCAATTAGATTCTGTGCAGAAAGTGCCTCTTACTTCCTGAGGAGGAAAAAAAGCCTTGAATAGAGCAGAGCATTGACAGTGACCTCTTCTGGACAACAGCAAAGAATGGCTGTGCAATACTTAGAAACCTAGGGTGCAGTTTCATATGAAAAACAGCTTTTTCTTCTGGACTTCAATCTTCTAATAATAAGAAAATGAGCCAAAACTTCCAAAGAAGTCTATAATAAACACAGTGGAATTTAGATTTATACTGTAATGTTGATAGACGAACAAAAGTCACAACATTAAAGTAACAACAGTACTACAAACACTCATCATTTCCTATAAGCAATACACTAACAAGCAATACTGATGTTCTGCATGTTAGTGGGAATATCACTACCACTATATTTCCCCCTTGCTCCGGAGATATCATCGTGGGATAATAATAAGAGCAGAGAAGTAAAAATAACACAATGGTGAGGGATGTTTCCACTTGGAAACTAATTATCAAGCTAAGCTGTGACTTCATCCTCATCAGCCTGGCCCCGCCATTAATCTTGTGCTGTCGTCCACTTCACTAAATCCTGTGTGTTACACTATCTCACATTTACTTCATCAGCTCCAGCGCGGCGGTAATTAATGATTTCTCGCGCCCTTCCCTTCCCTTCCCCAGCTCAGCTCACCATGTGTCCTCCTGCTAATCACACTCTCTGAGAGGAGGAGAAGGAGAAGGAGAAGGAGAAGGAGAAGGAGAGGAGAGGAGAGGAGAGGAGAGGAGAGGAGAGGAGAGGAGCTGGTAGAGGGGGAAAGGAGAGGAGAGCGTACGGGACGAGCTGCCAGGCTGTCTCCACACTGGACACACACACACACACACACACATACATGTGTATACGCCATTAATACCTGAGCTGACAATGAGCTTCATTCAGATGACCATATGACAAGATGGCGACTCTGTGTGATTTGGATAGTATGTGACAGAAGACAGAGGCAGAGTGCAGAACAGACACCCAGTTTGATGAGGGAGTGTTTGCTCTGTAACACATCTCAAACCCAACAGCACCTGTTCTTTTACAGTGGTCTGTCACTTCCTGGCAGTTCTGATACCAAGATACCGTGCTAATGAGAGAGAGAGGGGGGGTGTCACTCTCTTTAATGCACACACACACACAAATACGACGCACGCGTGCACACACACACACACACGTGACACTCGCACACTCACTCGCTCTCTCGCTTTCTTTCACTTGCTTTCACAAACACATGGGCCCGTCTCTATAAAGAAGCAACTGTACACACAGATGATTTTCTTCCTACGAATGCCTGCAGGCTACAGTGTTTCATCAGAAACGGGGAAGTATTTGTACTGCTTTTATTTGCTCTGCGTAAACTCCGCGTGATCTCCGCTTTTTCACTGTTGCTGTGGAGTGAGGAATGATCAAGCCGATCGGAGAACTAAAAGTTTAAAAACACACAGGATCCGGTCCTGGTCGTCATTTTGCACCGTAAAGCTCCTGAAAATCCAAAGCACTCCGAGATGTGCTAGATTGAGCTGTGTGAGAGAACAATTGGGGAATAAAAGTCAAGTGTTTTGGAACAGGACACGAAGCTTTTAAGAGAGAATGGCTGCCTAGGCTGGCCATGCTTTTATTCAATTGGGGCTTAGTGGAGCCAACAGGGCCTTGCTGTCTCAGACACTTAATTACAACCCCAAGACCGTTTGCTTTGCATTCTGGGCCAGCGGCGTCAGTGGCAGCCGAGCGTTGCAGCCCCTACTCACTTCCTCCTCGATCTCTGCCAGGGATTTGATCGTAATGCCCATTAAATTGACTTGCTGCATCTGAAATCAAAAGCAGGGAGAGGAGAAGAAAAAAAAAAAACAAGAAACATGGCGGTTAGGCTCATGGCTAAGTAAGCATGCTTAAAATCTTTAATCCTCTCCCTCTCTGTGTCAATACAAACGGGGCTATAGTGACAACCACCGCCAGCCAGCCAAATGGACTGCATTGAGCCAGCTCTGCCTGACTGCACGCATTCATCACTCAGTCTGCACTGGAGGAGAGGAATGCAGAGGAAAGAGGAGAGGAGAGGAGAGGAAAGAGGAGAGGGAAGAGGAGAGGAGAGGAGAGGAAAGAGGAGAGGGAAGAGGAGAGGAGAGGAGAGGGAAGAGGAGAGGAGAGGAGAGGAAAGGGAAGAGGAGAGGAGAGGAGAGGAGAGGAGAGGAAAGGGAAGAGGAGAGGAGAGGAGAGGAGAGGAGAGGAGAGGAGAGGAGGACTGATTGTAGTTCATGACCTGGAGAGAGGAATATGGGCTGCATGCTGTGAGGAGGGAGAGGACTAAATATCACTTGAGAACACCGTGCAGATCATAAGCATAATGTGGCCCATGATCCACTTAAGGATGCAGGATAAGAAACTGTGAATATGATGATCAATATCATATTAAATGTAAAAAAAAAGAAGAAAAAAAGTTGAATCATTTTGCATTACATTGCTAGTTCCACCAACAATCTTTACCTCTTTGGCGGTGCCATGAAATTTCTCAGAGATCAGGAAGGGAACGTCATCCATGGCTACAAAGAAGCAAGAAAAAACAAAGTTGAGCCGAAACACACACAAAAGGAAAATTATTTGACATTTTTATATGAAAAAAAAACATTACTCCCTATTTTTTGATCCCGAGTATCTCAACAAGACTAAACGTTGGATTATAAAGCGGCAGAGCTATCAACATCCCCTGCAGCCCCAACACCTCCCCTTCTTCCCTCCATGGAGCGAAGATGAAAGGCTTTTTTATTCTCCGCTGTATTTGAGCACCTCCGCTCTCTCCTCCACCCAGCCCTTCCCACCCCTCTTCCAGTTTAATTACTCTTGATTATTCCTGATTCTGTCTTGTCTGAGAGATGTTCACCTCCGAAACAAAGACACACTCGCGCTAGCACAGAAAAGCGGAAAGAAGGGAGACAAAACATTCACCAGATATCAAATTTGCATGAAAATAAGCCGCACTGTTCAGCCGGCAAAAAGTGGATTGAAATGAGGACTTGCCAAGAGCGTGGTGGTATAATTAGCATTTGACCAAACAAACGAGCTTCAACAGAGCTATAATTAAGCAGGCCTGTAATTAAGTGTATGCCCTTTATCATAATGATCGTGGTTAAAACGGTGTGATGGCTGCCAGTTGATTATTAATGGTGTAACCCTGTACTGCATGCATCCTGCACTGGAATCAAGGTGTCACGACTGTCAGGCTAGAGAGCAGCCCTTTGTTTATAAAATACATTAGGGCCCAAATTAACACGGGGTGACAGGGGACACAAAGCCTCTCGTTTCCAGGCTGAAGGGAAAACTACAGCTGCTCGGCTTCATTATAAAACTCCCAAATCTGGAGGCACAAAACTTGCTGCCGCTGGCTTCGGCGGGAGCCCCAACTATCAGGAGGCCGAGCTTCCAACTGGTGTTCCTTTACCCACAGTCCATCAGGCCGCTGGCACAGGAAAAGGAACTCATAAATGTAAGCCAAAGCTGTTCATGAGTCATCGTTTTGGAACTGACACTCTTTTTAGTCTTTCCTCTTCACGGCAATATTTAAAACTATGAAATTTTTAAATATCCCTCACTTTGACACTTATGTGACTTGCTTTCCTTTCGAGGCTATTACACAGATCCATGGCACTGCACTTTCCACGCGAGTGTAGTACAATGTGATCTTTGTAATCAAAGCGTGACCCTCAACCGTCGCGACCGGAGGAAAACCTATTCCGTTTCTTGGCTCCCCAAACTACCGTCTCCCACAGTAAATCTGCAGCATTAGAGAATTGCAAGGACTGAGAGGTTTGCCCCCCCGGCCCCATTTACACTCGCCCAAGGGCCATTCAACGCCCCGGCCTTGACACCCAACTTCCTCCGGCACTATTTAGCAGCGGCGGCTTCGGATACGTGGCCGTCCGGAGCAGCAAGCCAGTGTGATTGGGTGGGTATGATGGCTTGTTTAAGCCCATAAAAACAAGTGAATAAACATGTGCTACCGTGTCGCCGGGAGCACCAACACCAGGCAAAGAGGTAGGCGGGGGGAATACATTTGAATCAATACCCGGCAACGGGAGGCAGAGATTGTGGCCGCTGATGGATCTGTGTGGCACGGACAGATGAGCGCGCAGAGCTGAAGGCCAGAGAGTTTCTTTATTGCTCAAGGATTACATTTAAAACCAGATCTCACTTTGTATTCCTCGACCATCTATACTAGAGAGGCTATCTTACAGCCAGACAAATGGAGAGGCACGGAAGATGACTTGGTGGTAAGGAATGGATACCGGTACCAGGGGAAAAATCTGGAGGGGCAAAGGGCAAAAATAATGTAAATCCAATCTTCTGACCGGGAATCCCACTATGAAGCATGTTGCAGCCGCTCAAACGGCCAGGCTACAGTCCATTAACTCATGAGTGTATTGCAGCATGGGGAACTGCGTGCTTATTTGGCATTTGGAGTATGCGAACGCAGCCAATACTGAAACATCTGGCTGGAATTTTGGTACAATGACTACGATGATGATGATAATGATGATGATGATGGTGATGATGATGATGATGATGGCGGCGGCGAGCTCAGAGGTGGCGTTAAGTAAGGAGGACCCTGTGGCTTGAGTGATGGTAGTGTAAAGAACGGAGTCAGCACGGGCCCCGTGTGGATCATTGCCTTATTAATGGCTCCGTCAGGTGCGATGAGCAATGGCTGCATTGTCATCTCCAGCCCCTGGGCACAGATGAATGGCTGTTTCAGGGCGGGAAGGGCTCCCTCGTACGCTGGGCTGAGCACTAATCCCTCACTCTTCCATTGTTGGATGCACTGTCACCCAGGACTTCGGCAGCCCCACTCGCAACCATACATCGCATTTGCAGGGCTCCAACACACGTGGGCACACACACACACACACACACACACACACACAGGTATAGGTTTGTATGCCCGCACACACACACACTGACACAAACACACACACAGAGTTGCGCCCAGACATTGACTGATGGAAAAATGTGCGTGGGTGATCGAGCATACCCCATATTACCTGAACCACAACTCAAGAGTAACACCTTAGGAATGTTGATGAACTTTTATTTTACACTTCACTAATTCAGCAGAATTGCATTGATCTCTGTCTAGTATGATTACTCGGGTGAATCTGTCTCTGCGCCTGAATCAAGCGAGAAAGTCACACACAGTCAGAGTAATAGCTCTGACAAATCTCATAACTGCAAGTAGGCTAAGTGTGCATATAAATAAAAGTATCTATTATATGTTTTAACAGATGTTTCAATTGATTCCTATTGTATAATACCATCAAATAATAAGAAATAACAAGTAATCTATGCAAAAGAGGTTAGATCGGGATAGAGTTTGGAGCATATTTCATATTCCAAACAATTGGATGTTGCCATTCCCCCATGTGTAGCCAGCCTAGACATTGCACACATGCAATACCTTTCCTGTCGGCGTGACTCTCAATTTGAGGCGGATTCTTTATGCAGACCATGGAAATGCTATTCTAGTTGCAGACCCCTCTCTCTCTGTCACCTCTGCGGATAATGGTGAGTAGACGAACAGAGAGCTGGAGGAGGACCCCCTATGCCCACTCACAGCCCTTAGCCCCGCTCTGACATGAGAAATAGTGCCCGGCCCTGACAGCATCTCGGAGACATATTGTAGTTTATTTTGTCGCCCGGGCATG
Organism: Centroberyx gerrardi; assembly: GCF_048128805.1. NCBI lineage: Eukaryota > Metazoa > Chordata > Actinopteri > Beryciformes > Berycidae > Centroberyx > Centroberyx gerrardi. The sequence goes on from NC_136004.1 coordinate 10,591,989, forward strand.
CCATCTGTGCCATTCCAATAGAGGGTGTGTGTTCAGGCTGCTGCAAGAGAGAGGGCGCGAGGCTCCGGGTCCCTCAGTAGCTCTGCAGCCACGGCAGGTCATTAGTCAAATTGCCTAATGAGAGAGAATACAAATGGCCCCCTACCCTGACAGGAGGAATTTTGGAGGTGTCAGAGCTCCTGACCCGTGCTATGAGAACAGATGATAGCGAGTTGCTATTTTCAGATTCTTTTAATGACTATGGCTCTATGAAACCCATTCTTTTTCTTTTATCTTTCTCCCCTTTTTTCAAGCCCTCCAGACAGAACAGTGAAAAAAAAAAAAAAAAAAAAAAAAAAGAAAAAAAGAAAAAAAATCTTCAATTTACAGAAAATCTCACTTGGAAAAGTGGAAGTGTAACTTTTGAATTATTAAAATGTTTACTGGGGATTCAATTAACATTATAAAAAAAAAAGCCTATAACGTCGATACTAAAATAGACCGTGCACTGAAATGATGTTGAGGATTTCTGATGATCTATTTTTATTTTCCTTTCCGCCTGCTGTGTACAGCTTATTTCCCTAGTCTCACTGTAGTGTATGCAGGCGGTTTTCTCTTGCAATTCTCCTGACAGCCAGTCAGGACATGCAGTTACTTCATACTAAAATATTCATCTCAAGGCTCTCTTCAGAAATGTGCGAAATAAAGGTCATAAAAATACTCCAAAAAGAATTAAAGTGTTTTTTAATGTTAAGAATTTTTTAATATATGGGTGGAATCCAGCGGGTGAATGTGTCTGTAGTTAGGTCGGCTGAGAGGGGGGGGTGGGGGGTGGGGGGGGGGGGCTGCTAAACACTTTTTATGGAGAGAAACTGGGGAGGGAAAGCAGAGGAGTAGTAAGGGGGGAGTGGAGTTGGGTCATTCTACATAAGCTTGCCATTCAACCACCTTGAAAACTATATTTCAAAACCAATTATTTTTAGCCATTTGCTGGAAAAAAGTGTTGCACTAACTCAGGATATCTTCTATTACTTTTTAAAACAATATTTCTGAAATGTATTTAATGCATCGTCAACCTTTAAACCAGCCTAAAATCTAGCAAAATACCATAACTGTATATAGAATGGACTTTTTTACTCTGAGTTTAACTCTGACAGTTAGGTGGCATGAAATGTTTCACTTTTGCAATTACAAATCCAGACATTTATAATCATAAACATCAGAAAATACTCTGTTCTCAAAAAAGCAATGAACAGAATCATACCACTGATGTCTTCTGATTGGTTCACTACAAATTCACCAATATTAAAATTTCACATTTTTTTTTTTATTATTATTTTTTACCAGTGGGATGCAAAATGACAAGCTTATGCAGAATGACCCACTTATTTTTCCATCTGTGACAAGCAGTCCTTGAAATCTGGTTGTGGGTAGGGAGCCAGGAGGCAGTCCCAGTCAGGCGCTGGTCCATCAGTCTTCCAGAAAGTGGGCAGAGCCAGCAGCACCTACGGTGAGTTGGCCACAAACACTGCTGCATAACACAGAATGCTTTGAGGAGGAGTGTACATGTGTGATAGCTTCTCCTATATGGGCACTTGTGCTGCACATATAGGCTAGAAAAGACATTGTGCATATAGGTTAGCTATGTGGAAAGGGTGTTTGCGGTAATACTGTAACTATTACCAATATCTTATGCTTGCGGTCATTTGGTATAATAACAAAACCTCAACCTTGTGCAGCACAGCAATTGTTCAAAAGGAAAGCATATATTGCTGTCAGGGTTTGAGAAGTACTGGGAGAGCTTTTCATGGTGCCAACTATTAAGAACCCTCATGAAATTAAATGGACAATCAGACTTTAATCAGCCGCACAGTGTCTTTTAAGACATTGCCATGGCACTGGCATTGATCCCCAGCTGTGGCTGCTGGTAAATGTGCAGCAGAATGTGTGTGTATAAATGGGGTACGCCTCTCTGGACAAGTGTAAAAGCTGGCAGAGTGCTGACAGTAAATTGCATGTGCCGGATGGGACACAGCAGAAGGCACAATTACACAAATCCCCTCTTAATTAGCGGTTCTGTGGGCAAACTAACCCGTAATGATGCGAGGGATGTGGCGAGCCCCAGAAATCCTAACAAGAAACACTCACCAACACTGGAGACTGGGTCATATGGCCCTGGTTCCCCTGAAGTAGTGACTGACGTGTGATCTGTTTTGATCAGTGCAGCTGTAGGAGATGATTCCCATGCTGCCCTGCTCCCCCCAAACCCCTAGCCCTCGCTGAGCTACTTGCCCTCTGGACTGTGGGTAAAGCAGCAGGCCCTGTGTGGTTGTGGGTGGCATTATTAAGTTCTCCATGCTCACAGTACCAGGCAATGTAAAGTGGCACCTCACACGGTGAGTAATGAACTGTGCCAGAGCGGAAGCAGGAGGGATGACAGCCAAAGAGGCCTCCTTGGCAGCCACTAACCTGGGCATCCACCAATTTATCATCCCCCAGAACCAATCCACCAATGCCGCTCTGCCATTTGTCATTAATTATGCTAATAAGGACACCATTACTCTCCTGATGAAACAGGCGACTGTTATTAGTATAATGCATTTACAGTTTGATACATATGCATTTAGTTATCAGTTGCATGTGGATTAGTCGACTTTGAAAAAGGATATCTTCCACTGCATAAACAAAACAGTTGCACAATGTACTGCAGAATGGAAACACCATATAAGTACAGATAAGCCTAGGACTTTACTGTACAGACTAATTGCCCCTTGTCGAATCACAAAGGAACAATTTCTTAATCATGCCATTTGCCTCGCTCCCTCACACGGAAATGGCCTCGTCTATGTAAAGAGGCTGATCGGTTTGAACTTTTTCACAGCAGACTTCATGGCTCTCAGCAAACCAGTCTGAGCAGAACTATTTAATATAGCTTCTGGGAGCCCCAGATGCCCTTTTCCAAAACGACTTCATTCCCAGAATCTCATTGTGCTTTCTAAATCACACCACAGTATGTATTAGAAGATCATTAATTACAAACTTAACAAGTCAGCAGAGCCATTAAAAGATCTTTAAGGCATATTTGACCATAAATCTCCTTAAACTATATTTAATGACTGGATTTTTGTGAAATATTTTTTATCAAGTTCTAATTAGATGTGTGATAACAAACCCTGCTGTACATGGGGCAAATGAGGGAGCCGTGACAGGCCCATCCATTGAGGCTGTCCACGTCTGGACACTGAAACTAATGGAGCACTGCTTCTATCTCAGGGATGGATAGAAAGCAATGAGGGATGAGACTCCAGAGTCCAGTCTGGCCTGCAAATGCAAAGCCATTCAAAGTCGCTTATTTGACTGTAATAAGGGCCCAAAATGCCTAAGGGCCTCATGGCCTTAGTCAAAAATTCCACTATGAATCATATAGGATTGGTCGCCAAATACGACATGGCACAATCCCATTGGGATCTTTCATATTTTGGAACCAAACCTGGATAATCCAATAAGATTTCTGACACATCGGAAGGATAAACAGCCACAGGGTTTGTACAAAAAATATGATTTTACTGTTGGATTCCAAAAGTACTTTTTGACTAGGGTGACGTATACAGTCTATAATACTCATATGTGTAGATTTGGGGGGACACAGGGGGACAAATTCCCCTCAATATCAGGAGAAGGAAAATTGTCACGTCCAATTAAGAGTTATACCAAAGCGCATGTTGTGACTGGCTTTGGTCACAATAAAGTGGAGACCTGCTCCTAATTTTAATGCATCCATTTAAAGTCATTCTGACAACAAACTAGACAGCAATGCAGTCTTCAATCTAGCAATTTCATAATAACCCATAATTCTCCTCACTCTCTCTCATACCTGCATACTTTTCTCATGCACATGTATAACTTTTGTTTTAATCTCACTGATGAAATGAGGGAAAATACAGTTGCATTTAACCTACCACTATGCCCATAGCATGCCAGTGTGTTTTTCTGCCCAAGGTTTGACTCAGAGTGTGTGTCCTCCGAAAGGTGAAACGATAAGCTATTTCAATATGGTAAATGCAAGGATAGCCAATGCAAGAATATGATTTAAGGCAAATTTAAATAAGCATAAACTACTGTTTAATTTACAAATCACCAACTCATTAATAAGAAATTCACCACCCATTGATAACACGAGTTGTTAGGAGTGTGTGTGTGTATATGTGTAAATACTGTTCAATAATATTCTAGTGCTGAACCTCTTTCTCTCTCTGTCTCTCTTTTGCCTTTATGCTGACCACGGGAATAAAGAAGCGAAATGTAGGTTTTAAGAGCGTTCCTTTCATGTCTTAATGTAAGCTTTGGCATTACTTCAGACATCAAGATCGGTTTCATAGAAATCCCGTTCCATCTAAAGTAAAAGCTCGGCAGTAAATCCGCCCATACCTCCCCCATAACACTTTCATAAATGATTCATTCAGCTCAATTTAGCTGATGCAAAACAGAATGTTAGTGAGTTGTGGATGGAGCCCAAGCTGCAAGTGGAGGACCAACCCCACTGCTTAGTAATTTCATCAATCCCTGGGAGAGGAAGAGAAAGAGAGGGGAAAAGAGAAAGAGAGAACGGCATACAGTAATAATAACTTTTGTGTCACTATCCAGAGGTCGTGTTTTTTAATCCCTCAGCCTAAAGAATTGTGTTATTCTAAAATATAGCCCCAGCGGTGCAGAAGCAGTTGAGATCCATCATGGTTTGAGATAAGAGCCGGCTGATCTCCTCCCTCTGCACAGCCTCGCCCAGAACTACACAGGGAGATAAGATGGAACTTTTGTTTGAAACCTGATGAGAACCCTCTTAATGAAAGTGCTGGGCCAAAAATAATCTTTTTTCTCCGTGTTAGTCAATCAAAAAATGGTGTAGTTGGGGGAAAAAGAGGAGAAAGAAAGTAATTTTGCATAATCAGTGAGCACCATCTGGAACAATTAACCAAATTCCACAGAACTCAGAGGATCAGTCATATTGGCTTATTAAAGATCCAGAATTATACAAGTAATAAATCCTTGGAAAAACGAAGCGTACCCCTGCCTGTCACGACTATTTTAACTTCAAATACAGTGGAATACTTGATAAGGCTGAAAAGAGGAGATTAATATATGCAAATTATGTCGAGCATTTAAAAGCCCCCCAACAACTGTCTCGTTTTTTTTTTCTGTCTCTTATTACGGGGCTTTATGTTTTATTCATACACCAACTCACCTGTCATTTCATAAGCTATAATATTATGAGGGTATTATTAAACAGCATAAAGTGGCGCTTTAATTGGAAAGCTCCATTGCATTTTCCAATTATTTGCAGCAAATTAAAAGCAGATGCACATAGTTTAATAAGAATTCTAATATTGTTTCCTGAAAATCAAAAATCATTGTCATCCTGCCAAGATATTTTGCAAACCCAAGTTAATTTTGAGTCTCCCATTTTTTCTCCCCTCTCCTCTAAAGGATGAACTGTCTCGTGTCTGTTAATTGAAGTTCTCCTAATGGATAGGGAAATAATTGCTCTCCATATTACGTTAGATCAGGGCCAATGTCAGGATTTATTTTTGATTAATGCGATAGATATGTAAATGTATTACTTTTTATTAGGTTTACCTTTTTATCAGGAGGATGTCTGCTGAATACTATATGTTGTTCCCTGGGTAATGAAGAGAGACTGCAATGCAACAGACTGCTGCTGAATGTCACATAGTGTTCTTTAAATTTGTCGCACACCTTCAAAAGAACTGGGACTATTGCGGATGTGAATAGGGCTTCAACTGGACAATTTTCACCACCTTTTATGTTATTTTTATGCAAAACTATGCTTTTTTAGGCACGTTTCATGAATGCAGGTTTAATTTTAATTACCTTTAAAAATAACCTGCTCCTCTGTAAATATATGGATAATAGACCTAATTGGCAAAGGAACTTGGCACGGATCAAACCGACCCTGGTGCAGAAAAGCAAAGGGTTGGAGCTGCTGTGAAAACTTGATAACTTTTCAAATGAGCTTGAACTGTCAAGTGAGAGAGGGCTGCAAAATAAATGTGAATTAGTTTTTAATATTCTGGTAATAAATGTCAAAGCGCCTGCACATCACATCTGTACATGATGTGACTGCAGATGACAGATTTCCCAGACATGTTACCTCTCCTCCCCTCAACTCGCTCTTTTTTTTTTTGTGTTGGGGTTTTTGTTTTGTTGGGAAGTGACAGAGGGTTTAATCAAGAAAGCAGGCAATTCATCAATCCTAAAGAAGGCGCCTGTACAACCCTGACAGAGCGCACATGGTTTTAGACCAACTCGAACCTGGCCAGCTGTCAACCCACACACACACACAGAGACACACACACGCACATGCACACACACACACGCGCGCACACACACACACACACACACACACCAGAACCACCACCACGCTAACAATTAACACAAATAGGCTGTCGGCTACGACCTCACACTTGGTCTGCAGGCTATCACATTGTTAATGAAGGGAAGTTGCGTTCTCTCACATTCACAATGTGAGGCTGGGAGGTTGACGAGTGCACAGTCTGAGGCAATAAAGCAGGAACCTTCTCAGGAGAACTCCATTAAAGGTTAGATCCTCTTTTCTTTTAAAATCTCACCCAGTGATGAAGAGACACATAAAGGTGGAGGAAATAGGGAGTGTGTGCGATTACAGAGGACAGTTTCTGGTGATAAATGATGATTGCTGGCAGCGTACTGTATCTGCATGTTCTTCACTGTCACTCAAACCCCGTCCCAGTGGACGAATCGCACACCAAATGCCACAAGCCATTCGGCTGTGTGTTAATGTCTGCTCCTTCAGGGGCGCGCTTTGCACTATCTTAACTAACTTATAATGTGACTGTCACAGCAGCACAATAATGTATTAATCAATTTCTAATAAATTATTTCTATGTGTTTTTATGTTAATATGAGTAGTGGCATACTGAAAAAAAACAAAATAAACAAAACAAAAAAAACAGTGTTGAGCAATTTGAATTTAGAAAGAGACTTTCAAATGAAAGAAATTATTTGAAATTTAAACATGTCCTTATAGAGTGCATCTGCATCATGTAAACAAAGCCCTATTGATCATTTAGTAATTGTTGTTAAATGCCTAGATGGCAGAATGGCAGTGCAGGGTGTAACGTGGATAACTGGTGTGGCTGTGGCTTGGGTGTGCCTCTGCTGGGGAAGCAGGAGGATTCCTCACCACATGGTGTCTCTCTCCAGCTGGATAAAACCTGCCCGCCTCGTTCACCTCGTCTGAATCACACACTCTTAAGGCTAGACCGCCTCAGCCAGCCTCTGACTGTACGGGCCGGGCCGTCATCGCTAAGCTCTGCTTCCAAACGAATTAGCCTTTCTCCTGTTTTAGTCACGGAGTATTGTAGCTGAATTCCTACTCGACAAAGAGAAGGGGAACTCGTCCAGCGCCGCGTACAGTACAGATGTAAGTATGGCGTGTGATGAATCATCTTTGACAGCTGTTAAATGTTCTCTTGAGTGTAATGCGGAGCTCCTCTGGGAAGCCACGTTCACTCAGATAAGCACGGCTCTGTACAGTACCCATCAGTGAGGAAATCTAGACGTACAGCATTTGTAGATCAAGTACCAGAGAAGCTGTCTCTGCACACAGGTGGAGATTACACCGTTTGTAAAGGCATGCAGTGTATTGTAGAAAGCATAATTCCTGGATAAATAACTGTTACCAAAGACTGAACCTGTTATCTAAACATATAAGGCCCTTTCTTCAAATAAGCTGCCTTAAAGTGAGAGATCTACAGTGTAAGAAACGAAAATAACACAGGGAAAACTGTTAAAAGCCTATATAGAGGCTGTCATAAATGCTGCTGACTTATATACATTGAAAGTGTGAGACAGTTTACCTGACATGGTGTAGATGCCACTGCTCTGGTGCTGATAGTCAGGCTTGCTGGTGGTCTTCCTGCTGGGTTTGGTGGGGCAGAAACAAAGCAACAACGCTCTGTTAATTGACCAATGCTATGTAACTCACTGACATGTTAAAAAATGCATTTCTCTGAGAACAGAATATAATGCATAAGGCCACGCGTGCAACATCAAGGACACATATTTCACAAAGAAACAACGCGTGACAGACAATTATGTTCAAAGAGACATTTCTCACACATTAAAATATAATGATTTAGCATCAAGAAGCTGTTTCACCCCTTATTCAAATGGCATTCTCATCTGTATATAGACAAAACAGAATAGGTAAGGTACACACTGACATAGGGGGCTGAATCTGAAGAGGTGAAATACAGTAAAAGTTAAACCGTGCCTCGGCTGCCCAGGGCCTCGAATAGACCTTTAACGGCGGTTTCGGAGCAGCATCTTGTTAATTCTGGAGGAACTGAGCGATTCTATTATTCAAGGGAAGTCTGTTTTTACCGTTCCGTGGCCTTGTATTACAGAAAACAGCATGGAATGCACTTCGCGGGCAGCCGAAGTTAACAAACCATATAAGATTGAAATCCTCATCAATCAAGCTATCATGAATTACACCCTGTGACTCACCCCCACGGATCGATAAATCCACAGCAAGCACGGAAAAAAAAAAATCAGAGCTTCAAGAGAGCTGCATAATGTGACATGCTTTGAAGGTAAAATGAGCTCCAGAGTGGCATTATAAAACAAATTATCTTATAATGATAATGCGGAGCAAAGTACTTGGCAATATCATTAAAATGGGAATAGCTTTGATTAGAGGATACGCGGGAATAAGAGGTTTTTGTTGAAGAAAGAGAACAAGGTGGAGAGGATCTTGAAGGAGAAGACGCTACTGAATCAAAAAAGAGGAGATAAATAGATTTTGGAAGTTTGAGCAAGTTTGAAGTTGCATATGATAAAGTGTGTTTTGTGTGTCCATGTTCTTTATTTGGTCTGTTTATGGATAACACAATCAATCTTAGCGTGAGGTTGGGTGTGAAATCTAAATTCTTAAAATTTAAGACTAATGGCAGATCTGCATATTCTGTGGGTGATGCTACTGTGCGTGAGTTGTGGCTTTCACAGCCTTATCTCTTCGCACGAGATAAATAAATGCAATAATTTCCATCAAGAGCAATAAAACAAGACTTCTGACAGGCTGTGGTATTTATGAGCTGAAGCCTGCAACTCAGATTTATTTGCAATGAAAGGGTCGACTTTTCTCCTCCTCATTTACATCAGCATTTGGCCATGTTAAATCCAGGCCAATGGTGAATTTTTAAAAGGTTGGCATCAATCTTGCGGGAACGATTGCCACATTCAATGCAGACTTCTTTTACCTTGCAACCTGCAAAGGTTGATTCCACTGCTGAGAAAGAAAGGTACATATCTTTCAAAGCGCCGAGACATTCCATAAACTGATAGAGTGGAGGGAAAATGGTTTAGATGGTATTTTTTTAGGCATCTGTGTATAGTTTGTATTTATCCGTTGATACTGAGAAGGACCATGAACAAAGAAAACATATTCCAATAAAGCATCATTCATTTGTTGAAATATCTCCAGAATGGTAGGTTAAAAAGGAACAATATGTTGAAAAAACACCTATCTATCTATCTATCTATCTATCTATCTATCTATCTGTCTATCTATTATCTATCTATCTATCTATCTATCTATCTATCTATCTATCTGTCTATCTATTATCTATCTATCTATCTATCTATCTATCTATCTATATATCTATATATCTATATATAAAAAATATGTATCTCCAAATGAACAAAACTTTAATTTCCATCAGCTTTTCAAATGGAAGTGTTCTGTAAAATAATTATTCACTCTCCATACAAATAAGAGCAAATGTGGCCCTTAAATCATGAAAACTCTGAAGTGTGTGAAAGCAGGAAAGTGTGTACATAAAGTCTTTTTCTACAGCCAACCTCTAGGGCTGCCATACCCATCTGTTTGAAACAGAAAACTGTCTCAATCCAAATTCGGTGACTTCTAAATACAATTTTAGGTGCATTGGAGAGGGTAACATATGGCAAATCAATTAGAGAACTAATTCTTAAAACAAAAACATGGCAAGTGCATTGCTAATCAACAGCAGTGGTTGGGCTCATATTACGTTGGCCACTGGAGTTTTGACAACAATTAATCCTCATTTCAGGCAAGGAGAGCCATATTGACACATATTCCTAATTTGAATATTCAATTATAGTGTAGTTCCTCATCAAATTAGTGTAAAACTGGGAACATGGCCTACAAGATTTACGCAATTACAACACCGATCAAGAGTCTTACGGTCCCATGAGTTAAAATCATATTAGTACAGCGGTGCAAAGCAGTGCACTAAGGACTGCTTGATAACATGAATTACAGGTCGAACAGAGTTTTTCATATGTTCATTCATATGTTGTTCCACGTGGAATAAGGAAACAAAGTTGTCTACCTAAAAAAAGAGAGAGAGAGAGAGAGAGAGAGAGAGAGAGAGGGAAGGGAAAGGAAGCTGTGTGAGACAGTGGGGACAGACAAGTGGTAGTCTGTAGAGAGGCAAGACGAGGATGAGAGTAATATCAGTGAAGAGCCAGAGCTGCGATCCAGAGAGTTAGAAGCTCTTGTTTTGACACACATCCAGCCTTTCCCGTGACAACATCTCCACACCTTCCTCTATGTGCCGACACTGCTGCTTTGTGGGAGCTGCTTTCTCACCCATCATTATCCTCCTTTAAGCTCGGTGTCAGGTGTTGAAAAGAGTATCTCTCTGAATTCGGCGGCAAATCACCGAACGGTCTGAGCCCATCAGATCTCGGCTGATCATTCTATCATTTGCGGCACCGCTCTGCGTCCCTTTTGCATCGATCGGAGATACTTTCGCAACTTTTAAGAACACAGCGAAAATAATGAATCGGATTGCGCTAAAAAGAAATGATTGTTTCCCCCCGACATTTCAGACGGAGAGATCTGTCACACAGCACACTGACAGTCACGGTGTCTCTTTCTCTCAAGAGTCATGTGCAGTGGGAAGTCTTGGTTAACCAGCGAGCAATGAAAGCAGATACAATGCTCCTGCAGAGCCGCAACAATGTGCGGAGTGTCAAAAGCAGAAGACAGTGCAATACAAAACATATTGATATGCATGCCAATCCTGACACTGATGACTCTCTAGGCTTCACGTGTTAAAGCAACAGCCAGCTATGCAACGGGGAAAAAGACACTTGGCCTTGACATTTTTATCGTCGGGCCGTTTGATTTAAAAAGTGTCCATGTGTACAATAGGCTATTATTCTAAGAGAAATGTCAAAAACCTTGATTCTGAGGGAAGGGAAAGAAATTGCAATATTAGGACAAGGCTAATTTATGCTACCAGTCACTGTAGAGGTCAGATATCAGCCTCAGCAATGACAGTTTTATCAGGAGAACAAATGGCAGTGTTGGCCAGGAGAAGGAGGGGGGGGGGGCGGTGGTACTATAGTGGACACATTAAAAGGCTGACCGGATGGTACAGGTTTTTCACATTATAAAGTCAGAGAGCGGCGATATGGTCTTTCTTGACAGAAAGCAAGCCAAAGTGGTTGACACCAGACTGAAGCCATGAATCAAATGGGAGCGCTGCCGCTGGTTCAAACGCTTTGGACAAACTTGATAAAGAGCCATTAACACACGCAGGGTTCAAAAGCATTTGGACAACAGGCCGCTACAGTCGTCTACAGCGGCAGTTTTAGTGGCTCAATATGGTGCGACAGCCTGAGCCAATAAGAAATAAGAATTTAAATTTGGGTATTTTTCCTTTTTTTACTTTGACTGAAATTTTACATGTTGACACCTGTTAATACCCAATTCCAAAATTTCAAAAATAATTGGGCATTACTGAGAAAATACGCATTCTTCTCTTAATTCCTGAAAAACGTACACGGATATATTTGATTTTCAACTGACAATAATGATGTGTAAGCGGCACAATGCAAATCAATACCTAAATACAATACCGCAGTCTGGATGTAATCACTGTGCGCATCACACACTGAATAAACGCCTCATGACGCAATGCCCAGCGGTTACTGTAGTATACTGCAGCTCCATACTGCTGGAAAACCTGCCTTGTGGTTTACGTTTGTACACAACTCTAACAAGCTCCCGCTGCCTGAGGCAACTTAACATTTGAGAGGGATCACCGCAGCTTTCAAAATTATAAGGGTCATTAAAAATTTACACATTATTGACTGTATTTAAAACATCTTTTCCACTGACTGTAAAGAGCACTTAAATTTAAGAGGTGCTATTCTCCGAAGGCCATAAAGTTGTTATAGATAGCCCCAAGGAGGCATGGAGGAGAGAATTTTCACATGCTGCATATGAATAAAGCACAGCCGAGTGATGCTACACAGACAGTAACATTGTGCTACTGTACTGTACTTTAGCAATCTGTGACTGGAGAGCAACTGCTTATAAATCACTGCGTCAAACCCTCTAATCTGTGACTTTAAAAAAAAAACAGAAATATCTATGGCTATATGAATAGCTGTCTAAAGTCTGTGTAACTACACAGAAAGGATGCCAGTTTCCAAAGATAAATAGCCAAAGAATTGGCACTGTCTAAATTGGCAAGAGCTTCTTCTGCCCACAGTCCTGTCCTTATGTGTCAGTGCATTATGGATGGAAATACACTAAAAAGAAGACTCTCTCACTGTGGCATGAATTTTAATGTTAATACAAAAACAGGAGCCTGTGATCTCAGCAGGGATCAGGAGGGGGTGTGAGTTGCTTCGAGGTGCAATTTATTCCAACCCCAATGCCTCACCAACTTGAAAGTGGGCTTCAAAAGAACTGAGGATTACCGGTAACAGTTGCAAGAGGGCATATGGCCTGAGCTCTCGCCATCATTTCAAGATCAAAGATTATTGACCATCAACCAGCAAAATATGGACGATTCGCAAAACTCCACTTCTCAGTTGTACTCTGTGAAATCGCAGTTTCAGTTTGAACTTACTTTTGGAATTCACGGCTGACCATTTTATTGTTCTTATCCCCCTGAGTTGCACAGCGGCTCGATTCCGAACACTCCCGTTGGCATTCGCCACTCTGGCGTATGTTGTGGTTTTTAAGTGGTTTTTACTCATCCCAGCGCTGGATGGCAAAGCACAGCACTTCAAGCTGGCGAACGCACCGGCGCCCGTGCCAAGCTCCCCTCTCCGCAGCGCTGCCACGCCGAAAGGAGTCTCAATTGTTTATTTACAATTTGCTGTGGAAATCCCCAGTTCTTCGTTGCGATAAATAATTGAGCTGTTTGATCTGGACACAGTACAAAGGGCTGCTCCTTCTGTCTGGGCCTGAGGCGGAGGAAGACTGAGCAGCTGAGAGGAGGGGGGGGGGGGGGGGGACGCTCCAGCATGGCGGAGATCTCGGAGCTCTCCTCCCTTCCTCTGCAGCTGTCTCTCCCTCTCCGGGCTACGGCTCTTCCTCTCTGTCTGCGCAGTACAACACTCCTGTCACCGCAGTCAGAGAGCGACCTGCCTCTGCCTCCTGGGACACACCACAAATAGCAGGAGTTTAGCCCTCATTGAACTCATGTTCTTGTTCAGGGGATCCTGTCTAGTTATCCTGTCTCTCCAGTTCACCCTCGCTACCTCTTTGTCCAGCCGCAACCTTTACAGCAGATTGCCCGCCAGTGATCAATGGCTTGCGTCTTCATTGTCATACATACAGTCAGCACACACAAGTACAATGGGCGTAAAATGAAAAGAAAGCAAGAAAGTTGAACTTCAAGAGGCACTGTTGAATATTCTGGTATGACATTACCTTGCTGTGGTGGGTTGTGTGTCACTGTTAGCTGTGGTGGGGCCTCTCTGGGATGACTGATGCTGAAGGACATCTCCCACTCGGTACCATATCCCCATACTGTTTACCTCACTGCGTAAAGATAAATGAACTTGTAAAGAGTTTATCATGCTTAGTTTAAAACAGCATAAGTGAGCAATCCTTCTCATCAAATATCATGCAATTTTTTGTGCGTAAAAGCAAGATTGACTGATAAATAAACATTCATTCATGTACTTTACCAGGACCAAACAGCTCACCCCATACAAGTGTAGTTAACCAGATGGTGCTTGGACTTCCCAACGATCTGAATGTCGTATACGGCGGTCTCGGCAGCTGCAAGAGGGCCGAGCTTCACACAGAGCCTCCTCTTCCTCATGGCAGTCTCCTCTGATGAGGCAGGAACACATGAGATGAGGCCGTCAGGCAGGAGCCACAGGCCGGGTGTTTAGCAGCAACTCAGCTCTATCTTCTCTGGGTTTCCAGCTAAAAAAAAAATCTCTGCACTTTTTGATCCTCCAAGAGAAATATGCAATCGGAAATCGCACTCACACTTTGTTCACTCTGGTATTTAGTCATTACCAGTCTCAGGATAAGGGATGAACTAATATCAGTTTCTGGGTGACTTGCTATGCTCAAAGGGAAATGACTGGACAGTGGAAAGCCACAAAATCCACATGTATTATTATCATTTTCATCATTTTAGTAGGTAAAATGACAGAAGCAAGTGAACCCTCCATCAGCTATAGTGCACAACAGGGATTTAAACTGGATATTCTAGATAGAATCTCATACATAATGTCACATGTATACATTAAACATGGATTCACATAAAGTAATAAAACATTAAATTACACCATAGCCAAACAAAACATAATCTCTTTTCTTCATTCTGGCAAAAAAGCATTGCCATGCCTTCCTATATTGCATCTGTGGCTCGCTCATTTATTTCCCCAGCAGCACTAGAAAGTGCAGTGTAAATGCAATGATAATAAAAATAATAAACAAGCTGTCCTCACTCCCCACACCAAAATATTATTACATTTCCAAGGCATGGATAGTGAGGGGGAAATACATAGCACTCAAAAAGCACTAAAGCATTGGGGAATGCATTTCATTAATATTAGATAACCCCCATCCACTCGTCCTCTCCCCAAATAAATACATAAATAAATAAGCCCCTCATAAAGAAAAGCACAGCTCCAGCTGAGATAAACAATGACTCATGATTCTCTTCTCTTGTACCTCCAGGGCAAAATGTTTATTTTATTCCCACAGTCTACCATAAATTAAGCTAACCTGCACCCATAAAACATTCACTATCTCAAGCAAAGCTGCCCCAGAGGACCTCCGCATAAGCTGGTTTGAGAGGGAAAACAAGGAGAGGGGTAGAGAGCTTGTGGTTGGTATTGACTGTTTACTTACTCGTGTCTACTGTTTCTTGTACAGGTGTGAAGCCCTCTGGCAATGTGTCCTTAATGTCAATCAGCCTCATGTCCACAACAACATCGCCTTGCTGGCTCTAACGGGGAACAGGCAGCAAATTTAAAGTCAAGTCCACCGTATGCAAATTCAACTTCAAAAGGACAGAGAGCAAGAAAAAGAAAAGGTTACTCATTTTTTGGAGGGCTCAGGAAAGAAAATGTAGAGATAATGGATTCAATGATTTACTAAAAGCTCGGGAAGTCTCTAAAGAGAAGGGTTGACAAAATAGCGGAAGTAATGACTCCCTAATAGCTTTTTTTTTTTTTTTTTTTTTTTGCATCTGTGAACTTGTAATCATTCTCAACCTTTGGAGAGAAACTGTGGGATGATGTGAGACAGGCCAGGCGGCCTGATCAACAGAATGGGACTGGTTAAAAACAATCAGGGACTGTGTAGTTGACATTTTCAAGCATGACTCTTCCCTGCCTCCCATTACATTTTCATTTTTTGCCATAATAAATTGCAATAATACACAGCGGCAGTAGAGAGTGGGGCGAGCGAGCCGTGACTTGATGCGTCCGAAAGGCTGGATTCCACTGCTACAGTTGCCCGACAGTCATTACCATTAGAGACATTTTTTATTCATAGTTTTTATACTGACTTAAGGAGGAATATGGATGAATGTTATTACTATGCATGGAACCTTTTTTAGTTTTTTTCCCCCTTTTGCTGGAGAGATTTTTCCCATCAGGACCTGACAAAAGGGCTATCTACCTCCAACCTAGAGTATGATAAATCACAAACTATTTACTTCCCCCCACATAATTCAGGGGCTAATTTTACAGAATCTGTTTTTGTCATAGACAATTACAGTGGGAGCTCCATTGACTGGCAGACAAAATAGCCTTTGTTGATGGCTCTGTCATGTTTTATTTGTGTCAAAGTCTTTAAAACAATGTGGACACACATTTTAAGATAATATACAGGAACTAGGAGAAGGCGATTTGTGTGCTATATACTAAACTGAGGACCAGATTGAGCTCAGGCATGAGGCAGCTGGTGCCAAGCTGCCTGGCTTTTAGAGGACATCAAAGAAAGACTTGATTGATATTTAGAAAATGAGTTGATGCAAAATAACGACAAAACTATGAACAATTGAAAATAATGCAAAAACGGAATCTTTTACAATACTGTTTACAGTATCTACCTGCAACTAAGGAGAATAAATGAATAGACTGACACAACTTAGTGAATAGTAGGGCACATGAGCTAAGGTTAGAGAGGCTGATAATGAGTGTACCTGTATATGGCTACAGCTGACAACCATGCAACAACACACCAGCAGTAGCAGCAGAAGCAGCAGTAATAACAGTGTGACATAAAAGCTATGAGTAGATGGACTCTTCTAAAAGGCATTAAAAAGGTAAAATGGAGCAATTACTGTTCAGGGACTATGCAATCCAGAATCACCAACAGCAATGCTATTGGGCAGTGAGAAGCTAAAATGGCCTAGCAGCTATTATACTGCGGGGAACATCCAAAGATCATTCAATTCACAGAGGAGTCTTCACTGCTATTCAAATTATAGAAGCTCTATTTACAACCATATTGAAAGGGCCTTTTGATGTGTCATTTCTTATAAAAAAAAGTATTTTCATATTCAAAATTTCAATATTTTGGATGTGTGCAACAACTTTGAAGAATCACTGGTTGGTATCCAAATTCTCTACAGGGACGGTGTTAATTGAATAAATTGGAATAGTTAAGATACAGCTCATTGTTATTTCATGAATAAACATAAATAATATTCTCTGGAGGACCCACAACATGAAAAATATCTCTCACTGAGGTATTATTCCTCTAGAATATGCATGCAAATACATAATACGTAGAAGTTAAAAATTGCATTGGCAATGCTTGGCCTTTTAAATGGGACTTTCGGTGATCAAAGTGCTGCATAGAAATATTCCAGTGACAGAAAACTAAGGTAACCGCTGGCAAAAAAGGTGTTGCAGATGAGGTGTTACTGGAGAATGCATAGGGAAAGGGAGAAGTTTACATTCGCACGTACATTTTTTCTGGTGAAACAGAGGTAGCGGGTGACCTTGGATTTGAATAAGCCGTCCTTCCACAGGTCGGCGTCGGAGCCATCTGTTGTTTGTGCAACCTACGTGAAAAAAGAGAGGAAAAAAAAAAAACAAGGAGAGAAAAACATGCAGGAGGTGGGATAAAGTTAATGTATGTATGCCATGAGCGTGTTGCTTTTGCCTCTTCCCTTGCATACTAGCCTTAATTAACGCATGCCTGCACTAGCGCTCCATCTCATTAGTGCTCTGTGTGGGTAAAGGAGTCTTAGCCTCCAAAAAGGTGGCTAAAAATATCATCCCTCGGGACCAGGCTGATTAAAGACGCCCTGACAAAGATCTGCTCTAATAAGGAAAACCAAACTTCACTGTGCATCTATGGCAATGCAGGGATTATATTTGGTGTAAATATGGAATATATCTTTTTAAAAACCTACTGTAGTCTCCCTTGAGCATCCACTGACAGATGTCCTCATTTTTGAAGAGGTTTTATTTGTTTCTATGTTGATTTTCAAGACACTAGTAAACTGAGAACATTGTGTACATGCACCTTGAATAGTCACGCTTCACTAACCCCTGTGTGGATTCAATCTATTATTTAATGAGACAATTCTTCTAAGAATAAATTACTGAGGATTAAAACCAATTTCATGTGTGTGCCTAAATAAATCTAAATCCAAAGAATTGAGCCGCTTGTCCTCTTGTAATGGGCTCATTCACAGTTGTAAATGATCAGTGGAGTTGGTAAAAATACAATAGATTGCATCATATTGATAGCTTGTGGCCACCACAAGTCAAGCTCAAGGTCTTCCAGAGCATCGCTATGTAAATGTAAGTATGCGGACAGGAATGATAAAGCAAAACATAACCTGCAGACTGCATCACAGAGACTCTTCCATCGTTCGAGCAAATATGCTTGGCTGAAACGTCATGTTCCATTGGCTATCATGTGAGAATCACCTAAATAACTGCCAGACTTATTTTCTGAAGGGATCCTTTACAAAGAAGAGTCAATCTAATGAGGTTCATTCAAATGAAGAAGTCATAGATCTCTGCACCCACCCACACACATTACCCCCTTGACAATAATGATGAATGACCCTGGTGACTGGGTGGGGGAAACGTGGCATGGAGAGATTCATGCAAAACCACCACTGACTAGATGGGATGAGAGCGCTGACTAGAGAGGGGGAACAGGGATAGATAGCGGGATGAGAGGGAGAAAGAGCAGAAGATGAGCAGAGAGAGAGAGGGATTGCGGGGCGTCTCCAACGGCAGCGCTGTGAAAGGTCCCAGAAGGAGCCTATACATCACCAGCCTCCCTCTTCCTTACAAGACAACCCGTCTTGGCCACTTTTTCCAGGTCAGTAGCCAGCGCATCCTGTCAGCGTAAACAAAGGGCTAGCTTTGTGAAACCCAAAGTCAAGTTGAGGAGTAACGAGGGCACGGTCCTCCTAGGAGGCACCTCAGGCATCATCCTGCCACAGCCCCCGGCAGCAAGGAGGCGACGCAGCCTGAATGTGAAACGCCAACTGCCGAGCCACAGCGGAGAAGGCGTGAGTAAAGTTGCGGTGGCTCTTCTCTAGTATTTTCAAGTCCGCCATTGTCTGGCTCCATCTTCACACAGGACTCAATAAAGAGAAAGCTACATGTCTGACAAAAAAGAGATATCACAGCTCCGAGTTGAAATTGATCTTTGAAATATGATCGTATCATTTGATTTGAAACCCGCTGACAGATTCGACTGCCAATTCCTGAAATATTCCGCTTAGGGTGATCTGAAAGCCTGCTGTGAAGCAAGTCTTTAGGGGGGTGCTGGAAATGTTCCTGTGAAGGATCTCAGGAGACAAACACCACCAGTGAGTTAGTATGAAGCCCTGCGAGGCAGAGATGTAACTAAAAGGATATAAAGGCATACAATCAAGAATCTCTGGGGAGAAAAGATAACAGAGTCACAGGGAAACAAACCAGTCCTTCCAAAGAGGAACAGAAAAATGCTTCTTTGGATCTTATCTTAAAACAGAAAATAGGTAAACTGACTTCTCACTATATTAAGCAACTACAACTGCATTACTTTGAAAAAGTTCTCTGACTTAAGTGCCACCTGCTCCTCATAAAAAAAGAAAAAACATGTTATACACCTATTTCACATCTTGCTACAACATAGGCTACAACTGGTCTCACTTTCCAGCATGCTATCCATCTATTGATGGTGTGAATAAGTTGCTACTGTAAATGACGCTCCCTCCAGTGCCAACAAGGAGCCATCTAAGGTTTGTATACCCATTCACCGGACGTCCCAGCCAATTACACAGGACTCAGATCTCCAGCTGGTACTATGCTTCTTCAAATAAACTTATGCTACAGTAATGAATTCATGAGGGTAGTATGTCAAATGCTCAGGTGAATTTGAATTACACACGTATCCCCTTTGCAACCCCTTGCAGAGCGTGTGTGTGAGTGTGTGTGTGTGTGTGAGTGTGCTCAAGGTGTTTGATGTGGGGTGGCTGCTGGTGCTTCAGCAAAAGCTCCTCATCCCAGTGGAGCGGTGTTTGATCTGGGCCTGTGCTCTCTTGTGTTGGAACAACCTGCTCAAGTTCAGAGATGTGAGCGCACTGTATCAGAGAGCAAAAGAGTTAATCAGCCCCTTGATCTGCTGTGCAAAAAGTACAGAATGGTAAGCAGTCACCATTGAGGATATATTCAAAAAGAAGTCTAGTATGAAAGGGAAAGGAAAAAAATCAATACAGCATAATATCCTGAGAATTCCCCCCTCGGTACTGTATTGGCACGCTGATGCCAAGTGTTGATATTTTTGTTTGTATTTCAAGTGTATAGATGAAAGACCACATAGTGATGTTGAAAAGATGTTCTTGAAGATGGGGGAAATGCACTTTAAATAGTGCTTCAGAGTCTGAAAGGCCTTGAATTTTATCTTGTAGGCTGACTTGTACTTGACTTTTTATTCATGGGCATAATTTTGACATTTTATTACCTTAAGGGATATTGAGCTTTTTTTTTTTTTTTACAAAAGTCAAATAAAACAACGGCAGAATGCAATATGCCACAGTGCTGAAAATCACAAAATATCATACCATCAAAGGTATCACTTAGGCTAAAGACAATAGTGTATTGTAACTCTGTTAAGTTTCAGACAGGCTGTCCCAAACAAGTGTTACTTTAAATGGACAAACAAAACAAAGTAAGCTATACTGCCAACCGACCAGAAAAACGGAGGGTTGGGGGGGACCAACAGGCAGTTACTAAACAACTAAACACAGATTCTTATAGACTACCTAGATCCAAATACATAGGGAGAAATAAAAAAAAAAAAAACAGACTTTGCAGACTTTACATTATGTTCATTGTGATTGATGTGACTGCTTTGTTTGCACTTAACAACTGCTATCTCCTATATAGTCTTCTAATTCATTTTTCATGACTTGCAACCACAAACGAAAATTCCAAAAAGTAGCTTAGTAAACATTAGTTATGGCATGTAATAAATGGCATTTTGAATGTTTATTTTGTTTAAAATAAATGTTTCATTCTTTGCACTTGACCGCAGAAATTGTTTCATGATGTTTATTAATATTTCGGCACTGGTGATGCCAAATTTGATGGTAGAAATCTGGATCCATCAACTAACTCCTGTACTACTTGGCGGTTGACATGAAGAGTATTTAGAAGTTAGCCGACATCCATTACAGAGGAAAACCAAAGCCGATAACAGCCTGTGACTAGGTGTAAGCCCTGCAGAACACGCTCAGTATTTGCACATCAACTGAAATGTATTGCAGCGCTGGAGCAGCGGAGCAGGAAGTCTGATGGGGTTTCTCTCTGTTTGTCACTGCTGTGTAGTGTGTGTGTGCAGTCTCCCTGCCAGTGGCTCCATTTCAATGCCAACCCACCATCATCTGCCAGAGATTACAACAAACAGGGTATGTAGGGTGGAGCAGGAAGAGGAAAAAAATGTGGATGGGAGAGGGAGGGATTGGGGGCGTAGGGTGAACGCAAGAAGAAGAGTGGATAGGGAGGGAGAGAGGAAGAGAGATCTGCCCTTGAGCTTGTTTTGTGCTTTGTTAAACTCACAAACACACTCTCTTCTCTTCCTAACAAGCCAAAAGTTTCCATAAACCAGTAGATGCTCTGTCCTACTTTACTTGCTCACAAAACCAGGATACTGCTGAGGTTGTTGGGGTATCAACCCGTCTTCACGTGAGTATAAAGCAGATATGGGGACAAAGTTACATGACTGCGGTGGGCATCCGCCAAAGATCATTAAACCTTAGCCTCTGGTGTGTCTGGAATACGAGTGGCAACAAATAATAATGTCGGGAAGTGGAATCCCCCTAATCATCAAAGTAAACTCTATGAATAAGTCATCTAACAGCTCTAACAAAAACTCGCTAACACCTTGGAAGGCTGCCAGCTTCATGGTGGTGTGTTGCATTGTACACGTTTCTCATTAAACTACAACATAAAGCAAAGACAAAAACTTGGCAAAAATAAAAGGATTAGACCTAATCAATTCCGTCAATCAGTGATTGGCCATTTGGAGTTTGATTCTGTCATACTGCTGCCAAAAACATTCTTTAGCAGTTTGGTGGGATCGTTTCACAGACATAGATTAACACTAGTCCCAGATATTTCTTAATTCAAGAAAGAAGTTCAAAGAAAATAAACAGCCTTCGAGGCTTAATCCACGTCTATGAAACCAATCCTAAGTGTTTCAACAGTTCGAAACTAATACTCACGACATGGAAGCCATCAGGGGCCTTGTTCTGTGACGCGACCACTCCCACTGCAGTGATGGGCTCTGTGGGCAGCTGCTCCTCCGCTTTACTGTGATCCGACACTTCAGACATATCCAGGCTCTGTAAGCAAAGCATGAGTCCCTCAAAGATAATTTACTGCATTGGTGCACTGTTGCCGAAATACTGGAAGACCTTAGATTTAAGAAAATGATTTGAAGGGGCATTAAGCAATCCATGACCTGCATCAACCTCTATCAGTGACCAGTTTGTGCTATGGGGCAGTAAAAATCATACTTATTGCCTTTAAATTTGTAACATCTTTCATAACGTGAAAACCAAAACGCCAAATGTTATCTCCCTTCCTTTGGTGCCTCGATTCTGCGTTTGAGTGACCTTCTTTTAAAGCAACAGGACAGCTAGACTGGAGGAAACCATATCTTGCATCCTGAAACAGATTACACATATTTGTTCCCCTCTCAAATTCAACTTTAGATACACAGAGAGCCACAGTGTAAAGCTGTAAAAGGTTTGGTTATACGCTACATGCAATCTTTGAAAACAATGACCTGTATTTTGAGTTGTGATGGGTTATAAAAGTTTGAAAGAGGGTTTTACACCTACAAAGTCTTCTAGAGTAGCCTATATGTGAACTCACACCCAAAATGTAGATGGTGAAACAAAATGTGGCTTGCATCTTTAAGGCTCATGCAGGGAGAGTGGAGAAGGTTTGTCTTGGCTAGAATGACTAGAACCCCACAGTATTGACTTCTCCTGGCTTATTAGGATCTAGAAGAAAAAGTGGCCTCCTAATCCAGGATCCAATGACAAGTGAGACCAATGACAAAAAAGCATTCGGAGACCACCCAACGACTTCACCAAATCACAAATTAGGAGGAGCGATCACATATTTTCAAGGAAGTCCCAATCAATTGCTATCTATTCCTGTCTAAGGGAATTTTAGCCTAATGGGTATGCAAGCCTTTTACAGGGTAAGTGGCTTTGTAAAGGTTCCTTTGCAATTTTATTAGATTAGGTTTAAAGCATTCTTGTACTAACTGACAAAGTTGCTGCATTCAATCTTGATGTTTACAGAATCTATTGCAATTAAGTTGATCAAATTAGGGGATTTGCTCCAGAAACAGCTGTCTCTTTAACAAATGTTAGATAGCTGTACTTATTCAAATGAAACAGGATAGCAAATTAGCTAATAGAATGAAGGATCTCTTTCTAACATGAATTTGTTCACCATCAGTTCTGTTCTCTACCACAACATGATGGCTAAGACTCATCCAGTCAGACCAAAGGAAAACCATCTCAACTTGCCTCTATCCCCCAAGGACAAAAAATCACTGTAATATTGCTAGAAAATACACATAGGGACTTGTATAGAGTGTCTGTCATATTCAGTAGTGAGTTTATGGTGACCATAGTGTACTTAATGTATTTTCTACCTCCTATGATATCATAAAGGAATCTTATAGAGATACCATAGGAGATAAAAATATTCCTATAGGGAATTCATATATGGAATGTTATGGTGATATTATAATATTCCTCAAATATTCCTACAGGGTTTTTGCTGTGATATTTGTGTAGTATGACGTGAGTAACTGTAAGCTTTGCATGCTACTTTTTTATGTGATTGGATGTCAATAACTCTCATGCTAGAATCGTGACAAGATAAAACTCAATAATTGCAGCAAATTATACAATAAGTCTTTGGCTTCCTAATGAAAATTACTAGGCCATAATTTATTTTGTCTGTGCTATTTATTAGCGAGTTTATAATGACTTTATCTGTATTTCTATGTCCTATGGTATCCCTGTAGTATTCTTATAGGGACTTCGTGTTTGCTGTTATATTTGCATATAGGCATCTACAAATGCATAGGATTAGGCTACTCTAGCTGATTCTTCGTCAGGAATATCTCACGTGTTTCCAAATTATATGATAGGTAGAGCTACATTACTAACTTGCAGACATAATTACAACTTGATAAATGCAACTTCTTCAACCTCTGACAGTTGGAATGCGAGACAGGAGGAGCCATGAGAATATAAAATTATCTTGTATACCAAGAAGGCTTGCTCATATCTTAATAGCAATTAGGCCCACTGTAAACCATCAGAATCTATATGCACGGACAAAAATCTAGGTAAGAAAGATCATCATAATATTTTCCATTTCTTTTTGTAAATCATGTTTACCTGATTAAAATGTTGTCTCGCTCTTTGGAGCGCAGTCACCTTTTCAACTTCGGACTTAGAGACAGCGAACCTGCAGGAAGTAAATGCTTCCGGGTATTTATTCATTTTGTATCATTATGCATGAGTAATTATTAACCAAAACCAAAGTCTAGGCCTATCTCCGCACGGCAAGTGCAACTTCCCCTGCAGGCACGTCATGTCCTAGTCGAGGGTCCACCTGCACTGAACTGTCATAAACTAGAGGCACCCACCCATAGGTTCTTATCTTCAGCTTGAGGTTCATCACCTTGCTTTCATCGTGAGTTGTTCATGGGAAATCACAGGATGCACTGATGATTGTGTGCAGGATTCTGAGAAAAAAATAAAAAATAAAACAACTATAAGAATTGCTGGATAAAAGGCAAAATCATATGCCAACATTGAATGCACCACAGAAAGCACTGGACTGGAGACATTTCATTCACAGAATAAGAAGCAAGGCTTATGAAAGAACAATCAGAAGGCCTATAATGGTAAACATAAGTTTCAGATTCATTCATTTCCAGAATCTATGCACAGAGAATGGAGGCCGAGTATTCTTGCCACACTGACTATTCGTGGGTGTATTTCTTTGCAATGATTTTTGAGATCCAATTTGGCTATGGTAACTAAATTAAGGTTGTGCCTATACAGTAAATGACTATCATTACGTTTATATATCTACGGGTCACCCCCTTCTGACAGTTGGTTGTCTCTCTAATCATCACATGTGATTAGTATAATCAGATAAAAATAAGATAAGCAGCAATCTATTAGCCTAGCTGTAACATTAGGTTGTACATCTCCCAGAATGCAAAACTAGAGAAAAGCCTCTGAGCTGAGTGTGTACACTGCCCGGGATATCAAGGGGCGACAGATGCTTTCCCTTGCCACGTTTATTATTTCTGCCCTCATCATACCCATCAAATAAATTATTTCATTTTGCAACTATTATCCTAATTTATTCAAATCACAGACTTATAGCTCTGTTTTGTGACAGTGCTCCATATGCCGAGAGGGTGTCTTTATTGGGGCCACACAGTGAAATGCATTTATTGGCTTGCCATGTCTTCACCTGATGTCATCAGTAAAGTCACATGACCAAAAATGTACACCAAGCCCATGTTCCCCTGTGGATGTTAACTCAGGAGGCGAAATCATGCCTACACTTGCAAACTTTTTAGTATTTGAGTTGCCCAGTTAACTGTCAGAGCGTCTGTTATTTAAATTCCTATGCAGTGGAATATTGTGGAGTCCCAGTGCACAAAGTTTCCTTCAATATAGTTTCTAATTCTAATACTGAGTCAACACTCACCCATCAGAGAAGGACCCCCCCACAAGAAAGAAATCTAAACTTGGGGGTCCATTACCACGTTATCGAACAAAACCCACATTTCCGAGAGAGCATACGGTGCAAGTCTGCCAAATTTAGGAGTTTCATGAATGCAGCATATCCCACGTCGGTAACTAAACAAACGCGAATTCATGACGAGTGGAGCTTCCCATTTGGCGTGCGGGAATAAGTTTAACGTTAGTAAGTACTTTTATAATAAAAACGTCCTCTTTGTGCTGGTCTCTTCAAAGATTTACATTTTGTACTTGGAGCACTTCCAACAGTAGTTTGCTAGCTACCTAACCTAACAGCTATACACCAACTGGGGTACACTAACGTTAGCTAACGTTTGCTTGGTCTAGCTAGCTAGCTAACTACCGTAGGCTGAATTTGAATGGCCAAACATAAACTGTGTCTCTGTATAACTTGGAAAACACTATTGGTGATGTAATATTGACCAGAAAAATGAATACCATTATTGTTGCATTTGCAGCCTCGGGTAATTTTCTTCATAAGTCATCAAATTGAGTATTTCATGATAGGCAACCACCACTCCTCCGACCACACCCCTTTTCTGGGTGGGACCGGTGAGACCACCAAGATTTGGGACTATACTGTAAAAATATGGATTTGGGACTCAATCCCATAATTTGCAGTCTATGGACTCAATTTGAACCCTGTGGTTAAGGTTAGGTTAAGATCAAGATCATGGTTAAATAAGAAAAACTTTTACTGGAGACAAAAACTTTTCTCGCAGCAGAAAATGCGTTTACATGAGTTGGAAATTGAACCTGGTTAGTTTGGCAAATGCATCCACCGCCCTGACTTCCACACCTTACTTCAAACTGCTGCTTGTTTTAGTCATGTGAGGCCCACCTCCTGTTTCACTCAGTGTCTAGAATATCATTAGAAATGATGGTGCATTAGGCTAGTTTTCGTAACTGGAACTATGAATTTGACATGAGAACAGGCTGATATGGAAATTGAGTGCTCTAAAAATTGTGGTGTAAGAATGTCATATTCATCCATTTCTCTGATTCTTCTTCTCGTCTGTCTTTTCTAAGAAGAATTGAACAGAGTAATTTACAATATACTCCCATTGTAAACATATATGTTACTGATCAAATATGTGACAGTGTTTGAGTTAATGATGCTAAGTGAGATCAAGCTCATATGAACTAAACAAGGTTTAATAAACATAATCAAATAATGAGACCTCTTATGCTCATCATTATTTGCAACAAACTGGCATTAAATCAATTGCCAGAGCTCATAGGAGCAGAGAGTTACTGTATATAGCCTTTATGTGTGTCAATGAGAGAGTGATGGAGGCAGTCATCGAAACTGAACATTATTGTGTACGGTTGACAGAACACCAACTATAAAGAGCCCAACCTGCTGCCAGACAATGTGCTCTCATATACCATACCAGTACCTTCACTTACGTATCTAGCTTACATCTATATCAGTGGCGTATAATTCTAGCAGAGAAATTTACAAGAGGATTTTTCTACAGATGTGCATCTTTGCAAAAGTCTTGTTCTCTCAGCAGATTTTTCCCCCTCACTTTCACATCAAGGTGTTGACAACCCACTAAAACAGGCATGCTCACTTTATCTGGAATTTGCGGCAATGCTGAAGTTGATAAGATAAAATCTCAGGTGTCAGAGTGAAAAAAAAAAAAAATCACAACACATTCTCCGACTGAGAAGAGGTGCACCTGCTAAAGTAATGGTCTAATTATGGAATAGGTGATGAAACACTCACTGAGAGTCTGGAGATATCAGCAACACATGCTAACTGTGAAAGCCATCAGCTATTACAGTGTTTTAATGCGCGGCACATCACATGCTGAGGATTGTGGGGTAAGATGAATGATGGCCATGGCAGATTTCTGTGGGGGAGCAGCCAATGTAGGATGCATAGCATTACAGCTGGCATTTTGGAAAGGTTCATTAAAACTGGGATTTCTTTGTTCATGCTTTGTTTGATGTATGCTTTATGACATCACTCAGTTAAAGTCAACACAAAGAACATTTGATCACCCTATCGTGTATGAAATATCCTTCACATATTTATTGGTAAATCCTAACAATGTTGTAGTGAGTGGTACTCAGTAGATGACAGAAGAACGCCTGGAACAAAATTATGCCTCAGTGAATCACTTTGCACCCAACTGATAAAAACAGCAAAGGTTTTCTTTTCATGTGTAAAGGTCATTCACTGTGTTTTGTAATTCGCTGACACTAGTCTGGGGACTGAAGATGGAGATTTCTGTGTTGCCACCCCGAGAGTAATAATATCCCTATCTCAACTTGGGAAATCTACTGCGCCCCAATGTCCCCATCACCCGCATGAACCCATTACGGGCTGTGTAGAAATCTGCAGGTCTCATTTCAAATATGACCCCCACCCCCTCCCCTCTTTTTCTGTCTGCACATAAAGAACCCCTGTGTCTCCTGAATAGCTTATAATAACATGCTTTAAGAAGCCTACCCTTAGTGCCCCCATAGGATACAGCCTTGCAAGGCTTTATAATATCCATGCTTTTTTGTAATTAAAGGTCAGTTTGGTAGTCTCATTGTCGCTTTGGCTGAAAAATCTCCTGAAACATGATGGCTTTGCCAAATATGATTTAATCTTTCGTTTATGCCATCTGTTTTCTTGGCTGAGCACTGAAATGCATAAGTTGAAAATGTAGCTCTTTCCCATCAGCTGAACTGTCTCATTCATTTTGTGATTGTACGCATTTGTTGTTACAGCCAAATAAAATCTAGGAAAGGATAGATTTTTAAAATCCCAAAAGATGATAGTGGATTACCTTCCTAGATCAAACAGAAGGGCTTTGTTTGGCCTAGATTGTGCGTTTTCAAGACTATATCCATTTCAATGATGCATCTAGAGACATAATGTTGTCCCCTTCAATTCTCAAGCTCATACAGATACGCCATTGTCGGGCTGAAGTAATTTCTTTGGTAACATTTTATATGCCCTCACTTATGATCTGCTACCACCTTACACTTAATCACCCAACTCAACATCACACACACACCCCCATACACCCACGCACACACTCACACCCACACACACGCACGCGCGGGCACACACACACACACACACAAACACACATATACTTTCCCCCGTCTGGTGGGGAGTCTGGACTGCTCCGACTGACTGCGCCTCACTGCCCTTGTGCAGTGGTGTGCCAGTTGTGCCTTCCCCCATCGCTGTGAATGCCACCATCTGGTGTGCCACGTGGACATCATAATCTCCCCTTAATTACATTAGCAGTGCAATCAGTTACTGCATTACAAGGCCGGGCGAAGAGCTTTTAAATCTTGGAGGAAATCATAAATAATTGCACTAAGTACCCAGCGCCAGATGTGCGTGCCAACTTGGCTGGCATGAGATAAATAGTAACCTCAACAACGGTGTTCAATATCGACTCTGCAAACATTTTTTGGACAGTATCATCCCCTTGTCCTTTGCTCTCGTCCCCGTCCTCGTCCTTTCCCGTTGGATTCTCTTGCTTGTGTGTTAAAGCGCAGGGAGAGGTTGGTGTCTATTGACTGTACAGTAACCTACCTGTTGCTGCAGTATTTCCCCACCGCACTGACTGATGGCATCCAGGAAACAGTCTGTAACAAGGTGTTTTACAGCGTCACCATTCAGTCCATTACTACATCCTTCAATCATTCTTTAGTCAGTCATGTAATTGGCTGTTTCTCAGGCATCTTGCATGGGAAATTGAAATGCTTTATGGATTTTGAATAGTTCGGTTTGATGTGTGTGTGTTTGTGTCTGTGTGTGTGACAAGAAGGCAATGCACATTATGAGGCAACATCATGTCTTTCTCCTTGGAGGGGATGTTGTGTTGTGTTGCATGGCACTTTTCACTCATCTTCCTGTCATGTTCGTGGTCCCCGGGGCTGCTCATACTGACACACATCTCACTTAGTTCATCGCCAGCCCAGGGCATCTCCTTTTACCCGTTGGCTAGACAGTGCCAGTGAAATACAATGCTGTCAGTACACCAACGGTCACCAAAAGTTTTTAATAACAACTTTGCAATGAAACTATGATTGTGAATTGAGGCATTTATGGTAGCTTTCAGTTTTACATACATATTACATATTTTATGTAAAAGGTGGCAAGAGGAGGGGGGGATAAAATATTTTTTTGAAACTCCACGATTTTGTTTTGAAATCAAGGAAAGCAATGTGGAGTTTGGAATATTAATTCAGGATTTACTGTATGGCACACCTAAAATGTATTTTAGAAAACTAAAACAAGGCTTGAAGTCCTTACAAATGAAATGTTTTCTTATTCACTCAATTCAGGTGTATTTTTTTAATTATAATCATTGAACTTAATCTAATGCAACTTAAAGGTAGCATTTTGTGTTTCTAAAAATTAAGACCACATTTCCTACATTCCAGTTGCGTCGCAAAGAGGATGTTGCCACTTGCCCCCCCTCCCCCTCCCTGGCGTTTTGAAAAGCAAGAAGGAGAAGAGCCAATAACAGCCAATATGCATTCTGACAAGGTAAGCTAATGTCAACTATGCAGTTCCAGAACTGGAATAAAGTTGTGTATTACCTGCAATGTAAAAATGGTCCCTGTTTTGTAAGGTAAAGCAATCTCCCTCTGTGCCCATTGATAGTGTAATTTCTTTACAGTGATTATACTAATGTCTCAAAGCCAGATAGCATGTACAGGCAGGGTAATATCACAGAGTTAGTTGCTAACCGATATATAGAGCTTGAAAAAGAACACTTGACATTCTGATGCCCTGGTCCCATAAAAAGTATGTAAATGTGACAATGTAAAAACTACAGAAGTATGCTGGGATTGGTGCTAAGACATGTGCAGCGAATAAACCCAAAATGTATTAATTATACATTTGTTTTTTCTGGCACCAGAAGCAGAGACACGTGCAGTGGGAATATGAGCTCTGATTGGTCGATTGACAGCCAGTCGCGTTGCTGGACAACTTTGCCCCCACAAAAGGACGACCTACACCAAACCCAACAAATAGAAGTGGCATGCTTAACAAGGTAAGAGTAAACATGGCATCCCCTACACTCCCCCTCTGGGCCAATCAGTAGCAACCGTGTTTTGAACCGTAATTGCAGTGTCCCCTTGGGCCAATGAGGGTAATTCTGAAAAGTGGTGACATGCATCATTTCCCCAAGTTTCTTCAAAATCTGATCAGTGGTTTTTGACATATAGGACGAATAAACAAACAAATAGAGACCCATCCATAGCGCCCCCACGATGAAATCAATTATGGAGAGGAAATGCTAACTAGCTTGTAAGTAAATCATGCTATTTCCCCAAAGTCTACACTTAACAAAACTTGTCAACTTTATGCTTAGAATGAAGAATTCACTCAAAAAACGACCAAGACCACAGGGGAGAACTTGCTGTTGTACAGTCCAAAATATGATAGAAGTCCCTGTTGTCGGAAGAAAAGTTTAAAAAAGCTTTTTTTCTGTATATAATGCCAGCTATGAGTAAAGTGCCTTGGATTTGTCATTTTATTTTATCACACTGTATGTGGACACATCTCTATGGCATGCTGAAGACAAGACAGTCTTTCTCTGTGCTAAATCGGTTAATCTATCTATAGTTTTTGTTTAAATTAATTGTATACATTTCTTTCATTCTCAAATTGAGCTCATGACATGGTCAAATACATTCAAAACTGGGCCATTGAAAAACTAGCCCAGTGTTGTAAAATGCCTGATAAAACATTCTTAGTACAGGCTTAGTGTTTTTTGGGGAGAAAAAAAAATAGATTAAAGGAAATGCCTTTGTGGTGTTTCAACATACTTTCTCTTACCGTGTAAATAAGATACAAAATCCACAAAACGGCACTCTACCACAATCTATCTCCTAGATGGAGATATTGATATTAACATGTACAATGCCCATTTCAATTTGATCGCAATCTGGCCTTCAAAGAGCTTTATTTAAATGAACGGGTGTCTCCTCAACCAAACAATGTGAGGATAAAAACAGAGCAGAGTGAAGAAAGAGAATTACAGGTATTGACTAAATACATCTTATCATTTATCATAATTTCTCCATCCACTTTGTCACGGCTTCAGCATTTAAGGAAGATAGATGATTCAAGATGTTGTCCTCTCTTTCATACTTTCCGTGCTCTGGGAAGTGTGTCCAATATGGACTTACTTTACCTCTTTGCTATTCTGTTAGTATGCGTTTGTCACTTCCTAGACATAGCATCTGTTTTATGTATTTATTTATTTATTTTTCTGTACTGTCTTTGTACTGTAGGACATCTGACAATTGGACTTTTTAACCTATATGATATGTATTTCATGGACAGTATTTATATACCAGCTTTGTCTTTGGAGCAGCAAGCTCATTTTATATTCTCCATCTTGCCAATAACAAATAGTTAGAGGGCAGCATGTCAAATTACTACACTGGTGTTTTAGCTGGCTAAGCGGTTGATATATGTTATGCAGGGAGTTTTTTGAAGTACCACAATGTTAGTGTAGTGCCATTAGGAAGCAAGATTTTGAAAGGTGTGGCATTTGCTATGCTGCGTCCCAGTGGGCATTATGCTGAGGTGGTCGGCTCGGCAAGGGCGACCATTAATATCTCAGAGGGAGTATTCCCATGGCGAGGTGACTGGTTGGAGAAGGTCCTGCTCCAACATAGACACCTATGAACATGAAAGTTCAAAAAAATGCTGACTTACTCATAAGCTTGGACAGTACCAACCATCTGCTCCCCCACTAACTAATGCAAAATAACCGCTGCGAACAAATCTGCAGGACGGATATGATCTACCGTCCAATTTTTCTTACAAGGAGCTGCTTCCTGCATCTAAAATTAATCAAATCACACATACAGATAAACAGATACACGTCAAAGAAACAGGGAATACAGAGAGTTATTAGTTTAATAAGATATAACAATAGACTTAAGTTATCACGACGTCAGAGTTCTCAGTCCTGGCATTTTCTTTTTTTTGATACAGTGATCTTCACATCTATTAAACACATAGGACTTTGTCACTCAACTCTCTTATGTATTTGAATGTGTTGTTTGCCCTGGTGTGGTGATTTAGAGGGAACATTTTATCAGAGCTAGCCAAGCAAGCCTGGTCCACCAGGGAGCCAGGCATTTTATAAGGGTATAAATAATCAATGACACTGCATCTGTAATGGCCTGTAATGCAGTTTGTTAACTCCCCCACTCCACCCCACCCCCAACCACAATGGCACGTTTGTTGCTCACACAATAGAAAAGGATTGCCATGGCTAATTGACAGGGCGAGGGGAATCTCCCTTTCTCTGTCTCTTTTTCTTTCTCTCTATCTCTTTCTCTCTTTCTCTCTACCCATACCACCCATGGCTACTCGTATATCATACAACAAGGTACCTGTTTTGGTTATTGTCTCAGTCATCTTTAGCTTTGAACCATGTAGAACATAGTTATTGTGTGCATGCTTAGAAAGTGCCATGGGCTATATCCACGTTTTTCTCATCAGGATACCGTATGTAGAGTGGGAGAATGGGAAAATAAAGGTCATAAAATCCTTATTGATCAATAACTGATGCATGCATCACAAACAGTGAGATTATGTTTCCCACCATGAATCCTATTTATCTTGTGTCATTTGAATTGTCGCTTATTGTGAGCATCAATCTCGGATTAACTTTTATTGACCATTAAAAATCTGAACCCACAAATGGCTTGAAACGTTTGCCAAAAAGTTTAATATTGTGACCTGAAATAGCACAGAAGTAGTACACATGTGAACTTGTTTTTAATGAATGTGGTTAGTGAAATGTTTGATAAGCTAAAAAAAGGAGCGTAGAGAGACTATAAAGTGTGTTAAATGTTTTGCAATGCTGCATATCATGTAAAATGATTTTCAAACACATGTACACAATGCCATTACTGTTGTATTCATGTCTCGTACGGCACATATTTTCAGACAAGAAAAAATACCAAAATACCACATGCATGCACACAAGCACTCCCCACGCCCTCCCCACATGCATACACCCACAGCTGAACATGATACATATTTTGAGTTTCACCCCCTCCCCCCGATCTCACCCATGAGCCTCTGATTTCCATTATTATTAATATCTGCCTGTTTAATTTTCGGCTCTGTCATAATGTGTCGGCCTAAACTACAAGAGACAATCCCTTATTGATTACTTTCCCAGCAGCCCCGGCGCATGCCCCAGCTGATCACGCCTCTCATGCACAGACATCTCATGCATTTCAGATAATAAGCCGCTGCTCTGGAGTTGAAACAAATTGGATGTGCAGTCAGTCACTGTCCAAGTGAATCATGTTGCAGTCTGTCAGTGGACTAGGCTTGGATTATCATCTTACCCAACCGAGGCAAAAAGAGAGAAAAAAATGCCATGAGCACCTGCCATGATGGCAGGGTGGTATGCTATATATGTGAGCATGATTCCCAAATTGTTCCTAGAGTTATATAGTGGGATTATTGATCATCATGTATTCAGTTTATATCCCATATACATTAATATTTGCAAAGTGATGTACATACATGAAGGGAGGATTTGAAATGGATTTTAACACAGGTTGAAACTTGGTATGCTTTTTATGCCCTAAAATGATCTATAACCAAACCTTGATACAAGACCATGGAGTCTGAGTCATATTTGGCAGCTTTACCGTGCAATATCTGTATGGGGGATAAGGATAAAGAAATTGCATTTAATTTGTGTAAGTCTCTTGGTAAATAAAATGTCTTCTTCTCCTTAATCAAATCCGTCCCACTGTAACAGACTGTGTTTAAGAAAAATCAATTTTTGGAGTGATTACACTTATCACCATTAAATTCAAGTGTAATTTTGCCTTCCTTTAATGGACTCTACTTCTTTTAGAGCCATGCAGCTCCAAACAAACATGATTGGTCTCAACGTCCATGGCAGGCATATCATTTGGGGTATTGTAAGGCCAAGTACTGGCTTTCAGCACAATCATTGATGGCATTTAGAAAAGTTCCCATGGGAGGAATTTGACAAAATATGGATGAAACAACTCATTAGTCCCCTGAATCGATGAAGAGTAAAGCCCTTATTAGAACAAAACTTTAGTTTACATGACAATTTAATACAATGCTTAAAAATCCGGACTCAGTCAGAAGAGTCAGCAATGAAATTTCTTGCTGTTAATGCAAATAACATTGGCAACATTATGTCAGTTGGTGGTCCCTGAGTATTCAATATATTTTCTAACCTGCCAACAGCTTTCACTATAGCACAATATAACTTGTGAACTTACAATTGTAGATGCTATAAGCACCTTGCTCCATGCTCATGTTATACTGTACATGGACAAGGCATAGACTGTGCCAAAACCATTTCCAACAGCATACAATGCCGCTATTGTATTTACTTGCTTGGGATTCTGTAACAGGAAAGAAAATAAAGCATCCTGTCACCCTGGACCTGGCTCAGTATCAAATTCAGTGCACTTTCACGTTAAAAATCAAAAAGGGAAGTTTTTTGGAGTTGCACAGGAAGACATGATTAATAATACATCAGGATTATAGAGCACAGGCTGTGCTGCACTGACTTTAATAAGTCCATGGAGGAAAAACAAACCCAGACTAAGAAAACAACCACGCTCACCGCCTGAAAAACATCTGCATTTAAACACCAATAAATCTGCATTTCTTTTATTTTTTTCCTAGGATTAAGTATTAGTTTGTGGTTCACAATTAAAATACACCCAAATGTTTACGATGGCTATCATATTTGGTTACTTATCTCAGATGTTGCTAGCTAGTATATCAATGAAATAAGGGGTTTATTTGGGAAGTACACCTGAGCTACTGTGGTTTGCTGCAAAATCCTGAGAAGTGGAATAATTGGCACCCTAGTGTAAGGCTCCCTCTGTTAGGTGCCAGCTGTTTAAAATATGGATGATATTGTTTTCATTGCTGGGCTTTTATTGAGTTCTACTTGGGCCGTGCAGCATAATCCTCTGACTCTGACCTTTTCTGGCATGTGGAAAAAGTAAATAAACAAGGCACTGATGTATTCCCTCTGTTACCAGAGGAGCTGAGCAGCAGCTTTTGAGTTGATCACATTCAGGTGTCTGGATTCAGAAAGCTGTCTGTGGGTGCCTAAGCAAGAGAGGGAGAGAAGCTTCTCTATGGAACGAGCAGAGAATAATGGATGATGGGGAGGAAGAGAAGAATTTATTGACAACTCTGATCGGTGTATAGTATCTGCTCTCTATCAACATATTCCCCATGCAAGCAAAACTAGAGGACGTTGACCTCGAGCTGTGTTAGTCTGAGCATTCTCTAGAAATGCACAATTCTTCATAAAGGTCACAATATAATACGGAACTACAAAAAAAAGTTGCAAGGCAAGTCACAATATAATAATAAAAATCATTTTTGATACAGTGAAGTCAATATTGTCGGTAAAAAATATGTTTTACACTACCCTTCTTACATTCCATATATGAAAAATCAACAAAACAAGATGAGCACAGTTCTGGCACAAGTTGTCTTTAGCACTAAATTTTCCTCCAGTTTTAGATATGACAGTGGCTATGCACGGATATCCCACTAATCCCAGTCTCATTGCATTATTCCACTCATGGCCATCCATTGTTAACTCTTGCATAAATACATAGATAAGAAAATGATTAAATTTAAGTCAAGTCCTTCCCGTTACACACTGTCGCCTTAAATCATGCATAAATGTGATAATTACCCACACTAGGCCAAAAGGGCCCATCACTGCCACTTTAAATCCAATAAACGCCACGACCTGATCACTATAATTGACCATCTATCAGGGTCATTGAGGAGTCCAATGTTGTTAACCACTGCTTATAATTCCTCTTGATCATTGCTAATTACAGATAGTGGGAGAAACCAATATTCCAGATACCCTACAGTGATGGCAGAGAGCAGCTGCCAACCAATTCAGAAAGGGAGGACAGGATGCTTGGATATCAGTTAATTTGAAAAGTGACATGCATTATAATTTACACTACATAAAATTGCAACTTTAAAGATTATTGTATTGTTGGAGCACACTTGTGCTACTGTGTCAGAACCACTCTCCTTGAACAAGGCTGTTTGATTTAATTTGCTTTAGTTGTATAGTTTAGTTTTCTGTGGTAAAAGTAAATGAGAACATGTAAGCAACAAAT
The DNA here is from genome assembly GCF_048128805.1 of Centroberyx gerrardi. Classification (NCBI taxonomy): domain Eukaryota; kingdom Metazoa; phylum Chordata; class Actinopteri; order Beryciformes; family Berycidae; genus Centroberyx; species Centroberyx gerrardi. The sequence goes on from NC_136004.1 coordinate 10,628,789, forward strand.
CTACTTAACATTGTAACATAGTTAACTTGGTGTTTTACTTAAAGGCTGCCTTAATAACAACGGCCTTTGTAACACCCAAGGGACAAAGGCTGGCTGGTCGTGAATTTCATACAGTATTGTAACATTCTATTAATATCAGGTGCACTTAGCAGTCATTGTTAAACAAATGTCATATGCAGATGACCTCTAATGACTTTTTTTTTTTCATGATGAACCCAAATACACAAATACTCTGCAAGCATATTGCTACCTTTTTAACTGTTCACATTTCAAAATTACAGTGCCTTTGCCAGCATTTGCACCCCATTTCTTCCAATCTGCTATTCTTACTGTACTTGCTGGGGCAACAAGTCATTGAGAAAATGCACAATTTATTGAAATTTTATGGGAGGACCCTTACCCCCTTTCACCACCACACAATTACGTAAAAGCCATCTAGCCCTTGAGTAACCCTTTTTATAGTAATTCATTTATGACTCTGGTCACAGAGGGGATGCCTCTCCTGCCACAAACACCCTAAACCATGTGTGGATGGCATGAGGATGAAATCCACACCGCACTGAAGGGCACAACTTTCATCAAGCCTTTCTTTTTTTCTTCATAAGCACATCATAAAATATTTCATTCCAGGCTTACAATCGACTTGTTTCATTACAAAGTTGTACATTTTATTTCCATGAATAGGTATGACATAACCAAGATTAATTTTGGTATTTCAAAATATTTCCTTGATAGAAAACATGCTGTCCAAGTGGCTTGTCTTATTGAAGGTGGAGGAAGGGAAGATGGACAAAACACAAACTAAAAGAAGCAAGAAAAAGATGCTACAGACAGAGAAATAAAAGGAAAATGAGACAAAGAGATTGAGTGAGCGGTCGAGAGACCACTATAGTCTCTCCTGAGATGAGTATGATGATTGCACCCACATTCCACTGCAGAGCTAAAACCCTTGGAGGCTTTTGGAATGTGAAAACCTACTTCTTCTCTCTTTATAGTACAACACTTAGGCAGCGTACCACTCTTTTTTTTCCACCCTGAACATTGCTCACATCGCTGTTCCCTGAAGCTTGAAAGCACAACATTTCTCAGCCAGCAACTCCCACTGGGACCAAAGCCCAGAGATGGAAATGCAAAGGATATGTTTTATTGGACAGTTGCAGACAAATAAATCTAAATATGTATTTTGGTCATGTTTGTGTGCAGACTGCATCCTGAGGGAGTTGAAATGATTATATGACATAAATAACAGCACTGTAGCATGATATTAGGTCACATGTTTACATACATGGACCTAAGGTCAACAAAAAAATATTCAAACACTATTTCTCTTCCTTTGAAGTGAACATTGTTTGGGTAGCTAACATGGCGCTAGAAGCCATACTTTCCAGTGTGTTGGCTTTCCACGTAGAGACTATTAATGAGAGATAAAACCAGACAGGTAAAATATACATACTGAAGTGGATAAAAGTCATAGCTGTATTGAAGCCTGCCAGCCAGGCACAAATCAACCTGTCCGTTGTGGGGGGACTACATGGGTCACCCTGAATGAAATGGTTTAGGCTCACTGATCTGCGTGAAGGAAAGTCAATGGGAGGTGTCAATGAGAGGGCAGGCGGGGACTCCTGCAATCACATGTCCTGTGATTGACATGCCCTAACCTGGGGGGCTGTGTGAGATGTCAACATAGTGCAGCCCCCTAATATGGCCTCAGCTGATGTAGCCTCATAGGACCACAGTGAGTTATGGGCAAAGGCTGTTCACCAACTTGGCACTGTATGTTAGGTGAACCACCATATCCCTCTTTGCCTATGTAGTACAGTAGAATAATCTAGGATTTCATATAAAAGGTGTGCTGTGTGTTTTTATACTCTTTCATGTGAAATGCGAATAATATACAAGGTATGGTAAAAAATAAAGGGAACACACGTGTTAAGAGTTGCCTCAGTGTTATACACTTTGCTATGGTGGAGGGTGCTTTTTTCTGGCATGATTTTAGACCACTAATTTCTCAGCAGGCGACATCAATACTTATTACTATTGACATATCCATTCTGATTGATTATCTGTTCCCTCCCACTTTCTGGTGAAGTTGATGGAAGATGTCATCTCAAATGCCATTCCAGAGCATCTCATAAATTCTCAGCTGGAATCTTGTCCTGCTATGGAGAAGACATTGTCATATGGTTAACATCATTATTATGCTGTTCAAACATGCTATACCTGTATGGTGGAGGGAACTATTTTGATGTTTTTTATTTTTTTAAAAACCTTAGAAAAATATTATGTGCATACAGTATGTGTACATGCAACACAAGGAGGTGATGTATTAAGCTATTAGATGAGTCATCTTCTCAACATTTTAAATTATTTCTCCCAGTGTTTAAATTAACTTAAATTTTTCATTTAATTGATTTTGAAATGAAATAACTAGATCTGTAAAATCTTTCCCTTTTGCTACATCCCAAGATTCCACTACAATAACAATGAAGGAAAACTGTGTGCTCCAACTTTCCAATCCAGTGTTGCTGCTTTGAAGGTAGAGCAAACTTGGGAAATAAAAGCGGCGGCCTATGGCAAACTGCACTTCAGAGAATTCAGCCCCTTTTTCATTCTGCCACTTGTGACAAGTGAGCCATGCGGCTGTACAGAATTATATATCTGTGTGTCTAATTATTTCTTTTCAACTCCGTACAATAAAAGACTGCATGCTTTCCTCTTGCCAGGGCTAGGACAGCAGGAGGAGTGCCCTCCAAAATATTCCCTCTCATGCTTCTGACATGCACATCTGTCTGCACGTCAGCATAGCAACTTTCTAGACATCTCTGGTTTTAATGAAAGAGATCTGGATTCTACAAATGCAGTAGGCGCTGTGATGACATATTTCAATTGCATTGTGCAAATAGAATCTCTTTCTCAGTCTTTCTTTTCATCTTTAATATTCTCTGCTTCATAGTTCAAACTACAGTGAAGATTTCAGACAATTGCCCTTCAAAACAAAGCATACCACATAGGCTACAGCTTTAATGTAGTAAAAATGTGTTGCATAGAAATAGTTTTTGCAGAATATTAGGCATCATTATAACAGTAACAATGTTGAAATTGTTTACATTAGATCCATTAGTCCGTTTTAATATTTCATACAGGCTTTAAAGGACACACTTAACACTCATTGCATACAAAAATAAAAACAAATTGTCATAGATTGTCTGTATGTTACTGAAATTAACTATTTCCCCAGTATTTATTGTAGTAAAAGACGGCTGTTGGAATAGGAAATGCTTCTGCTGCAGTGCGGTCACAAGGGGGTAGCATTGACACAGTTGTTCAAGCCCTTTAGCAGGCAGCCCAGCAGCAGGACAAACTGCCTTTGATGTAATTGAGGTCTTAGACCTCTTAGAAAAGCATATATTGGTTTGTATGGGGAAATGTTCAAGGAACAATGGATTTCCATAAGTGGATGTAAAATTGTATTTGGAGCATCCCCGGCATGCTAACCACTTTCTAAACAATAAGAAAAAGGACTCCTTCAGGATGGGACGGGTAATTCCAAGGCACTTACAGGCTGGAAATGTAATGGAATGTAGCATTAGGATTAAATGTGTGACTAAAAGATACAGACTTGACTAGTTCTGGGCCCTTTCCTAGGTGATTCATTCAAATAAATTTGTAGATATTCTCAGCTTTGTACAGCGGTACAGTACATCCTAATACAAGCCAGGAAGCAGCATAAAAATACATCTTTTTCTCTCTTTCAGTGGAATGATTGAGTGTGGATTTTTGCCATTGTTTAGAATTACAAATATGATAATTTATTTTCAGCCATGAAGAAAAAGATTTTGTCAGACAAAAAGTATGGGACAGAGAATTATGACCTGCAACCTATATAGATTAGGCTGTTAATTATCAATCATTCCATGGCCACACAGATATTCCCCTAACAAACATTTTTGTCTATCCATCTTATCATCCAAAGTAATACTTAAGAGTATGAGTCTGGCAGGGACTCATAAATAAAGGTTACCTATTTACATATTCAGTTTATCATGAATATTGCATACTCTGTACATAAAAATTCAAATGCAGTGTTTATGAAATATGATCATGCAGCAAACGTGAAAAGACACACAGCACAGTCCATTCATACAGAGAGGGGATTTAGATGGTCCCTCTGTGATTAATAATGAACAAAATAGACATTTGACCTACAGTAATTAACTCTTTTTTCAAAGACTTTCTTTTTCTTATATTAACTAACTATTTCGGAAATGGAAATCCAGTGTAAGCTTCCTTTTTTTATGTATTTTAAAAGCCCAGACCAAATTCGGGCTCTGACGGACAGGACACTGAGGAATTATAGATGGGTTAATGTCCCATTAAGTCAGTGACATATTCAAACCCTTACCTATATGTAACTCACCCAACCAATGATTCAGTAGAAAATAATGATAGCCATAAAACAACTATGGTTTACTGACTTGTCCCTCAGTGGTCAACTCTACTGTGTGTGATTTAACATGGACAGAACTACCAAGTTAAACAGACAACAAATCATGCATATCTCCAATGTCCATCTGTTTGAATACCTGGGATAATGTTTTAGTTTGTCTGTGTTAAAAGAAAGACTGAAACACATTCACAGCAATTCTGCATTATGATCTTCTTTTCCATTTGGAAAGGCTCAGAGAAGTTACTGCATGCTTTGTATGCACCGCCGCACCCAAGTATAAAATGCATGCACGAAAATGCAAAGACAATGATAAAATTCTCACACTTTGAACCTCCGATACAACACATACATGCATGCATGCACTCTCTGTCTCTCACACACCACATACAGCAGTGCAAATACATCAAAGAAAAGGTGTTTGACTGTGATATAGTTAAAAGGACTTTACGGTGTAATGGCATAAAGGAGCAAACACTGTGCAGCAAGTGTCTCGTCTCCTTTCATGAACTAGTTAACCTGAAAGAATACGATCTACAAATGTGTTTCAGCAAAAGCAAATTACCTGGGTTTTGTGGAGGGGAACTAATCTCTCCAAGCATGACACTGGACAGGAAAGGCCTCTTACTGTTATTATGATGTGTCGGCTTGTGTTAGATGGAGGGCCTTGATGGCCGCATCAGGAAGGAGCATCGAAGCCCCTCTACCATGACAGCGCTCTGATGGATGCACGGGTGGTGGAGGGGCAGAGAAGATGGAGGTTAGAAGACTGGAGATGAGGAAAGGAAGGAGGCTGTTATGAGGTGCAGTGGGGGTTATACAATAGTAAATACCTACACCACATTAGCAGTAGATGCAGTAACCAAGCTAACATTAACATGCGTGATAAAGGTTTCTATTGGACAGACGGTCTTTGAAACAAAATAAAGATCCTCTGTGTTGAATTTTCAAAGCCCAGTTTTGTGTAACCTGTGATATGATTTGTTCTATATTAAACAGACTAACGATAACAGCCCATTTGAAAATAACATCTCAGAAAATCAAAATATCAGTGCGCCAAACTTCAACACGTCATGGAATACCCTGCATGTATTGGCTCTTGACATTTGTGGGCAAAAAAGAATGATGTCCATAACACACTGACCAAGAGCTGAGATGATTTTAGGAGAGAAGTGGGTTGGTTCTTGAGTCAGTTTTTCTTACCATCAGTGCAACTGAATTGCAAGCTGCCAAACAAATTTTCCCAGCTACCGTGCGGTTCATCACCCACAGTTAGGAAACTAAATACTTTGTGATATTTCATATACAATATAACAATCATGTCTTTTAATCCCACGGCAACTTCACTAGATGTAACCTGGCTGCTGTTGAAATACTAGTGTATTGCCCCAAGTATGGATCATTAGTCTGGTTGTTTTTTTTTGCTGCCGCAGAGTAGCTTTGTTAGATTATGCCAGCATGGTAGCAGTCCTGTAGACAGGCACTTGTTGGTGTATCACAATGTTTGTTGTTGTTTTTTTTTTGGCTCAGAATGCTCAGAGCTCTTGTGCGGGGGTGTAGGAATCTTACACACACCAGCAGTATCCATACTAAAATATTAATGGCCAGTTTTCCCCACGTCAGCAGGCTGTAATTTGATTTCTGGTTAAGAAATGCAGTTTTGGGCGGCGGATCTCCCAGTGAACACCGGTCCCTGGGTTCCTCCTCGTCTTGCTCCTTTGGGTCCCAGGAGAGTATGGGTGGGGGAAAGTGTTATGGAGAGAGATGGTGCTCCTCCTTGGCCTGGTAAAGATTGGGGGTGCCGACGCACAGCGGGACAGGTGTTCTGAGCTGCACACAGGGGAGTCTCACCAGGCTGCAGTGCCTGGCCTACATCCATCTCTGTACCTGGGGAGATAAATGGAAAAATGTGACCCAAACAGTCTAACATCACAGCCATGGCAGGATCGTGTTCTAACAATGGGGAGTGGGGAGGGTTCCCCATATCATTACTAAAAATGAGGCACTCTCTGCAATTAATTCCACCCAAAAATGAATGTCCATAGCTCGCAGCATACCTCTCTGTGGCATAGATGAGAAATAGATTAATAGTGCAGAATAGAGAAAATAATCTCATTCGGTACCATGCCGCACTGATAGAAAATGGGCTTCAATACTTGGCTCATTTCTTGATCAACATTTTTTGTCATCTTGCAAACCCTACTTTTCAGCCTTTATTGTATAAAATGGTGTGATCTTTCGACTGCCCTTTGTCTTGGAAGAAAAATTAATTCTCATTTGCATTACCACGTCTAAATGTCAGCCACCGATATTTTGTTAGACATTAGTAAAGCTGGCAGCGAGAGGCGCTGGATAATTGCACTCAGCCTAGCAGAGGGATTTACATAATTTCAGATAGCAATTAAAGAATCCTTGGGAATTTTCTTCCTGGCCTCCCTCTCTCTAGCCCACTCCTACAGCCGTACAAAAGAAGCATTCGTTTACATTAAGCTCCATGCTCCTTGCTGTTCATTTGCATGAAATTAAAGGTTTTCATGATCTCGAACAGCAGGGTAACATTTAAAATGCTGTTTTAAAGCCCTCACCTTGGAATAATGAAACGCTTCTACTTTTTTTTCGAAGGCAGTGGGAGTTCATTGACTGCCTGTCCACAGCAAACTTTCTCATTTTCCATTCACTTATACAATATAGTGCTTTAATGCTTTCAATTAATAAAAAATGATTGACCTTTTTTCTCTTTCCAAGGTCCCTTGTCCCTTTGATCTGACCATACCTAACATCACCCCACCCCCGCACCGCTCACCAAGCCCTTTAAATATTATAGGCATCCTTTGGAGGCTGAAAGAAGAATCACTAAAGAGAAATTCAAATGTATCGGTTGGAATTTGCTCCTGTACATGAAATAACAACTATTTTTGAGCATAGGCCCACAGTGAAATTCACTTCCTGTCTCTTTGCCAGGACAAAGCCATGTGGGGACATTTGCTAGTGCTGTGAAGATAAACCTCTCATGTACAGTATCTTTAATTAGGTCCCTGTGGGTCCCAGTGTTATCTGCCATGCTGATTAGGATGAACATTAACTTGCCTTAGCCCTGAGTCTGATAATAAGCATTGGTCTATGGTGAGAGGAGTGCAAAATCCAATTGGACATCTTTTGCGGACAGCATAGTCCACTGTTTTCGGAGAATATTGTATTTCTGAGGCTTCTTTGAGCTTATAGAAATATTACTTTCATGCTATCAGAAGGCAAAGCCATCTTGCTTAAAATCCTGCATGCCTGTTGTTGGTGTGGTGTGGATGACACATTTGATATGGGTATGTATCATCAGGATTAGTTAAACCAAATTCCTCCTCTAGGAAGCTGTGTGGCTCAGCAGGACAATGTGCATAATATTATGTACTATATTTGCAACATTGTGAGTTCAAGTCTGGCTCTCTCATATCATACAAGCTCTCATTTTTGTGTCCAATCAGTCTTTACTGTGTACTGTCCAATAAGGCAGAAATGGCATCACAATAATCTAAAAAAAAAAGAAGAAAAAAAATCCTGATGAATAATAAGGCTTTGTTAAGACAATAAACCTTTGTCAGAAAGCTTCTTCAGAGATAAATACAAAGCTTCATCAGAACAATACCCTTCACACTTCTTCCTTGATTCCCTTTCCGTCCTTAAAGGCATCAGAGAACATTTTCACACTAGTCGTCCCACCGCTGTGAAATAAATTGTGACAGTAACTCAATATGAAGTGAAATAGCTGAGAAAGCCTTGAGTTCACTTGCGCTGACAGTGCTGTTTAATTCCATCTTGTGCCAGCCTGACATTTCTGCTGCCACTAAATATTAAACATGTGTACCCGTTTCATTTGCATCTGGTAATGAGGTGGGAGACAGCGCCCAACTGGTCAAGCCACTCTCATGGTAGTGTGTCTGTGCTACCTCCAACACAGTCACATGGACACGGATAAACCAACAGAAATATTTAGAGAGGAAGGGGAAAGAGACAGAATGGAATATAGAAAAAGGGGGAGGGGGAAAGTGAAGGATAGAGCACCCTTGCGTGTGCTCCCCAGAATTCAGAAACCAGTCTGAAATGACCCCAGCTCTCAAGCATTGTCTGCTTTGGCTGACATTTTTCCCTGAATCTTTTAAGATGCATCCCTTGCTGCAAAATGCATTAGTGGAGAGAGGAGAAACAGAGGCACAAGAGGAGAGGGTTAAATGTGATTGCTCTAAATGTCATCACATCTTCATAATGCAATATATATTCATGATCTGGCGGTCCAGGAGGGCAGACATCACAGTTGTGTTCTGTAATTCAAATGTTTTATCCCAATTTTGATCCACTATACAATCCTGTGCAGACATTTCAAACCATGATATGCATCAGTTTTATAGGCATTATAGATTTAGATGGACTGATGGTATCTGAGCTGTAGGCTATGTGATATGGGTGTTATTCAAAACGCATTGGGAAGTCTACAGATTAGGCAAGCTACAGTCTACCATTAGCCATACAGTATCTGCTTTACATCAGAACCAACCCAAAACTAGGCATATAAAAGACAGCGTTGCTTATTTCCTTGTATGTTGATGACTGTACACATTTTACCTCCTCTTTATTACATTCATATTAAATGAATATACTATTTAAAATACTAAATATAATGAGTTCATTCTTCTGGCCTGTACATTTCCAGTGGTACTGAAGCTACGTCAGTGTTTAGAATACAAAGCCAGGGCTTCTGATGCGCTGCGTGAATAAAAGGAAAGAAAGCACAGTATTCCCTTTCCTCTGTCAAATTCTCATGACAGTGTACAGCTATAATCACTTTGAAAAGAAATCACCTGTCAAGGACCAGTGTGAGGAAACTTTACACGTTAATTTTACTTGTATGACTTCTTAGGCACGGCTTTACCTTTTTCCAGCCAGTGTGGAAAGGGAATGTAGTGCTGTCATTGTTCTGTTCAGTACATCCCTCTGCAACAGTTAAAGTTTTGGAGACACCTTCCCTCTCTGTGAGGGCTTGTATTGCTTTCATAATATGTATCAGATATGTCACAGGAAATCAAACCTTGATCAAAATCAAAGCTGACTGTCTAGGAGAAACAGGGAAACATCAAAGGGCATACAGTAGAAAGGCAGAGGAGGAGGAGGGGGGGTTGGGGAGGGGGGGGGGGGGGTCCTCTTATTGTTAATTCTCTTCATAAGAGCTGTTAAGCACATTCAGCAGTCATTGAGAATTGTGTCCACTCCCGGGCCTCCGGTGGGACTGCGTGTCCTGAGGTTTACTGTTGCTAGCTTGTCATGTCCACGTCAACAGCACTTATCGCCTTCTGTCTGAGCGCTGAGACATTTCCCAGGCATTTAGCTGCCTGTTTGTCTTCTCTTGATTTCCCCTCCAAATCTGTCACATATAGTCTTCACCTGACACCTCACAGAGTGTTCCTCTCTCAAACACTGTCAAAACAGGAAGATCCAACAGGAAGAGATAGCAGCAGGGAACCACAGATTGCCAAATGTTATACACTGATCAGGCACTGCAAATAATGACCTGTGTATGAAAAGCGGTCTGGGGTCTTTTACTTCATCAACCGACTGACTGTTATCCAAATAAGAAAAAAAAAAAAAATAGTTTGTGTGTTTGTTCAGAGTTCTTGTTTTGCAGTTCATTTGTGCTCACAATTATCAGGTGCTGCTTTATGTTGCTCACACATTATGCTGAACGTCAATAACAGAGTCCAGAGTTTTCACATCACTAAGACTTTCTCTGTCCTTTTTTTCGTAGAGTGAAAGCACTGGCAAGAAAACAATGCACTTCATAGTGAAGGCCTGGCATAGAATCAAAGACTTCTCTTTGGTGCATTTTTCTTTCCTTGCCTTTCTTCCCCGGCAAAACCCTTCTATTATTTCAATAAGCACTTGGTTTTAATACATTATTGATCTTAAGGTTGAACTAAGGGCCATTGCATTAGGACCAGGATTCTAAAGCCCATCATGGCATGACACTCATGTACTTGTGAAAAATTATACCAATTATGAAATCAACCAACAACTACCTCAAAAAGCAATCAATTGTCACATTGGAAAGCATTTTGTCCCACAATGCTATTGGCTTTGTGGTTACACAGAAGGAGTGGGCGTTGGATGTTTAATGACTTCCAAATACCGATTTCTCTTTTCTTTTTTTTAACACTTATTACTATTCACCGTGGACTTGAGACGGTTTTACTCTGCACTAAAGCAAGCCTTCGATTATGTTTGATGCTGTATGTTGAGCTACTGTGTGCCAATAAGACAATAGCATTTTCCATTGATTAGTCTTTATGAGCACCAAAGCCTCAACACCACCATGTGCACTTAAAAGCCTGCATTAAGGCTATGAATTATGATTAGTATACCACATATCAGTGCATTAGGCAGGGATATATTCATTTTAATTCTGCAAATGCCACAAAACCAGCTGAGAAGAGAAAGCCATTTCTAGACCCCTGTAAAGGGGGAGGGCGCCAGGGGCTGAGTGCTTGCGGGGTCAAGTGCAAGCCATGTCTTTGACAATGGCTGCCTGGCTGTGTTTCCATATCACAACGTTCAATCATGCAGTGCCCTCATGCAGAAACCTTTAACTCAATGCTCATAAATGCAGGGGAGCAAAGCTTACTGTCTGTTCCAGCACCAGCAACCTCTGGTAGTATTTGTTGTGGTCAATGGGCATTTTCCATTCTGTTGTTTGTACACTATATCCAAAATGTGAAAGGTATTTGAAGAAATTTTTATGTGGCAATAAAGGGCACTAGTACTATCAAAATCAAACAACCAACGCTATCTATAGAGATCTAGACGTGGCATGAAAAACTAGAATTAAGGTCACCTTTATTGTTTCCTATCTAAGTAATCTTTGTGACGTCTAAATGACATTTTAATGAAAAATCCAGACAGCTTATTTTGAATAGTTTCCTAAAAGATGCAAAAGGGGTGAGCAATGGTGAATTGCGAGTGTCTTTGGGGGGACGGGAGGCTTGACGGGCATACGAAATCTGAGCCAAATAAATGAAGTGGAGATAGTAATACAGTGTGTTATAGCGGAGAGTGACAAGCCTGTTCCTCCCATGAAGCAGCTGAGCTGGCATTAAACAGACAAGACATCCCGTTCAGTCAGTTATCAGCCCAGGAATAATGAAGGAACAGGCCGGCAGACCAGGACGAGTCACCCTAGTCAGCCAAGTGGAGAATTTAATTTCGTGCAGGTTTCTCTGCAGCCAAGCATTTCCCCATCGGAGGTCCACTGGTGCTTGGGTGAGCATGGACAACTCAGTGCACCCGACTCCGAGTCTCTCTGGCACTGACAGAGATGTGTGGTGATGGATTTTAGAGTGGCTGAGGAGAGGGCGGACTTTAGTTTGGGTATGGCCGTTAAAGAGGAGAGAGAGCGATGACAAGCTAAGTTCAGAGAAAAGTAAGAAAGCGATCATTCGTGTTACTCATTTTCCAGAGTATGGATGTATTATTAAATAAAAGACAGTGAAATGAGAAATGGGTCCTGTCTGCCCCAAAGATCTGTTGGAAGGAAATAATATTGTCTGTGTTAATGTTACCCCCACCCCACCTACCACCATCTTGGCCACTACCTTTCCATGATAGATTTCTCATTGTTGTACGAAAACATTGTACTTTAAAATCTAAATACTGGACCTGAGTCCAGGCATTTATCTACCGACCTTATACTAGTAGCATTGCTTAATTTTTAATATTTAATTTGTTTGTTTTGTTTTAATTTTTTATACGGTCGACTTTCTCCAGTGCCCCAACAATTAAACATAGGTGAAACCCTTGCATGCTGTATGGAAATGCTGGTGTTCTCTCGTTTTACCCTCACTGAACATCATCATTCCCGCAAGGTCTCAATCATATATGGCTTTTCTGGTCACATGATCTTTTGTAGTTTCCAAAGGATATCTCTGAATGTTCAAAAAATTGACAACCAGTGCCCCCGGCCTCTGCCCAACACCTTCAGATTTCGATGCCCTGCAGCCATAGCACTGCGTGTCCCGCCCATGTGCACTCTTGCAGATGTATAAGGTCTACGCAGCACACTGGCCTTGCAGGCATTCTGAATACACTGGCGATCTCCCAACACACATGGCAGTTTTCCATTGCTGTACCATGCCTTACTGTGAAAATCATAATTTCTGATTCTTTTCTATTAATAGCACCCTAACCCCACCTGGTTCCAAGACCAAACCATTGCAGATTTAGATCTCATTTGGTATGTGGTCAGGGCTATGGAGCTTCATAGCACGGAGTTTCATATTTATTAATAAAGTAATTTGAACTCATGTAATAATTAAATTAATTAAAAGTTACTGGTGAGAGAGTAATGTATTCAGTTTGAAACTAACTTTGTTATCAACAAAGGTGAAGATACCTAGACTAAACAATGCAAAGGTGAAGATATCTAATCACATGCTTGCATTATGGGCATGATTGCTTTTACATTCATGTTATCTGAGTAGCAATGAGTCTGTTCACTTGGCGAACCATGATCACAGAATTGAAGTGTTGATTGTGCATATGGAAAGAGATTAGTGCCAGCAGAGGTTGTATACATTTGAATTTGTCTTGCTCATATTGAATCGCTGAATTCAGAAGCTGAATTTGTTGAATAAATGAATTTGAAATTGAATGCAGCGACTTGAAATTGAATGTGTTATTATTGAATTTAACTTTTAACTAGCCTATAATTTCATATTTAGTTTTTTCAATTCAAGCCCTTGCATTCAACTTCAAATTGTGCCTCACCAATTACATTTTTGAATTAATATATATTAATTTATTTATATTCAGTTCCGTATGAGTATGAGTATTAGTATGACTAATTCAAATGTGTGTAAATACAATCTCTGTTGTTGCTAATCTTTATATGTCTTCATTCACACTCCTATTATAGGTAAGAAAACCCTAGCATTGAAGCTTCCTTTAGTGATTCAGAGCCACAACAGTAAGCCTCTCTTTCTGGTGTGGGTCTGGTTCACTCATCACCTACAGGGCAAGGTCAGTGCTTACCACAACTGCCATATTGATTATGTTTGATCATGTGGCCTTTCCATCTTTCTGATGTCAGGGGAAAACACATCTCAGACGCCATTCCACAATCTCCCATAAATGATCCCATAATCTAGGATCATGTTTGGTTTTAGAAAAGACTATAGGCATATGGCTTACATTATCACCTCTTTGATACGTTCAATATCTCCTCATGATAGGGGAACTGTCCTTCTGGCAAATACTGCTGCCATCCAGGAAAAAAAATATGTCACGGGATTAAGGAAGATTTGTTATGTTAGCAGTTATTAGACTATTCCTATTCTTATACAAGGATAATACAGCAATAATACTCAAAAGGACATTCTTTACTGTGATTATGTGCTTTAAATCTTAAAATTATTATATAAAGAAATGCATGTTTGCATATTAGGTTGGCCTTACTGTATGTTTCTATTTGTGCAGGTGAAGGGCAGACTTCACACCAACAGTAACCACTCATTTGGAAGCTAACCAAATGCCTGTGGCTGTAAAGACCTGCCCAGGGTTCAGGTTCTTAAAGCGGAAATAATTGCAGAGGTGCACGCTCCATTAAAAGCAACTATTTAATACAATAATCATTCAATTAAAAATCCCTTGTAGCAGCTGCCATACTCGATTTGGATCAACAGAACATTTTATTTGTGGTATGAGGCAAACTGTTTGACCAAGGGCCACCATCCAGATCTTTCTGGAGTGTCATATGTATACAATTCTATGTGTCTATTGCATAATTTTATTTCATCTGATGTCTTTCCAGAATAATCCTTTGCTTAATTTCTTACCAGAAAATTACAATACTTTTTTCTACCTGAAATACACTAATCCTCCCATAACTGCTGATTTTTCTCATCACTTTGCAGTGAACTATTACTGCACTGCTAGGCTTATGCTATTATCTGCATGTGAGATAAATAATAATTGTGTTGCAGATTAGAGTTCTAGTTATACAAACATTTCTTGACAGCAGAGCTGCTCTGGAGGCAGAAATAATCTTACTGGTTGACTTAAACCTAAATGAGTGAAGCCCATTGGTGTAAGGTGTAAGAGAGGAGGTAATATTATGAAGTACAGCACTATTGCTACTAAATTAGCCATATTAGCCTATTCATATTCCCATGATGTCACATGCATTTCCTACCAGTATGGTGCTTTACCATATACACAGCTCATTGGCTGTGGCTGTCATTTGATTATAATCATATGTTAATTTATTACAATCACCTGTTATTTTGCTGCCAAGATGGCCGTGTGGTGATGGAACAGAATACTATGAATAGCTATCTAGATAAGCTAGTTAGCTAGCCTGCTGACCTTCCAAGATCATGAATGCCATGGTCATGAATAATTGAAAAAAGAAGTCATTACCTTTTGTATTTTTTAATTTTGACCAGAGATCATTCTATGCCATTCAGGTTTGCCAGTTAGCTAACTTTTGTTAAAGGCAAAACAAAACAAAAAATGGTTCTTTGGCTCCACCCATTGAGGTTTAACTCAACCAATAAGATTATTTCTGCCTCCAATATACTGTATGTCTGTATTACTAAATCTCCAATCTTCACACGTGTAGTATACATGCAAAGTGTGGCGCATGCAGTGGTGTTGAATTCTGGTGAAAGCTGTTATATAAAGTCAGACTGGACACATATCTTGTGTATAACCACTGACTCCTCACCCTGCCTCTGATCTCTGGTGCAATAGCCAGATGTGTCCAGTTGCCTCTAGACAACACTGTCAGCTCACCAGCTCTCCAGGAAATGTGTCAGCTGAGTTCCTTCCAACCAATGTGTGTCTGTTTAAATTACAAACCGACGGGCAAACAAACAACCAAACAAGTAAGAGTGTAACAATATAGTTGTCGCTGTCGGGTGAAAACCTCCTAACGCCAATGCTGATTTTCATGTTTTAACTTAAATTGAAGGATTACATGGTCCTGTGTGGTTGAGAAAATTCAACCACCCTTGGGCTTATGAAAACCCTTCAGAACCCATTGATAAACTGAAAAATGCACGGTCATCAAGCTAACAACAAGGTAGGTTTTCTTAGTTCCTGAAAAGTTAACATTTGCATATATGGGTATATGATGCTGTATTTTATAAGGCAATGCTAAACTGTGGTAAAGGATGCAGGTAGATAAATAGAAAATGTAAGTTTTAGAAACAAAAGAATGTTACTAGCTAAATGGGCTTTCAAATGGGAAACGTCAGGCGTTATGCTGTTGGTTTGCATGCAAGCCCATTCTTCATTACTGAGAGATGGCATTGTATTTTTATCTTGTTGGGTGCCTTTTGAGCAAAGGAGCACATTACGTCTCGTCTTTGTTTTATTGTGTTCAGCAAATTAATAAATGGGAAGCACAGTGGGAAAAATAGATATGAAAATGTGTACTTTGCATTATTGAAAAGCCCATCCACTAAAGGTTACCAGCAGCTATTGTAGTACAATCTGTGAAATGTAATTAGAGAGTGTGTGAGAGAGCAGCACAGATAAAGCTGCCTCTGCCATTACAGACTCCCTCATAACATTTTGCTTCCCCCTGAAACTTATTCTCTCTGAACTAATTTTGCATGACATATTACATTTCTGCTTCAGCTATCATGAGGCTACCTGTGAATTAAACTGGGTTTGCGATACAGCAAATTTCCAGATTACATTTTGGACATGCAGATATCTCATATTTTCTGTGATTTATTAATTCAAGCAAGACAAAACTCACAACATCACTTACAATTGTTATTGCTGGGGCCCCCGTGCATCTTGATGTGTATGGTATTACATGAATACAGAAGAGAAAGGAGCGTTAGGGTATGATGGATACACACATGGATTCATGAGAGAATTCTGAATATGAATGGAAGAATTTATGAGCGCACTTGTAACACATGCACCATAATTTAACTTCTTTCACGCTAATGCATATGATAACTGTAGACATTTCCAGGTGTTTCATGAAGTCCCTCACACACAATAATTTGATCAGTCAAACGTTCAGGTAACATTGTTAACGTAATGCTAAACTACAGCTGCCTCTGTATTGGTATCTATGTTGTAAGACCACCGTGTGTCAACATGGTTTTGATAAAAGCTTCACTTTTTGTTTTGGAATGGCACTTGCATACAGTTGAATTGATTGTGTTGTTATCAAAGTAATATGTAATAGCGCATGGGCATCTTAAATGGAAAATCCAATTGATAATGGATTACACATATAATAATCCTATAATCATGGATAGTTCAGTCTAGATCTGTGATTCTACTCTCTACTTATTTGAGAAACCAGAGAACTAAGACTATTGATATTGCAGTCAAGACATAAATCCTAAATATGACACATGTACATAGACAGTGAATGGGAGACTGTATGTGTGAACACAATGACAGCACCCAGGATGATTTTATGGGATACTGGCACATTTTCTGGTGGTTTGTAGCTGTTCATTTGGAGGTGAAAGAGTAAACAATCATTATATGATTCCATAAGGTCTATCTCAATGTCATTGTCCATGGATTCAGCTTCAGGATGTGTCTCTTGAAGACAGAGTAGAATAGAGACGAGCTTCTCTTGTTTATAGTTTTTGGGTCAAGCCATTCACATTTTTTTCAAACTGTTTAAGATCATAAGAAAATCGTATGTGATCACATTTACATACAGGTTTTTTGAGGTTATGTGGAATTTCAATAACGTTATGACCCACTGAATTTCTTTTTCCATGCTTCTCTTTTCTAGATAAGCCACCCCTTCTTTTAATGGTCCCTCTCCATAAAAAGAGTGATAATAGAAGCCAACCAGGCCAAAAGTTGAGCAAAAAAGAGAAATGATTAAGGAACCTTATTAAAAGCAACCTTGTAGATTCAGACACGTGATGGAGAGCACATTATGAGGCCTGATCCTTTTCAAATGACACCACGGTTTCCCGAACACGCCGAAAAACCTGATTAGGGTGACAAGCACTGAGTGATACTGCAAACCTGTTAATAACATGAAAATTAGAAGGGGCTCATGCAAAGAAAGGAGATTAATTTAGCTGGAGTCCATCTTGCGCAAATTGCGAAGTTGTGAATATGTTTTCAGATAATGAGCCTTCCTACTTGTCAGCTCACTTGTCATTTTCTGTAATTAATGTTAAGGAAGACTCCTTCCTGATGGTTCATATTACTCATGTACCAGGAAAATTTCTCCCCAGAAATAATTTACATTTATTATCATCAGTCTGTTTGTGTGGTTTATTTCACAGTGGAGTAATTTATTGCAGCACCATTTCGCTCGCCTTGATTAGTCACTCGTCAGACTGAGATGTAATTTTTTTTCTTCATATGTCTGGTCCGGGGAAATTGAAAGTGTTTTTGGCACAGCGTGGTTTCTTCTCGGCTCTACCTTTTACTATTTTTCATATTTTTTTGTGTGTTTTCCTCCTCATTCTTTCGTGATTAAAAAATACTCCTCCACATACAAAAATACACATGAACAATGAGATTAACATGCAAACGCACTCACTCTCACTCATACAAACACACCTATACACACACACATTTGTATTGTTCATCCCAAAGACTTGCTGCTCTCTATAAGAAGCTGCAAATGCAGAAGATGTAAAAGTTGATTGAACACTGAGAGCTGCAGTGACTTGCTAGATGGATTGTGAATGGCATTAATTATTTTAAGCCATACTGGGCAGAGAAAAAGAGTGTAAGATGTGGTCAAGACAAAGCCTCATCAGAAGATAATCAAATAGTATCAATTGCTGTTCAAACACATAAGTTATGCCTGTGATTAAATTTGCAAACAATATTTTAATTTATCATACAACACAGCATGTCTATATAGAGTGGAGAATAATGAAGTTACACATTTGATTTTTTTACACAGGGATGTTTATTCCCCTGTGTATTCCAGAGATACCAAAGAAACAGATTTACCCCACTGTGGTGTGACCATAACTCAGAGAAATATTCATTTGAGACAGATATTTAAATCAGCCTTGCTTAGCTCCTAAGCTTTGCTTTTCTTTGTGCCAGTAAATTTATAAGCCCACTTCTTAAATGTATTATTCATCCAAGCATGTAAATAATGCATGCCTGGTTCCACAGTAAATTAACCCTTTACCTTACCAGGGATACAGGAGTCATTGTTTTGAAAGGCAATTATGTCATTTAATTAATGTTGTAATTAATACTGTAATTAGCTTAAACACCCTGCAACCGGGTGCCACTACTAAGCTGTCTTAATTAAATAGATTGAACGGTTTCATATCTTTTTGCACTGTCACGTTGCAGGGTGCAGAGAAATATGCCATCATATTTATACATTTCAATGCAACTTTTTAAAAACAAACACGGATTGAGAACTCATTAAGGGGTAATTTATAGTCATGTAAGGGACAGAAAGATTATTAATAAGATTTCTGTCTTTTAAGCTTCCACTAAAAAAAGGAAATGTTTACTTTTTTGGCAATCATTTTTGAGCAACTGTTGTGAATCCTCTGTGTATCTGTGGAACCTGCTTGGTCACAATTTGATATTCTATTACAGTGAGAGTCATTGTCTACTAAAATTATGAAAGAAAATAAATCCAATTCCCAATTCAGCTTTCAAACTAAAGGTGAGGGAGTTGTGCTAGAACGTGCAAGTCTGTGTTTTATTGCTGCAGTACAGCGGCGGAGCAGGCAGACAGCTAATCCGCTAGTAGAGAGTTTTTATCCTTGCCCAACCTGACAGTGATAGAAAGTGTTTTCCCCAAACTAGAAAAATAGTTGAGGGAGGATGAAATAGCAAAGAGGTCAGTGAATACTGAAGGATTTCCAGTCCACTCAACTCCACCGGCTGCAGGTCCAGCTTTGTATTCATAGGCTGTGAGCATCCATACAGCTCATCTATTGTGCATGTGTATGTCAGAATCGCTTTTGAACCCAGACGGCTAGGCAGCACCAAAAAGCAATAAGGAGGAACTCCCTGCTTGTAAAATTAATTCCCCTTAGTATGTCAGAGAGTGGCTCAAGTTACGGGGAGTTAGTGGGGAGATATATGCAAGCTCATTACACAGGGTTTCTCTTTCTGTGGGGTTGTTGTCGTTATATTGTCTCTTAAGATGTAAAAGTTGTGTAAAGATTTGGGAAGCATGAATTAATTGTTAACCAGTGTCAGAACAACAACAACATTTTAAATGAGTTTACTCTCTTTATATGTAGCATACGTGCATCGGTGGAATACCCTGGCTTTCTATTTGGTTGCTAGTGATTTTATCAACGTCGTTAGACCATTCATTGAACTAAGTGAGGAATCCATCAAAAGCTGACAGGAAGCTGTAGACTAATGGCTGTTAGGCTGTAATATTCTTTAATATGATTTTTATTTCCCTTAATTTCATCTTCTTTTTACGCAGGTCCCAAGTCAGTAGAGAGCTGCTGAGCACATAAGGGCCTATCGCTACAGCTTACAGGGATCAGTTTTACAGCAGCTCTAGTCTCCATGTGGATTTACTCTTAGCTTTCAGTATACTGAAGTGAGAAGCGCATTGTGTGACAATTGTGTTTCTCTGCAGGGACATATGAAGCAAATTAGGATGAGTATACATTATGTGTACGGTGGCAACAGGAACAACAATTTGCGCACATGCAGAGCCTCTGCACCCTGTGTTTTTATCTCTTCATACTCCTCTGCATTTGGAGCCACCTTCATCATACACTCCAACACGCTAAATTAAAAATAGCTCAGCGGGTTTCAATTTTGTGCTGACACAAACCTAATTTTACACCTCCTTTCAGTAGTTTCCCCTGTTCTTACACTTCATATCCTCCGGAACAATCAGCCGCTGCCTTGAAATTGCCTGAAACATAACAAAACAAATGAAATGGAAATTAATTTTTTGCAACAGGATTATCTACCCGTGTGACTATTATCTTTCCCTGCTGTTTATCTGAAGTAAAAGGAGAAGATAATTTTACAATTAATGGCAGAGGATTCAGAACCCTACTGTAATCATTAGATGACACATCTTGAAGAAATAGCCCTCCATATTGCCTTACCCTGGGCTTCAATAATCTTGACCCTGGGTATTAATGGATGAGTTAATGGCCTGCAGAAATCCTTTAATTTATGCCAGGGTGAATTAAGAATAAGTAATGGATTCTGCTTTTCAAAATGTCCAGACAAGGCATTTCCGTTCAGCCTATCTGAGAAATCAAATTATCATATTATCTCTTTGAATGGGTCTTCTGAACCCATATTTCACAATATCTGATGGAAATAGTTTTGACATTCATTACATGACTCTTGCTTTATTGTGGCTTGCTAGTACATGCTATGACAAAAGAGGATAATGATTTTCCAGCCCACGGTGGGGAGAATGGACATGGGAAAAAAAAAAAAAAAAAAGATCACAAATGACAAATCAAACTTTCAGTGTCCTAATGTAAATACAAATGCAATTATGGAAGTGTAAATTGGTTTGACTCTGTGAAGAAAGGGCACTACCCTTTACCCCTTTCTACACAATACATTTACAGAACATGTGACATGTGACATGTGACAACATGTTTTAAATCTAAATATTAGGCATTCAGATGTCTCATCAAGTGTTCTAATGCCGAACATTTGTGTTAAAAGACACTAAGTTAAAATAAACACTTTAGATGGTATTAGCCATTGTCTTGTGAATACTTTTTGAACACTTTCAGAATACTAATATCAGTGGAGCACCAAACATGAACATGTGTTAGGCTCTAAACACTGAAGACTGTGCACTATAATCCTGTCTTTACTCTCTGCACTTACACTTCACAGGGACACTTCTTAGTAGCTTTGATCTCTGTGTGAAGAGGATCTGAAAGAGGATCTAAGGTAGCCCGACTCTGACCCACCTCTCAACCCTGCATGTGCAAAAGCCAGGAAAACTGGCTTTTAAAGAGAAAAACTAAACTAAACTGTAGTCAGTGTGGTACAATGTTGTATTAGTTGTCTTGTGAGTGCACATGTAGCCAAACTAGCAGGTAGTTTCCCTACAGAAAGATGATATGCTGTATAAATAAGAAAAATGAAAATGGATTACACTGTAATTAAATACATGTTTCACCACATAGAATATTTTCAAAGCACAAAGCACATTTCCTGAGATATTTAATGCAAACATTCTCCTTTTTACTGTGTTTCATTGTATATTGTATTTTTTGGGGGGGATTTCAAACGTCCCTAATATCCGTTTAACAGTGGTTGCTAGTGGTTAAGAGTTGAATAAATTAATATGCTTGCCTTTTGCTTACTTTAAAATAACTTTTGCAGACACAGCACCACTCTTCTGACTTAATTGAAGACACCCATGGGGGCTTCCCATACAGCCTGTGCTTGGGGCCAGGTCTGCATTTTTATTGCCTGATGTCATGCATGTGTAGAAGTTTGATGTGAGCCATAACGCTGTCAGTGGGTTGTCCTGTGATGATGAAGTCATCCTTACATTTGAGCGAGACACTTTTTTTTTTTTTTTAAGACACCATTTGGCTCCTCAGGTTGTACAACACGCTGCATTGCCAACTGCTATCATCCTGTAAGTGAACCTGAGCCTCCCCGACCCCCAAAACACACACACCACACTCACACACACATACACACACCACGCTCACACATACTCTCCCGTCAAACAGCAACACAACACTGGCAGTTATTTGGGGTTTGTTTGTAATCTTTTCGGGCGCTTTGTCAGGCAGGCGCAGTGATATTAGTGTGAGTGCACAAAAGCCCCCGAGTGGTGTCACGCACAATTAATGTCCCCAGGTAGCAACTCCATTAGTCTTATGAACTCAAGTCGCAGTGGGGAATGCTAATGGTGGAGGTGCCGTAGGGCATTAGGAAGGAGTGCAGCCAAAGCTACCACTTTACCCTTCTATTTGACCAGTGTGCACCTCCATCTCACTTTAGAGCCCTACATCCAACACCCCCAACCTCGACACTTTAGTAAGACATACTGTCGAGTAGCAAGCAGCCTCTGAAGAGTCCATTGGCAATGCATGCCACTCACTCACACAGCTGTGCACAGTTACTTTTAATGGTTACTTTTAATGATCATTTGTATATCTCTGGCATTTTATCCAAATGTCCCCCATTACATAACAGCGCCACATACTCCTGCACCAATCCAGTGGACCCTTTTGAAAGTCCATATTTCCAGTTCTATGTGAAAACAGCCCTATGTGGTTAATCAGTGTCAACTTTCATAAATGTTGACTTCCATCTCAGCAGCCTCAAATCCCTCTTGGTCACATGACCTTCTACACTACCGATCCCCAGCTTGACCTTGCTGGCGTAGAAGCGTCCAGCGGTTCATTTGATCTAACAGGCCTACAGCTGAGCTAAACCCAGCGGTGAGGCCTGCCTGCTCCCCCGTTTCAT
Source organism: Centroberyx gerrardi (assembly GCF_048128805.1). NCBI lineage: Eukaryota > Metazoa > Chordata > Actinopteri > Beryciformes > Berycidae > Centroberyx > Centroberyx gerrardi. The sequence goes on from NC_136004.1 coordinate 10,651,692, forward strand.
GTCTGCTCTAGCATGGATGTATTTAGGAAGCCTGGTAGCTACCTTTACATCACAGCTCAATAGAATTGCGTTGCCTCCAAACCTACATGTCAATTCCGTGTCACACAGTCCACGGAGCGAAAAAAGAGGTAGAGGTGGTCTGTGATAAAGAGTGAGCTGACAGAAAGCAGGGCAGCAGAGAGAGAAAAGCTGGTAATTTTGGGAGAATGAACCCACATCACCAAGCAGCCTCCATTCAGGCATGAAAAATACAAGCCTGCCATGACAGTGACTGCAAACGGAGAGAAGTCACTCTGAGCCTATTCACAGCCTTTATTACATTATCAATTACAGATTATAAATGTACTCCAGACGGTCTGGTTCTCTATGGCTTACTCCATCATGTTGTGCCGTCATCACTCAAACTGAGGCCCACACGGGAAGGCCAGTATAGCTCTTAGGTTCTTGGGCGCCCTCTCACCGTTGCTATGGAATGCAGTGGCTGTTTTATTGCTTGTGGCAGTAATTGCACTTACATTTGACGGTCTTTTGTGGAGATAAACCCCACAGCTGGCTTTCGGTTAGCCCCTGCTACAGGCCAATACAATCATAGTCCTCTTAAACGTGTGACAACTTATCAACCTCAAGCCAAATGCACGTCTTTGGCCTGCTGTGTGTAAAGTGTAAAGATTAGGCATGTAAAGATTAAGGGGCTGGAGTGCATTTTTTTCTTATGAGAGAATGGTTAAATTATTGTCTTCCTTGCTGTTTTTATTCAGGATTCCCAGCAACACAAGTCCTTAACCACTGTGTTAGAGCATCTGCTGCAGTCATTTACTGTATGGATCAGAAAGCGTCCACAGCTATCTGAAGCTCACATCTTTGATTTTACGGCCTTCCTATGAATGAGCCAAGCAAGTGTTCCTATTGATTTGCACATTAAATATATTAGTAATAAAACAACATCCTGCTGCAAACCAATTGTAAAATCAATAGTAATTGGAACCAAAATATTATGAGTGCTTGGTCTGCAGTCTTATTGTCTCTGTAACTGACCAGTGAAATCCTGTATGTTTGCACGATAAATGCGATAAATATTGATAACAATGTCAAATGAATGTATGGGTGTAATTCTGAGAGTCTAAATATAAATTGAATAAAACCTGGAAAGGTAGTCTGCGATGAAAAAACAGAAGGTTAACAAACTGAACCACACTGTACGGTGCTGTACTTGATGAACATGTACAGCAACTGTTATTGATCCATAGAAAATGAGAAAATTTGAGAGGGACATACACTTTGTGCGTCGTATGAGATCACACCTTTTACAAATTGGTGCCATACACCATTAGGATCTGAATGTAGTTTATGAGACGGCATTTCCTAACATGTGTTATTAACGCTCTAGCTTTAGTAAATATTTTATACGAATGAGGACATCCAGAGACATGTTCAGATGACAGGAGGAATGATGGGAAAGGGCATGGGAGAAGGTGCTTCTTGTGCATGTTGTACCAGAGAAATTAATGTAACTGCATGCATTATAATACAACTATGGGGAATTGATGGAAGTAATCACCCTGCAGAGCTCATTCTTAATGTTAAAATATGACTCAGATTAACTGTGCGATACAAACTACAATCTGTACTACCTGACTTTCTGTGATTTCTGTGATGAGCGAAAAGAGAATAGAGAAATCTATTAGAGAAATCTATTAGACTATGTATGATTAAACTGTATGTGACCTGTCAGGACCAATCTAAACATACAGAGAACAATCATTAGAAATGATCCTAAAAGTTACATAAACAAATTTTCAAAAAAAGAAAAAAAAAATCTTAATATACTGTAGTATTTCAGACTTCAGAAACAGCGATGGAAAAAAAAAGCTCCTTTACCTGAGAGATTGTGTAACTAGAGGTATACTTTTAATAGAAAGAACTGAGACCGCTCCTCCTTTTATACTCCGGCTCTCCTCTGGTGTGGGATCCTGTGGAGCAGGAAAACAAAGCATGAGGTGCGTCTTATTCTCCATAGAGTGCCCTGGGGCTGAGGAGTGAGCTTGCTGCCATCCTGGAGGCTTTGAGTGCTTTATAACAGTGTACACAAAGGACCAGCTTCCCACAGCCCAGTCATTAACAAGTGGGCAGCGGTGAAGGCAAAGCCGGAGAGAGGCCTTCCACTGTCCTGCCACCACACCTGCTTCCACACTCACGGAGCCAGGCTGGCCTAGCATGAAGGATGACTTTTAGTGCTCTGAACTCCAGGGAAAGCAACCCGGCTCCCCTGTCATGTTTGTTCGATAATTCAAGAGTACTTCTGACAACAGTCTACGGCTCAGGACCACAAAAAGAGCAGGATTTTACAGCTTTGTCATCATCATAGTCCCATCAGTAAAACAAGCGCAGGACTTTAATAAGGAGTTTCATAGACTGCAATACAATTCCCCATTAAGAGCAAAAAGCATCATTATTCAGTAATCTGCATTTGGTTTACAGTATACTACTGTAGCTGCTACTGTAGCTAATATCAGTAGCCAACATTAAATATACAATTCAATTTATTTGGCCATCTCAGTTTTGGGTATATCGACATACAATATGTTCTTGAAGACTTATGCACAAATACTTTTTGAAACTTTATGAAGGCATCATATCTGAAATCTCTAGTGTTTGCAAACACTACAAAAGTATACAAACCTTAAGCCTTACAACCTTGCATGACATAAACATACATTGATATACAGTACAGCCTTGAATGCATTATAATGCCCACATTTAGCTGTTATATACTGTCAGTCTTTATATGTAAAGCTCAGACAATGATTTTCAGTGTGAAAAATGTTCTGTCCACTGTGTAAACAAAGACTGAAGTAGGTAAATAATGTTTCAACAGTGGGTGCCATACTACAACAATTATGGATTGGGCCTTTAGCATTTATTTTTCCAGTGTGTGGAGAGTATCAGATACCAGCACCAGGTCAGACATGGCAAAGAAGATGAATAGTTTTTTTTTTCTCCTGTCTAAAGAGTTTTGTCTCATGTGTGCGCCTGCACACGCACACAATGACTGATCATCTTTTGAAAGCTGCGACTACCTCACTCAATCTATCCTATCAAGCCTTAAATTTGTCACTGTACTTTAACATGGAAAGGCATACAGCTCCTCATATAGTTTCTACACATAGAAAAACAAATCATCATGGTCTCTACATGTCATTCCCCAGAATGACAGGGGGGGATAAATCAGGTCTTAAATTTGTTAGCTACACGTGAAAAAAAAAACAAAAAAACAAAAAAACTCCTCATACATAGCTCCTACACATGGCAAAATGTATCCAAGTGGTCTATCCAACTTATTCCCTAGAATGACAGTGGGGTATATGAGAGGCAATATTTACTTTCGACCCTTTTGGAACAAATACCAAACCTGCTATTTACTCAGTGAGCAATGTCAACGGACCCAGACACATCACAGACTGGACTGGACTAAATTTTGATGGATGTCAGTTGGGACTGCTAGATTTCAAGTGAGACCGGATATGTGACATTTACTTACAGAGATTGCTCGCCAGCAACTCACAGTGTTATGTAAATAGCACACCTGTCTGCCCATCGACATGTCTGGCTTACGGAAAAATCTGCCTTTTATTTGAAATATAAACTCACCATTTTGTGCCATCTGTGAGATTATTTGTTAAGTCAACCAAAAATATAGGAGTTTGTGTTTTGAGACTCAAACACCAATGTTCTTTTCCTGGTTTAGTAAAAACAAATGTAATTTCTTGAATCATTATCTTATAGTTAATATTAATCCTTGATGCTATTTCCCCTTTAACTTTCCATCAAGACGTCAACCATCCTGGTACCTATTATAGTTCTTATGATTGACACAGTCGTGACCTACAGTACAACACTTTGCCTCTAGTGGCAATACTCAATAATATCCATGCTCTGTATAGCGGTAATAATTTCTATTAGCATGCCACTATGGCACTATTGGAATATGCCAAGAAAAATTATCAAAGACAAATGCTGCCATTTTAGAGTATTCTCCATCATAGTCAAGTTTTGATACTAAGGCAGCATTTGATCTCTTTTCCAAGTACAATCACGCTTGCTTCCCTCCTCCAGGTCCGTCCCTTTGAAGAATAGTGAAAAATGAAAAAAGACAAGGCTGAGAAGATGGTGATGGATTGCAAGACCATCAATTTCATGATGAGTCTCTTCACAAGCAAGCCAGTCAGTGAAATTTACATTATTAATATCATGTAATAATCTACGGCACAGGCATGGGAAAGCAGATAAAACAAGGATGGACTCCCTACTTCAAACACACGGAGGTGTGTTGGCTTTACACCATAAATAACAGGCTCTCTTCACTGTAATGGCTCTTAGGTGGGTATGCCCCACTTGTGTCTCTCTAATTACTTTGGTTTCATCAGGTCCTACAGAAATCTGGTGAAGAGGAAAATCCATGCTCGATAACAATGAAAAATTCATATTGTTGTTTTTTTCCCATCTCTCTCTGTCTCTCTGTCTCTCTCCCTCTCTCCCCCTCTCTCTCTCACTCACTCTCTCCCCGCTCTCTCTTATTCTGTGATATATTTAAATGTTAATAACCATTCATTCCTGACACCCTATCTACCAAGCCCCAAGTTTAACAGGAAATCTATTTAATCTGAAGAATCTCATTACACGATCATGGCAGCAGCTAAAGCCTTGGCTATTGTCGATAGATGGGAGGTAGGGGGGAAGAGAGAGAGAAAGGAAGGGCAGAAAGAAGATGATGCACAGAGAAAAAAAAATGAATTCAGGAATGGATATTCTTTAATTTAATCGTTGTGCATGAAGCAACATAAAGGAGGCATAAAGAGTCTTGCTTCTTCCTTCATTCGAGTAGATAATGATTAAATGTTTTCTATTGTGCTATACAGCTGGAAGGTTTAATCATTCCCAGAGCCAGAGAGAAGAGGCAAAAAAAACTCACACCCTTTAGTGCATTTGACAGTATTCCAAATATGAACTTCTTTTAAGGCCATTAAAAGATTATCACTGATTTAACAAAATGTCTGTTCAGAGCATTAGCCACAGACTGTTCCCCAAACCCCTCAGAACACCATTCTCTGAGCTTCTATTATCTCATCCACCAGCACTATTTAATTTCATTTCCATGAATATGCAATGAATTTAATTTTGAACACTATTTTCATCTGCTCCTGTAATCACAAAAAATGCCAGTGTAATTAGTTTCTAATTACTTGGTGTAATTGTTGTAGTAATCATTTTAATTACCCAAATGCAGAGACATTAGACGCTAAAAGGAAAATAATCTGCTTGTACCTCCTACTGTGTCTCTCATTCTCCAGAGTTTGATATCTAGATTCTGACATGGGCTGCTTCACAGTCAAAGACAGCGGCAATAGAGGGCTGCTGTGTGTGGATGTTTTATAGCACATGATAGGGGAGGCATGTACTGTATAGGAGGAAATGTGAGGGAGAGAGGGAGGGAGAGACAGAGGCAGACAGACGGGACCAGACTTACATTGTAGCATCTCTGCAATCTGCTCTGTGGAAATTTGCATGCCCCGAAAAGCCATTAAGTTAAAATATACAGTTATTGTACCTTTCTGGGACCGGCGCCATACAAATGCTTATTGCATGTGCTTATAGCTCAGTCTACCAGATGGTAAATCATGAAATTTTATGAAATTATTGCACCAGTGAGGTGTTTTGAAAAGGAGCAGCTGTGAGGGAGATGGGACATTATAAACACTCACAGGTGTTCTGTCTTTCCCCACCGCCAGCCACAACATAAAAAATTAAATTATAAACAAACCAGCAAATGTTGTAATCTCCTTCACAGATACACTACTTACAGGAGAAATTGCTTAAACTAAGCAAAGAATTTAATTTTAATTTGCATAAAATATTTATTGAGGCTAAGAAATTTCATAGCAGGGCCCACTCATCTGCCAAATTTGGAAATTGCCGAAATGTACATTGCACTGGCATCTCAGTGCCATGGATGAAGATCCATTAGGGAAGGCTCTAATGGGCACTTCACCCAAGCACATATGGGCAAGTACACCTAATAAGAGGGAGCTGGTCAGTGCCAAACACCACAACAAGCTTGTGTTTCTCATTAAGATTTTATTCCTTCCTTAGTATTTAATTAGCCAGTCTAGCACAGGGACCAAGGAAGATAGCCTCACATTCACTATGTTGCCACCTTCCAAGTCTACAAGATGTAAACTGGAGGCCTCCTGCTCCCTGGCTTACAAGTAGTGGATTATGATAATACTTGTTGCTTGGCATGGAACCTGATACTCTGCAACAACCCTGTGGCTGTGCTGTACAGTGTGCAGCTTGTCTCAGATCAGCGTATTGCTAACATGCAGTTGCATCTTTACCTGATGTTTGTGAGTCTCAGCGGGATATGAGACAGCTGACGTGCTGACATGCCCGTCAACGTCATGACCTCAGTCAAGTAGAAATGATCAGTCCACAAATGAACACAAAATGGAAACAAATGGTTCAAAGAAATGTTGATTTGAGAGAAAGAAAGAAATTGACTGATGCAAGATGCTTTACTTCAGAGTTAATTGCAATGGGGATATTGATAGTTGTTTAGCCTGCTGTTCAATAATGACTTTATGAAGTAATCTCTCAAAAGATGAAAAGCATTAGATCGATGGCAATGCACTTATCACAACGCTTTCAACATTTTCGGTGAAGTAGTTGGAATACAAGATTTACCTTAAGGTGTAACCCTCAAATCATAGTTAAGGGCATCATAAACATTGTACTCTTCTGTGCCCCAACAACTCTTTTGGGATATTTCACCATCCAGTTACCAAATTATGTAGTCCTTTTTATGGATATTTTTTTTATTGGCTATGACAGGGCACTGTAAGATATTCAAATGAGATGCATGTGTATTCTTTCTGTGAAAATGCTGGTGCCTGGACACAGAGTTGTGCTGCAAGGGTAGCTGGGATATTCATGCATATTCAAATCCACTGCTGGACATGGCTGCCCTAAATAGGCGAAGAGCGTGCAGCACTCAAGGGTGGTTTGTTTTCCATGTGCTTTTTTTTTCTTTTTTTTTCTGTCTTCCAAACACCTCCAGCACATACTGATCAAGGCCCTCCAAGGCATGTATTTCACATTAGCTGTAGGCCCTGCATGCCCCTGTTCCCCATCAACATCACAGTCAAATGTAGCAGTGCGTGAAAATCAAAGAAGCCGAGTGATTAAGCAACTTCGGCCTTGAGTGGCAAGGCTGTTTGATTCTAGGTAGACCTCACAGAGGCAGTAGATAGAAGCCCAAGCCTTGTCTCTGATCCATATTTCTGATCAACTTATTCTCATAATGTCAAGTGCCTTTGTCTGTCTGTCTGTCTGTCTATATCTTCCTGTTTATTTATTTTGTTTTCAGCAACATTTCCCACATGGACATTTGCAAACCCTCACTGGCATTTAATTAAATCGTAACAAAAAAAACAAGCACACATTAACATTGTCATCTTGGGTAAAACCAGGAGTTTAACAAGGTCTAACATCAGATGATTGCTCCACATGAATCCAAACTAACTCTGGAGTTATTGTTAATTTAATTGCAGCCATATTATTTCACTCCTGAGAGGATAAACAAGGACACAATTATTCTTTAAATAAACAAGTCGGAATGATGTATAGAATAAAAGTGTGCGGCTGATCCTTTAGGAAGAGAAAAGCACATTGTGGCATTTGTTTATGAGGCTTTAAAACCGAGCGGCTTCTCACACCACAAAACAATGCCTCTCACCAGGAGAATCTCATTATGACTCGTAATGACAAATTCACCCTTTCCAATTATTTGCTGCCATTTCAATGCTATCTTGTGGAGAGAGAATTCAGTTTGCGCAAGGCTGGCCATAAACCAGGCGAGCTAGTGCACCAGGCTGGATGGTGATATACTCTCTAATGGCAACATTGCTGACAAATGAAATGGCGCACGCAGGACACCAGCACTGACTTGCACTGCACATATTGTTGTAGTGCCCTTTGAAGCAGTTCGCTGGAGTTGTTCAGCTCCCTTGCAATACACAGAGATGACAATGAAAAGTTTCCCACAAAAAAATCCTTAGCAAGAATATCCATGGAATATGGTAATCGAGGATGCAGAATATGGTAATCAAATGTGCTTGCAAATTACCTCAAACTCATCAACAAGAGCTTTTAATGAAATAACATCCTTAAATGAACACTGGGAGAGAGTAAAAAGTGAGCAATGGCTTTTCAGGGTAGTTTGAATTTTTAATTGCCTGTCGGGAGAATATTAGATAAAGCTTGATTAGAAATAAATTGAAAATCTCTGCTGAATGCATCTGGTGATAGAATTACTAAAGGAGACTGGCAGGGAAGGCGGGACATCCATAAAATAGCCTTGGAAGACTCTGGAAGTTGATTGATTTACCATCTATTAGTATTTTTTCTTCTTCTTCTTAATACTGTAACTAGCTAGTTCACACACACACATTGATACAGTATACATACTTTACATAGCATATACTCAACATTCATTTTAAAATAAGAATATGCATGATGGCTCCCTAAGGATGAGTATCTATAGTATATTCTTCATACACAGACTAGAAGCCAAACTGTCTGCATTCAATAATTTACATTTTATCTAGTGCCAACAATGTCTAATGCTACTGTAACCTCATGATTTTGCTAGACCTTTATGAGGATGGCAGTTTCACTGGTAGGCTGCTTTCTTCCTATACGTTTGTCTACCTCATGCAAGTTCCTGACCTTTGACCTCTTATTCTGATTTATCCTGGATGTCTGTAGTCATCATTGCTTCCTATGCACTGGAAGCACCCAATTAAACCTAAAGGTCTACAAGATGAATCAGACTGGAAAAAAATATTTGAGCCCCAATTATGTAATTTCCACCTCTTCCTCACATAAATTCAAGCCACATCTTTAATGGCCTATATAAATTCTTCAACAACTTATAAATTTCTTTGATCTCTGGTAAAAGCAGTGTCACCCTGTTCTCGCCAATAACTCCACCATTCTGCAGTTAACCTAGATCTGTTTCTCAGCAACCTTTGGTATATGAATCTGATTTATATGCTGCTCAATTTTTTTTGTCATTGGTTCTAACTTATATGAACTTACCATACATGCTTTAGTAGATAATACAATTTGCAGTTGAACACATTGCATAAAAAAAGACAAAAAGAAATGTAGGCTTTTTGTCTCATTTGTGCCAAATCATGAATTTGCTTTCATGTTACGCTGATGTAACTGCCAGTCTATCCCAACCAGGTTCAACTCCGCAAAACAAGCATACTGTACCTCCGTATGAGTCATGAACAGTCAACCTCAACATCGGCTGCCCCGGGAAGCTGTAGTGATCACCACTACAATGGTGTTTTTGTTGTTTTTCTTTGTTTGTTTGTTTTTGTTTTTGCTGACCCTGCTTCATAGTAATTGCAAACAGGAATTGCTTTGATCGTTGCCACAAAAATTAATATTTTAAATATTTAACATGACATTAATTTTAGCGTTGTGATGGACCAGCGACCTGTCCAGAGTTCTTCTCAGCCTTTCGTCCAATATGTGCTGGGATAGGCTCCAGCTCCCTGTGACACTAAATAGGAATAAGTAAGCAAGGAAATTAATATTTGGAAAGTCACATGGCTGAAGTTCATATCTGTGATAATGATATGATTTTAAAACAAGGCTTTCAAAGTGAAAGCAAATGAGCCAGTGACATCACTTAGAGAAACCTGGGGCAGCCCATATTGATGGCTGACTGTTAGCTGTTTATAGACTCATATGGGGGTTTGGATAATAAGAAGTGTAAATGTAAAGTAAAATGTTGCTTTAAAGACCATTGAGTAATTCCTGCTGGGGTAATCAATTTAATGATAATTTTCAATAAAAGACTAGCAGCAGCCAAAAAGACCATCTATATGAAATAACTACTTCCAGATAGCAGAGGCCATCACAGTGACAGGCAGGTCAAGAGGTCGGCAGACTGCAGAGCTTGTGCAGCGGGGTGTGTGAAATAAAGGACACAGGGGACAGTGAGCCCGGCTCATCTGACCAGCCTCAGAATATAGGCTGTTTTTCACTCGCGCCACAGAAAACACTATAAACAAACCTGAGAAGAGAATATCTACACATTGTATTTAACTGGCTAGAGCATGACACTAGCACTGCCTTGGTTAGGGGTTTGAAGCCCATTGGGGCCACTCATACTGAAAATGTAAGCACTCATGGTATAAGTCAATTTTAGTAATAATAATAAAAATCAGCATCGTCATCCTGCTTTAGAATCAAACAAATCATTCTAAAGAGGGACATAAGAATTCTGACTGATCACTTTCATCCACGACTTTCATCCCATAATGCATTTCTTTCCTGTTGGGATTAGTTCAGCGTCTTCCAGGGTGACAATGTCAATATCTCCGAGGCACAAGTGACCCTCCAATGGCTTGAACGGCATGACAACGATTTTTGCCATACACCAACGCCTTCTGAATAACTACATATAATCCCAATATTTATAGTACATTCTGTAACGGTGTCTCCGACGGCATTTTTCACCGCCATCATAAAGATGGAGGGCCCCGATAATCATTCAGAATCATTAGGTTATAGTCGGTTAACATTGACCTTGTCTGCTAGGAGATGAGTGGGCCAAAGCTGTGCTGGAGCAGGCACTCACATTTCAGAGCCACCGCCGCCGAAGGAAGTCTAGTGAAAGAAGGCGAGTGTTTCATTTACTTTGACCACTCTAGGTAGGTTGTTTACTGCTTGTTTTCCATCTATATTGAATTCTGCCTGAATCAAGACAGTCAAGAAAAAGTAGCAAAAAATTTAAACGCCTTATTTAATCGCTACCGTCACAGCAGCTGGATGAACAGAAATTGTACTGGGCATGGGTTTGTGTGAAAAAAAAAAAAAAAGATATATTGGTGAAATGTGTCTGTGTTGTTTCATATATCATTGATTAGACAAAATAAAAAAGCCATAACATTGGGTCAGGAGAACACAGGGCATGGATGCTGACATTCTATCACGGCAGACACATATTGACTGGTGCTCTGAAAGTAGTCACTCACTCATCAGTGTGAGGCAGGCTGATTGAGTTGCCAGCAGCCAGTAAATGAGGCCTCCATCCACTGTGGGTCGAAATGAACTGCAATCTTTTCAGACCTTGTTGCAGCCAAGAGACCGAATGAGAGAAAGAGAGAGGCAGAGAGAGAGAGAGAGATTTAAAACCCATGAGGATTCCAAATAAGTTTACTGAAAAAGAGAGAGCAACCAAAGAGAGAAGAAGGCCATGAAAACAAAGCAACCAGGCTTGTGAGCGAGGATGCTTTGCGTATTATTTCAACAATGCCGTGCTTTCTTTGTGCTTTAATAGATCACTGCATCATTCTCTTATCATACTATTATACTATACAAAAAGATTGAAGACAAAGTAATAGGAGTGGTCAACAGAAAAAGAGCTAGAGGAGGATCCCCATGCACGTTTGCATTCTCTCCTCAGCATCCTTACCCTCAATCTCGACTTGAACTCTCTTGGTATTGGAAAGACAGAAAGCATGCAGTTAATTATGGCTAATGAAAGCTTGTTTGAGCAGAAGAGGAGGGGTGTACATTAGGGGAGAGAGTCAAGCGGCTTGAACCAGAGGGTTCCACGCACAATTTGTTTGAACCTGGGTCCTCCTCACTCTCTGCATGCTAATTTACCTTGGGGCTGCACCGCCTGTTTTTAAATATCGTTAATTGACTTAAGAGCTCATCAACGTGCTTCGTCTTCATTAGGTTAATGAAAAGGCCCAGTGTTTATTTTTCGTAACAGATTGTGGCAATGACATAATCTAATCGGTTACTTCCACTTTCTGAAGAATCGAGTCCTTCTGACGTGAGCTGTTGGAACCATTCAGATGGTCCGTGTTTGTGGGTGTCTGTCTCTGACAAAGCAGAGACGGGGGAGGAATTAGAATAAACACATTTAGCCCTTGGCATGAAACTATGCTACCCTTCTCTAATCGACAGTGTGAACTAACAAGAACGTAATGGTAGCTGTGATGTGTGGGGTTGCGGGGGGAGGCAGGGTGAAAAAGAGGGGACTTCCCCCGAAAATGGGAGGATTGTGGATTTGTCTCTGTAAACCTAATGGGTTGAAATAAATCAGTTATAGTGGAATGTCCATGACCCTTGCCACGAACCGAAGGGGCCTTGCAGGAATCTGAACAGCAAAAGGAGAATATTTCCTGGACTGTTTAGCGAGTACGTAGGCTGCAGTGAAATCCATAATGAGAAAGAAACTGGTCTAAATATGCTCTCTGATATCAAAGAAGGCGTCCCATTTCAGCGCACATTAGGTTTTCTCTCCATGCTTGTGCTATATAAATTTGCGATATCAGTTCCTATTAGCAGCAGAATTAACAAGGGAGAAACAAACCATTACTGACACAAGTAACTTCATTAAGAATTTGAGAGAAAATTGTCACATTACCAGTCCGATTTCTGTCACCTCTCAATGAAAGCATTGAGAGGTTGTAATGACAAAATATGCTCTCAAGATAAACTCGCAATGCTGTAGTTCAACCTTTGACTTCGTTTGGCCATCTCTGAGACGCAGATTGCATCAGTTGCCCTTAAACTGTGAACTGGGTGATGCAAATATACAAAGCCAGAAGGAGCACACATTAAGTAAGACTGTCTGATCTGCTGTAATACTTACCAGGGAAAGCGCTTCAGTTATTGTACTGATCTTCCTCCTGAGGACAGTAACATTTGAGGCCATCTCTAGTGGTGCAGCCCATAAAGAGTGACGTGGCGGTAAAATAAATCACCCCCCCAACCGCCCGCCCCCCTGCTCCGCACCGTCTAGGCCATCCAGCCATCAGAAGGCTGCAACAGCTCATCAGTGAGAACTTGAGAATCCTCCTAGGAGCTGTACTGGGGTCAGCTCGGCCTCTCCACACCATAAACAGCTCCCATTGCAGTCAGGTTCATCACTAACTGTTTTCTCCCCCACTTTTGTTCACTGTCCATCCTTGCACTCCCTTTCTGGAGCACCCAATAGCAGACGTTTCCAATAAATCATTTGACCCCTCCTCTTGCCTCTCGTCCAGAAGCCCCTGTCTGTCCCCGACTTGGCCCGAGATGATGCGTTCTGCTGAAGTCACTTAAATAAAAAGATCGCAGTGGGAGACATAATGTGTTAAAGTAATAAGATGGTCTCGGGCAGGTCACGGCCCCTCTCCCTGCTCCACTGCTCCTGTGGAGGCTCTTTGAGTTAATGGGCTGTGGTCAGTGCACTGGTGGGCCATAAAGGCTGCCCTCCGAAACTGCAGCCCTATTCAGAGCAGGGGATCCTCCAAAAGCCACTAACTGGCCCATCTAGATAACAGCACACCCAGCACTATTTCCACAGTGCATCTGACACTCCCAGGACCTGTAAATCACTTGTATTTATCATCTCCTCTTGTACCTCTCCCCCCTCACTGCCACCCTTACACAACTGCCCTTCAGTGTCAGCTGTTAGCTGGATTTCACAGTTTGTTTGGTGAAATACAGCGACTGAGTTCCCAGCATTTTCCCAACTTGTCTCAATCCGAATGCTCTGAATTCCCTGGGCTCCAACCCATGTGTAGGACGCTTTTCTATTTAAATCTTACAATAATGAATACAGTAACTATGTTCATTAATTAATTAAAACGGAAATACTAAGATTGGAAAGCTATAACAAATTAGCATATTGCATTTCAACGCCAAGTTCATTTTTGTGATGGCTAGTGTGACTGAACTAGGGTGTGCAGGCTCGCAGAATGGAGGGAGTGACCGTTAATGAATGTAGCTTAGGGGATTAATGAGAAGAAGCAGGGGACGTGTCATGGAGAAGTGTTTTGGCATCGTGACGATGGCACCGCAGCCCCCGTCCTCGTCTCCACTTACAGTGATTACATGTGAACCCCTGTCATGTGCTATAAGTGGTTTTATGAAATTGTATTAAATGCCATTGTTTATGCTTCACTTTTCACTTCCTCCCTGGCCTTCCGTTTTGGTTTGCTGTTTTTGTTGCCTGCACTTAGTACGGTTCATTTGAGTCTCATTCCAGCTTTCATCATCAAGGCATTAGCATGTTAAGTCAAATTAGCCAATTTTTCCTCATGCCAGATTTGTAGGACCTTGCTTTTTTTTTACTTTTCAGTCCACTGAATACTTTTGCTCGTGGATGATTAATTTGTGTGGCTCTTATGGACCTATCAGTATCAACAACAGAAAATAACTAGTTTCAGTAACCCGGCAGTGGCTGAAGCAGGTGGATTTACCACAGTGAAAACCTTTACTAATAAAGTTTCTGTTCATTTAAGCCTGCAGAACAATCCAATTGTTGGCTCGCTGGTGACAAGCTTTAGAGCAGAGGGAGAATGAGGACCTACACCAATATTTTTTAATGTGTGGCTCAAGACAGCCACACTGGTGGGCTGATAGAGTTAAGTCAAATGCACCTTGGACCAAAATCAAACAAACATTTACAGCTACACTCCATCACAGTGGTGACCAAACGCTATTTAATTTTACAGGAGATGATTGCACATTAGAAAATATTTAATCAAAGTGCACTTTTATGTAAAATCTCTAAATGCAAAGACCAATAATCTTTGAAAAACATAAACACTATCTCTCACAATGTGCCTGTTTTTGTGGAAATGCTTAGAGAAAAACCTAATCCACCATAAATAAATGTCAAAATGTCCAAAATAAGATTTCATACTTAAATTAATTACCTGATGAACACAATTTGATGGATGTAATCATCTGATCCAACAATCAGTGCTGAACTAGATATATCCTTTTTTTATATACAGTATGGAGTGTTTATTCATTGTTATACTTTGTGTTTGAAGTGCTAGTATATTGTGTGTTTAGATGCTCTCGGGCTGACCCTCTTTGTTGGACTCAATAGCCACACCTCTGATTGATCGTGTTTTCCATCAACAGCACCTTAATTGCTGATATTCATTGAACATGATCAGTTTGCATCAGCATATTGTACGTGGATGAAGTGAAACTGTCAGCTCAGGGAGGGAAGACACCAATCTGTCCATAGAGTAGCAGGGCCATCGACCTGTCTCCGGCCTACATATGGGCCTCATCACTTCATCACTGTGAATATCAAATTGATTTAGGAGAATCAAGCTGCAAGTCGTGCATTTCAAACCCCACACCTTTTCAAACCTTTTCCATTCATCAGCAACCGTTCCTTTTGTATATTGAGTCCTGTTTGCATGTGCTTTTTTTCCTTATCATTCCTCTTTTTCTAACCCTCCCTCTCGGTGTAACATATAGACACACACACACACACACACACAGAAACTCAGCACACTAGACAGACGGACTGCCTTCCCCCCAGGATGGCTATAATAACCTCCTGGTGTTGGGGCAGACTCTCTGAGAGATATCCTTGAGCCTCACCTCCATCTCTCTAACAGGTCACGCCGAGATCCAGGAGATAGTGAGCTATAGTTAAGGTCCAGATCTGCTATCTAGACTTGAATGATGGAGGAAACCATGCGGGGACATGTTTATTGTCACCCAGATGGTCCACAATGCAGTGGCTTGGCGAGCCACATCCGTCCCTAATATAATTCATGGGGTGGCACCATTGTGGGGTGACTGATAAGGCCTTCACTTTGCCCTGCACTGGTCACTTGTCTCAAGGAGACTCCAAAGAAACTTCACTCTGTACAAATGGTGGCCAAAATATCTAATCCCACCAAGGGTTGCACTTTAGTGCTAAAACTTGTAGGGAGGTTACAGGACTGAGAAAGGCCATTTATAATAGGAGAATTCTCTTTTTACCATTTAACTCTTTGGAAGAATTCTTATTTAGAGGGAGAAAAAGCAATTTCTTGTGAGAAAACACTACAGAAAATGTAGAGTAGATGAGAGTATGATAACTTAGT
This sequence comes from Centroberyx gerrardi, assembly GCF_048128805.1. Classification (NCBI taxonomy): domain Eukaryota; kingdom Metazoa; phylum Chordata; class Actinopteri; order Beryciformes; family Berycidae; genus Centroberyx; species Centroberyx gerrardi. The sequence continues at coordinate 10,667,666 of NC_136004.1, forward strand.
GCAAGGCCACCCAAACTGGGACTTGCAGACAAGCGTGGCTGTCTGTGCAAAATTAGGTCTCAGGAGGCTTTTGACTTGGCATCTCAAAACATTGTGGCACCTCTAACTTAAAGACTTTCAATCTGGAGGAACAAGCTGAGAAAATGTTATTTTTACAAATTGGCAAATTGTGGTGTGTTTGGTGACACTTTGATAGCTAAGGACACCATCAAACACGCATTTCAGAAGGCAAGTATAAATGGAACCAAATGCAAAGTTGTCTCAGGAGAAAACCATGTGGTCATTGATCAGTAAGATCAGAGGAGATCAGCTCAGCGCTGCAGTGACTCCTCAAATCTGTTTCCCATCAAACTGTGGTGGTTCAGATTCAGAGAGAAAAGAAAGAAAGATTCTCTGACAAGGAAACTGTTATAATTGCATTATAATGTTTAGAAATCTGTTATCAATTATCCTTCAACTGTCATGCATGCATAGCCGACTGTTGTTCTATAGGCTACTCATAACCCAAATGTGTTATTTCACCCTGAGTGTGTCTACACGTAGACCCATCTCTCCATCAATTTGTAATTTTGCAGTGACACAATTTTAGGGATATGGATTTTTTTTTTTTTTTTTTTTTTTTTTTTTTTGCCTTTTGTCAAACATTTACTGCAAATTAGTTTTTTTTTGTTTACATGTTTTCTGAAATTATACCTCATTTTCTCAAAACTCGAAATACAAAACAAAAACAGACATGCAAAACAATGCAAAACTCCACAAATCTCTTGCAAAAGGAAATATTATATGTTATATCTTCTCAATATTGAATTTTGCGTTGAAATGATACACACAGCATCATGTGAATAGAACCAATTGCACACTGATGTGCTCAATGAAAAACGCTACTATGAATATCTTTACTTATGCCCTCTTAATTTTCTGTATTACACTTATCATTTATTACGTGCATAGCCGGTTGTAAACGACCATGTTATTAGCCAAACATAATCAAAACATGGAAGGGAGCCACCAGCAATTCTAAAATGCCAATATTTATTGGCTACCTGAAAACATTTGGAGTCCCAATTTAACAAAAACAAGTTAAATTGGGACTCCACGTGTGTTTTCAGGTGCTCAATAAATATTGATATTTTAGCATTACTGGTGGCTCCCTTCCCTGTTTTGAATATTTTCTTTGTTCTTGACTTTTTTTGTGCCTCTTGAGCAGCTTGCCTATTGTTTCCAAGCCATTGATGTATTAGCCAAACACACAAAAACAATAACAAAATACTGTATAAATTTTGCAAAAACAGTTGGGTATGTGAAGTGTTCTACATGCAGAACACACAATGGAAGAAAATATAGAGAAGAGGACTACTGTCTACTGTTAAAAAAACAACAGCAACAACAAAAAACAAAGGCTGAATCCGATCTCAGGTTTCTGTCTGGCCAGAGGATCTCGTCCACATGGCAGTTCTCCCTGACTAAACAGCAGGGAAATACGGCCTGGCATGACGGATCCAGCCCTGGATGCTCTTCCTCTTCCTTGTCCTCTTTCTCTTGCCCTCACCCTTCTTCTCCCTCTCCCTCTCTCTGCAATATTGCCATCCATTCATCTCCAAAACAGGAGAGCTCACCTTTGGCACTTAAGCAACCAGTTTTTGCACCTGTGAATAGTCAATGTGGCCAATTGGTAATTTCAGTTTAAGATTTTGAATGGCAGTGCTTTCCACAAGAGATTTTAGAATTTTAGAATTGCAGTCTGAGTGAAAAGCAGAATATGTGCTTGTATTTTTGCAGAATTGGTTTAAGGGTTTGATATGTGAGTGTCAGGTTTTTCTCATTGTGTCTAAAGTTCCAGTGTTACTGTGTAAACAATTGAGAAAAACTAATGCAGTGTTGCAAATTTGCAAATTTTATTTTATTTTATTTTTTTAATGAAAACTCACTGCAGTCAAACATTTAGGAGACAATAATCACAGTAAAACTTGAGCAAAATTCTGGATGGACTGTTAGATTGCTGGATGCACAGCCACAAAATACAAGAGTTCTTTCAACCCGGACCGCTTCCTTACTTAGGCAGCATGATTGAAGACAGTACAAAGAGACTGAAGACAAAAGGCATTGATACAAACAAAAATTGTGTTCTTAGTGTAAAAATTCAAAAGGCATTCATAAGTGGACTCCCAGTCTACATTGGCAGCCAGGACTTATTTTTCAGCAAGACCAATAGTTGGACTTCTGCCTATCGAAGCAGCATCTTTATTCGGACGGAAAATGAATCCTCAAGGAACATGGCCAGGCGCTTTATTGTGTATGCAGTGTGTGGCCAGGTTCAAATTGGCAATCAATTATCCAATTAAGACTGACAGAAATGCACATCAGGAATTCCAGCCCATCAGTCCAAGCTTCTGATTGGAACACGATTAGAGGGACTTAATTAAACCCTAGGTGCTGGGTGTTTAAACATCATTTGTGTGGCGTCGGAGGGCTTGGAAAATATAAATCTGGACTCTGGATTCTCTACAACTACCTACACCTAGTTATTGACTAGGAAAGACAAAAAAATACATGTAAAAATGTCTTTCTGGCTCCGTCCTACATGTGACCATGTTGGTTATTCAAAGAAGTGCAAGGAGCATGGAATTGTAAAATTAAAATACATGCCCTTGGGAAGATCAGAAGAAAGAGATAAATATTTGAGAGAATTGCACAGTACAATGCAATAACAATAGCGTCCATGATATTGTGCCACATTAGTCTTAAAACCATTCCCACGGTTTAGCAGGTTCTGAATAATTCAAGGACATACCATACCATGGAGAGCAGTATACATGTGATGTGTAGGATGAAATGCAGCTTGATTCTGAGATTCTTAGGGGTATTTTCTTACGTGCCCAACCTCTGCTTCTCCTGTGTGGTTGTTTAGTGCCTGTATTGATTTCTGAGCTGTTTCTTCCTCCTATGTCAGACAGTGTGAAATGGAAGGCACTGCATTTTAATATTGGGTTGTGAATTAATCATTTTTCCTGATAGCAGAGCTCAGCTCTGTCCCTGTAGGAGAACACCTTATCACAGCAAATAGGATTCAAAGGGAGAGGAGCAGTATAATCCACAGCTAATTGGATGAAATGGCTGTGCACTCTCCCTCCTTCCAGGGGCTGGCGTCCACACGGCCCCCTCCACAGGGATCTCGGAGCCACCGAAGAGGTTATTACAGTGTGTCCTAAGGGAGCATTAATACCTTAGCCCTTGTTCAGACATGCAAATAATCTAATTCAAGGTCTAGCTAATTAACAACTTAGCTACAGTAAAGATAAAGAGGCTCAATAATAGGCCAGAGCTTTTTTGTAGGAGGCCAACGCAGCAGCACCTACTTCAGCTGCACCAATGTCACAAAAACACTGTGTCTGTACGTAAACATAAGGAAACAACTTTGTGTTATAATGAAAAACACAGCTTTAAGCAACATAGAACAATTAATGGACAATTTTGACCTCAAATTGTCCATTTGACAAAAAACAACAACAAATAATAAAATAAGATTAAAAAAACCTACTTTTGTCTCAGAGAATTGTAATAGAAAGTGTTTTTTTTATTAATACCCATAAAGACCGTAGAGCACTTTGGTATCAATACAAGCTTATTGCAGCAAATCTGATTTCTGTTCTGTTCTAAATTGTTTTCTGAATTATGTTTTAGCTCTGGTTATTAACTCCTGGGATTCATGTGCTCACAATATGTAAAGTGGTGTGCATGAGATGATTTCAATGAAAGATCAGATGGTTATGTCAACATTTTTTTGACACTTAGCATGCTTAAGACTAATAAGAGTTTCTCCTTGAGTGCTCATGCAGCGTACTATGGGCACTTATTTGAATAGCCTCTGTAGGCTGTTGTCTCGTAAGCAGCAGGAAAATGGAACATGTTTTAAGGCATCTCCGGCTTTTCCGGGGTAAAATGTTAATCCAGCTTTAGCAAGGTTACGTGGTCAAGGTTGCCAAATTACCGACAAGCACTAATCACCCTTGCCTTGGAGCTAGTCTGGCTCAGAAGCAAACACTGTGGAACATTGCTCCCAGCCCCTGCTGCAATGCCTCGCCACTCTCGCAACCGCTCTCCGTGCCTTTCCTGTGTATGAAATTGTGATTTACTACATCAATTTACATCTGCCAATACCAAATAACCTTTCCTTAAATACATGAAGTTTCTGCTCTAGAGGGTCTGTGTTTTCCCTCTGAGGCTGTTTCCCTGCGAAACAAGTATGTAAGTGTATGTATCAGACTTAGAATCAGATAAACATCAAGATCGCTGACCTTTGAAAATTGCGACATTACCATTACCATTAACAGAGGTTCAACAGCAATTAACACTGAAACATTTCAGACTGGAAAATATGCACATATCAGTCGCTTTGTTTATATTCTTTTCAAATTGAGCATGAAAAAAGCCCTGATATTTTACTCATCCAGAATAAAAGGATTGGCATTTGGAGAAGAGAAAAATGTATTCAGACTGATGTGTTGCTCTCTTTTAGAAGTTCAGAAAAGTTCAGAGTCTGAGTAGCAACAGAATGGTTGTAGTATTTTGAGAATGGTAAAGAGCACATGGTTGTCATATGAATGCATGTAATATGAAATATCCCTGTGTGTGTGTGTGTGTGTGTGTGTGTGTGTGTGTGTGTGTGTGTGTGTGTGTGTGTGTGTGTGTGTGTGTACAAACGGCCGTATGCATACACATGTGGACAAATGACCATTAAGCTGTTCTCTTCTCATCCATGGGATAGTTGCCATAAGGAAGGTATTATAATGGCCACTTGAGTTCACCCTCTAGCAATGTTCCTAACAACCAATGAGGTTTGTAATTTGTTCAATATGTTTACAGGTAAGAAAGAAAACCCCCAAACAAACCTTGACATACTAAACCTGCTCAATGTTAAGAGCCTACATTTCTGGCAAAATCAATCACATCTACCTGTCTGACCATCTCACCTGAGAATGCATAAGTGTTTTTTTTGGGGTTTTTTTGTAAAACAGCGCAATGGCTCATGGAATCTTTCAACAAAAGTATATTTACAGCTGATCATTTGGCAGTAACTTTTCACAACTTTATTCATGAAATCTAAATGAAGTAGTAATTCCATTTATACAAAACCAAAATGTATGCTGTAGACACATATAGTACATTGCACACAGTGGCCAAATTCAAAAGAATATTCAGATCCAACAATTGCAGTTGTCATGAAATGATGCATTTACAGATAAACAAATATCCATAAACGGTACATAATGTACATGCTGTGCACAGGTGTGTGTTTTAGACCCTCTTTATGAAAAAGGTGTTTCAAAGGGTTAATGATAGTATAGCATAAAATATGGTATACCAAGTGTTCGAGTCCAATCACTCTTTTTAATAGCTTTGTAGCGGCCAGAAAATCAAGTATTCATGAAGATTGAGGAAGATGATCCAGTGAACTTCAATTTAATTGGTGCAAATTAAAACAATCCATCTTTTGCAGCTGTCCATCTATCTGCTATCACCACTTCATTGCTCGTCTTGCACCTTGATTACAATTATCTTTTAATAGCAAAACTTGTCAGCAATTTCTCTCCCTTCTGATTTACGTCCCAGCCCAACACAGTGTTGTTCCACTCATATAATTCATGTTTTAGTGTAATGCAGAGTAAGCCTCCACTGGGCAGACGCAAGATGTATTGACACCATCACCTCATATCTGCTGGGTGCTATGACATATGGCAGACTGTCTCCCTGCAGTATAGGCTGCAATCCTTCCCCCATTCATACAATGAGGGCATGTTTGCATGCCTGGAGTTTGGTCTCCATAGACGACCCATACAGTGAGGTACATCAATGGATTACAAAATAAATGCACATGCAGACACTATTTTTTGCAGTGTCCAATAATGGTTCCAGGCAATTAGACCGAAGGATGACACTCTGACTTTTAATTTGGGACAAAGTGATCTCTCTCTCCCTCCTCTTTCATCCTCCCCTGCCTCTCACCTGATATGCTGAGCTAAGGCCTTTCCAAAGATACATAGCCGTAGTCTAATTTTATCATAAAATGGGATCTTGCCATTTCTACTCCTCGCAATGACTGGAAGTTGAAATGCTCATCTTAAGTGACTTAAGATTTCACAGATGACACTCGGTGGTGCTTTGGGAATGGAAGACATCAATAGCTGTTGAGCTAAGCAGAACACATGAACATAAACCATTTGCAGGCTTCCAAGCAGAGGAACAAGGGAAGATCCAGTAAAATATTGGGAGTTAGTGAACACAAAGGCATGCTGTGCGGTATTCAATTTATGCTGCTGTTAATATCTGACTTTTTTAAAGCCAAATTGAGTGCTAACCTTTTGGAAATCAAAAACCAAATAGACCTCTCCAGTACTGTGAAAGGTCCAAGTGAGGCTTGAACGAGCGTCAGAATAGTTTTCATTAGAAAAAACAGACACTCAGTGTACCTCTTCTTTCCAAAGTATTAGCAACAGACTCATTGGTGCAGCAATAAAATGCATCCAAGCCAACAGGTTCAGCATTTGAGAAGCTGGGCATAATACTAATGAGCCATGCATGGGCAATAATCAACAGAGTGATAGAGAAAATACATCACAAGTATACACCCTCATATCAAGATATGTGATCAATGGGAGAGAAACTTTTGCTCTCTAGTACTCATATGCCAGTAATTATTCAACCACCTAGCACAATGGATGCATTATACTCTCATAACTATGTATAAACAGGACAATTTAAAAGGTAGGCAGGTAGAATAGGAAAAAATCATAAACTAATCTGTTAGCGTCTACAAATGTGCCTTTTTTTTTTTTTTTTTTTTTTCGAGTTGCAGTCTACCGTAAATCATGTGTGTTTGTAAATGTATTGGAGAATGCAAGTGTTCCCCCTGCTAAAAAAAGAAAAAAAAAATCTGTCTGTGCTTTAGGGAATTGTCCGACCATTTCCACTCTGCCCCAAATAAACTTGGATGTTCTCCATCCATCAGGTGACTACATGGAGAGCTGACCTGTCATAAATTCACTCTGTGGGGATGATGACAGGGCCGGAGCCAATCTTCATGAAAGAATAAAAAAATGGCACTAGCTTCCCCATCCCCCCACTCCCTGAGCCCCCTTCCACCCCCAACTCACCCTTTACCCTCACAACTGGAGCACCCTCGCTCCCTATCTTTCTGCCTATCTCTCTTTGCACTTACCCCCCTTTGTCTCTCTCCCTCTCTCTCCCCCTCTCTCCTTCTCCCTCTCTCTCTCTCTCTCTCTCTCTCTCTCTCTCTGTCTCCCTCTCTCTCACTCTATCTCTCTCTCTCTCTCTCTCCCCCTTTTCTCTCCATGGGTAAGCAGGTAATCATGAGCTGTCACAGAAAGGTGACCCATTAATGTGATGGATACGGTGTGAAAAACAAATGGTGTGAAACGTGTGGATTGCTGTCCTTACTGCACCTTGGCCTTTTGTTCTGTCATATCAATATCCACACAGGGCCTCATTACACCGCTGCACTACACAATGAGTGGAGCGCCAGGGTCAGGACTGCGCCACGCTCCCTTTGACTGGCTCCGACTGGGCTTTTCAGCTCAACCTCACCCCAAAGGACTCCCAGGTAAACAGGAAGAGGGCAGCCTCTGGAGCCACAGACACCGCACATCATCCCAGACTAAATAAGCACCCCCCAAACAGCCCTATTTCTGTGAGGGGCCTTGACTCGGTTGCCAATATAGCCCCATCTCTGTCTCCAGGCAAAATTGATTGTGTGTTACATAAACAAATCAGTGAGTTTTAGCTGATGTTTGGCACCTTTGTGTCCAGTTTGGGTTTAGTTCAATTTCTTTTGGCATGTGAGCATTGCCCTGGGAGATAGGAGGTTTTCTTTATGTCCATTGTGTAGGTGCCTGGACATCACTTGGGTTTATAAATAGTTACAAGCCATTTTTTTTGTTATTTCATGGAGGTCAAAGAGGTGTTTGAAACAATTTTTTGTACAATACTTGCGGGTGCAATCTGATGTTTCATAGATTTTTTTTTTTTAATATACAGTATATATATCTTCTGCAAACTTTCAGATTCCTTAGCTATAGATCACATTTTTCCTAGACTGTGGCAGGCCACATAGCGATAATTTAAAGTCTACATTGCCATACTGTGTGTGAACATGCACAAAGGAATCGATAAGTACGACTTATATGAATGTACATGGACTCCTAAATTGCCTCAGGCATACTGTAAGATGGGCACTTAGATTTTCAAAGAGCCATACTGCCAGTCAAGGTCAAGAGGAGAAGCGGTTAGGAGCTATCACGTTCCTGGCCTAACCCTGCACTGTCCATTACACTTCTCCACTGGCTGGTCAAGCACTTATTAAAGACCAAGGCTAATTTCACTGCCAGGACCTGTGATCCACAAAGTAACAGCTAATCACCAATTAAGAAATATTATGGATTACAATCAATTGATTTTAAGTGCAGGATCTGGGCTGATGGGCCCCGGAGACTTGAGCAGAAGCGTCAGAGTTTCTCTGCAGGCTGAAATGTCCTGCATGCAGGTCAGTCTTGTGGGTTGATGACCCATGTAAAGCTTTTTATTAAAGACCAAAACTGCTTGTGACAGCATCTTCCAAATTTTCAGGGTAAAAAAAGATTTTATTTCTTTTTGTCCAAGGGCAGAAACTGTGAATGGCTTTGGTCCCTCATCTTTGCTTATAGGTCACTGTGCTGCTGAAAGTGGAATGCACTGTAGCAGTCTCTCCACGTAAGCCGGTACAAGGCATGTCGATACACCCTCTGTGTTCCCCCCGAGGTCTACAGTGGTGGTCTAGTGGACACCTCAGATGAAACGCTGGAGACTCTATTAAGGACAGTGGTTACGGGCCACAGACTAATCTAGTATGACAAACTGGAGGTGTCCTGTTATTTCCAGACCCGGTGATGAATCGAGGGCTGTAGTCCCCCATGCTGTCATGTCAGGGTGGAGCTGAAACAGATTGAGAGGGAGCAGACAGCAGATTGATGTTCCAGGCTTCTTCCCTCTTCTCTAAAACCCACAGAATCAGTCCATTAGCCCTCCTCCCATTTGCCTATCATTTTACACAGGCAGCTGCCTCCACATTCAAATCTGAGACTCACCTAGGGGCTGAAAGACAGGGATACAGCAGACCAGTTATGTCTTAACCTTTCTTAGTTTAGTTATTATGAACAGTATTTTTTTTTAGTTTTGCAAATTTAAAATGATAGTAATAATTGCAGATTGATATAACACAATAGTGGCTCCACATGTAGCCAGTTCATGAAAAATTTTACATTTGCTGTAATTTGTGGTGTCTGGTAGGTCTTTCCTGGGAAAAATCCTCTGGCACACAGGATATTATGTGTTTTTTATGTTTCCAGGAGCAGCAACAGCGGTTTGTTTGGAATAAATAGAAGAGGAACTGGGTAGTTAACATGAGCAGCAATAGCCACCATTGCTGAACGGGTAAAGAAAAGAGCGCCACCTATAGAAACTTAATTTTCAACAGAAAACGCAAGGAAAAAGACAACACAGTACTGCCCACACTGTTTAATATACAAGTGATCTGAAGGAAGTGCTGTGCAAAAAACACCACAGCTTATTACCAAAGATGTGGTCAAAATGGAAAAAAATAGGATCTTGCAGATTACCAATGTAATATTTCTGAGAAAACATCCAACAATAATGCCAAAAAGCGCCCTTGTCGATCAACATTTTTTGTTTACAATGTCAAAAAGCACACAAACACTGGGATAAAGCTTATTCAAAACAACAACATTCATCAGAACCAGTTTCAAATTTGTATACAGTACACTGGAGTAGATGCCATGTGATTAACAATGTTTCCTGTACAGCCATGCAGCTCCATTCCATTACTTTTCAACTTGTGAATGGACAGCATTACTCTGTATTATTTACACTGATAGTAGAGGGAATCTTCAGCCAGAGGTTAACTATGGTTATCGTTAATGGAGGAATGAAGACAATGACAGGGCTCCATAGCGGGGCCCCGGTGTGTCTATCTGTACCCCCCAGTCCCCCCGCTCTACCTCCCCCCACCCCCCACCCCACCCTCTCCCCGCGATGACCGCATCCCCACTGTAATGTACCTGTGTGTGTGTGAAGGACATCCCGACCGGCAGGGCTATCACAGACACAATCTCACAGCACTTTAATAACTTTGAGAGCGGTCAGCACCCTGCGCTTTAATAACACTCCCTGTCAGCTCACCCCACACCGCGCAAAATTGTCTCGTTGGAATTCTTTATGGTGGAGGCCAAAGAACTCCGGTGATGGGGATGGAATATAGCCACGATCAACCCCTTCTACCTCTAAATGGCTTTCCAAGAGTATGTTTTTATCTTTGGCTCAAAACAAACAGGAGAGAGGACAGGTACTTGCTTTATGATGCAGCAATAAGCTTTTAAAATCAGCACTGTCGTCTTTGAAGAATCCAGGCATTTTCTGAGAGCGTCCCTAAAGTTCATTCACTCATATGATAAAAATGTCAGGGCTGACATGGCCACTGAATGCATGCACGCACACACACACACAAACACACACACACCGCAGAACTTTTCTACAGTATGGCCACTGTTAATAGTACCAAGCAGTAGGTTAAAAATAATCCCTAACAGGGTCAGTTTGATGAGGCTATCTCAGATCTACTGTAGCAAGTGTTGTCCTGCACTTACAGCTGCACTAGACCAGATTTTTAGGTAAAAATACACCCATCTGTCTAAATCATAAAGTGGGGCTGCAATAGAGAAGAGCGTCCCATCCCTCCTTATTGAGACTATTACACTCACCCTATTTGCCCAAATGAAATTCTTGTGTCAGCTATGTACACTTTTCCACCCACAGAAAGTGATGAATTGAAACTTAAGAGCGAAATACAGTCTGTCTCCTAAATAGCAGAGAGCGAGCGCTCTGTCCAGAGAAACTTGGACTCACAAACGTTAGATCTTTTGCTTCTCTTGTCCCTTTTTTATCCTCACAGACCGCAGCATCACAGACCGGCTGGGCTGGTAAACATTAAGTGAGCTGTGTGCAGTTTACTGGAGTCACGTTACATGATTTCTGGGTGTTGATGTTCAGATTTTTCAAACAGTTACCTCTCACTGCCATTTGGAGCCGTCAGCGTGCAAAGTTGCCTACTGTAGCTTCAATGTTCTTATCATTATGCAAATATTTGATTATCTGTTAGGGGAGATCACAGCTAGCAGCCTCACAAATGCAGCATGTTTATCTCCAGTATACATATTAAAGGAAAATTCAAGCTGAGCATATGAAGTGTAAATCACCCGGTGCAGCACACAGTATGCAGTGGCTGTTTCAGAGCTAATGATGGGCTCGGGCTGTGTTTTTGTGATGCGTCTGTGATTATAGCCTCTCCTGCAGCAGTGGTGCTACATTCCTGGTCATCACTGCCTAGTGCTACTGATTAACATAATCAGCCAACATTAGTTATTCATGTGATGTGCAGAAGCGCTCGGGGGTCAAATCTTTGCCCTGTCTAATAACCTATGTTAAATATTAAAGAAGTACATGGACTGGCTGATTTACATGCCTCTCATCCTGCCTTTAGATGCACTAGTAGTAAAAAAAATAAAATAATCACTCTAGGTCTGTGGTCCATTACTTTGACCATGGGAAATATAGAGTATGCTGAAAATGCATTGCTTTGAAGATCTGAGGACATAATGTTGTAGTATCACAGTGAGCAACTGCTGTATCTAATAATAGATCCTGTGCAAAAGATCACGCTCATGTAAACTGAATATGGTATGTGATTGTCTCGCATCCAGTCCAACCAGTAACCATCATTGCCTAGCACAATTGGTCTGCGTGTGTGTGTGTTTGTGTGTGTGTGTGCGTGGGTACACATAAGAGGTTTTTTCCACTCGGCTTCATCTGCCTGTCTGAAAACAAGGAGCCCACTGGGCATGCATGAACTGACTTGCTGCGTCTTTATGCCTCCATTTCTTGATTAAGAACAATGAGCAGGAGGCTAGCCAAGCGTTCAGCTGCCCATGTTGGGCCATGCAGTGGGTGGAGGGGGAGACCCTGGGCTGCGTAGAAGGAGGCCGGCTGTGAACCCTGAGGAAGTCATTAGGAGACCAGTGACCTCACTGGTGCAGAGCTCAAAAAAGCTGCCCACTGGCATGATGTCATACTTCACATGTCAGCCCTCATCACCGCCACACAGTGAAGAGTCCAAAACTGTGAAAACTAAATTATGTACCTGGTGGCGTTACCTTGTCTCCATTTGATGCACAGCACCAGCCTCCCCTATGAATCAAACGGATGGGCAACATCTATCCACAAAGAGTATCAGTGAACAATACTGCAGTGAACCAGAATAAGTAACAAGGCAGTGGAATGCAGAGATAAGTTCCTAAAATGGACAGCACATTAGCATAGGCTATGAGTGTACAGAAAGTCCTCATTAAAGCCCCAGGATATATATTTTGTTGTAGCATAGCACAAAAATACACAGAATTTCTTGAGTGGTACAACTGGATGATACAAGGTAATCTGTCTGCTACTGTCATATCCATAGCATTACTAAAAAAAAATCCAGGTCCATTTTTTTCCCAGTGTTTATAAACTATACAAACATAAATCATTTACAGCTTCAAAATACATTTAAAAGCTATTACATACCTGGTAGTCCTTATTTCATGAACTCAGCCATTCTCCTTGGGAGTTATAAAAGTCTCCAACCCTACAAAATAAATACAAACACAGCTACAGCAGCAGGTGGATCTCAAAGGTGGCACTATATTCCAATTCCAGATTGGGCCTTTAATGACAACTTGCACTGTGGAAGTGAATGGATGCACAATTTATCACCCATATTCCCCCACCCTGTAGGACCAGGAGGACCAAGCGTGTAGACTAATGAACTGCAAACTCTCCTCTAGGCTTCCCTTTGTAATGATGGAACTACTCAGGATTTCTTTTTTTTTTAATTTGGTCCTTAAGAAAATAACAATCCTCCTTGGCCCTGCTCATTACTGCTTGGCTGTGGTGACCATTAGGAAATGAAAATAACTTTGCTCATTTTGTGTAAAGCAAAGGCCTTTAGGCTGAGGGTCTGAGTAAAGAATTGAATTTCTAAATATAACTTCACTGCTTACAGGCTGCTATGCCCTCATATAAAGAAACCTTGTGATGGGCTAGTTTACACAGCCACTAAATTGCAAATAGAATGATTGTTTTGTGCACAGCAATGAATAAGCGATTTAAATCAAAACATCCGAAAAATTAATTGTGCGTTTCCTCGTTAGTCTTTCGTGGGCAGAATGCAAGCTATTTTGCATGAGTATGGATGTGAGATGTGCTCTGCTACTGTATGAGCATGAGTAATCCCAAACCTCACCCCAACCTTGTTTGAGTTGTTTGAATCCTTTGGGTGTATATAGTAAGCACATATAGTGGGTGTTTTTTAGAAACTCACCATCCTTCTTCTGAATCCTCATTTTACCTTTTATTTACCATGATACTGTTGTCTTCAAGAGGCAAATTCAGGTTAGTCTGTCACAGTGAGATGCTTCACTTCTAATAGCTGTGCACTGTCAAACTTCATCACACTCTGCAAAATCATTTTCTACAAGTCATGTTTGTACTTTACTGAGTAGTAACTCATTAATAAAGGGAAATTTAAGTTGTAGTGTTGTAAAATGGACTCCCACAATCCTCATCTTCTCATATGCAAAAATTAATATGAGATCCCACGACTCCAGAACTTTGTTTCAGATTCTTTGTTGATTAGTTTGCACTGACTGTTGGGATACAGAGATGTATGGCGATATATATACGTAGCTAAATCTTTTTATGATCATAAAACAACACATTCTCTGGCATTTTATATTAAAGTTCATTGTTGGGTAAGCAGTGCATGTATGTATATATAATAGTTTACGTATTGACAGTAATTTGCTATATGCCATGTTTGCTAACGGTTCAGTTGCTAATGTTAACTACCAAGCTAGGTAGCCTAACTTAACTGTATTCTCCATAGAAGAGATGAAGGCAGCTTATCAATTAGGGAGCCAGAGAGCTGAGATCATATTCAAATAAACTGTAAAATAATAAAATGAATTGGGTCTTTATAACACTGTGGGACTGCACAGAATCTATTCTTGTTGACGTTCATCTGAAAATTTGTTAAGTCTAGAGTTTAGGGAACATGGCACACAAATGTGCGGTCTCATGGTACTCGTACAACATCGACTCACTTAAGTCCAAACACAAATGTGGTGGCAACCCAAATGTATTTGGCTGAGACCAATGTCCAGCGGTTGCTGGTTGAATGGGCCACAATATTGCACTGAGTGAGCGCACTCCCAGATCGAGGGCGGACTGCTGTTTAAATCAAGCGGGCGGTCACACTCGATGTGTACATCACCACTGAGGCATGGTGAGCAATGAGACGCCTGTACAAGGCCCCTGCCGGCCCGTCGCAGGGCTGGACTGCTGAGGCCCGTGGGCTGCCTAATCAAATCTGAAACCATCACATTCACTTGGCTCTCAGGCAAGGATGCATGCAAAAAACAAACGGAAAAAAAAACCCACTGCCTACATCACCAATCATACACCCATCCCCCACTGCTCTTAAATACCACCATTAGGAAGGAATTACAAAGGGATATGGAAGTATACCGTTTGGTTTCTATCTATCGGTTTCCCATTAGACAGTAGGTGGAAGTGAGTCTGTGGTTAAATAGAGGTTAAAGAAATTGCAGAGCACAAGCCTGCGCTGGTCAATCTCTCCAGTGCAAAAACGCTTGTGATGTACAGTACAGTATCTGTATCATCAACCATATGCAGCTGATAAGTACAATCTCTCCTCAATCTCTAACTTTCCAGACCTATGAAATTGATGTGTTTATTTAGCGTGTCCAAGCCAAGGCAGAGCAGTAATAGCCTTGTCTAGAGGGTGAAGATGGAATCCCGTTGCTTCACCATCGACGCAGGATAATGGTTTCCTTTGATGGAGATTTGGGCCATCTAAACATAATTAGGCAAGCGTGAACAATGATCTCCATAAAGTGCAGAGTACTAATTAAAACAGTTCAGCATTACAGCTTTTCAAACATGACAATAAAAATAACAAGAGGCCCCAAATGGATTGCACACTGTGCCAATAGTTCCTAGGAAAACACTGTATCAGATACGAGGGGCATTCAGCTCCCTGTAATGACAATACAGCTGAGCAGATCATGGACAATGAGCAATAGTTTATGGGTTTTTCCATAAAAAAAACAACAACAAAAATTGCATTATATTATATGTTATGGCTCAGTATTTTCCTTATTTCAAAGCACATGTGTTACTGTTATGTATATGATTGAGGGGCGTCTGAAAAGTTCAAATAAGCTATTGTAAGAGTCAATCATAAACATCAGCTCTGAGCAGAAATCTCAAGTTTAGGAATAGATATATTATTATATTAGTCACTTGAAACCCAGATGCCATTTTCCTTTGCCTGCTACCTCACTGTATAAAGTCTGGAATGACTCTTTGTATTATGTGAACATGTTTGACGAATGGAACGAGTCTGTTTTGATGTTAGATGGATAACAATACTAAATCCAAACTGTATGGAACAAAGCACTTTATAATCCACAGTTTTCTGAAAACCGTTACCTACGGTATCGATGCATATATAGATACAGTAATATAGTCAAAGAGCACTTTGTTTTACCCACTGCTTTGACCTTGTCTTTTCTCTTTATAAAACATGTCTGTAACGATTCAGCACCATAATGTGATAGCATTCTGATTACTAAGTTCATTTCTAGTGCCTGCAGTCCATTAATGCCTGTATTGCTGTGCCCTCTAAAAGCATTTGAAGCTCAGAAGATCAGAATAATAATAAAAAGGTTTCCAATTGTGTGTGTGTGTGTCTGTGTGTGTTTCAAATAGCCAGTCTCTTGAGAGGCGCATTGATTCCTAAATGAATGCAAGGGCAGAGAAAAATGGATTTTTTCCTTAAGATGTGACTTTATATCTCTTCTTTAACATCCCTGCAGCACTGTGTGCATTTGATTACACACTGAGAAGGAGGAAATCTTTGCATCTTTATAAAATATTCATCGGAGTGGTTGGGTGAGGCAGCGCTCTGTAGATGGTTGCTTGGTGATGGAGGAAATCTTTAGAAGTTCAAGTGGATGGAAGCTGAATTTGGTGTACACTGTACAAATCAGATAAGTAGGTCAGAAATGTTCACGCCAGCGAAATTGCTCAGAATCAGTTGTAATTGTGCATCCATCTCAAAGGTATGGACCGAAGTATTTGGTGAAGCAGTGCTTTTTTTAGCCTCTCATAAATAAAATGGTGTGCATCTAGTAAATGAGCTAATCCACTAATTTAGTGAGCTGTTGTGGATCAGCTTCAGACAGAGGTGCCTTTTGGTATGTTTCTCCCATTTCACCCTGACAAAAGATTAATTTAAAGTGTTGCCATGATTAAATTACTTTTGGATCCATTATTCCCCCACAATTGGCAGTCTGGGCTGTGTGTTGCCTATAAATGGTAGTTGGGGGCTTCTCTATATTCTGAAAGTGTAAGTATCTATTTGGTGATATTTCTGCTATGATCATAAATTCACAATTACATAAAACTCTCTATTATGCCACTTATAACAACATGCTGCTCTTTACTCCCACCACTGGCCTGCTATGAGCTTGCATTTAAGTTGTATCATGTAATGTATAAATAATAAATTAGAAAATTGGGCTCAATACAGTTTGTTGATTTGATAATTGGCCCACAAAATGAATGGTGAGTAATGAGGTTTTAAAGCACAAAAGCCAAGGCAATTATCTAGTGCCCTCTTAGGAGAGCATGCTGTTTTTACTAGCATGGGAATGCAGGTCCATCACTGAGAATCTGGAGACAGGAAAAGGTCTCAAGGTAAACGTAAGCCTACAGTATATTACAATTGTGGATGATAAGATGCAATAAGGAATTGATGGTGAAGCAAGGTACTGATGGTACAGCCTTCTGTTCATATTTATATGGCTGAGAAATATGTTTCTTTTAGTCCAAAATCATTTCCATTTGACTCTTCTAGATCATTAAATTAATTATACCTTATAACAACCTCCAAAGTCCTAAATCCTAAAACTGTCCCTGAATGCTAATAGCAAATTCATATGACCAGATTGCCCGGATTTCAAAGTTCACTCTTACACATTTTCAATTTGGAAACAGACATGATCATAAATTGATTTCAATGTCCAACTTTGCCCCGCCTTAATGTGCCTTAACTGGGTAATAATTGTGTTCAAATGTGTTCATAGTTTCTAGTCATTATTAGAAACCAAGGAACCACATTTACATATGAATGATTGAATTGTAATAGCTGGTCAGATCATCTTCCAGGGAATGTAGGCCTAATGTATTCAGTGATAATTATTACTTTGTACTCCTAATGCATACTGTGAATTGTGGTACGTATATGTAGTTACCGTGTTTATGTTTTGAAGCTGAAATAGATTTGGCAGTGCATGGTCTGTTTGAACTTTTAAATGCAGTCATACTTGGGCTTTTCAGAATGCCAGAAGGTGTCACTGTTCATGCAACACTTCCACAATGAATGTAGGGAAGTTGAGAGCAGCCTCCTGGTGAAGTTTGTGCAGACTGTTGTGCATAAATTCCTCAGTTAGTATGAATTACATTTGGTAAAACTAGAAAACAGAAAAACATTCTGTTGACAAAGCTAGTCATGCATTATTTGGAATTGAACCAACTACATGCTAAAGAAGTATCTTACTTTTAAACAAATACAATTACAACTACAAGATTCTCATTTTCATTTTGTTTTGTGGAGGATCAGTAAAAGAAGTTCAATTCTTTATTTCTGGGGCTATAATGTTACAACTTCTAAGCTGTTTTGAAATAGTTTGCCAGTTATTTATAAACTACTTTCAACAAATGGTTCTAATTTCATACGTGCTTCACCTTATATGTTTGATTTAGCCCCCATAACCACATAACCTATGTAAAACAACCGCAAACCCCAGAGAAAGAGTGGTGAGGGTTGAAAAGACCCGACACAGCATGCACGCAGATGGAGTTGGGGGGGCTTGTCAAAGGAGTAATACCCCTTGCTTGGTATCTTCAAAATTGACTAGATGACAAACATGTCTGTCAGTGCTGTGCCAATATAGTTTAGGGCCTCTCGTGATGGGGCACACACCCAATGACAGAAGCAGGTCATTTCCGTTCCCTGGCATCATAAATCCACCGTCTGGCCCCTGTCCGGGTGCTGATGCTGCAGAACACCACACACAGTGGACCTGTCGGAGCACCATGAGCTACTGCACTGTCCCCATGGCACGCACTCACACACACTCACACACTCACACACACTCACACACACCCACACACACAGAGTCGCAGACACTGCAAACACTCTCTTTATAGCAGTGGCTGTGGCCAGGCGCTGTCACATCTGCTCTTGTATGGCATCACCTGAAGGAAAAAAAAATGACCTGTATATTTACTTTTGAAAACGTAAACACTAATAAATCTTTTCTTGATATTGTAGCAGATATTGTATCTTTCAGGAGACAATACTGATTTTTGTCAGTGGTTCCTTGTCAAGGAGGAAAGCCAAGCTGCCACACTTACGGTTCACCTGTCCTTTGTGCAGAACCTGACAGCTTATATTCCTGTCTGCAGTAAAAACTGCACTTAATATACAGTAGCATAGCATGAATGCAGTGTGAGCACGTTGGATGGGGGATGAGGGATACTGCTTGTAATATATTCATGTTTGCTTAAATCAGGCTCAAGGTTAAAACAACACCTATTTCTCTTGGCGTCCCATCTCTTTGGCAGAACACAGAGAGTTTCGATGTGCCAAACATGACACCTCCACTCACTAATACAAGCGAAATAAAAGATGAATGATAAATAAGGCTTGCGTTTTCACAACCTTCCACTACCCCACCCTCGTGTTCTTCTCCTCTCCTAGACAGAAATGCAAATAGGTCATTGAGCTTCATCCCCCTTTTGCCCTAACGTGCGATGACAGTCTTTAAATTTCCGTTTGAAGCCACTTCCCTGAGAAAAATATAGGCAACTCTTCCATTTAGCATGAAAAGGTATTAATGTTTCAGTATGTAAAGCTAGGGATCAAAATATGTGCTTCAGGGAAGCCATGACCGGGGTTGAGCAGAATGCTAAATGCCATACATCCTCAAGGTTATCTCTGAAGACAGAGCCCTTTTGGAATCTGCCTCTGCTTTATTTTCTTGAATGCATGCATCAAGTCAGCTGAACGGAAAAGATGAAGGTGACTTCTAGAACGAGTCAAATCCTTTCTCTCTCCATGCATCCTGGCGGTGGTTGTAGGCTTGTACACCTCGCTGTGTCCACAATGAATGGTTGCAATTTGGAGGGTCCGCGCCAGTCATGCTCTCTCAGTGCTGTGTGGATCTGTCTGTGGCCTGGGATTAGGCAGAGGTACAGTAACCCAGGGGCTAATACAAAGCACTTAAACGTGAAAAGTGTCATTTCCATCCCCAAGTCCCTGAATATTGAAATTAGGTCATCAGTGCAGCAGAGGCCAATTTTCACCCTCATATATCATGGCTGCCCCTGCACCCAAGGTCTCATTACACCATACATGGTCAATAAGCCATTAACATGCAGCAGACAATGTGTAATGTTCACACAAAGACAATGTATCTACAGTTACAGTAGTGAGTCAGTGTTTGTGCCCATACAACACAGAATGAATATTAACATACAGTACATGTAGAACTCACAGTATCCACAATCTTGTGTGCAGCATTTCTGTTCGACCAACACACAAAGCATTTTGGATTGTTTTGACGCTGGTGGTCGTCTCTAATGGAAGGGAGAAGCTTTTGTATGCAGCGTCCTTTTTCCAACATCAGTTTGCCAGTGTGATATTCATTTGTTGGAAGCTGTGCTGCATAAACAAACAACGCCCAAGGCTACCACTGGCTGGTTAAACAACCACAGGCTGTTTTCTCTTTTCTCCACCATAGCACATTGTAAATTCCTTGTTGAACCACAACACGCTCTGCTATGTTTATTTAACAAATAGCCTATTGACAATTTCACTTTACAATATTTACACCTTGCACGTTAGAAAAGTTTATTTTGGAGAGAGTTGATTTGACAGTGTATGTTGTATGTTTGCGGTCTCCTTAATTAATCGAAAACATGTCAGATTTCCTCTAACTGTGATAGTGGAATTGTTTTAGTAATGATTGAATGTTTCACATCCTGCCAAACTAGTAATGATATAAATGTTGCTTTGTTTGTCGCGATCCTACATTCCTTATTGCTATTACCCTGCAATAAACAGAAGGCATCAACATTCTTCTAACAAACCAAAGGCAGATTGAGGCCCCTGGCTGCCACTGCTGTAACAAATGGGGCAAATCATTGTCACAACCCATGTTTCTTTCTCCTTTAACGTGGTTACATGACTGTGCCGGGACATTTATGGACTGCTTGATCCAGTGCTGGCAGATTAAAACAAAATCAAGCCAAACCGGTTTAAACCTCTTTTGTGAAGAGTCGTCCAACATATTGTATACCAAAAAACAAACATTTTATAAACAATGAAATATTGTTTTATTTTATTTTCCCTCTCTGATTCAATCTATTTTCCTCAACATTTTTTTCCCCGAGTACCTTCTTCCTGCTTGTGAAAATGGGGTTTGTATTGATGAGCTGGGCCCAATATTGATTTCCCATCATTCCTGGTGTGGACATTTTCTGGTCTATTATACTACAGTCGCAGCATATTCCCCTAGCAGCCGTAAAGTGGATATATGGACAACCTGACCTTGGCAATATGGAGATAATGAAATATCCTTAATGACCCTTCCTGAAAGATTTTACAGGCTGGACTATAGACTGCCAACCCATGTACAATAATAGTTAGCGGAGGAGGATTTTAGAGGCCCAACTAAATCTCGAGCTCACTACACGTATTGGGAGAACTGTTAACTTGTCTGTTTTGCTAGGTTAATGTAACCATTAAGGCCACGCAGGTATATGGTAGGAGCCACTATAGAGGCTAGTTTATATTTAAGGACACTGTCAGCCATTACACTCTGACTCAGAACATCCTCAAAGAGAAGAAGCAAGAAACATGCTACCTGCAAATATGTACATATAAGATAATAAGATTGAATAAGAAAGAAATAAGAAACAATAAGATGGATATCCTTAGCAAATATGTTTATGAATAAACATAAATACATTACGGAAGTTTGTGAATAAGTTTTCCAAAAATTGTCTGGTGTAATTGCAGCCAAAGAAATTAATCCATGAACTCTGGAAGTATGTATTTGGGTGTCAGAGTTGGTTAGGCTTCAGCAGGTGAATAAGGGAGATCATTATTCACACTTCATGCTGACAGTTGTTTCAGAGATCTGCGCCGATAGCAGCTGATAATCATCCCCAGAGCGAAGCAACAATGAACTTGCCCTACCACTCCACTATCTTCAGAACACTTCAAACATGCTCCACTTCAAACACAAAAGCAGCCATCTCCTTTGATGCCATTGTCAAAGAATGAGTTTTGTTCCATCACATTTAAACTCCGCCTCCTCCACTGAAACCTAGACGGAGACGTGCGAGAAACAGATTTTGAACATGAAAAGAGCAGCTGTGTTGTCTGATATAGCCCTCTATCCTACGGCAGCCATGCTTCTCCCCCTGCCTCACTACAAGAGGGATAAGGTGCATGCTGCTACACCACAAGGCCATAATACAGTATTCTAGATGCAATGCAAAAAATCTTCATCTTCGTGCCATTTAGTCTATTCTTGAGCCCTAAAATCGTAATTTTCTTAAAATAAGTAAAAAAAAAAAAGATCTGCCAATGGGGTGAGATAAATTCACGTGTTTCCAATACAAATCAACTTGATCAACGAATCAAGTGTCATTTTCTTGATAGTAGCGCAGTGATCTGCCTTATTCTCTGACTTGTTTCAACATATTGACACTCATTTCTTGAAAATTCCTGAAACAAGTGAAACTGCACTGGAAACTGAGATTTATCTCACCTCACCAGCAGGATTTTTCTCTTGCTTTAAGAAAAATAAGATCTGAAGGCTAAATATGAGACTAAATGACTTGTTAAGGACTTTTTTTTGCAGAGTAGAACAGTTAACGTGAATAGAGTTTACTAGAATATATGGTACAGAATACATAATTATTTGTAATTTATTGTCCTATTTTGCCTTGATTACAAGACTCTGGTGAGCCAAGGCATGCAGTGGAAACAGACTGGTGAATGGCCAGCCGGCTCTGTGTGCAGCTCCTTTACTGAAGGGGGCCTGGCTGCAGAGGCAGCTGGCTGAGCATGTCTGCCTCTGATGAAATCTCACTACAGACACGGCTGGTTCATAATGACTATAATCACAGCAGATAAGCAACTAGTGCATGGGAAAGAGGGAGGGGATCAGAAGGTGAAAGAAATAGAAAGAGAGAAAAAGTAATTGAATCTTTTGGAGGCACATTCAGATGAAAGCCATTGGGTTTGTGGGAGATGCTTTTCAGTGAATGACATTTAGATTACAGAGGTGCCCTGTTCACCACCACGGTCAATACCTCCTTCTCCACAATAGCACTCCTAAGTCTCGCGCAGAATAAAGAAGGCATTTCACCAGTGATATGGATTTGGGGGGGATGCAGCATTTACTGGGTGGATATTCTCAGGATTTAGAAGGGATGGTGGAGGAAAACACTGGCACTGCATTTAAGTTGGAGAGAGGGGGCTACAGTTAGCATTTCTACTGTAGGTTATATTTCTGTTTTGAATGCCCAAAACCTTGTTATCATCATATCATCATCATCGCCACGCACCACCACCACTTTTGTTGCATTAGAATATAGGGATATTCAGTTCCTGGTCCGTATGGTGATTTGAAGAGTAAAAATATTCATTGAACACCCCTATCAAAATGTAAGCCACGGCAACTTTCTCTCCCACACCTCCCCCTCTCCTGATCCCTCCTATCTCCCGTATTGACACAGACCAGCATATTCCTAATATTAGAGGGATCACATATTGCCCCGGTGACACACTTCAAATGTATCTCAGATTAATGATATATCACGGTAAGGGATCTACAAAAACCATTAGTAAGCCTGACACTTTGACGTCAGATTTTAAAAAATTTCCAAGTAATCTTTTTGATTTATGAAAGTGTGTCCAGGTTCATCGAGAGTGATTCCAGATTTATCACATCCTGGTTAGAATTATTAATGATTTTCAATTTGTAAATCTGATGCTGCCATGTTCAGAGGAGCTCCGCGGAATCACCAAAAGGCTGATATCGGAGTCCGAGGTTTGCTCCTGAAGCATGATTACTTTATCAAAATATTGCTACCTATGACTTACATTTCACTTATTTTCCACTCTTGCAGAGCCTCTCCTCTTACCTTCATTTCTCTCTCCTCACGTACCAGTGCTAAACACATTTTTCAAAAAGGGGCTTCAAAACACCGGGGCAGCCGCAGCTTATGTCATTGCTTGGCTAATCTTCTGAAGTTAGACATTACGCTATTAGTTCCAAGTTCCTGACACATGCACTTTTAAGGACCTACTGTGTCAACATGTCAAATGGATGCAGCACGCAGACAGCTGTACATTGCAATCTTTCTCAGTGTTGATGAGCGGCACAGCTAAGATCATCATCACTTTCCAAAGATAGCCGGCTCTGTCTTGATGTTGAGGTCGGCTTTGATGTCATGTCGATGCATCAGCACAGCGACTTCACTCCTACGTACTGTATCGGCTCACAGTGACTGTATTCGCTCAGTGTGAGGTGTCCTTTGTGTGGCATATGCCCACTCAGACATGAATAAGAATGGCACCTTGCAAGTAGGCAGTATTAACACATGACAAGATGTATTGGCGTGACACCTTTTGCTGAAATGTCCTTTTCCATTTAAGCCATTTACAACGAAACAGGGCCAAAGTTGACACAGGCGATCATCCATATGAAGACCTTGCTTGTTTCCTCAACAATTGTATAGCAATACCTGCATAATTAGTGTGAATGCACCACTGCATAAATAACTAGTGTGAGGGTTTTGCCACCTTGTCTTGCCTTGTTTACCAAGTGTTGCTCTTATTAGCTCTTATTTCTTCATGGTGCAGCTCACTTCAAAGGAGGCATTGAATGTGTGAAACTGTTGATTACACGTTTCTGTCCCTTGTCCTGTTCTCAAATAAATGCAGCCCTTCGCCGGTTCCATGATTCATTGCTAATAGTACCAACGTGAATGTCTTAGTAATACCGTCTCTTATTCCTAAGACTCAGCCAGCTTGTTTCCTCTGCTGAATCAAAGGCACCACACACTAGAAGAGTTACAGTATATTGATATTGATACTTATAAACCCCGTTAAATAAAGTAGCTGCTTTTCTAAATGTCTCCGAGAGTTGCATAAGAAAATGCTTGGTAAAACTTTACATTAACTGAACACTTTTTGATGCATGATTATTGCTCATACTGGTAATAGGTACACTATTAACATCACAAAAGTGTTATAGGTTATTATGGTCATTATGACTCCATTATAACCCGTCTTCCCCCGCAACGTACACACATAATCAGCACGCTCTTAAACGGTGATTACACTGGAATCATTGCAGATGTGGGGAACACCGGAGTGCTAACTAGTAAGCTGACTACTTGGCAATTTTTTCTCTGCTACTACAGAAAACTCAGCCAGAACACGGCATGTTGCATGTTTAAGTTGGACCAGATTCACCAGTAGACCAAAAATGCACAATATGCTCTGTAATGCTCCAACTCCAACGTTGAGGAGGACTGCTGGTTATACTTTGAAATCATAGAAAACAATGTGAAAATGTGCACTCACACTTATGCCTTACAATTACAATACTGCCTTAGTCCAAGCCGGTGTGCTTTCATTTCAAAGCCTGCAGCCTTTCCTACCAGTTCAACTTAACTGGCGCAAGAGGGAAGTCTTCCCTTCAAAACTATTTCAGTAGTAAATTATCTTACAAATTCCATTTGTAAAGATTTTCTCACTTTTCTACAACCAACTGTTTCTCTCTATAATTACTCTGGCATGTTGCCTGCATGAAATGCATAGTGTAGCTGTCATATGTAGTTATTCTTAGTTTGAATCACAATACAGTGTCATGTGCTATGTGGTGATACAATACATGACCTATAAGTTTTAGGCTACCATACAACTTCATAAAGAATACATAATAAGTCTATATGAAGGCTTGAAATAAGCCACAGACTTGCGATAAATGAATTCATAAGTGAATACACACACATTGCAGATGAAGATACGGTTATACCACAGACTTATAGAGTCTAAAGTTTAACAGATGCAGTAAACTGCTCTCTGCTATATGGTTTTCTATGGGTTTTGTTCTCTGGCACAGTACACCTTAAGTTTGTGCTTTATTGTTTTTCTCTTCTCTTATTGGGCTTCATTCCCAAAAAGTTCTGAATAGACTACTTGGTTATCGTGAATAAAACATGCATGTGTTCAGCTGTATTTGTGGTGAATAATTTATAAAAAAATTCCCAAATAACTTAAATGTATCTGTCAAAATAGTAAGTCATGAAAAAAGCTCATAAAGTAGATACAACATTGAACATTGAAAGTGATGCTTTCTGAGTTATTTCATTTGTTTGAATGTGTATTTCATTTCAATATATAGGAAAGCTGTAGGTCAAACCCCTTGCACGTTCCACACAAGTCAGCGAGTGTCCAAATGTGCACTGCCCCATGATAACTGAATCTCATGTTTTCTCTAGTGCCACCATATTGAATTAAATACATTTAAAACTAGAAGGGCACTCGCAGACCTCCGCCAAGGTTCGTGCTATGATTGCTTGTTCATGAGTCGGATCCGGATCCGCTCCAAAATTTAATAGGTTCTTCCTTGGCCCATGCTACACCCTCCCATGAAGTTTCATGAAAATCAGGCCAGTAGTTTTTCCGTAATCCTGCTAACAGACAAACAAACAGACAAACAAACAAACAAATGGCACTGAAAACATAACCTCCTTGGCGGAGGTAACAAAACAGCAACCCTAAACAAAAAGAAACAGGATAATCTAAAACCTGAAAATTGTGGATCATCTTCAGGTGAAATCTGTATCTCTGTAGAGTTTGGATTTGGTCGCACGCCTAATGATTACAGTATGAAACGTCAGACTGCTAATATGTTGCAGGAAGAGAAGTCATTGCAAGGGAACAAACACCATTTGTACATTGAGAATGAACTGGGGAATTCTCCTTTTGGCAGAGTTGTAAGCGTAGGCAGCCACCAGGGTTCCACATATAAAAGTCACATGCCAGTTCTTGCTCATCTGTAGCAAAGTCATAAGAGCAAGCATCTATTGAATCTATTGATATGTTATAAACATGTAAAGAATGTGCCAAATAGAGGTATTTGCATATAGACCTATAATGGCATGTTTATAGATGTTCTGAACAGGTACTGTAATACAGAGTTTTAGCTAAATTTGAATCACTTAATTGATACTAAATCAAAGCTCTTTTTTTCATAAACCGGTACTATTTTAGTAATTTGACAATGAAGGCTGTATAGCATTTATATGGTGTCTTGAGGTCAAGTGAAATCAGAAAATTTATACGCTTTACCAATCTGGGCAAATGGATTTTCTGTTTAATTGGTTACTTTTATTCTTGTTTCTCTTGCAGTCATTTGCCAATTGGTGAGTCAGTGTGATACAGTGTTTATTGCTTTTTGGTAAAGAGCCCAGGGGAATTTGTGTATTGCAGTGGAAGTAATTAACAGAGATGGAGGGGTGGCAGCAAAAGATTTTCAAGCTAAATGAAGGCCGACTCCCCACTATCAGACATTTCAATTTTTCTTCTCTGCTGCTAATTTCAGCGATTCTTGTTAATTCTTTCTTGGAGTGCAGGGCATCCTGGTGACGATCGCTTATGAAGTGTAAAGCTTTTTTTTTTTTTTCTAAGATTCCACTGTGCTGGTTCATTGGACTCTTTGGGTAATATTCTCAGATGTTTAGTGTTGACTCTGTATCAGTTCTTTGGTCAGAACGCAGAGGGGGTAGATTTCCCAACCCTCTCATCCCATTTCCATTATGTGTGCTTGACTGGGGACATAAGGCCATTAACCCTCAATAGCAGCCCACGAGAAAAGCTATTATATGTACTGCTCAGTTTCACTGTGTTAGAGCTTAAGATGATCTAGACACGCTTAAGAGAATTTATATCTGATCATTACTGCCCTTGCAAAAGTAAAAGACAGCCTCTGTCTTATAAGTCACGCCTAAATCTGTGTACATCAAAAAGCAGCGGAAAGATCCTTGTATTTCCTTTGGCCAATACATATGTCGAACATATACTATACATAAAGATACTGATTATTTTCATAAGAATGTTCATCTCTTGTTCAGTTGTAGTGGGTATTTTCTAATAAAGCGTCAAAAGTTTCATTTAAATTGAACAGGGATGTGTTGTAAAACGCAGATGCTCCGAGAAGAAACAGAGACAGGTTGATTCCTCCTGGGGGGTGGAAGACGGAGAAGGGAAATGTGTTCTCACCATCAGTAAGATGCTGTTTTGAAATGGAGTCGGGATGCCAAAACCCCCTCAGCTGATAGTTCGGATCGGGTGAAGTTCTATCTGTATTAATGCGGTATGATATACTTAGTGGTGTGTACTTACTTTCCTCCCCCTATGACTTCACACTTCCTGGAAAAAAAAAAAAAGTGTAGAGGTGAAGGGAGACAGTACAGCAAGGACTGGCAAGGACTGTGTTTTACATTTTTGGCTCAAAGGCAAATGAGAGTTCTGTCCTATACAGAAGATAGTCTAGGTGGGAAAAGTCAAGTGAGGGATCAGAGTGTGAAAATCATGCCGCTTTCTCCCAACTAGTCTGTGCAGTCCTGACAAGCTTTGACAAAGGGAGCTGCGAGCTAACAGACTTGACAACAAGCGCCTGCGACAACCATACAAATTAAGGATGACTTATGATGAAGTATTGTGGTCTGAGAGGCAAGACAGAAAGTACCAGGACTTAATTTGTGTCAGACTAGCAATGATGGTAATGAATTCCTGCGGTCGGGTTGGACTCGATGCCAAGGTTTTTGAAATTCATGCGATGAAGATCCCGCATTTAGATTCCACACACACAGTGCAATCATTTATTGTTGAACCACTTCTTAAATGCATTCCTCTTGTTCTTCCATGTGAATCGATTCTTTGATTTTATGTCCTTGTCGATTTCACAAATAACATTCGCTATTTTTTGGTCATGGCTCAGACCACAATTTTCAAGTTCGTTTTATCCTGTAAGGTTCTTAGGCTATGGAGGCTGATTATTTTATCCATACTGTAAATGACCTTTTATTGAGAATGTCAATAGGAGGATCTGGTTACCTATGTTGAGGAAGAGGGAGGAACTTAATTGCTCCCAGTGAGTGCAGTCTGAGGACTTGATTAGACCTTGAACCACTTCTCATGTTTTTCATTTGTGTGGTGACGACCTTCCTCCTGACTGAAATCAGCCTGGGCTCATTCCATGTCCACCGCTCTCTGGAGATTCATGCCCCAGTGACTCCAACTGACTGCTGACTTCATTCTATTAACTCTTTATTCTGTTCTTTAAAAAAAAAAGCATATGAAGAGTTCATTATATCCAGTTTGAAAAAAAAAACAACCTTTATCTTTTAACTGGCGATCATCATTCAATTCTTTGAAATACAGACGATCCGGTCGGTAAACGTTTGCCAGCCAAGGGGCTTAAGTTACCTAGAATCCTTTAAAAAGTACCATAATTTGTTTTCATTTTGTGCCATTATTCATTTTGTAAGAGAAGCTGTCACTTTTTTTCAAACAGTGTATATCTCAATTTGGAATGAATCTCTCCATATTCAATCAAAGTAACCTGTTCAACCAAATACCAAATCTGCCTGGCGTTTTAAGAAAACATTGAATTCTACATCTTGACCATTTGTTATGCTTTGCCTTGAATGAAACCATCATTTTAATCTCAGTACCACACAATTGAATGTCTGGCAGATAATAAGAATAAATAAATAACAGAGTAAACATGTTGATGGCAGGCAGAGCTGTCTTCCTTTACGTCTGCTTTTGCTAATTTTATTAGATCAAGAAACTGCAGCCACAAAGAAGGAGACGGGGAAAAAAAGGAAATCACAATTATAGCGCTCAACTGACCCACCTGCCATTAGCAAGATGAATTAGCTGGGTCCATGCTAGTGACAACAGCTACAGAGGGAAAATGATCCTGGTGCCTCATAGACCTGGGCTCCCAGACACCACCAGGAAGCAGACAGGGGCCGCACAGACCCCAGAGACCCAGCGGTCAGAGAGAGAGAGAGAGAGGGACAGAGAGAGAGAGAGGGAGGGAGGGAGAGAGAGAGCGAGAGAGAAAACAAGATAAACACAATTATTAAGGTAGCAGTTGTGTGGAAGAGTGATAAGGGTTTACTTCTGGTGCAAAATAAAATAAATTATGCAGCACAGTGGTGCAGATTGTGGCACAGATCAACATATAGCCACACTGGTTACACTGGGCTTCTTAGGGGCTTCTGGAGGCAGGTTGAAGCATTATGCAGAGAAATGCAAAATGTCTCAAGGGATTTAGATGACTGCAACTGTGTACAGTTTGTTTGAATGCCATCGCCTGGTTTACCAGTAAGCTTACAGTGCTTCTCTGCCTTGTTTATCATGATAAGTCGGTGTCCCTCGGTCAAAGGGGCTGCTATATTGCTTTGCACCGCTGTTCATAAGGTAGGCGACTCTGGCTACAAATGAAGTTTAATCTTGGATTATGGTTGGCGACCCTTGTCTGATTTTGTTACATCAGGAGGACCAATGCACAGAGAAATGTTAATCGGAAAATAAAACCTAAAGGTCTATTTCAAAACGAAATACAGTAGGGAGGGTAAATTCAACATAACCTGTGATGCGTTTCACGTTTCTGGCCACAGCAACAGTGGTTTGATCGAAATAAATAGAAGAAGTGGGTAGTTAACATGAGCAGTGATAGCCACCATGGCTGAACAGACAAAGAAAAGAGCGCCACCTATAGAACAATAATAATCAACAGAAGATCCAAGGAAAAAGACGTCACAGTACTGGCCACTACTTGATCGGCAAATGATCTCTGGGAAGTGCAGAAACACCACAGCAAAGACCGCTTAGGTCTGAAATACAACTTGACCTGAAAGCCGTATAAATAAGAATAGGAAAATACATTCCATCAAATCAGAATTTTCCCATGCAAATACAAGCAACTGAAATAATTTCAGCAGCAAGTTAATTTGTAACAGGCCTTTTGGAACATATGTACACGCATAGTTCAGTTTGATTTTTAATACAGTTTGCAGTAACATTTCAAAGTATTTCAATAATCCAAACATTCCTCTAATGCCAGCTAACTCCTTTCCCAAGGGGGTTTTAGATTACAGCAGGAAACGGGCAACTTTGAGGGCTGAGGGGTCAAAATTAAACCTTACATCTGTGTAATCACCATGAGGGGATCAGAGGAAGTGTGTGTTAGTGTGCAGCACTAGTCACACAACTCGTACCCTTATATAATTCATCAGCTCATATCATGTACTGTAACAAACCTGTAGTACACAAAATAAAGTCTCCCTAATGTGAATATCCAATATGGATGAATTGAGCATTAATAGATTCCTAAGCTTTCCCAACATCCTCTACATTACATGTATTGTACATTCATGTAAAATAGATGTCAGAGAAGGTTGGACGTACCACTCTCATGGAAATTAAGTATTCATGTTACCTATAATCAAGCTTTTAGTGAACTTGTCTCAATACCATCATCATATATAAACAGAAACCACTAGATTTTGCACTGAGAAGAGTAAAGCATCAGGGTCATGAGTTTAATTATGCATTTACAGTATGATAAAAGCATAACGCTAAAATGTCTTTCCTGTGACATTACTACAGAGCTTAGTAAACCTAAAGCAAACATATGGTGCATGGTCAAAGGGTCAAAGGCAATGAATGACTGGATTCGTATTGAACTGTCAGATGAAGTTCAGATGAAAGGTACGTTTCCCTTAACAATACTATTAAATGTATTCATACTGGAGATTCATAAGGAACCAAATGTCAGTTTAAAGCCAGTTTATGTGCCAGCACTTTAACTTCACTCATGTTGTGAGAGCTTGTTGCGAGGGCCAGATGTAAGGAGCGTGGTGGAGGCTGCAGCCCAAGGGCCGCCGTTTGCACATCACTGGATTAAAGGCTTTACTGTATGCCAAAACATGCTGAAGCTCTAAAGTCATGATCAGGAATCCGTTGTAGTCGTAACAAACCATTGACTCAACTTGCAACTGCTGTCATCACTTCCATCAAATTTCAGCTCAACACGTTTCCTCGTCATGAGAATATTCCCGGTATCTATATGCTTGTCAGATTCGGTGGCCAGGGGTGGTGGAATGACTGATGGCGTGCAAAATATGACATCATGCCAGTGGGCAGCTTTTTTGAGCTCTGCACCAGTGAGGTCACTGGTCTCCTAATGACTTCCTCAGGGTTCACAGCCGGCCTCCTTCTCCGCAGCCCAGGGTCTCCCCCTCCACCCACTGCATGGCCCAACATGGGCAGCTGAACGCTTGGCTAGCCTCCTGCTCATTGCTCTTAATCAATAACTGGGGATAGATGCAGATAATCCATTAGAATTTACGCTATTTAAATATGTTTATTTACACAATAATCTTATACGCTGCTGTTAGAAATTTTCAAATAAATTTCACAACATTTACAATGCTAAGTATTCATTTGTAATGTTAAATACACATTGGCATGCATCCTGGTGACTTGTATAAGATGAAATGTCCCATTACAAGGTTTACCCCTGCGAGAGAAAACCTCTGTTATGGTGTTTGCTAGCTAAAGCTCTAGTTGCTGGACAAATATGTCCTCAGTATAACCGCCTCACATCTGTATTTGTTCTGCTCTGAATCATAGGTGGCCCAAAGCTGTCTTGATAAATAGCTACTCCAGGCAAGTATGGTGTATGCTCTCTGACACTATAGGTCACATAACCTTGTTGTCGGGACTAAGACTAATGCAATGTGAAGTGTCAAGTTATTATACTGAAACTAGACTGTGGAGCGGAACCTGAGCCACTCTGGTGATAGGAAGTAGGTGAAACAAGGCAAGGTGAATGTAAAAAGGTCAGAAAAGGAGGAGATAGTGAGCAAATGAGAGGGTGTGGAGGGGAAAATATTCTACACTAAGTGGGTCTTGTTGGAGGTGAAAAGGGGCATCAGGGTTCTTGGTAGTCGACGTAAATCATAATTGGCTACTCGGAGCCGGAGCGATGCAAAACACAATGCTGACTTGGTAGTCGCACATGATGCCAGTAAGGGATTGTGTTTGTTTATTTCAGGAGAACTAAATAATGCAGTAATAATCCTCCTCACCATGTCTCCCGAGCAAATGCCTCAGCACCTGTCAAGAATTTGCAGTATGTTGTCTATTGAGAGAGTTGCAAGAAGAAAACATGTTATTATTACAAAGCCAAGTAAACTAAAGTAATTGTCTGCAGATGGCAAAAACAAGCCACAGCTGTTAATACAATGTGAAACATGAGATATGAAATATAAATGTAGCAGCGAGGGATTGAGAACAAACCGCATCAGACCAAAAGCTAATGACTTCCCATTACACAATGTAGCCTATAGCCACACTGCACTAGATAGTACATGGAGGAGGGAAAATGCGCTGTAAAAATTAGTTGTTATTCCAACTAATTACCAGAAGTAAACCAGCTGGGCTGTGGATTCAGTTTTAGAACAATTTCAGTAAAATTAACATTTCACCATTGAAATTTACCATGAAATGCAGTAGAGTGCCAATTCAACATCTCAATGTTCATCAAGTATTTCACTGAATGACGGTAATGCACACAACTAGAGCATCTCAGTCAAGCCATCACAGTGTAAAGATACAATTTATTTACAATTTATGCAACTTATTGTCTTAGTTGGGGTTCATCGCAGCATGAGTTCATCAACAGAATGTAATGTATAATACAGAAAAATGTAGATCAGCTTTGAGAAAGTCTCATTTCTATTCAGTGACTAGTATCACTGATTAAGTATCTTCAAGCTCTTTACAGGTAAATGAATTTATGGTAGTCGTACCAGTAGTAGTACGTTATTGCATGATACCACAGGTGACGCTCTACACAGAACAAAGTGCAATCATATAGAAACATCCCATTAATAGAATCATATTAATAATAGCAATATCAGTACCTGTGCTACTGGGAAGCCACACTACGAAAATGGGTTAGGTACAACTCCGCGGTGTGCTCACGTCAGAGTCTCATCGCACTAAGAATAAATGACTGTTCCCACCTCTCTGTAGACGTCTTGGAAGTGTAAACCTATTGCTGAAACAACTCCTGTGTTGCATCAGTAAACTGTGAAGTGGGTTAGCAATATTGTCCATCCATGATATAAACTTTAGGTATGACTCTCTTACTGTACAGTCCCTTCAGTAACCCAAGATTGCACTGAATAGGTGCAGAAGCTTTTGATAATTGTCATCCTCTTTTGAATCATCCTGCCTTCATCATATGAGGGTACAGCAGAGGACACATACCAGCCGTTTGTTTGTTGTTTGTTTGGAAAAAAAAGATCAGAGACATGTAGTCACAAACATGTTGTCACTTTAAGTAGACTTGTCACTTTATTATGCTTTTTTTTATTTGGTCTGTTGTCTACAGTACTTATTCAATGACCCGACTGCCTAATCCTGAATAACAAATTGATTCAAAAGCTCTATCTTTTTCCAGAAGTTGACAACAAGCTCTTTTGTCTCGAGATGTCAGTCTAGATACCTAGGGAGAGACAAAGAGACGGAGAGAGAATGGATGAGATTTTACCATTATATGCCATTCGTTACTGTATTGTCCTTCAAAAACAAACAAATACATAAAATACAGTGTAGATTGTGTAAATTATATTTTTTCTAGAAAGAGAAACTGTTTCTTTTTGCAGTAGGCACTGTGTCAATACACGGATATTTGTGTATCTCATTCTCATAAGTCATAGGCGCATCCTTATTGCCCTAGCCACTGCCCAAGCACAAATTTGGAGTATCCTTGATTCGACAGGCATTTTACCTTGCCCTGCCAATCTAATCGACGTTTTCCATCTGCCACATCAGTCTGCAATCATCCGTGGGCAAGCCCTGCCAGCTCTTAGTTGACGTACTATGCACCAATAAAAAGAATTCAAAGTCAATACTAATGGCCTTGGGGAGAATGTGAACTCCCTGAGTTTTCTTTAGGAGAACACACTTCACAAAAACGTGAGCATGAAAAATGCATCGCTCAGTGTTTGAGATAGACTGATAGTCCTGGTTTCTGTTTTAGGCTTCCACAAATGCATGTGTATGAATGTGTAAAGTTACTGCCTGCATAGATGGAATGGCACTGTAAAGTCAAAGAGAAACTCAAAACAAGTTAATTTCACAGATGCATATCAGACAAAACAATACAGGCAAACATTTGTCCACATAGGCAATGCTCAGAGCGATAGGCACAGTTCTTTGAGGATATCAAAATCAAAATGAAGTGCATACATGCTGTGATCTGCTCATTAAGTTACAAATAATTACAGTTCAAGTATCATTTCATTTTATAAAGTTGTTTTCTGTTATTCCAAATTTGCTTTTAAATTGATATGGCATAAATTGTTATAATTCTGCTCCACTCCTCCACTCTGTCATCACTGTTAGCGTGTTTTTCACAGTGCTAGCTAGCTTATACATGTATGACCTGCTAAGAATCAGCTAAGTTTCTGAAAAATAACCCAGTAAATTCAAAGTAGACTAAGCAAAACATTGTGCGTATACTGCCATTGAAACAATAAACAATTATTTATGTGAAGGTATTTAATGGGGTTAGTTTTCAAGTTCTATTCTTAGTTGTTGCAGCTCTAATATGAGACAGTGAGATGCAATGCATTGAATTCAACTGGGCAAGAAATAAATCTGATTAGCTTCTTAGTGATTCCAATTACACTCTGAGGCCCTGATTTACTGAAGCCTTCCATGGGTGCAAAAACTTCTAGCATGTGCAAAACCAATGACATAACCTCTGATTGGTCAAGCAAATTGTCTTACAGCTATCACCTATCACCAATTATCAAGTCTTAGTGCTGACTTTGAACATTGCAAAGGTTTTTGTACCCACTGAAGGTTTTAGTAAACCAGCTAAAACGTGCTAAAGACTGTCAAATGTGCCTGTAACCACTTTCAAGTATTGCAACATCTTTTTTGAGGTGCTATATGGATCCAAGTTCAGATTGTCCTTTATAGAACATAACATGGTTCTTTATTCCTATTTTTTGTCCCCCACAATGAAATTGGGTGAGGGATTATGGATCGGTCCGGTCTGTCCGTTTGTCCGTCTGTCACGCACAACATCTCGGACGCCACTGACTGGATTTTGACAAAATTTCGGGGAATGATGCGTGTCATTGCTCTGTTCCGTTCAAATTTACACTGATTGGCCTAATGGGGGCGTTTGTATGACACCGCTGGTCAGATTGTGATGAAACTTGGGGGCATGATGCATCTCACCACTGTGTGACACTAATTGGCCCAATTGGTCCAGGTCAAGGAGACATGTTGGTTCTTGATTGGCCCAAACAGAGACTGCGTCATTAGTGGGGGGCAACATGTTTACTATTTTATGTTAATAACATGTCTATTAACATATTAATTTAGTAAAACAACAGGGGGAGTTCAAGCAGGGTTTAGGCCATGGAGGGCCAGTTTCAATGCCGCACCTCTATTAGAGATCTCATGGATTGAAGAGCTATCAGTGAGCCACTGAAGAGCCATAGTGGAGTACAAATAACAGCAGGTAATCCACAGGTAATACTACAGTACAGTACCACCGCAAACCGCTTTGTGTTACTAGAACCTTTCGTTTACTGCACCAACAAGGACCACAATGGAAATAAGTCTGTGGACTTCTGGGTTTTTTACTAAACTCTATATGAAACCATGCTCTATACTGTATGTCAAATCTATCACAATCAATTGCCTTGGTAATTTCCACTTATTTTGTGAGTTGTGCAGTTTAGTGAATGTTGAGTTTCTTGTACGACTAGTAATGAAGCCAAATTGAAAGGTTGAAACTACTACATTCATTGATTTAACAAAGTTAGATGACTTGATTTGATGACAATTTTTATGGTGTGACGAGAGAGAGAGAAAGGAAGA
The DNA here is from genome assembly GCF_048128805.1 of Centroberyx gerrardi. Classification (NCBI taxonomy): domain Eukaryota; kingdom Metazoa; phylum Chordata; class Actinopteri; order Beryciformes; family Berycidae; genus Centroberyx; species Centroberyx gerrardi. The sequence goes on from NC_136004.1 coordinate 10,703,994, forward strand.
GAGAGAGAAACTACTGTCCTTTTTCCACTCTTTTCTATGTTGTTGTGACTTGATGTCAGTATATCTGAGCAGCACAAAGGCAGCCCTTGCTTGCTGACATGCGTCTGCTAAGAGGTAAGGCAAACATCTGTCTCCTGTCACGAGCCTTCACATGCCTGCCATTGCCCAACAAGGTATGATAAGCCACCATCAGTTCAGAGACGAGGCTACATGTGATCTTAAAGCAATCTTCAAGCACCGCTCCTAGTTGGAATGGATGGATTGGATTCAGTGGTCTTTGAAATGAAATTGAAAATGAACTCCTAAAGATGTAAGGATAGGTGGGATCAAATGTTAATTAACTGAACTGTTTTAAGCTCAAAGGCCACCCAGGACTCATCTCTTAATAGAAATCAGTGCTGCTGATCTCTTCAGTACAGGCTGTCTCTGGTCCATTATACTCCTACTCAATAAATCAAACTACTGTACACGACTCAAGCTCAACTCATTGGCTTTATTAGCATCTCATGAAGCGAGCTCTAACAAAGCAGGAACACTGTATTATAGCCTGATGTCTGCCCCCAGATTCAACATATTAGTATGCTTTCTCATACTTAGAAAAAAAAAAAGTATAACTTGTGTCTTTACCAGTGTTTTAGGCTTCAAGACCAAACACACATGGTCTCAGTACTGTCCTGGACTCAGCCTAGACTAACTTGTCTCAGTCCTGTCTTACTCTCAGATATTATATTCTTAAGGCTTACTGAAACTAGTAAATTATTCCATCAAATCAAAAATGAACAAACACATTTGTTGCAGATGTTTTTTTTGTTGGTGGTTTGTGTGTACACCACTCTGTGTATAAAGCCACATTTAAAGTGGAGAATTAGATGTATGGCAGCTTATGAATTTATGTTTCAAACTATACCAATTTAATTTGGCACCAGTAGTGTGATGCAATTACCGCTTTTTACATTTTAATGTATAAACAGTTCCTTTATTGAAATATAACATGGGTCTTTGAACAATGCACTATCAGCAATAAATCAAACCATGAAAAAAATTACATTTCACATTTAACATAATATGAACTCTACCTTAATAAAATAAATGATATCTTTCTTTAATTTAATTGGCACCAGCTCGGATCGTGCATATTGCTAATATAATTCAGGATTTCCATATTTAATGATGCATGCTTTTCATGGTGAATTTTACTTAGAAAATGTCGTCTTTAATGAACCTTAGACAAAGCTCTAATAGGCATAATCTCAGAAAATGTAACTTCTTTATTTATAAAGGTTCTGAGGCCAATTTTGCTGAGTGCAGTACTTAAAATCCAATAGTTAAACTCTTGAGGAAGCAAATGTATCTATTTGTAAAGGTAGAATGAGCAAATAGATTGTAATGCAAATGGCAGGGTGCAGCAGTACTGTACTTCAAACTGCAAATGCATTTATAATTCCTGTGAGAGGAAAAATGTATGCACGTGCAAACCCCATTTTAGGGTTAGAATACAGTGTTTTTAAACGCCATGATTATGAAGAGAACTAATGGTCACAGAGACACTTACAGTTGAATGGATACTCTAAATGTTAAATAAAACAGCACTGAAATGCTCTGAAATGTCCCTAAAGCAAGCTTAAATGTTAATTTTGCTGTATGCAAAGCAGTTTTGAAAACCTCAAGGGTTCATTTTTTGGTTTACCTCAAAGACATAAGTTTTTATTCTAAATTTAAATAAAATGATCATCTTTTTTTTTAAATCTTCGAAGTGGCATGGGTTAATGTCTTTATAATATCAGGATAAAGATATGATTTCCTGAGAAAGGTATTCAATGAGGTTCTGCAGTGGTTGAGTGGACAAATATGCTCTCCCGGGAAACCGTCTGTGCATTGCGCTTGCATGGGTTTGAATCAAGCTCCTGCTCTGCTGTTACATCTCTCTCCTCTTCTCCTGATTTCCACATAATGCAGTGAAGGTCTTCACTGCATTATGTGGAAATCAAACCAAGTACTCAAGGTGACTGATTCTCCAGTACAAGAAAAAAAAATGTGTGCAAATGAACTGTACATCATAAGTTGTACTTCTGCTCCATTTGCTCCAATGTACAAACACACTACGTTTCTTCCGTATTTACACTGTGAAGAATCCAACAAACTCAGTGACTAAGAGACACCAACACCGGACACAAGGAGCAACACGAAAATGAAGAACTCTGCTGAGAAAATGAGAATAAATGGATGTCAATTTCCATGTGGAATTGGTAACCAATGATCCATTAAGGCAGCCTTTCCACAACAGACAGACAAAATAACCTGAATTAGAAGCGCCTGACATTTCAGTTAATTGCACTAACCATGTCAGCTCCACAGTAACTGCAAACCAGGTTTTGTTAAGTCTTCACCTTCTACCCACTATATGAAATGAGAACAAAGGCCATGTACAGAGCTTATGTGCAAGGAGCATTGCATGCAGATTACCTGCAAACACTTGAATGAATTAGCTTTTGCTCAGTGTCATATAATTCTGTATATGGACAGTACAGCTCACTTAAATACATTCAAGATTCAAGATTTTGTGCTCATAGTTCAGCAAGGCCTGTTGTTTTATCAGTGATGAAGGGGAAAAGTTTGTGCAATGGGAGCAGAAATACTACCTTAAATGGGTTGCAAGTTCATAATAATTAACAGGTGTAACACTCCCTCCATTAAAACGCATCCCTTACTATCAGTTTTTAATGGAGAAGTTGACAAGCCTGTTAATCCCTATGGACTCGTCTCATATCAACTCAACAAATATCAAAAGAAAGCACAGCTTCCCGTCATGAAAGCAAAAGGTTTATTCATGTTTGAAATTACACAACTACCACAAGGAAGACTTTTCAGTCCAGGGTGTAGTCTGGTTAGAAAGAAACACTAAACATCTTTAATACATTAGAATCACTGCCACAAATCATTTGTCATGACTTTCAGTTTCAGAATCACATACAATAGAAAAAAGAGAAAAGAAGTTTGAACCCTGCTGAACAGAGCCGGAAATTTACAGTTCTGAATACTGAAACCTCTATGCATTACAGTTTTTATAGTGATTTTTTCTTTTTTTGCATGATTTAGTAACAAGATGAGCAACATTCAAAATGTTCTTCAGTATTTACAACAGTTTTACTGTTTGGTGTTAATTTATCAACAATGTTCATCGCTCCCCCTCATAAAAGCCACAGACCAACAACTTTGTTTTCATTTTTTCCCCCCATTTTTCATGGTATTAATATTATTGTTATCATTTCCATTTTTTGTTTTTTGTCATTTTAAGTTGCAATACAGCAACTGTATTTTATTAAAAGATTAAAATATACATTAGATTACATGGAGAATGAAGAGTTTACAATGTTACAAGATGTCATCAAAATAACTACATAAAAACGTTAAATAAGGGCAAAAAAAACTATGGTGGTGATATTGTTTAGAGGTAGTAAGTGAGCACTCTAAGCTACAGAAATGTTGAAAATTATTGGTTTCTATGAATTTGAATGAGGTAATAAAGCTGTGTATTGATTGGTGGGATGTATAATTACTCTTAAGCTATATTATGTACAACTTCTCCTGTGTGATGGGGGCTGTACTCTTGTGTGCCAAAAGGAAGTGCTGTACTGTAGGGGATTTGTTGATTTCCATAAGTAGTACAAAAAAAAAAAAACATGTTTACATATGTACATAACATCAAATTATAAAATATGGAATGGTGTCATGTTATAGTCAAGCAATCAATTACACTTCTTTATATTCCAGAGTTTGAATAGTCATTTCCTTGTACTAATGTACTGAGAACATATGGCTGTAAGGCAAAATAAATCTTGAAAGTAACTACAAAGCTGCCATTGAGCTGTCAACAGTAGCATTGTTGAGTTGCTGGACAAGATTGCAAACACATTACAGTCAAAGAAACAGCTGCTTTAATCTATGGATTGTAAAGACCAAACGCTATTGTAAAGAGAAACCAATTATCAAAATAGAAAATACGAATTAAATCAAGACAAACAAATGGCCATTTAAAATGTCTTTGAAATACACGTGACAGTGTCATCCAGTACTTTTAAGTTCAGGGCAAAGAATTCTGTCCTTGTCCGCAATTGAAAATGAGCAAGATCTGAGGGCTGTTTCATATTTGTACATATGTGTGCTTACCCCTACGACAAACAACAAATAAGAGCATGGCGAATACAGTCGGTGAGATTTATGACGATAGAGAGAAAACACTGAACGATCAAGAAACACTGGGTGTTCATAATGGACAATGTCATTGTATGTGTGTGGCATGGTGATGGGGATTTCAAGGTACAGGAAAGAATTAGCTGTGAAAAGGTTTTGTATATCCTCTGCAGTTGGTCAGCCAGTAAGAGTCCATGCCCAGCTCGGGGCTAAGATGCAGTAATAGCAGATCAATTCGAGGTATCGGAGTGCACGCTTCCAGGTCCTTCTGTCGGAGATATTACAGAAGATGGAGTCGTTGCATCTTGCCATCCCCCATTAGCCTAAAACACAAACAGTAAGGGTAGCGATTACAATCACATTCTCTGCAATATGAGCACAATACAATTATGCATGTGTATTATTATATATATATAACCCACTGGTGATCAAAAAAACTGATTTATATCCAAATATATGGGACAAAAACATTCCAAAAACTGCAAATGAGACTTCACTCGTGTGAAAAGTGGCTTTTGGTTGCACCAATTTGTCAGCTGATTCAAAAACGTTGTGTTTTCAACGAGGCCGTGCGATTAGCCCAGACTCGGAGCATTCTTTGCTTTTCAGTAGCATCAGCAAAGAGACTCTTGGAAACAAATTTGTCTCGTGTCCCAACCAATGGGAGCGATCCCTGAAATCAGTGTCTAAGCAGATTTCGGCAGCGGCAGACAGCTTGTCGCTACATATTCTCCTGTCAGTCAAGAAGAGGGAGGGCTGGGGCCGGGTGAGGTGGGGAGAGCTGAGTGGAAGTGACGGGGCAGGGCCTCTCCAAGAGAGCCAGTCTTAGCCGGCCTGACTTTGCTTTGCTTGAGGCATGACCTAGCCTTTACTGGATAACCCTACGTCACCGTCAACAAAGCTAAAGGTTAGTGTATGCTAATTCATCTATAAGGCACTTTCCCGGCCGTTGCTATAAACTAGGAGCTACGGCTCATCATGGGCTGGGATTGGTATTATGATTTACTGTAGATTCCTCAGTAACATGAAATCCTCTGTAAAGACCGTAAAGACAAGATTTGACTTCATCAAGAATCATCGCTTTCGTAGCCTGCTCTAATACTTTTGTTCAGGTTTTTCTCCCAAATGCTAGTGTTAAATGCGCTGCTGTTTTAGCAGGGATCACACTGTGCTCTGGTGACCCGGCATGCACAGGCCTCCGTTGCACATGGAAGTGAGAAAGCTTGTGAGAAAGTGCAAAACACTTGATCCTACTAGGAGTTGACACTTCTAAAGAGCTTATAGCAATAAGGCTTCAACAAAGCCAAAATGACACCAAGAGCTCTGAATGCTGGCAACAGCCCCCACCCTTTCTGTTTACATATTACAGGGTTTTCTCTGAATGATTTTCATATCATTTCCATTTTTTTAATTTCAAGTAACATTGTTCTAAATTGTCATACCTGGTCTGTGCTTCAATATTTACGATGTTTAAGCTTTGAATGATTTCAGAATTTGAATATCTTTGCATTGCGCCCAGCAGGCATAACAATATAAAGACGGCGAATTCTAATGTTGTTCTGATATAGTGGAGAGAAAGCTGTCTGATACTATTTCTCTCTTTCCCTCCCTCTCTCTTCATCCTCTCTCATCAACTAAATTAATCTTTACTCTGATAGCTTCAGATTATGCGCTGCTTTACAAGAAGGCTCCATATCAAACCTCATCAAGGAAGATGGAATTCACGTCTGGAAAGGGCTGGAGGCGGTCACGTGTTCATATTTTATCATGGAGATAAGGCTATGGCAAATTCTGTGAAGCATTTCAAAACAGCTAAATGAAACAGATACAGTACAGCGAGAGCCTTTTCATCTCATTTTGGTGCGAGTCACATGAAGTATTAAAAGATGTTTATTAAAGTAAAGCTGGAGGTTTCTAAGCGTGGTTTTATTCCCCTGCCCTGCAATGTGCTTTATTAAATGCAACTTTTATCCATATCCAGTGACAATGTGCCAAGATGTCTACAACGTCTAATATTTTATGCCACATGCTCACTGGCGCCTTTAAGAAGCTAAAACACAAGCCAAGGCAGTGTTCAGAGTGGGTTCTTGCCAAGGTCTGTGCATCTGATACAATACAGTGTACCTTAATTATTGAAAAAAAAAAGACAAAAAAACACATTGAAATAATGTTTTGCACAGAATGAAGAAAACATTTGAAGTAATGTTCCCCAAGTTACTGCGAATTAAATAATTACTCTGTTTATTTATCAATAATACACGAGTGCAGTGAATTTGGATGATAGAAAATAGCAGTAGCTCCCTTTATAGTGCTTTTATCTCCCCTATCCCACATGTGAAACAGGAAAAATCTCTACTTACATTCAAGCCATGTGGACTATACATCGTGTTGCCCCCCAGAGCATCATTGTATCCTGCCGTCTGACTGATAACATGGCGCAGGGTATCCACCTGAGGGGACAGACAAGGTGGACAAGCTGGTCAACTCAGTGTCTCACGGCAGGCTAACACTGACTGTAAACATGCTCAATGGAACAACAGATACTGACTAGGGTGACATTGCAAAATATAAAAAAAAAAGGGCCTACAACATGTGGAAGGGGCTCCCACGACACAAAACATACTAACAAGATGTTAACCCATGTTGTAACATGGTTAATAGATTGTCTAAAATAAATAAATAAAATAATAATAGGCATACTGTATTATGTTAATAGTATGCTCATATCCATTCATTTTCTTCATTGGTTATGGTTTAAGCTTTAACACATTTTTAAGGAAGTAATGGAATTCAGTTACGGAAAACAAAATTAAAATTGGGGTTCACAAACAAAACGGTAATATAAGTCACAAGAATGTAAGACATACACTAAAGTTCTTAATGCTCTTTTTATTTTACCTTACTCATGAATAGCATAACATTTTTACATAATGGTAATGATGGCGTGTCTATTGTGTGGCTGAATTAAACTTACATAATGGAAGACATCAACAACAAACAATAACAAGATGAGACAGGAAAGACAGTAATATAGGATACAGAAAAAAAGGGGAAAACACAGTACCATAAACCCAATACCGACCCAAGAGCTCAAGTCAAAGCCAAATGCATTCACAAAATGTTTACTTAAATGGTAGTCTGTTGCAGACATTAGACATAACCGATTACCAGGAAATTGCTTTTTGTCATGATAGCAATGGGGTGGGATTATATTTTTGCTGCCAGAATATTCCATCCAAAGCGAATTAGAGTCAGTAAGCACTGTGTTCAGCTCAATCAGGAAGGCTAACACCCAGTGTGGCGCGCTTTTGTGTCGGAGGCCTCACTGTGGTAATTTGAACTGCCCTCAAATGAGCAGCATGCTTTGTTTTTGTTTTGTTTTTTTACTGTACTTCAGACTGCACTGTGGATGGCTCAGTACACAGGCAAGACAAGGACGGCTCTCTGCACTGGTACTCAGGACCTGTCCCTGATTGTTGATCCTACCTGTGACTGTACATTGGCTCCGACTTGTGCCCCTTGGTAAGAATCCCCATTCAGACTCTGCATGCTCAAGAACATGTCCCCAGAGTTTGGGAGGTTAAAAGAACCTGAAGAACCTGGAAAGGGAAGATGTAAGTAGCTGAATATATGAAAGGGCTATAAGGGAAGGCACAGACACACACACACACACGTAAATACACAGCACTCACACGTCTGCATACACAGACCCAACTCAAACAGAGACAGATACATTGAAGTAAGACTCCCAGAAAGCAAGCAACTACAAGGGTGAAGGAGGGAAGGAAGGAAAGCAAAGAACAGAAGAGGACGATGCGCTAAGACTGAAGAGGGTATACGGATCTGTTTCACAAAAGGGGGTGGACACAAACGAAATGAAAATCACATGACACAAGGGACCGGTTCTAATATGTGGTTGGTCGCTTAAGCGCCCAATTGTTCCACATCACCTACTTCCAATCTAACGTTGGTGGGGAGGTATCACATGGTAAATGACAAGGACAATAAGAAGCTTATGAAAAGACCAGTACCAGTAAACATGTTGGTTAAAAGAGTGTTTTTGCTCTCTGCAGAATCCAGCTGAAACTCTTCATCTTTCATCTGGAATCCTGGGTGCAAGAAAAAGGGACCACTTCATAAGCTTACCACATCCCGCCGCAGGTCAACCTAGTCCAAACTCAGCATTACACAACTCATTTTTACCGGACTAAACATGCCCTTGTAGGCTTTGCATTTTCATATGAATCCTATTCAATATGAATTGCATATATTGCCCTTTTGATATCATACTGTTAGGTAAAATGCTCCCAGCAATTACTTTCCCTTTTATTTAGCTAAAAAGCGCTACCATTCAGTGGAACTACATACCATTACATGACAAATGACAGGAAGTTGACGGAAAGTCAAGGGAAAACAAATCCCACTGGCATCATTCTGAATTCTTGACTTTTTTTTTTTTTTTTTTCCAAAAATACATGTGTTCTCGGTTCACAAGTCAGGAACGCTCTCTTTATGCATGAGTTTGCTTGGCATCAACTGTCTTATAGACAGGAGACACTGTGATCCCCAAGCTGGGAGCAGAGCCTGTCACTCTTGCCTGTGTGAACGGTGCATGAGAGAGTGAGGCAGGTAGGCAGCGGGTTAAGGGCTGAGGTGGAGGGCAGAGTGTTTGTCTATATGCTGGAGTGCCTACCGGAGTTAGGTGTGGTGGGGGAGTTGGTCTGGCTGTTCTGCACTGCAGCGGCTGCGGCGTGCGCCGCCGTTACAGCAGTCTTGGCGGCGTACAGGTTGGCTTCTTCCTGGAACTTGCCGATATTCTTCTTGTACCGGATCCTTTTGTTGCCGAACCAGTTGGATACCTGTGGGGGAGAGCAGAGGAGACGCGGAGGAGTCAGACGTCAAGCAGCCACAGCACAGTGCACTGAGCAGTGTGATTGTTTCAAGATGTCATGTTTGGGTCCATCAAGTACCCAATTCCCAGCCCCTGCAGTAATGTCCACTGGGTACACAAGCTAATTAAGCCATAATCAGGAATCACTTGTGTCTTCTCATGGATGGGAGCATGACATGCTCTCTGTTTGTCTCCTGACAAAACCAACACACTGGGGGCCCTCGTCTCCCAGTGCACAGGCACTAAAGTTTTCATAATTTCATATCATGACCATGGCTGCTGTTAAGGATACAAATCCTGTCAGGAAACTCAGTGAAATGTGTGCACTTTTTACCCTCTGAAGGAATACTGTCTGATTCAGGTAAATAATTCAAGGTGAATGACAACTTATATAAAAAATGATTGTAATGTAAACTTGCACATACTGTCAGCCAAGTAAGCCAGTGAAATATCATAGGACAAACAGAGCTATATATACAGTAGTTTATAGCATGAAATACTGCACATTCTCTTAGTGCTACTAAATATCTACTAGACATCAACTCAGTAAGACAGCATAATCATGACAACGGAATGCTAAAAATATACATATGAAATTGTTAAATGCTCATATTTTCCATAAATACTTTTAATAATTTTTAAGCGAGCGTACTTGCTTATGAGCTCATTAACCACTAATATTGGTTGGCCTAGTTTGGGTATCCATAATGATGGTACTTGCTCATTTTCCTTTTGAAAATCAAAAGACCAAAAATTAATACAATACTTCTGCCAACTATGAACTATGGCAATGTGACAATTGTTTGTGTGTTCGCGTGCTGAACAGTTCAAGAAGCAATTTTCCTTGTTTGTAATTATCAAAACAAGAGTTGGAGAGAAAAGGCCTGCAGACAGCGGTGACCACAGATTATTGGGGCAGCCAACATTAATTCATATCATGTTAAAAAAGAAAATATTCTACCGAAGTGAAATATTACTCTAAAGGCTGGAGGAAGTCTTGAGTTCAAATGAACGTATGAAACCGGGCATATTTATATTCAGATTAGTTGGAAAAGCTAATTATGTTGAATTGAAATGATGACATCCAACATCAGAGTCAGAGACTGAAAAGTTGTATGAGGGGTAAACCCTGAGTGTGAATGCTGGCTCTGCAATAACAGTGGAATAATAATGAGATGATGGTTGTTTTTAATGGTCCTATAAATTAGAGTGTCTTGTCGCTGTGCTGCTGCCCCCCTCTCAGGCCCTGCAGCCCACGGCTGGACCAGCCAAAGAGCAGCTGCCCCTAATGACGCTTTATTTAATTTCCACCCATGTGCTTAAATTTTAATATCCCCAGCAGCCCGCCAATGCTGTGGCGCAAAAACTGACTGGATTTGCAGGACATCAGATCATTTCTATCCTGCATGTCTCTGTGCTCTAAATCTTTAATATCTAGGCAATTAAAATTAATGACCATTCAGGCGAGGCCCACTGTTGGCAGGGTTTCCTTGACATCAATTGTTTGATGGGTTTACCTAGAGGTTAAACTAACAAGCAAGGTTTAATTGGAAGCAATGAAAGCCCTGGCCATCATCCTTTTTACTTAACCTGCTTATGGAGGATTCGAGAGCCAAAGAGGATGCAATAGTCTCGCTCTTTCAGACAGCTCACAAAGTGCTCACAAAGCACTGGAAAAGATAGAAAATGTTTTCCTAGCCTAATCAGTCTATTTAATTCCAAGTAGTACAATGTTGTCATACAAACATTTTAATAAGCAGAACTAAATTCTTGAAAAACGTCAGTAGTGTTGTTCGCACATGTATTTTACAGTAGTGAGTGTGATGGATGACATTGACAGACTACACACTAGTTTATTTTTTACCACACCAGATTGCTTTAACCAATATGGTGGTGATGTAATTAAGTGTTACAACTTACTGTAATAAAATGTAATGGGCTAATCATTTGATGAGGAAGTAGTTGAAACATCAACTTTTGATTGGTTCGATCTGGCAGTGTACTTTGTTATGAAGGAAGGTTGTTATGACTGTATTCTGCCACTGTATGGTGTTGCAAGCCTGGGCAGACTCAGCAGTGTTGGCATCAAATACCCTGGGTACCACAGCACCCCGTCTCCATCCTGCACACACTCCTCTCCTGCCCACTGAACTCTGGCTTTAGTGATTCTCAGGTTCAGCTAAACATTGAGTCAACGCACGGCACTGTAAGGTGGGGACCACAACCCAATCTACAGAACTAATTCCCTTTTATCTTGTGGCAGGCCGTGCATTCAATTGACTCCTCCGTGTAGTGAGAACCAGGTTGTGAGACTGAATTACCTGACCTCAGCAGCCTCAAAGGCAGCGATTGTATAATGACCATGCAGACTCCTTGCAAGAACACGACACCGTTTCCTTCTTCGCTACCCACCAGAGAGGCTATGGAACTGTAGTTAATAATTCAAACAATTCCACCCTATTTCAGGTCAATACACTTCTCTTGTCAATGAAAGGCAATGCGTGATCTTTCTAAGGTCTCAGTACGGCTGAGGTTAAAATGCCCCAAACACTCAAAGTTTGCTTTAAATACAAAGGTGGTTTCCCTATCTGTGATATCAATTATACAGGCCGCATTAATAATGAATAAAAACTCAAGGCTTCGTTTCTCTAAATTCATAATGATGTGAAATATTGAAAAGTGTCACTCACTTAGAAGAACAATGCCAGTGAATCGGGTAACATTAGATTGTAATGCAAATTCATCTCTGCATTGGGGATCTGCCCTCACAGTCGGTCTAGAGGCCTAATGCCCTACGAACACAGTGTCCCTTTCCCACAGCCCTGCCCGGAGATTATATCAATTATGGCCTCTGACACATCCATAAACCCTGACACGAACCACAGCCGTCCAATCCCGTGCCTTCATTTAGGAGCCCAACGTGGCACATGCAAAGTGACAGGGGGAAATAATAAGGCTGCATCCTGCATTTAGAGGGCCATCGCCTTATGTAGTGAGGTAATCTCAACAACACCATTAGCTCCTTGCACTTCACTGAGTTGCTATAAACAAGCACACTGGCCTTGGGTGAAAGAGATGCCGTTTGTCATATTAGTAATCAAATCAGACACATTAAAATGGTCAGATAATAATAATAAAAAAGGAACAGCCAACTGAATCTATACATTCAAGAAATCCTAATTTATCTTTTTGTTCGTTCAAGGTTATCACTGCAGCATTTTTCAAGGGCTTTGGAAAAAAAATGCAGGATTTGAACTGTGGTCTTCCATGCAGTCAGTTAAAGGGGGGAATATATTGGCTCTCAGTCAGTGATAGTGTGCCAGCACAGGAAAGCAAACATCTCCAGTACCAGTCACCCATAGAGGAATCTCCCCCTGACCAAGGGAGGGATTTGGGTTTTGCTCAGTCTCAGGGAAGAGACTACTGTGCTTCACTTGCATTTTAAATGATCCCTGTTAAAACGATGCAGGGCGTTTCATCAGTGATGATGCATTGAGCAATGCTGTGGATTGATATTGGCATAACATTCACTACTGGATGGTTTTTACTTAATGAACCACTTGTTTAATTACCGAAGCTCACAAAAGAGTTTGGGGTGTTTGAAAAACTACTTAGCTGGATGCTCAGAATAGCTACAGTGAGTGGCTTCTGACTCTGAAAGACTGCGGTACAGTGAGGGATAACACACTTACGGTGCGCTTGGCATCACGTTGAGCCTCCGACTTTGTTACTCACTTAAAATGAGCCAAAGCACTAAGAATAAGTCAATAAGAATGTCTGCCGTGGCCTCCGCTCGTCGAGGAGTACGCCACTAATGGGGCTTGAGATGAGTTCAAGTGAATTTTTAAAAGCCCTCTAATTTCTGCATAGACTGATTTGTTCTCATGGGAACTCATACAGTGGCCTGTTTAGCGAGGCACTCAGAGAACAGAGAGTGGAGCTCCATTTGTGAGGGTCAGTGCCCATTTCTTAAACCACCATAAAGCACACACTGAACGAGAGAGGGGGGGGAATAAATAAATAAATAAACACAGAGCGTAGTTCAAGATTCAAGAGAGGACACAACTAGTAGACGCTCTACAACAAACAAAAAAATAACGCCGAATGTGGTAAATCATAGCAAAAAAAAAAAAAAAAAAAAGTAAAAAATTATACAATGTGACACATTTGTACACACATAATATGGTGACATGGGTGTCGTCTAAAAATATATGGTATAATCAAAAATAGCTGGTGTGCTAAAGGTGTAATGTAAATGCAGAAAAAACATTCTTATCCAGTCTTTTTTAGCGTAAATTCAAACTTAAAGCTGTATGCTTTGATAACATTAGCATTGATCCATTAGTGTGGGGGAGGAGAGGAGGGGGTTCTGTGCAGTGGAAAGTGTGAGGTTGTACATACATAAACAAAAGGAGGTACAAAGAATGAAAACAACAGTGGATCAGGAGAAGTTATGACATACCTGTGATACTGTGATGGTGCTTCCCACCCCCTGAAGGCAAAAAAGAATGGGCTTTTACAGTATCTGACTCTTCATGACTACACTCAATATACCCCTCAACACCCCCTCCCCACACAAAAAAGAACACTGTAGATTAATCGTTATTGTATAGATTAACGTTTCTCTTGATATTGTGTCCCATGAGGACCACCATAGAACAATAGAGTATAAAAAAAATCTAGATAGTAGTCACAATAATAGCAGAAAAAAGTAGCACAAGATAATAATACTTTGGATGTGGGGGTTGGGTGTGAGAGATATTGCCTTCAGGTTTACCCAACAAGGAGGCTAGATTGTGTATAAAGTGGGAAAGTCACATCTTTTGAGTGTTTTTGTAGAAGTCAAAGCATATACTGTGAATTAGCAGAGTCCTGCAAGGTCACTTGTGGCCATAAATATGCCTTAAACAGCAAACATACACTCAGGTTCATACTTCAAAAAATAAATGCCCAGTATCATCCGGTGTTTTGAAGCACCAGACTTTTCTCAGCTTTTCTCACAGTAATGGATGATGCAATTTTTTTTTTACTCTTCACAGCTTAATTGACCTAAGCGACTGACCAGGCAACAGAGAGAGCACACATGGTGGATGGGGATGAGAGAGAAAATGGCAGGGGACCCAGCGTGGGCAGCTAAGGAAGGACAGCATAGTGCTTTGATTGAGGCCAAGATGATATAGACCTCCCCTCCCTGTGGCCCTGCTCTGACTGACTGGGACCAGCCTTGACTGAAGCATCATTAGGCAGTCACAATGTCAAGGTTAGGTAAGGACATTGTGTCTTGGTGGTGTGACCTGTGGTAGCTATCCCTCTAGGCTTTGGCCTTTTCCACCCTGATTACCAACCAGCCACTGTTAGATGAGCGCTACCCACCTGGGAAACTGTGATGCTGCACTTCTTGGCCAACTCCTCCTTCGCTTCTTCGCTCGGATATGGGTTGCTGAGGTGCGAGTAGAAGTATTCGTTCAAAATTTCCGTCGCCTGCTTGCTGAAGTTTCTTCTTTTCCGCCTGAGTGGTGAACAAAACAAGAGAAAAGGCCAAAGCAAGCTTATTAGCGGGACCAGCATTAACTCATCCATTTGGATCGGACAAATTGCACAATCAATCTCACACATAAATGGTGAAAATAATGAGGAATGGGCTCTAAGGGCCCTCAGGGGCAGAATATTTGTGTCCTGCTCCGAGAGTCTCATCAACACACAAAAAGACCATACTTCGACCGATGATCTGACAAGCACATACACGTACATACACACACATACACACAAAACACATACAATGTTTAATTTGGTCTGTTGGTCTCCAATCTCCAGTCCAGGCGTGTAATGTGTGGAGTTTAGTGCAGCGGATGGGTGGGCTTCGTGATGGAGCGCAAAGCCCAGTCGGAGTGCATCTCGGTACATTATAGAAATCACGGCATGCACAGTTGAGCATCGTTCCTGAAGTGCCAGAGCCCCAGGGATCTCCAGTAGAAACAAGCAAACTCTAACTAGATCTGGGTCCCCTTCCCTCCCAAGGGCACTACTTATCATGTTGTTGAGCATTTGCTTATTTTGCCTTGTTTACCGCACTTCACACGGGCAGTGGGCAGCAAATGTGCTTCCACTTGGGTTGTTTGGCCCGAACTTGTCCGGCTCTCCGCAGAGCTCCGCTGCGCCACACTGTTAGTGATTAGAGTAATCCACAACACCTGCTGATGACCTCCCCTCCATCCATTACACATGACTTGGTCCCCGTTTCATTTGGTCTTAACTGCTCTCAGGTGTGAGGGCATGATTGTCTTGAAAATGGATAATGCATGGAACATGGACATAATTAAAATCATGCATCTCTGCAGTGCTCATACTGTGTGGTGTGCCAAAAAAACAGACCTGCACACAGTCTAAAAATGACCTTGCCCACTGGATTTGTTTATATGGGTCATATAGAAGTAATAAAAGTTTTTAGGTACCAAGTCACACACACACACACAAACACACGCATAAACACACATATACACACACGATCCACGGACCTGGCATCAAGGAATCTGGAGCGCAGGATCATGACAGCCTCACAGGTGCTCTGTTTCAGCTGCATCTGGATGGAGCTGAACTTGCGGTGGATGATTCCCACCATGCGCTCTATCTCTTTGGGTGAGATGGGCCGCGTGCGAGACTGTTCCCTCAGCAGGTTCATCACATGGGTAGTGAATTCGTTACATGCCTGCCAAGAGAGAGAGGGAGAAAACCAGCCAAACCCAGTCCTGTTAATGCTCCAAGTCACAGTAGCAAGCATTTTATAACTTCTTAAAAGCTCATGGTTTGACTATTATCTTAGGGTGGGATAAAACATTTTTTCACATGGGCAACGAGTTCATTACATGCTTGCTCTCTTTGTTAAGAGTGTGGTGTTTATATATTACTTTGATGACATAATAGGTGAAGTCATCTATGAATACAAATGCCGATTTGCAATTTGGCTTGGGCCTAATGCGGAGAGAATTTAAACAGCTTTTCGTTAAACCAGTAGTTCATACATGATTAATTAGAATAACTCATTTACGTAGTGCACACTTTAGCTCATTACTCTGAGTAAAATTCGTTAAGTATTTACATTTAGATAATTAAAACCTGGAAACACCCTTAAGAAAGATGCATTCACTCCAGGCGAAGTGTTGTGTGCCCCCGCGTACCCTCCTCCTCCCTCAAAGTGCACGGAGTAAATTAGTCTAATTTACCTCACTGGCTTGCTGAGGCATCACTGTTACACCTTCTATTTTCGCCCATAATGCCTCTGTGCTTAATGGCAGGCTCAAAGTGCTAGGTGAAGGAGCTGATCATACTTTCATTTAACACCGATGACTAAGGCACTCCTTGGATCTCTATAATCAACTACAACGCAGTGAGTAATGCTGCAATTATTTTCCACGCTGATAACACATTGTCCTCCATCATGCATATCGCCTGCATTAGTACTTCAGCCTGCTCTGAAACTCTGTGGAAGTGCAGTATGATGTGCAGTAGAACTGAACAGGTACATTTGAAATTTGAGTTGCTATTCTTGGATGTGGAGCAACAGTGCAGGAGGTAGTGTGTTGTTCCATGCAGCTCAGCGGTAGATAATACAGCAAAGGAATCCTGAAGCTGTTCTGCCGGGGAGATCCCAACCTTGGGACGCGGAGATCCTCACCTGTTCGTATTTCTCCAGCTCTGTGTGGTAGATCTGTCTGATCTGGGTCAGTTTGGCTCTGTAGTCGGAATGTTCGATGGAGTTGTCGGCCGCCCCGCCCGAGGCCGCGGCCGCAGCTGCGGCGGCGGCGGATCCGCCACCTTTCTCCGGTCCCGACACGCCCTCTGCCAGCAGCATGTTGTCTAAACGCATGAGCTGGGGGTCCGGGGGGTCCTCCTCCTGGGCACCGCGGATGCTGAGACCTGCAGTAGCACACAGACGGGAGCAGAGGATCAATTAACGCCATCCATAATAATAATAACAATTTATAGAAAGGATTTAGAATTCCTGAAGAGCAAGATGTAATAGTAATAAACATTAATTAAATAGAAGAATGAAATTGAATTAAAAAAAAGCACATACACATACTCATAAACAGCCATGTAATATCATAAAAACATTAAATCATGTCTGTAAACTGTTATCCAAATTGATTTAAAAGATGGTACTGATTTTGTAAGGTTAAGTTCTTCTGGCAGGTCATTCCAGAGCCCTAATAGCAAAAGCCTGATCACTTTTAGTCTTGAGTCTAAATCACATAATGGTCAGATCTTTAAGATTATCTTAAAGTGAGTTTGTATACAGGACCGTAGTATTTAGGGTAAACTTCTCAATGGCAACTGGAATAAATATCACTAATTTTCCTAATTTTCTTCTTTCTTCTTTTTGGCATGTACACACATCACACCTGGACACACTCTTTCAAGCCTACCAGGCCATGGCAGGTTGCATTACCCTTAAAACGGTGAAAAATAAAACAGAGCACCATAATAATACAGTAGCCTCCATCATCAGGTTAAACTCACAAATGCAACTGAACCGTAGAGCCCGGATTGTTAAGGCCAATTACAAACATTATGTTTACAGTTAGAGAGTGTGCTATAGTATGAGGAGTCCCCTACAGGCATGTGCTGGGTACCTTCTGTGTATGTGCTGTGTTCCTGTCGCCCATGTCTAGGCCTGTTCTCTTTTATTTACACACTGCGCTGCACACTGTGTGTACGGGGAGGCTGACATGACAGCAACATCCATAAACTGACAAATGCTCAATGGTGAAGTGGCACTTCTACTCTGTGAAAGGATGCTAAACAGAAAACTATACCTCTAGTAAGTGTCTCCATCTTTGACACAGTGAACACTAGGAACTCTAGAAAAGTCTACATTTTTCGCTTGATTTCTCTTCACTCTCAAGATCTGAATTCGGCATTATTCTGCACTCTTGATTTTAGAGCATTTACCATATAAGAAATAATAGTGCTGATGAGAATAGAAGTGGTGCTCAGACGACTCCAAATGAGCGCAGAATAAATTGTATGTAAATTGCTCAGTCGTGACTTCTGCTTTTGTTATCGGACCCTGCTGTTTATGTCCTCTGGTTTTCTGTCGAGCCAGTCTGTCAGCAAGTCGTAATCAGCCACCAGTTAGCATGCGTGCACACCTGCATGCACTGACAATGTAACCATGAAGCCAGACTTCACAAAGAATACACAAAAAAAAAAAAAAAAGCAAAACACCGCAGGTCAAAATTACAACAAAAACAAGCTCAAGCATTTCAGTCCAATAAATGGATAAAAATGTGGCTCAATGGGCAGTAAATACTGAGTGGCCACTCGAACGTTATGATTACCAGGGTTGTTTCAATTCAATAATCCCTCCCGCAATTCAGGGATTTTCAACAGCTCATTACAGCTTCATTAAGATATGGCCAGCCTCTGGATTCTAAATAAGAAGATTAGTGGCTCTATTGTGTCAGCCAGTAGCCATGCAATCAGAGAGGCCCTTTTACCACGCTCTGCCCGACTGACCCCGCACACCGGCCATAGCAGTAAATACTACAGGAACAAAACATTCCCTTTCTTCCTCTCTCTCTGTCTCTTCCTTCTCAACACAATCCTGAATGGGAAAAATAAGGAAACACATCATATTTTGGCCACTATTTTTGGCCACTCCGATGCTTCCTCCTCTCCCCTCCCTGTTGCTGTGTTTTGTTCAACTGCGGTGCCGCTGAAAAACAAATTTGCCTCTATTTATGGATCGGCTGGCTTTGAGTCTTTTAGGTGTAATGGTGTGAGAGGAGTGGATGAATGTGGCTATTTGTGTTGGAGACATTGAGATGCTGGACAAGGCTCCATCAGGCTTGCAGAGCCAAGCCATCCATGTGGACAATATGCCACTGCTCCACTAACCCTCATCCACATCACACTGTGTCGGCACAACTCCACCCAAAGCTCTCGTTCTGGACGGGCTCGGCTCTTTCTATTCCAGTTTCTGCAGCATGAAACAAAACGGCACATGATTCAAATGTTGACTGACCAGATGCCTGGCCACATATCTCAACATGCTCTAATAGCTGGTGGTTTGTCTGCCACTATGGCTCATATTTTCCTAATTCAGTATTTACGCCCACTCTTTGATTCAACACAAGCTCAGCAGGCTGCACTTTCCTTTGTGCTGCGGGTGGTGGTAAGTAGGTAGGCACGTTTTTCATGTCAGGTATATTAAATATAACTCTGGGACGCAGCGTACATTTCCACACCAAACCCAGTTGTCACTTTCACTCCACTCACTCTATATCCAGGGGAAATGCAGCTGAGGGAATTTACAGGGCTTTTCAGCTAAATGGGCATAAATCACTGGTTTCATTCAAACTAAATAATCACAGGCCATAAAGAGCTACTTGTCTCTTACCATATATTACCACAAAGTTCCTGTGTGCAATAATGCGGCCATTCACAGCAAAGGAAAACAGAACGAGACATTAGAAAGTGACATGTAATCCTGTTAGGCCGCTGACATGTGGAGTGGCCGTGACATTTTTATCATACGTGTCCATTTCTATTTGGGAAATCAGCGGGATAAAAATGATTACTCCGCTGCCCTGAGAAGCAGACGGCCCTGCAGGAGTCCACCAGGGTGTATTTGTGCCACAGCAGCTACGGCTGGCCATTCATAACAAACATGTTGGGAGGCGCTGCCCCTCTGTACCTGTTTAAACTGAGAAGGCGCTACGAGCGATGCCACATTATTTTCACAACTGAAGTTACCAGTGAGAGCCTGAGTGGCTATATAAAAAAAAAATGCGATCGATTCCGTATTAAATCCCGTAACGTGATGCGTCTCATACTCAACTACTGGAAACGAAAGAAATACAAAACTACAAATATATAGGAAAAACACATTTTAAAGACAGTGCAATGTATCTCTCTCTCTCTCTCTCTCTCTCTCTCTCTCTCTCTCTCTCTCTCTATTCGTCGTATCAAATACCTTTGTTGGAGGAGCGGAAGATTGTGGATTCACTGTCTAAGCTCAGCATCATCACACAACTTCCACAAAATAGGCTTGAGCGAGATAATATCTTTAATTTGCTGTGCGGTTGACAAATCTGTATAGTAACTTCCAAAGCCACAGTCACATTCTAGCACTGCGATGCTGCTTGCCTTCTCAAATCTTTATCCTGTTTTTGTCTGATGATATGGGTATTAAAACAAGTTTGGGCACCCGAGTTAGCTCTAATCCACCTCCACAGTCAGAGTGGGATTAATCTCAGTGCAAGGGAAAAGTGTGGTGTAGTGTCACCTTGGTAAAGCCTGCTAGCGATAGAAACTTGAGAATGAAAAATCTATATATGGTCTAGTTATTTCATTTCGTAACTTTGATGATGCTGGTGCACTTAATTACCAGAACGCATGTAATGATTAAAACATTCTAAAAAAAAAAAAAGTCTGAAATTCTAATAATAATGCAACATGTCCTTAATCTGCGTCATTTGTCATTCAACAATACAGGTGGAGTCGCTGGGAAAAAGGAGCTGCCTATGTGATTGTTCCTCATTTCTCCTCTATGGCTGAGACAAAGGAGACACTGTGATTAATCCATCCCTATCAGTCAGGGGTGGTTCTCCTTTTCATTTTTTACAGGTTTCACTGTCGGTATCTGATCCGAGGAAATAACAAATTTGACAGATAAAGACAATGCGGCCGCTTTCCCTCATATACTCTCCCTGTTCTCTGTTTATAATCATTTCCGGTTTTGGGCCGTTGTCTCGTACATCATTCCCTGCTTGAAGCCCTGACAGTGATCTGAGCACTGCCTCGGGCCGCTCTCCTTTTCCTCCCACCTCTTTCCCCCTGTGCCCTCTTTTATTCTGTGGGCTTAGCTGACCTTTGGCCCGCTGCTTGTTTACTCTCATCACTGAAGTGTGAGCAGGAGAGCCATAAAGGCAGAGCCCTGCTGGGTTAATGTGGCCCGCTGAAGAGGAAGGGGCGGCTCTGGGCTTCTCTCCACCTCATTCTACTGCACTGCACTGTCAGACGCGAGACAATACATGCGAAGAGCAGCGCACCTCGCAGACAAAGCCACAGATTTTTTTTGGCGTAATATAAGTTAGTCTTTTCGTGGTGTTTTTTTCAGTTTTTTTCCCCCCCACATGCCACTGATTTTGCAATAACTCAGCGCTGTTTTGAGATGGTAAAATGCGCAGTGCTGCAAGCAGGATGTGTGTTACAGTAAATTGCTCTTGTTGATCCATGCCTGTGTGCTTAACTGTGTTTGACGATACACACTGTGACTCTGTTACTTCCACCGCTGTTTCCAAAACATCCTGTTCAATACACGTAACCCTGACCTCCTGCAGTTCCTCTACTACCCAGTGCCTCCAGTGAACGTCTCCAGCCACGTATCGACACCCTGTTCATCTAATTGCATTGATCCGCAAAGGTCTCCCAAAGCTAACTAATCGAAACAGAATTTATTTTCTGTCAATATTTGCAAAGGTCATCTCTCTTAAAGCCGTAGAGTAGACAGTGCGAGTGCGAGAGCGGCCGTGGCATCCAGCCTGTTACCGAGGCTCTTCCAAGGTGAGCCTTAACTCCGACTTGGCACTCAACATCCAAGGCTCCTAATCCACCGTGTTATTAGAACCCGCTGCCAAAGCAACACACTAGAGACTACAGAGGGCTTAGAGTATCCATTTCACAAAGAGGCCAGTGTCACTACAGCCTCGTTCCACGTCTCCTTTGACTTCATATCATCTCCTTTGTCATGGCGCCTGGATCAGTGACTTTCAGCTCCAGAAGCAGGGAGCTGGATCAAATTACCATTGAAAATCTTTTGTTCTGACAAATGAAACATAAGGATCCTCTTTCATTGATGTTCTTAAAGTCTTTTTTAAGCTTGGCCTACATCCACATGGCACAAAGAATCTGAGAGAATGCCTGCGGGCTCTCTCAAGCATGTACAGTAATTAACATGCCATTAACACATTAATACACATTAGCTATTCCCAATGTTAATGGCAGAGTAATTACCATACCTGATACCACACTGTGGGGAAGCCAAAGCACATTTGCCACTTTGTGTTTCACTTTCTGTCTTGAGTGAGCTGAAAAGAATAATGTCTAATTCAGGGGATAACTCATCCCCCCCCCCCCCCCAGACAGGAAAAAGCTACTTTTGACAGTTCCAACACACACTCCTGTGGATGCAAAGTAGCGAAGCCTCTCCAAACAGCAAGGAGTACTTCCGCACACATTATGTGACTATTCTATCTTTATGAAATGACACTTGAACGGAGGAAGTTCTCCTTGCAAACCGCCGAGGACTGGCTTTAGAGGTGAGGCTGAAATACTGGAGGGGATGGCGAGTGCGAGTGTGGTGATTAAATGCGGAGTAAAAGGAGGCAGGGAATGGGCCCTAAACTGGGGAATCCCTGTCTAGAATGATGATGTATTTCCTCCCAGTGCGGTGAGTGATAAGCTAATCAGCCGCGCTGACAGTGAAGTGTTACAGCCCCCCAGTGCTGGGTCAAGACTTCTCCCATCATACACCACCAGCACACTCTAAACAGACAGCGCATGGAGTGGGGATGGAGGGGTGTGGGGGGTGTGGAGGGGTGTGTGGGGTGGGGGTGGGGGGGGGTGGAGAAGTGACAAAAACTGGCTCCGGTCAGAGAAGAAGATCTCTGTCAGTTCAGGTAGCCTTTGTCCCTCAATGATGACGCGCTCCCCCCTCCACCTCCCCCCCCCCCCAAAGAGGAGGCTTTGACAGAGGGGGTGAAGGGTGAGACGGGTGGGGGGGGGAGGGGGGGGGGGAGGGGGGGGTCGGTCGCCACTTTCGACCCACGACTCAAAGACGTGGGGTGTGGGGTGTGGGGTGGGGGTGGGCTAAGGGGTGGGAAAAGACAACCCAAACAAACATCTTGAAGACATTTTGCCGAGCGCACCAAAATTAATCACTGTCCCACGGTGGCGCTGACATTTGTGGGAAGTGACACACAACATGACAGACTAGAGGGAGAGGATGAAAGGAGACTGAGGGGAGGGTGGGAGGGCCGGGTAAACAAGAGCCACTGTCACTCGCTGTGATCGTGTGTGTGTGTGTGTGTGTGTGTGTGTGTGCGTGCGTGTTTGTATGTGGATGTGTGCGTGCCCGCGTTTGTTTCCTGCCCTCTAAGACTCGATGTGGGCAAACGGCCAAGTGGTGTAGTGATGGCTGACCAGGCCTGGCTGTGGCGGCCGCACGCAGCGGTTGGGGAGACTGGCCAAATGAGTGGACAGGACCTCCGCTACAGATCAGCACACTGACTGACCCTACAGGACACATACAGCATGGGGCTCCAACATAGGGCTCACATGGTTCACATGGTCTGCTAGTCACAGAATGAGTAGCAATCACTAAGACACTGGTGTGTGTTTATCCAGTGAGATGTCCCGTACCTATGCTGAACATGATGCAAAATATACTCAATAGGTAAGTCAAAAAAAATTAAAAAAAATACATCCTAGTGTCCGCGCTATTGGCCGGCTTAGTTTTGACTTCTGAGACAGTTATTGTGTGTTGTGTTTCAATATTTAATTGTATTCCCCGTATACTGTGTTAGCATGTTGTGCTTATTTTTTTTTTCTCCAATTTCATTTTATATTTCATGTATTGATGGTCTTTAGCTGCTAGCCTCAATTTGCTGCAAAGGTAGGCTGATTTGTTATTCAGACCCCAAGCAAATAATGCAAATGTGGCACTGAAAGCCACTTATGAAATACCCAAAGGCAACTAATCACTCCTCCTCTCGTTCCAGCCTTTCTGCAGCCTCCTAATTAGAAGATGGAGATTGCATGAAACCAGGTCACACAGCAGGTCTTGTACACACCGACAACCAGGCAAATATACAGTACAGGCAAAACTTCATCCACACATCAAGCCAAACATGCATTATTTTAAAGGCTAGAGGTGAAAAAATAATGCTATTCAGGTTATTAATCCCATATATTTCACTGTATGCTTCCAAAGAAAGGATTTAGGCTTGAAGCATTTTGTGTGTGTGTACTGTATTTGTGTGTGTGTGTGTGTGTGCGCGCTCATGCGTGCATGCATGCATACGTGTGTGTGTGCATGTGTGTATCTGTGCGTGTGCATACGCTCATGTCTGCATGTGTGCGTGTGAAGGCTACATGCTCGCATAAACAAAGAAACGGCATTGGTAGCATACAGCCAACCATGATCCACTGCCAGAGAGATTATTCTTTGCAGTGGCATTTCTGCAAGAGAGTTGACAGTCCATCATTTAGATTTTGCAGTGTATCCACGAAAAGGCTGCATTGCCTGAAGCAGAAGGAGCTGCTCTTTCCTTCAGTGTCTTTTATAGGAGAGAATTTGGTTCCAAATTATAAAGCCAGAATCCCTCCCTAGCTGTGCTTGCGTATAAGGACTCTGTTACAAGGCGAGCGAGGTTGTGCCATTGGAGTAAGAGTGCACTTGACGCACTGATTCGTACTCTTCCTCGGTGAGAAATGATAAAGCTCACAAAAATGGATGCACATCCAGTTTGTTAAGTCGCACGCACCTGAACAGCAGCACTGTTTCAGGAGGCATCCTGTGCCTGATGCTGCAGGTTGCTGCTGGGTCTGCAGAGTGCAGTGCAAGGAGTAGCTGGGCGGATCAGGTCCAGGCCAAAAAACAGCTTGTGACAGAAGCAGGCCAAAGAGGATGTGGAGACACGCAGAGACTAACAGGCAGCCGGCCTGCCATCCACTCTTTATCAGCTCCCCTTATACTCAACACATCACTTCAGATCCATCGCAAGCATCCCCCCAAAAACATGGGTTTCACATTGCTGTAAGAAAGGAGTAAAATAACTGTGGAGGACATATTGCATTTTCACAGCAAATGAGTGAATGATTGCTAGGAGAATATCATCTCCCTCATTTCATTTGACCAGCTGAATAGTTTTATTGTACACCTACAGATGATACTGCACCTTTTTGTTGTGATACTCGGTGAACAAGGTAACAAAAAAAAAAGGTTATTCGGTGCTAATTATTCCCAGCATGTACTTTACACACCATTTAATGAGTTAGACTGGAGGCGTGGCCATTGGCTGTGACTTCCTCGCCCAGTTATCCAAGATGAACCGTGCAATCTCCCTCACGTCACCCCTGTCATGTGTACCGAGTCCCCCTCCGCATTCAATTCCCTGCTAGGGCTTCACTGGAGCAGAGACGAGGCGCCACTGAAGCAACACAACAGCTCCCGTAGCGTCTCCGCGCACCGGCAAAAGGGGGGAGGGGGGGGTTGTAGAGCTGGGAGCTCACTCTCATAATTACAATAATTAACAGTTGCAGATTTAATTGGAAGGGAAGGCATTAACAGGAGGAACATTGTGGTGGCGCGTGCGGAGGGAACCTTTGCTGCACGAGGCTTTTGTCTTCTCTGTACCTAATGGTGCCTTGGCTGACTGGCTGGGCCGTGGTTGGCGAGTGCTGACACAACACAACACAACCAAGCTGAGGGTTCAGACGGTGGGGCTTGTCAGGACTCAGACTGGAGGCAGATAATTAGGTGCCAGGTTAATGAGAGCACAGGCTCTTGATGGCATTTGGTTACTGTATGTGGGCAATTAATGACTTTGTTTTTGTGTTTTTATTGCCCACTTGAGTGGAAAACATAATACATTATTCACCTCAGGCTTGTGTGTGGTGTTGTGATGGAGTAGCAGTGACCCTAGCTAAAGAATAATGTTCATTCATTGTGGTGAATGGCGAATTCAAAACACTACAGTGCATATGGATTTAGCGAGACGCAATCTCAGTCGCTCATGGCTACCATACTGTATGACCTTTTCAAAGTGTATTGCCTCATGTCGCCACTCATGATGTTAAAACCCCAAAGACGTCAAGCAGACATTTAAGTTCCAGGTCAGGTACGGGACATTGTACCCGCAAAAACACTCCAGAACAAAGAAACCAAACCCCTCGGCCATAAGTGTTCACTTAATTCAGCGTATCACATTTCATAATGTATTTGTGAAATTCCATACTCCCTAGAAAAGCCCTGCTTTCATTCCAGAGGATTTATTGGCAATGAATCCACTGAGAGGTCTTTAGACATCCTCTTCTTTAGCCCAACCGCTCGACGCCTCCTATTTTGGAGTTAGTTGTTCTCTTGCCTGTGGTGGCCAATTAGAGTGCTATAAGATAAATGGGCACCCACAACTTTGATGTCCATCTTTTTAATAAGCTTTGGTTAAGATGACATCTGTGTGAAAGAGTTCAATATCTTCACAGTGGGAGAGAAAAGAGGTTTATTCAAAAATGAAATATCATGTAAATACTGCTGGAGGTTTAGACTGGGTGGGGGATCATAGCGTCGGCTGTGACTCTGGTGTTGGTATTCATTATCTTCCACTGCAGTTGTGCAGATTAGTCAGCGAAAGATGATTTTTAGAGCCTCGTGAAATCTATGCTTTTATAATACTGAATCAGCTTTGGTATAAATAGAAAAAAAAAAGAGCTGTTTTTTTTTAGCAGTATCCAAATACACCGAATTTATTCAAGCCTTGAAGTACAGTATGCTGTGATTTTTTTCATATACATTTAATACAGAGAAAGCCAATTAATTAGCCTAAATAAATACAAAACGCTTCTGAAATCCAACCAAAAAAATCTTTCAGTGTTGGCAATGTGTAGTGGTAATAGGGAAAATGTACAGTGTAACAATATCTAAAATGGTGGGGCAATAAAATGGTGCATGTGTGTGTGTGTGTGTGTGTATGAATGAGAGAGAGAGAGAGAGAGAGAGAGAGAAGAGGGGGGGAAGAAAAAGCATATATATCTAACCTAGCCTGCGGACGTGCTCCTTTATACGTGTGTGTAACTCAGTCAGGAATAATGTAAATGTCTGGAGAGTCTTAAGACTGAGCAGGCCCGTATAAAAGCACCCTGTTTCAGGCTAGTAAAACAAGTCAATAAATACAGCGGAGAAGCCGGTGCTGTCTGCTGCACTCTCCTGAATGAAAACAGAGGTGAACTGCTTATTTTCAGTCTGGCACCAGAGGTTGACAGCGGCATTATGGGCCTTCATACATTCTGACTATCACTCGTCACAAGCTATATCTGTCAACGTTACACTCAAGTGCATTTTAGATGTAAAACAAGCGTCCGTATTCCTTGAAAAGAGTATTTATGACTGGATGTGGGCAGTTGCTAAATGCACTAAATGCTTCCTACAGCAGTGACTGACCAAGCTTTTGATTTTTTTCTTTTTTCTTCTCTGTCTCACTCAGTTCATCTATTTGTCTTTTTGTATATTCTCCCAGACAGAAAAAAAGCAGAAGTATTATTCGCTAAGCCCCGGTAGGCTACATATAGCACTTAGGGGAAGGCAGATCTTTCCTGCCTGCACTCCAAATGGGAAGCTGATGACACAGACTCACGTAAAATGGAAACACCATTAGGTAGGCAAACACTTCACTGTGATAACTGCTACCTGATTACAGGCGAAGGCAAAGCCATGGTTCTCCTTTTTGTCATACTGTGTCAACACTTTGGGAAAGCAAATATTTCAGTGCCTACCCTCCCTGCGCTTGAATCCATATGGTGCATTCTGTTTGTCGCCACAGATGTTACGCTCCCAGGATGGGTTTTCAGAATAGGAGGAACTCCTCTGCAAACAGGCTACAGTGGATCGCCTGCTCTATCCTACACAATGAATACACAGAGGTCATGAGCCGTATCACACCGGGGCCAACGTCAATCCTTTATTAAATTACCTACCTATCTGATTTTCCTGTCACCGGACTGATATGCGGGGTTATCTTTTCCATTTATGTTGCGGATTTTCAAGGGATTATGCATTAAAGATTAAGGGTGTGTGTACCTTAACACCTCAGCACAACAAAATGCAATACCTTAGACAGCGCATGGCTGATGTGTGTGAGGAAAGGGAGGTGCTGCAAAACAAATCTTCAGCAGCCAGAGCTGGACAGGGTTTATTCTCCTCAGACAATACAAGCGGTGACTATACAGAATGTTTCAACCCTAAAATACTGTGGTAAGCGATACAAATCCCTTGGACAAAATGAAATGTATTAAACATGTGGATTTCATAAATCTCCCTTTCCTCGGTCTGGGTCAGAGGTATATTCACTGTAGAGCTCAGCAGGCACTTTCCCCCAGCATTGTTACTCTGAGTCGCAAGTGCTCCGAGTGGTTTCAAAATGAATGTCAGCAAAAGCTGCACGTGTATGGCAAACAGCAGATCCTCACAGTAAAACGCTTCAAATCACTTACCGCTGCTACTTTATAAGAGTATTACAGCAGTGTAGGGATTTAAAGGTCTGCTATAGAAATAGTGGAGTCGGAATAGCGAGATAGCTGGACGACAGCATCAACATCGCTGTGTACTGTATAAAAATCTACACTTATTCAAAGAAGAACAGTTCAGGATAGTTCGCCCCTATAAAGGAAGAGGCTATTCCTCTATTCCTCTAGGTTCACACCTCTCTCGATGGTGGAGATAGTGTTCACCAAAAAAAAAAGAAAAAAAAAAGTCATCCGAGTCCGAACACAACGCAGTGTTAAACACCCAACTGGGATCCCTTTAACCTTGAGTAGCATAGCAAAGGTAGAGGCAGCCTGGGGCTATGGGGGGACTGGCTTCCACAACTCCCAGTGCCATGCTGCTCCACAGTGGGGGCCCAACATGGCCAGATTGCCAGAGAGGCCAGCAGAGGTGCTGCTACAGAGTTGGTGGGAGCTGCTCATTCATCTGAGCCCGCCGCAACATTCATTTAAGTTGCTCCATTATCTATTTGTTTTGTTTTCCAAATGATTCTTTTTCTGGCCCGAGCGGAGGAGAAATTGCACCCACGTTCACCTTGGTGGAGACAGAGCATCTGTTGGTGGCTTGTTCATGAGACGTTCCCGCTAATTATTTATCCGGCTTGATGGATAATCTGTGATCATTAAAGATCAGAAGAGCTAAGAAAAGATGGGCAGTAATTATCATTGCTCTGCGGTTCCCTCTAATAAGTGAAGGACTTTGGAGAGTCTATTCAAAATGGCACGGCAGTAAACAAGCAAACACACAGAATGGTCCTTCAACCCCAGCCTGTCTGGCAGCACGGACACACAATTAAATGTTGCTTCTTTTAAATACGGTACGACCTGGGTCTAGCGCTCCTAAATATTTTGAGTTGCTTCCTTCATTAAGCTGTCCACAGCACAAACTAAAAGCTCGTAAACAAAGAGCTGTACAGTATGAATGTTATTAAAAGACACATCATAGTTATGCTTTGTGTGTGTGTGGGGGCATGGGAAAGAAGATGAATAAAGATAGAAGATAAATTAGTATGTGAACAAAGGATATTCTTTCCCTCAAGCTCACGTTATCGCTGATGCAAAACAAATAATAAAGCCCACAACCTTTGAGTCACTTCAGTCCCTATTGTTCAGCACTGTATAATTCAATCATTTTTGCGACAGCTGACGATTACTTCATCACGGCATAAAGACAGATTAAAAAGTTGTCAAATTAAATATTAAAGGGGGACTGCAGGCAGTGGTGAATTTTTAAAGGAATAACACAGATTGGAGATGAAATGAGGAACCTATATGCATATTTTATGCCATAGGGAACGAATGCATATATTTTCCTCTAGGCCACCTACTTTGTAATAAAGAATAGCGAGTATATAGACGTGGTAATGCAGCACAGCGGAAATGATATGAAAGAGAAATTGGTTTTACATAATGATGTCAAAAGGAATATGGCTCTGCATGGTCATGCGGAATAAAGATAAGATTCTCTTTCTCCGTGAGTGAATATTTTGCTAATGGTTTCTTCATTTCCTTAAAGAATAAAGAAGCCGGCTTTGTATGAACCTTGAATGAGTTTCTATGGAATTAAGTTAACAGCATTTATCTTTCAATAGCAGAAGAGATCTGTTGAAAATACCCATGTGTGGAACAGAATGCTGAATGTAAAAGCTTTCTCATCTGTTGAAATAAAGGGAAAGTGACAAGTGACAGTAATGCTATCACATTTTCGGCAGAGGGAGATTTGAAGAGGAGAACAAAGCGGTAAAATGTAACGCAAGAGGGTTAAATCTTTATAAAGAGCAGAGGGGAGTTGCATTTCACCAAGACACCATCGATCGAGGTAAACAATGACTGATCAATACACACATAAAAGGCTCCTTCTAACAAAGACTTACATGTAGATTTCATATATCATATCTCAAAAACAGACTGTCTGGACACAATGTATGCGGTGCAGAGTGCGCTTTCTCGGGCATGTTGAATTAGCACCTAAGCACAGTGCAAACGTATTGTATTATGGTTGTTTGCTAGTTTCTCTATTCAGTGCGAGTTACTCAGATACAGCCTTGTGTCCATACACACTTACTCATGCAATAAGCATCATTGTCACAGAGCCTTCCCTTCCAAATGGTTCAGCCTCCACCATCTGCAGGCGTTCCCAGACACACCGCTTTGAGTCTGCCATAATGATGCATGACTAAGTACAGTTAAAGTGTTGCAGTCTGTTGGCAAAAAGCAGTCAAGCACTTTGCTATAGTGTCACTACGGATAAACCATACAGTTGAAGGTTGACGATGGATAAAAGGCAGTGACAGGCCTAGTGATGTGACTCTGGGTGTGTGTGTGTGCGTGTGTGTGCGGCCGCGCATAGGGGATTCACGTGTGTGTGTGCGAGGTTAGAAACCATGGCACAGCAGATTTGTAAGTGTACTTAACTAGGATGTGAAATAGGGTTGGACACAGTGAAATAAAATGCTGCGCCGGAGTCTGTTGAAACTGGGACACGGTTTAAAAGTTATCCCCTCTGCCAAAGAGTGTGGGCACACTGCAAAGGGGCATCTCCCTTTGTACAGGGGCAGGACTGCAGGAGCACTGCCTCTGGTTTGAAGGGAATCGCAACCCGCAAGGATGTGCAAATATTGTACATCTCACACATTTCTGCACATTGTTAGTCAGCTGGCACAGTGTGGAATCTTCAAATCCAATCCTAGCACATTATTTCAACAAACATATTCCCTTTCTTACTGTATATGGACACTTTCTTGACACTTTCTAAAATCTACCCAAGGTCACTCCACTGAGTGTGTATTCAGTCAGTCAGTCAAAGTCCAGCGTTTGCAGTGCACTGATCATTAATGCGGCTTATTTGGCCTTGCACACCAGACTGTGGGAATCTGCTCCTTAAGGGACTCGAGATTTACTCTCAGCTCTAGCCCAGTCTCTCTCCTGATTTCCCTGTCTCTTCCAGTACTCCTCCAGTAGATATTCAGCGTACAGTGAATACAGAGGAGACAAAGAACTATCCATTATACTGTACTCCGTTTGCCAAAGTCTTTAGTGTCAAAACGCTCCACAGACTTCCTTGCTGCTTTGTCGAGTTTACCGCTGCAGCCGCTTTCATGTAAATGATCTTGAATGTTATTTTCTAAAGAATGCATTTTAAAAAGAAATTCTCATTTCTGCCTCTGCATCTTGTCACAAACCCTTTTCTCTCCTTTCTCCTCCCCTCTCCCCCGCTCCCTCCTGCCGCAGCCGCAGACTACATAATTGATGCAAATACTGTCACATGTGTCAGGAGCGGAGGCTCTTCTAGTTTACTTCTGTGCAACACTTTATCGAAGAACATTAAGTGGAGAAAGCAGCCTCATGCCAGGGGTGGAAAATCAGCTTGTCAGTGGTCTCATTCACATCACCATCGAAGGCACTGCTTCAGGATTGTTTCATCAAGGTGATTGAGAACAAAAAAGTACTGGAGCAAATTCCAGCTTATGTTTAGGAGCCCTGCCACATACATTATTTATATTTGTTGCCCACCCTAGTCTCTCCAGCCATCTGAATACATCATCGCCTAATTCTCAAATATTTCTTCAGATTTCCCCCTATTTGCGCTATATCCTTTTCACATCAACCACGCTAAACCATTAGGCTTGCAGAGTGCGCTTTCTGTGTGTGACACAGACCTGAAATTATAGATAGCTGCTTTCAAGGAGTGCTTGGGCCTGATGGGAAAGCTGTAATGGCTGTTGAGTGACTGGAGTGCAGTCAGAGACAGAAACAGGATTTCATTTACAACAACGATACAGGAGGAATTATGTAAAATGGTAACATTCCATGCCATTTAATGAGCCATATTCACTAATGTCTAAGTCTACGGTCTAGCAGTAATAAAACTGCACTGCCTGCCAGAGCAGGGCTGCTACACTGTTCCTGTCTATTTCTAGCTCTGTATAAAACAATGGTGCATAACAGAACAGGCAGACATTTGCAGTTCTTTACCCTGCACATCGAATGCTTTGCCTTCCAACAGAGTGAGGCGCTTGTCTGCTCCCGTCTCGCTACCTTTTCCCCTCCTCCCTCTCCCCTGCTCTGCCTGTCCTCTGTTTCTGGCCCTAGTCTGTGCTACAGATTAAGTGACTCGATCCTGCAAACATCTGAGGAATTCAGCTCCACAAAGGGGTCAGACAAAGGCCAGGGGATAGCCTTACAGGTCCTCCTCCATTAGCAGATCGGCAGAGGTGTCATCAGGAGGACTCTGCAGGCGAGACGGAGGCCCAGGCCTCAAACACACCAGGCTGCCAATTGATGTTTATCTGCGGACTCATTATTAATACCTTCACAGCCTCAGCCCACTTAGACACATGATCCTCAGAAATGAATGGGAGAAATCGATTAGTCCTGCACTGTGCACACACGTGATGTGTGATGAGTTGTATTAAAAAAAAAAATATATATATATATATATTTTAGATTGGTAAATGAAATCCTACATTTTTGTTCTGTGTATAAAATGTTCACAATTTTTCACAAACAATTTTTCCACAAACAAGTTCTTGTTTATGAACTGCAGCACTCAAACCAAGTAAGCTGCAAGTGCCGACTGTCTCTTTGTTTACATGCCTCTTGATATAGACAAACAAAAATACCCCATATTTTCTAGGCAATAGCATTCACAAAGAATATCTGGGGCTCCTAGAAAAACATTTCAACTGTAATAAGCTTTCTCCATGAGAGTCTGAAGCGCTTCAGAGGGCTTCTTTGAAGCTCTCACTATGTTGACTGTTCATATATAGACAGTGCTTGGAAAGCCTGAGCGCCATATCGCTGTAACCTCTCAGTGCTTCTGCATTAAT
The DNA here is from genome assembly GCF_048128805.1 of Centroberyx gerrardi. NCBI lineage: Eukaryota > Metazoa > Chordata > Actinopteri > Beryciformes > Berycidae > Centroberyx > Centroberyx gerrardi. The sequence goes on from NC_136004.1 coordinate 10,737,228, forward strand.
AATTAATAGCCAATGTGAGTAAACACCACTGTAGATACAAGAATGCCCCTAACAACACAAACTCTCCTGTTCCCACTTAAAGCCATACGCTCAACAAATTTGGTTGAGTTTGTGGATACATGCTAATGTTGCATATAAACTGTATTCTGCCACACTCATCATGGAGATTGCTAGCAGCAGCTTATATGCATCTATTCAGCCTTGCAATTTAAGTAGACTCTCGCCATGTTTGGCAAAGTATATTTACAATGACTGTGACTTTCTCAATGCGGTAAAACGTGCAAATCCACCAAGCAGCAGACATGCAGTTAGGGCAGGTGGGTCCATCTTTCATTCTGCAGACCCCATGTATAGTCAGACCTGCTCAAGAGGAGATTTGGAGGCGTTGCTCTTGTACAGTTACCCTTTAGCTTACAGGCAACATGCTGTGAGTTTACGGCTAACACAACCTCATTTATATTACTTATAGTGAGGAATGTATGTGCAAGCCCTGTAGAACATGCTGACCTTGTCACTGTAGCGGCATCTCCCTGTGCTAGTGAGGAGCCTGCTGCTGTTCAGGTACTGTTACCCAACCACTCAGTGGCTTCCTGCCCGTGTTATACATAAAGGAGAAACTAAGGGCCTTGGAGTATGACAGCAGAACAGTTGCTTATTGAGGGCTTTGGAATGGCCGAACTCTGCTGTAAAGCAAGATAACATGCCCATTGAGCTCTGCTTAAAATATTTCATTACATATATGAGAACATATCATAGCAAAGGGCAATATATGATTCTGATCATCCAGCTTAGACATGCTGGTTTCTGAATGTAAGAGAAATGAGAGGCACTGTAATATCTGATCTAGAGCATACACTAATCTTATTACTATGGTCCTTTATGCCTCACCAATGAGCCTTATTTAGCTTTTGGTGGTGGAATATGACCGGCTATTCAGAATTCAGGAGCAAGAAGAGCATCCTTTATCTCACTATAAATCCTCATTATTTCTAATAGCACTTTTGAAGGCTAAAGAGTAGAGCAGAGCATGTTCTCTTTATTCCGCAGTCACTGACAGACATGGCCAAGCACTATGGGTTAATGTAATATCACAGTTGGATGCCTCCTCAACTCACTTACACTCCCTATTAGTTTAAAAGTCCTTTTGTGCACAAAAAATGAATATATGTGCTAACTTTAAAAGTGAACGGAGTCCAGCTATATTCAATGACAAAAAATTTAGATTAAAAAGATAACAAAGGTATATTCAAATATTTCAATCACACAATAAAGTATTATAATGTTACAAGATGGAGGTAGTAAGGTCTGAAGAAAACATAAGAATTAAATTCATGACTGTGATATCCATTTGGTGGTCATAGGAAAATGTTAGACTAAGAATAGAAAAATGGACTGTAAAAAAAATCCATGGTTCATCTACTGAGACTGGCATATCAATTAGGATTGTGAATAAGAGTGTAATTGAAAGCAACAGGAGCAGAAAGAAGCGGAAATTCATCAAGGCAAGCATGGAAAAGCACAAATGAGTTCCGCGCGAAACACAGAGAGCCTCTCCTCTATTCTTCTGCTCTGTCTTTGCAAAGAACAGAGCCACCTAATCTCTCTTACCATTACCAAACAATGAAATCAGCAACCAAACAACTATTTGCCTTCTGTAGTTTCCCTCAATAATTCTAAGGAGCGCTAATTATTTTATTCGAAATACAAATAAATAACCGCGGGACTGTCTCTCCTTCCAGCCACAGCAGATTCATAAAGTAAGTGTTAACAGCAAACGCGGTGCTAAAGTTTGTTGCCTGAGGGCTCCAATAAGTGGTAAATTCAGTTTTATAAAAGCGAGAAAATAGCGGATCGATCTGCAGCATTAACCAGTCACTGTTAGCTCATCAGTCACAACCTGTTGGAGTGGCTCACCACCTCTTAGCGCACTTATTTTTGAAAAAAGCTGGGAAAGTTAAGTGGTGTTGAGGCCAAGGGTCGCCTTACTGGGACTTTTATAGGTAGGTTTTATTGGGTGTGTGTGTGTGTGTGCGCTCAGTAGCTTGTCCTTGTGCTTGCCGAGCGGGACCGGCTTACCGGTGAGAGGCTCGCTGGCCAGGAGCATCTGCGTCTCCACACACTCTTGTCTCTGCTGGCAAGAGCCTGCCACACAGTCATTGTAGCACGGCTCCACTGTCACTAAATGGCACGTTCTCTCAGCCCCAGTCCTCCCTTTCCTAGGCACAGGCTTCTCCAGCTGCAGCCTAATTTCCTGTGACTTGCCTAATTACTGTAATTAAGGATTAATTGCCATTAATTATTCACACATAAGCTCATCGCAAATCATGGGGTAAATGTCTTATGAAAGCTGCCATACAAGCCATGTATAAACACACTAGGATGCTCCAGGCTGCTGAATCGATCACTCAGCCCTCCAGCAAATCTCCACGCCACACTTAGGAAAACAGCGATAACTCTCCCCAAAATCAACAGCCTATCCAGGTGATAGAGGAATCAATCCACATGCTTTATTTGTCTCAGCTACGTTCACTTATTTCCAAATAGTGCTTCCGCAATCTCCGAGACACCAAGCAGACAGAGAAAAATGTCCGTGAAATGTCTAGTGTGCAGTGAACAATAACTTTTGATAAAAAAAAAAGAAATAAAAAAAATAGGTATGATGATTCGAAACACAGGACTAAGATAAGGGAAGGAAATGAAGCTGCGTGAGGGATAAAGATAAGTAAAGGTTAATTCTACTTTAATCTACTCCTGTCATCTTATCCCCGATGTCAACAGCGTAAGAAGCGGTCCATTCTATCTGCTATCATGGCAAAGAGGTGAAACTCTGGTAAAATTTTACGTCAATCTGTCATGATTAAGGTCATTCCCTGAAAACTGGTAGAAAATATATTGATGTGGCACATTATTTTCCTTTTTGTTTAAGTCTCAGGAAGTCCACAAAAGATTGAAGGATTGATTTTTTTGGTCAAGGAGAAATTTGTTCTTATCCCCCTATGGGAGAAGCTTTTATCTGTCTGGGACCATCCAGCTTTTGGTGGGAGAGAAACTCAGACCAAGTGTAGACACATATTTACACTTGCCAATACTTTGACAATTCCCAAGCACTTTTGGGGCAATAGTTTTTAAAGCTCCGGCTTCATAAAATCATAATAATGGCTATAATGTAAATCTGCTGAGTATGAAATGTCTTCCGGGGGGGGCCGCATGCAAACAGTATTTAAAATCAGACACTTTTACAAGGCTCTAAATCAGCAGTTGGGCCCAAGCCTTCCGCGTGTTGAAAGGGAGAAAAAAGAGAAGTAAACTGTCTAGTCCTTCAGGCCGGGTCTGCAAGACCTCACAGCAACACGACAAACTCCGTCACAATATACAAGACTGACAATTATTTTCGGAATCCTGGAGTGGTGTCTGGAAAAGCCGCTGTCTCCGCAGTGACACAGCACACCATATCTGCTGCCCCAGGTCTCTGCTCTATAAACACCAGTCAGCGAGCGAGGGGTGGGGCTGGAGGTGGAGGGGGGGGGGAGAGGGCACTAATTGTTAGGCTAAAGGCAGCTGTGGCAGATTAATGCAGGAAACATTTTCATTTGGGCACATAAGTTTGTGTGTCTGATTTAAACATTTATGTTAATGGACCTTCTGGCAGCTCTTTAATGCTTTACACACTCTTGTAAACAACTTCTTCGCAAATCCATCATTTGGCCATCCCGCATCCCGGCAAAATCCAAGCTGCACAGGAAGAGGGAGCAGATAACACCATTCCAGATCAGGACAAGGGGATAACAAGACTTCAGACATACAGAGGCGGCTTGAGCCAATGCTGGCAGAAATTCCCCCGATCAGCATTATTGCAGCCAGAGTTTAATTTATAGAGCTGAGCCAGTCCTGTTTTATGCGTTCGTTAGATTAATGTGCGGAGCCATACTTTTTTACTGCTGTGGTCTTTGATCAAGTTCAATTTATTGGGATTAACCTGAGGTTCAAGCGTGTTCTATGATCCATTTCAAGTCATTATAAGAAGCCTCTATTTTCTCCATTTGCGATTGAGTTTCCAGTCCTTCTAATTACAAACAAGTATAAACTGTCAAATCTGTCTTCCAATTATGATGGTTCTCTAATGACCCCTTGCTAAACCATATGAATTTCTACTTATTGTGAAGTTAGTTTCATACCTTGTGACCTGAGAATGTGCCCCTTCAATGAGAACGTGTTAATTGTTACCTAAGCATTGCACTGCTGTGGTAAATACTACTTTTCACTGATAGAAGAAGTGCCAGAGTGTGCTGTGGTGTTAATATAGGTATGTGTTGTGCAGTCAACGTGTCACTGCGCAGTGTGTCAGCATGTGAGTTACAAGACCCCACAGCCTGTGCAACTATCTGTGGACCCTTCTGCCCCCACACATTTCACACTCCCACCTCCCTCTGCATGACACCTCCCAGCACGCACATGCATCATCGCGTCATTGATGCCTAATTGATACTTCCCTATTTATTGTCACCTTCCCTCTTTGTCAGCTGGCTTAGTTCGCCGTGTCGCTTTGCATTTATGGACTCCCGACTGCCTTGATCTCGGTAATTAGAGTTTATGTGCTAATTGGTGTAAATACAAAGATGGGAGTTGCAGGCGAACATTTCACACTGCAGCTATAAATTGTGGCTCTGATAAGTGTGGGTTGTGGTGCTGAATATATATATAGAAGGGACAGCACAAGTGTCTCTAGGAAACTAACATTTCTGTCACTAGCCTCTTCCTTAAACTTCCAAAGCAAAGTACTACAGCGAACTTGAAAAATATCTGGATAGCTAACACATCTTTTCAAATGACACAGTGACTACGAGGTTAAAGTCCAAATTGTCAACTTCAGTATGAGGGAATTTTCATCCATTCTGCATCAGATGACAGTATGGTCCCGCATTTCAAGGTGCCAAAACTATTTGAACCGGTTCGATTAAATACAATAGCCATTTTAGTATGTATTCAAAAATTCTGAGTATGCAATTACTTCTAGAAGTCTGCAACGCAAAAATATCACCAGAATCGTGAGATCTTAATTTCCGGTACTCTTCCCCCGAGTAACATTTATCCTTCACTTTATCTGTAGTAGGAACATGATGGTTTGACTCTTCTATACTGTACAATAGTTATTTTACAGCAGACTGCAGTCTCCAGAATTCTCATTGGCATGCAATGAAATGCAAATACACTGTAGCACAGACACGAAGAAAACCTGAAAATAAGATATCAACAACTGGGTGATGTTTCTGCCTTGTAGATTTGTTACTGCATGATCAGGATGAACAGTAAAGATTACTATAAACCCTAACATTAGCTGCCCTACGTATCTATAATAATAATAATAATAATAATAATAATAATAATAGTAATGGTGATGCTAATAATAATAATAATAATTATTATTATTATTTATTTCTTGAAAATGATGATCATAAACAGAAAATAATTAGTAGGGGGGGCAGCAAAATAATATTATACCAATATCAATGTGAAAAAGCCTATTGAAATATATCAATTTAGCCTCCATAGAATTTTTTGTAAAATCCAAACAACTGTTGGCCACAATTTCTCCTTGACTTCTCTTTACCAGCTCTTTACCCAGAATGATAAGCAGCACATTCACACTACAACAAGCTACTGTCAGGAACAGTAAAGTAAAAGTAAAAGTGGCACCTTACACTTCAGTACATGATATGAGAGGGTGAGAGCACATCTGAACCAGGTGCAGCTAGGTGCACCTAAAAATTGTAACAATGAGCAATCACTTGTGCAGCAAGCGAGCATAATTTGTCAAAGTAATTTCACTGGCCTTCAGCGCTGTATTGTTTAGTGTTAGAAGTACAATCTTTAAAATAGTTTTTCAAAATGAACATCAATGGGTATAATCATGTGGAAAGTGAATGAAAATTGCAATCATGAATACTGACTTACTCCACTAAGTCGCTCTGGATAAGAAAGTCAACTGCATGAATGCCTAAAATGTCCCTGGCACAGCAAGTACAGGTGGTTAACTTCTCATCAATTCACTAGTGCATTCTACATTTTAGGTATTTAGCTTAGGTTCTTATGCAAAGCAACATACAATAAGTGGAAACATAAGCCAACATTCATCAATAATCTTAACTGTAATACAGCCTTGTAATAAAGGCGTGCACAAGACAACAATACAATTAAAACAACTAAAATAGGATAGAGGGCTCGTGTTTTTATGGAGGGAAGGGTGCTCAACAGTAGAGGTGTGTCTACTTGAAAGAAAATCCAAAAAAATACCAGTGAGATGTCATTTTAATCTGTCTTGATCCTTAAAGTGACTAGTTCATTTGACAGCCAAAATGATACAAAGCCAGAACATCAAAAAACAGTCTCTGTTCTGTGTCTATTACTAGATTCTAAATGAAAACTATTATAATACATTTCTAAAGCCATCTGCTTAAAAATGCTAAACCTCACAAATATCTAACACAATTATGCAGATATCAAGTAGCAAACTTTTGCACTGATTAAAATTGTGGCTCGAGCATGTGCTTTTCACATGCAAACACACAGATGGATGTTTCTTTCCCCCCTTTTCATTTTCAACTTGGTTCTTTTTAAACTCTGTGTTGTCAGCAGATGTCCTTCTAACGGAGACAAAGAAAATGAGAGGGGGCTGGATATCATCAGCATAGAAATGAGCCTCCTCTCGCTGGCCCTTCTAAGGCACAGCCACAGCGCCGCTCCAGCCACTGCACTACCTTTTCAACTTGCAAATGACAGTGTCACCAAATGCTATCCTTCCATCAATCAAGTCGGGGGGGTCATGAATATACAAAAGGCAAAGCGGAGACTGGCTGCCTCCCGCCGCTCTACTTGGCCCAATTATACAGGCTCAGCTTTCTCCTCTGAGCTTCCACTTTTTGTTTCAGTCTAAAGGGTACAGTCCTAGGCAGCCCCGGGCTTAATCAAGGTAGGTCACGCATACTGGACCTCTCAAGTGGACTGCAAATGCAAGTTAAATGTGGACACCAAATGTCATCTTTCTTTTACATCATTACTGCTAGGGGGCAAAGACAGCAGGGGTCAGTTCCGCACCCCTTTTTCCATGCACACTCTGCCACATCCCATGTACTGAAGTCCTCCTCTTTCCCCGAGCACAAGACCAGACCACTAGGCCGCTGCAGCCCCCTCCTCTCCCTCCCGCAGCCTCTCCGAGGCAGCCTGCTTGCCCCTTTCTTTACCCCAGCTGTCAGATCATAGTAGTGAATTAGCATTCTAACGGATACGCCTCAACCCGGGGATGAATTAGCGCACGGGAGTAACTAATGACCTCCCTGCTGAAAGTGGACCTGATAGTCGATGGCACAGCTGATCAATACCGCAGCTTCAGCTCAGCTTAGCCTTTCTTCTCTCTTTTTAGTTTTTGCTGAGATCTTTTCACAGCCGTGGAAGACACATTAAAGACACAGTCTACACAAAAATGTTATCATAGAATTCACAAACATTACCATATACCTGAATGAGAGACAGCCGCAAAACCTGTCAAAACTGCTGAATGGGGACTGCTGAACACAAACCGCATTGGTCAATAATATCTCTTTGTTGTGTACTCATTATTCTAGATGGAAAATGTAAACAAGACAATCCATGTGTTAATGTAAGTAATGTTACTTGATAGCATCAATCACCGAATGCGGCAATTGTGTTCTTGTTCTGTAGTGACAAATTGTTGTGTGAGCTGACTAATCAATCACCTCATTAAAACTGATGATTCTAATTGTTTTTGATGAGTGTAGCAGTGATGCAAAGGTTAAGGCCCTTTTGTTATATTGAAAGCAGGCTGGCTGAATGAATGCTGTATGAATTTGTCACATAAAAGCATTGTACTGATGAAGTAGCAGTGGATGGTCCGCACCTACCTACAAACTCAATATAATCACCGTTTCTGTCTAAGAAAGAGGAGCCAACGACGGTATACTGTAAAAGCATGAAAGGAGGTGGCTGTCAATTTTGTTTATCACTATTTAAGACCTTCTGAAAACAAAACTCCACAGATAGCTGGTAAAATATGTTGAGTCTGAAATAGATGTGACAGGCCGGTTTGAATGAGCTTTGATCAGCTTTTTTGATGTGTTAATGTGTCAGCGGAGGCGCAGTAATCAAGCCACAATAAGTCTCACAGGAGTGCGAGAAAGCAGAGGGTTAATGTGGGCCTACGGCTGAGAAAATAAATTACTCTAAATATGTAAGTGGACGTCGGAATGGGCCCTGTAAGAGCAGAGTGGGTTTGGGTAAACCAACAGTCTGTCTGCAGTAATTTATAGACAGCTATGATAAATACTATTTGTCCATGACAGTCACATGAAATAATAAACCATGGCTGGCTATAAACATTACTAAATCCTGACACTATTGATTTATAATGTCTAACAGTGACATCAAACCAAACAACTGACAGAAACAATGCCAGGGCTTTAGGAGCAGTTTGTCAACTATTAATTCTGTCAAAGGGGGTTTCGCTCTAAGCCGAGAGAGCTTGTCTTGCAGTTGTCAATCCCTCCGCTGGAAATGACTGCAGCACGTCCGCGGGTAAGGGCCCTAGGCACTGCTCCGTTAGCCCTAATTACCCCCATCCCTGCTTTGGCAACGACAAGACCAGCCTCTATTTAAAATGCATGTTAATTATGCAAATTATTAATTGGGCTGGTGCTTGAGGATTTGTGTTTATGCCCGGATTACAGTTAATAACTGTATCAAGCTACGTTTTAAGCCTGACCTATGACAAGTAATGCTGAGGTGCTGAAAGGGATATTTTCCAATACATTACCCTCTCTTCTCTTCCAAGTCCATTCCCCATTACAGGAGGCTGAATAAATGACATACAGATTCTCCAACCTCGCAACAAGACCCAGCCTATGGCTTGGATCTACAGCGTCATGTAACTGTAGCTTGGTGCACTGTTCAAAGGTTTTCATGGGAATAGGTTATGATTGCTGGTAACTACTGAGCGTGCATGTGTGCACACACGCATGCACACATTTACACAGGCAGACACCCAAACATATGCACATGCACACACACACACACACACACACACACACACACACACACACACAGTAGAGGGTCCTATTTCATGGCTATCCAGGATTAGCTGTCAGGCTAATTGCACACACCTGTGATGGGGACCACACATGCTCTGTCACCACCTGCCATGGAGAACAGTCTGACTGCAGTCTGCACTCTATGATCACCCAGTTACCATCAAGTTCAAGTGGGGATCTTATGAACGTACACCCAAACGTCTTGTACCCAATCAGAAATGCCTTTTAGTGACATATTTGTAATGATTTCCTCCTCACATCCCATGAACTCTTTGAGATAATGGCCAATATCATAAAGGTTGCTCAAACTGAGGTCTGTATTGATGCAATAAATATTAATTTTTTTGGATTCAGCTCGAAGTTTGTGTCGTGTGTTATAGTTCGGCCGGGTGCGACTGTAGGTTCAGTATGGATTTGCCTCAGCTCCACACACTCCTCTAGATCCTGCCTGAGCTTGCCAAGCCTTCAGGAGCTCTGGGAGTGCTCCCTGGATGGGGTTAAGCTTGATTTTGTGTGCAGACAGTCATGCATGAATGAGAAACTGCTACACAATACCCAAGAGGTATGAAAGGAATATCAACAGCCAAAACCTTGGCATTAGAAGACTAGATAAACATTTCATTTAGTCTTATTTTTTTTCTTGGGGCCATTTTCTTTTTTTGCAGGTCAAGACCCAACGTATAGACATTTAACCCTGTGATTTGAAAACAGAAGAATGATCAGGTGGTCCAGAAGGAAAAGATCATACTGTCAAAAATATGTTGATATTTCAGACATAAAACTGACCCTTGATATGATGAAAATCCCACAAGTGAATTCGATGGCAATGTTCTTAAAATGTTTTGAAGAAGAATTATAAGGAGCAAAGCATGGAAAAGGCAGGATATGCACATGGAAGAGGGAACAATTTTTGCCTTATACACAAGTCCAAACTTTAGACTAAATTTTCTGACCCAGGCTAACTTTAGCTAATTTATTGTTGTCACATTACCTAAACCTAACACTTACCATAACCCGACTAGTTGTATTACAAACCTAAAATGTACCCCAGCCCTCTGCTCATATCCTATCAGATTAGCAAAGTAGGCTAGCTAACTAAAATGACTAGCTAGCTAAAAATATAACCTCCTCATTTCTGTCCAGTTTCATTGTAAATTCCTGAACAATTTTTATTGTGAAGCACTTTTTAGAAAATTAGACACAGTTTATGATTAAACAGTAAACAGACTGCCGAGGGACTCAGCCCCCGTGTCAGCCAGTCAGCAGTCTTTCCAGTCCCTGCCATGACCGAAATGGTTAAGGGCGCATTAAGCTGTTTTGCTCAATGGCCCTTGACCAATATAAAGAAGTACTGAGATAGCATGTTCTGATTTATGCCCTGTGAAGACATTATGAATGCATGCAGGCACATGCATGAACACCAACAAACACAGTTGCTCATAGATAAATAAATAAATGTAAAAGATAGATAGATAGATAGTTAGAAAGAGAGAAAGAAAGAAAGAAAGAAAGAAAGAAAGAAAGAAAGAAAGAACGAGCCATGGTGTTAAAAAATTCTAATGTAATAAACCTGATAAAAGGCTAAATCCATACAATTGCAAACAGTCTCATTTTCCATTTATTTTCAACAGAACCTTTTGTTTGTTGGATTTAAATTATAGCTTGATTAAAGTCTAAGAGTGGGCTACAGTAAATCCTGTGTGAATGTTTGCTGCAGTTCCTCTAAAATGGGAAATATTGATCAGTATGATTTCCCTGGGTACTAGGGAGCTGTGGAGGAAGAGTGAGAGACATTATTTAAGGGACATGGAGCCTAAGTAAAAAAAAAAAAAAAAAAAGGAAAAAAAGTGACGTTATGGGCTGTGCCTTGAAACATGACTTCGTCTGAGTGGCCTTTGATGGTAAGGCGAAAAGGTAGTTCATCATTGCCTGCATGGGAACCAGGGGGGTGGTTGTCTTGTGTTGATTTTACATTATTAATTTGAGGCACACAAGGTCATTGGGGCCGTTATAGTCATGAGAACCAGTTGTTATCTTAACACAGCTGTCGAGCTGAATCTGCATTGACTGATTATGCCATTGATTGGTAACACAGTGAGAGGAGAGCCTTTAGGATATTGCTCTGAATTCACAGCCATTTCAGAGTGCCATGATTGCTACTCTTATTTTGGTATTGAAAAAAAAAAATGCTAAAAAACACCCGTTATTATATATATTTCACTGTCTCTTCAATGTTAAATAGGTAGCTCTAAGAATACTGTAACCTTGTCTCAGACACCTTCAATCTGCTGTAAGCAAATCAAATGTAAATGTCAAATTGTTCCAAACATATGGTAATGCAGGAAAAACCTCATGTGTGAGGGGGGGGAAAAAAACTAAATAGAAAATAAACATTACAAAAACTGTGAAATCTTGAACAAAGGGGTTGAATCCTGAGCAGCTGGCATGGAATGAACTCTTCTGGAGAGGGAATGCCAGTTTCAGAGCGCCCCGAGCATCGATTTGGAGCCAAGGCAGTAAACAGCTTTTATCAGCAATAATGATGGCATAATCCCAGCTAAAGAGGAAAGTAGCATATGGTGCAAAGCTTACAACTGCAATCCCAACAAAGTAGGGGGGATTTTCATCACTATGTCCACTTGAAAGATACTCTGCCAATTCATTTTTTCTCCTTTCAAGGATCATAATCTACACAGTGAAATTTACATAACTAGTGAAAGCTACAGAGACATTTTTTTTTTGTCATCTGTTGACTCTAGGCCAATACAATCTACAGAGCTATGCAATTACATATCTCCAAAATGTAAAATTGCACTGTAAACACTATAATCATATGTCACACATTACAGTACATACAATAGGCTTTGCAAGGAGACTGCTGATGTCCTACAAGCTACCAGGGAGTCTGTGATTCTGCACTTACAACCAACCATATACCTATGAAAAACAGTCATCCCACTTCCCTATAGCAGCATATTAAGACGAATTTCAATCAGGCCATATAGCTGCCACCTACTCTGAAGCCAAATGTTCTGTGCTGCAATATCTATATTTCAGTTGTCAGTTTTATAGTACCCTCCTTCATTAAACCTATCAAGTTTTCCTTTTGATCAGACAACCAAGGCCAGAAGACAGATCTTTTCCAGGAACAGTGTAACGCTGCCAAGTAGCACTCTAGACTGGCTTCAACCTCTGTCATTGATTTTCCTCCAAGCTGCGACCATTCATTGTTTGTGACATTCTCCTGTCGGCTCTTTAACACCCTTCAACCAAATCAATTTCATATTTTTGTCAATGCCTTGCAACTGGATGAGCCAGATGGAAAGGGACGTCACATGATTTAGGAAGTCGATTTCCTGGCAACAGTTTTATCTGCAGTTTTTACAAGACTTAGAAAGCTGGCACGATGTGTTCATTTAAAGACATATAATGGGGAGGAAGAGAAAATATGCTGTCATGCATTATAGTCTACAAAAAGCCACTTCCACCTCCAAACAAATGTTTACAGGATTTAGCCAGCGATAATCAAAGTTCAGCTTGGGGGAACATTTGCAGAGCATGAAAGACTCACCGTTGATAGCATTCTAGTATAAAACACATTTCCTTGGCAGCATCACTCACGTCTAAATTCTGTGCGAAAAATGTGTAGTGAGATGGAGTTTGTTGTTATTGTTCAACGTTTTCATGGTTATAGTCAAAAAGATACAAACTAAAGAAAAAACACTGCATAGGTTTTTCTGAAAAATAGATTCAGCCTGAGCATAAGTTATTTGTCTACAGCATGCCATGTCATTAGGTATTAGGTATATTATCAATCGGTTATTAATTTATTCATTATATCTGAATCCTTGCGTGTCCCACTATGATTTTTTTCTGACTCAAGCTAACATACTATGCAGTAAACATCAACAGTTTGACAGCAAAACCTGACAATTGCATCCACTTACTAATGTCAGCACCAGAAATGGCTGGTAGATGCACTGAAAAAACAGAAAATGTTGCTACTGATGATGATGGTAGTGGTGATGGTAGGGGTTTTGCTGATGATATTGTTTTTTGTTTGTTTGGTTTTAAAAAACAAAAAGCTATTTATAGGAAGCAGTAATATAATCATGAACATGTCAAAAGGAAACCAAACAGCCGACCCCTTCTCACTTCAACTCTAACAAATGACTGAATTTATTCTTTGTCTCTTCATAAGCCTTCTATACCATATGGGTTTGCCCTCTATTATATTCTCAATATCACACGCTAACAATGACAACAATAATAGCAAAAGTGACCTTGACTTGCCGTCTGGACTCTAAGAATAATATTTGATAGCAATATTAAGTGCAACAGTAATGAGATGAATATTCCCTATTTAGTGTGGACAGCTTTAGGACAAATTCTGAAGGGAGAGCTGCCTGCTGCAGCTACATGCTGGTCACTCTTAGTTGTCAAGGCTGATTTATTGCCTCCTAGCTGTTCAATTTCACATTTTGTCCTCGTCATATCCCCGACTCATGATCATTCTGCACTGACCCTTGTAGGGCAGGCAGGGAATATTGATAAAACAATTATCTGCTTGCCGTTCATTTGATTTTCCATTTCAATTACGGATTGGAGGAGGCAAAAAGAAAAGATTGCAGCATTGATTTTTCTCCTACCTTACAACAGGAAGGAGGCAGGCTTTGATGGGATGCTTTGGTGACATGGAATAGGGGCGAGAGAAGTGCTCACTAGCTTTAGGCGCCCCGCATCTCTTTCTCTCTCGCTGTTGTAAAGGCTTTGCTTTGTGGGCAGTTTTTGAATTAAGCAGGATTTAGTATGGGCAAGTAATGGTATTTTTAAATGTAACAAGATGGCAACAATAAAGATATACAGGCTGTATATCCCCTCTTCTTATTTCATACCAGACACATACATTCTAGACTGAGTAAAGGTTTGATTGCTTGATTGATTTTTATTTGATTATTTATATGCGATAAGTGTAATAGGCCGAGCTTTTCTCCATGGGGGACCAACATGTTCACACCACTGCTGACCTGAGGTAAATATGTGCCTTGTGCTCTGGAAGCCAAAGGACCAAGAGGTCATGGCAGTTTGTCAGCGACACCATTCCCTTCTCTCCCCCTTTCTGATGGTCTGCCACTGTCTATTTGTCACTCTAAAATGACAACAGAGTTGCATCACACTTGTTTTTCCTGAAGCACTGACACAATCCTCCACCACCTCTACATTGTGCAATATCGTACTGTGATGGAGAACATAGTGTGGGGAGGATTCCAAGGCGTATATGTGACAATCACTGCTGAAACAGGAAATATGACAATTGAAAACATGTACAGTAACAGATGAAATGGGTGGAAAGTGAGTGTTAAACGCTGACTTTCTTTAAAGCAAGCCATGTCAAATGAATCCATTACCACATAAAGTAAATAGATTCTTCTGTAAATGATTTGGAACATTGGTAATGGGTTAAGACCTAATGGGAATCCTGGTAAAATAGCCTTCGGGGAGCCTGGGAAAATCTGCCTCAGTGAAGTGGCCGGCTCTTGGCCAAAAACCCTGTGTAGAGGGGAAGGGGAGGGGAGGGGAGGGGAGGGGAAGCACAGACTTCACAGAGATGGCAGGAGAGTATGAGCCAGGGGCTGGGGAACAGAGAGAGAGAGAGAGAGAGAGAGAGAGAGAGAGAGAGAGAGAACTCTCAAGGAATCTTCACCCATGGATGATGTTAAGTTCCAGTGTTGAGCATAATCGCGTAAAAATGCTGAAGACTTGAAAGGGCTGATGATAATGCTATTGCTGTCCAGTGATCCAGCACGGTCACAGGCAGCAGCAGCAAGGCACAGTGCTGTAGTACCTCCTATACCGCAGTCCGCTTCGGCGCACACAGTGGCTCCCAGGGGATTTCACATGGCTGACCTTAAGTAAGTTTGGCTTTGATCAAAGTTTAGCGTTAGCATGATTGGGCTGCTTGCTACAGATCAGGGGATCAGGGAGACGAGACCTGGGCTAGGAGGTCCTGGCAAAGACCCCTTCCCAAAGCTCCAGCGCACCCTTCCAACACCGGATTATGTTGGGCAATTAAGGTAATGAACTGGCTAACGTAACAGCGCATAATGATCCTTTTTATCCCCACTCTCTGAGGTGCCTCTTCTACTTTCCCTGACACATCTACCTCTCTATCACTTAAAAAAAAAAAACAGACAACTTGCACTTGCACTGGGAGGTTCGTGCTTTCTGTCTTGGAAGGTAGTGTTAAACTGAGACTATCCCGGTTGTCGGTGTCCTCCCTTCTAATACAGGAAATGATATCACAAGTAATCCAAGACAAAAGAAAACACTGTTGGTCATGTCTGTGCGTAAAACAACACTTCCTTCCAGACGGCGTTCAGCAGCAGGAGTGGAACACTGCAGCCCTTGTTCAGGGTTCAGCCAACAAGGAGAGGCCAAGAAAAGTGCGTATGGGCCAGGATGAAGAAATAGAGGGGAAGAGGAAGAGGAAGAGGAGGATGTCTTGAGAGAGAGGAAGTGGCACAGCAGTGTATGATATGTACGGCATGTGTGTACGTACGCACCTGTGTGGGCGTGCACGTGCGCAGTTGTGTGCGCCGGTGTACGTAAGAGTGAGCGATGGGCGCTCGTGTCCATCTGTGTGGCAGTGAAAGCCTGCGTTCCAGTTCCCCCATCCAACCTCCCACCCCATCAGTGCACGACTTGTCTGCCTGCTCCCTTTTCATTTGAACACATTTTCTAGCCAAAAATTTCACTTCAATCTCACCTCATCTCTCCATACTACATTAACCCCTGGCAATTGCCTTCCAAATGACCCCATTAAGCTGTAATTGCCTCAGCAGGCCTGCTCCCTCGCTTGTAATTCTGTGCAGCGAACCCACCAGACGTTCCCCCGGCATTGTTTCATGTTCTGGCTCCCATCAGCCAGTTCAGACGCTGACCCCCCCCCCCCCCCCCCCCCCCCCCCCCCACCACCACCACCACCACCACCCCCGCACCCCCTCCACCATGGCCGGAGCTGGTGGTGCTCACCACTAGCAGTGCCACTGGCAGACTCTCCTCATCTCCACAGTGAGCTCACACAGGAGGCGCCATGCCCTCACTGCCTCCTCAGCAGCCATACAGTCAGTTACGCAACCATACATGCAACACAAGAGACCCAGAACAAATGAGAATAAACCTCAACGTGGCCTTTTATGTTCTCATTCTTATGCGTTTATCTCATAAATGTAACGCACGGACAACTTTAGCGCACTATGCAGTTATCCGTCTAACTAAAGATAGCAAAGATTAGATAGAAAACTAGATATTTGCATTTGCTGTTCGGAATTTCACTTCAAGTGTCAATTAAGGAATTAATTGTGGCATAATATTTGTATGTTGAACCATCATTTCTCCCTTCAGTTGTCATTAGAGTGCTGTTGGGTGCAGAGAGTGCAGCCGGCGATGACACGCGGCGTGGCACCTCCCAACACAACTTCACCTTTCCTGTTCCCACTGGGGAGCGGGTGTCAAGACTGCTCAACTTTTTGACGAAGGCCTCCATGGATAACTAACGTGCAAATGCGGATAGGTGGGGAAAGCGATCCTGACAGTGATGTATTGCAACTAGTTGCAGGTGTCAAAGAGAAGATGCTTTGCCAGCCATTGGTGTGCATGCGCTGTATGCATGCATGTTTGTGCACGCGCGTCCGTCTATGTGTATCTGTGTGTGTGTGTGTGTGAACATGTGAATGCATGCTGTATGTGTGAGACTGTTTACTGTGCCTCTAAGCCTTTACATGTGACTTGGTATGGGGGTACTCGGACTAATAATCCATTCAACGTTGCCTCCCTCTCAAGTAGCACATCCTCCCTGCCTCCCATAACAGATTGGTACGCCCATAAAAACCCTCCTCTGCCATAGACTCACCCTCTGCCTCTGCCTGCTCTTCAGCCTATCATTCACACCATCTTACATACTCTACCATACATTTTCATTCATTCAAAAAAAAAAAGCTCCTCACAATTGAGGTTCGAGGTATCGACAAGATACAGTTACATTATTACATTACAGTTACAAGTGATTTTTTTTGCCCCCCCCCCCCCCCTCTTTCACATTGGAGTGATTTACTCTGATTTGCCGTGCGGATGCTAAATTAATTCTAAACCTAGGATACACGAGCGTTCTCTAAACACACAAACCTTCAGAAATGCTTTAGATCATTGCGTTCTCCCGTTGCCCGTTTATTTAAATTCATTCTTTTCCTAAGCAAATGTTCCCAGGAATATCAAGGTGTTTTTGTTGCAAAGCTCTAACTGATCCGGGGGGATTTGCTTCCAACAGCCTGTCTCTCCCTCGCCTTTCAACACAAAACTCTGCGCTCCAATCAAAATGAACCACCAGGGACCCCCCCCCCCCCCCGCACCCCCACCTCCTCCCCTCCCCCCCCTGAGCTACGCCTGCTCCGAGTGCTGTGATAGCAGCCTCTCTGCCATTGATCGCAGAGTTTAGCACAGAGCATGCATGCCACTGTTAGCAGAAAACAAAGACCTCTCTCCCTTTAATAGTGGCGCGCGCCGTTAATGCAGCTAGCGTCTCCTATGCCTCCCTCTCCCCTGAAGAATGAATGAAAGAAAGCAGATAGCAATTAAAAAGGTTAACTAGGGTCCACGTCTAGTCACAACTCATCTTTTTCACACAAATCTTTTTACCTCATAAACAGATTGATATCTTTGCGGCGCACATTCACTTGCCACAAGTGATAAAAACGCGCATTCATGTCTTACTTATAATTGTGTTCCGCATAGCAAATCTAATTGTAGACATTGAATTCAAAAGGAAACACAGCTTTATTGATCCAGCTAACACAGACCAGGAGGATCTCATGAATTAGGAATGAGATAAATCACCATTAACCCCAGAGAACCCAGCTTGTGGTCGACCACTGACATGCCGCACTGATCATTTTTTTTATAAACTGAATAATTCTTCCTGGCAAAGTATAAATATAACTCTTCAATGAATACAGTATGTGTCCGTTTATTTAATCAAAGGCTGATTTACTTGTGACAGAGAATAAATTCCACTATTTTCTGTGAGCCTCTATAAAATTGCCATCATTTTTAATTAATTCTTAATTAAAATATATTACACCACAGCTTCTACCCATCTCTCTTGATATTCTAACATAATCAATTCAGAACCATTTACATATCATTAATTAAAAGCTTTCCTCTCTCATCCTTAAAATCATAATGAGGGCCTATTCCTCATTAGTAACCTATAAGGGAGAAAATAACAATACAGTAGAGAATGGATGGCGCATTCCACAGTGAGTCCTTTGTCTCTGATTTTCTGAAAAGCAATTTTTTTTTTCCGCTTCTCAATTGGATTTAAGCATTATTGAGCCAATTTTGTAGACTCAATGAATATAAGTGAAGCAGCACAGACGTTCTTAATATTTGCTCGCCCCCCCATGTTGCTTTGAAAAGTACAAAAAAAAAAAAAGTCAAGTCCAGTCATTGCCATCAATCTGACTGACCATGCATTGAATTATATTCAAACTGCAAAGAACTGTGCACGAAAAAGTGGAATCCATCATTGTAGGTTTTTCTTTTTTTCTTTCTAGTAATGCAATGTAAAAAAAACCATGATTTTGATTAATTAAAATGTTTCAAAAATTGATAGATGCTAATTAAATCTTACATACATATCATGCATTTGATTGTTAAATATATTGAGTAAATAATAAGCCGATGAATCAAGATGCTGGATTGGGCAAGAATAAACAACTGTCCTAACCTTGGTCTTTGTTTACAATGAACATGCACACACAAAAAACATAGCGGTTTGCTCTGTATAATAAACAGTGCTGCATGTGTGTAAAGCCAATCCAGTACTTGTTGATATGCCACCAGACTGCATAATATAATTCCACTGTAAATTGTAAAAGTGCAGCTACGCAAAAGAGACCCTAAGATCATTTATTATCCAGGCTTTAAAAAAGCCCCCACGTTCATACTATCTTTCTATCTTGAGCTCTCTCTTAAAGAAGAGTAATAATATCAAGTAATGATAGGTATTGTTATGCCGAGGATCAGGCATATCCTGATTTTTATCGCCCGTCTCTCACAGGTGCTCCGGCGTTACTTGTCAGGACTGCATGTCTGGGTCTTCCACATGTCAGATAAAAATCGCTGCACTTGGTGTTTCGGCAGCCTGACAGCAATTTATTTGAATGTTTTGTCACACTGGTGTTGGTGCATTTTGTGTGGGCTGCTCACCGGAATGGCAACAGCTCGTAGCTTCCTGACACTTGTGCACCAGGAAAATACACACACACACACACACACACACACACACACACACATACACACACAGTCTAGCACAAACATACAGATGCATACTGCATGTACTGCATGTCTACTTTGGGCAATTAAAACCTATGTATGGCACACACACAAAAAAAACGTGTGCAAACCGTTTGAATGTGTTCATTAATATTCAACACCCTATAAAACAGGTGAGACCACATCATTAACGCTGCACTCTTTACAGAAATATACATTTTCTTTTACACCATCGTGGCTGTATACTCCACCCTGCATGAACACAAAATAAAATGTCACAACAGTCTGTAAATGCTTTAAGCAGGCTATACTAAGGTGCATCCACAAATATAATTATGACAAAAAAAATCCAATCTTTTACTTATCAAACGTAAAAATAACTTGTGTTAGTAAATACCAGTGACACACTGCACTCTATGCACGTTAAATAAAAACCTTAATACAATCTTGGGATTCTTTGAGCTGACATGGAATATTGAGTAAGTTAATGAAATCCTCTCAAAGACAGGAACTCTATTTTTACACCATGATAATTAAAGTACGGCACAGTTATAATTTACAGCCCTCGCTTAATTGCATAGGAAAAGTAAAATGGGAAAGGTCTATGAGAGGAGATTAAATGTGTGTGTGCGTCTGTGTGAGTGTGTGTGTGTGCGTGCACGTGTGTGTGTGTGCGTGTGTGCTTATTCACTCAAGACGAGTGAATAAAAAAAAAAAAGGGATTCCTAAGCATCTAAACAACAGGAGTGTATCTTTTAGCATCATGGAATGTATCGGAGATTAGGTAATGAAATATGCACTGTCCTATTTTTCTGCTACCAGGGCCTTTGACAAATCGAGTACAATCCAAAATCTCCATAAATCACTATTAAAGACAAGTATATCATCACCAGCGCATATATCTTCCCCAGCCTGACCTGTAGACTAATGAGAAAAGGCCCAGACTATCTTGTCTGATTAATTAATTCAAAATGTCGGCTGTTATTCAAATGTGAGGCTGGTGTTATTTGAATAACACTTGACAGCGACGCCTGAAGAAATAATTTCTGGTTTGTGAGGCTGCCGCGGCATTACTGATGATGGCTCATGGAAATGTTAGAAGCCGAGGAGTATTTTTTCCCTCTTCGCCGGTCCTCTCGCTCTCCCTCCCTCACCTTCTCAGTCATGATAGCTCCAAGAAGTATTTCATTACTTCAACCCCCACCCCCCCTTTCACAATTATGGCTCTTACCAGTTTTTTCCACTGTCTGTCCTCTCTCTCTCCCTCTCTCTCTCTCTCTCTGTGTGTTTGTATTCCCCTCCCACTGCCTGCCCAGATCTACGGGGCAGTGCTTTGGCTCCGCGAGAGACATGCTGGCAAAGAGGAAGGTCATGGTTTTTACAACTGCAGCTCCCCGATGCTGACAGCCACTGCTGCCAAAGTGACACACTCTGTTTGGCTTTCCCACGTTCATAGAGCTCCACGGCACTTCGTCTTTATCACGGACCACGCCACACACACACACACACACACACACACACATATCTCATCAGCCACGAAGCCACATTTCCCATCAATGAAACAATCACATGTACACACACAATCCCAAAAAATGGGATAATATCCTGTTCTATGGTGCGGTTTTTGTTTTTTTTCCCCTTTTTCACAAAACCCAATGGATTTGGGGGAAGGGAAGAAAAGGACCGGAGAAAGAAAACCGTGAACGTACGTGCTAGGGCCTCGGGGTAGTGCACACCCCTCTATCGCTTCCCTCATCAAGCATGGATTCTAATCAGGGCTGGGGAGATATAAGACGCTCAGTCATTAAATAAATTAACTCTGCCACTCCATGCTCTCCTTCAGCGCCCGCGAGAGGCCCCGCCGTGCTCTGCATACTTACAGAGGCACCGAGCATCACGCACCTCACCTTCACGCCACAGCCTGGCAGGCCTGCCGACACACACACACACACACACACACGCGCGCAGGTTAAGAACTATTCTTCATTATTTAGAGAAGGAGTGGAACCACGCCTTCTGTCCTCACCAACTGATGTTCGCGTTCGCGTGCAAAAAGCCTTTCACTTTACATAATTGTATTAAACAAACCCTCGGGACGTTTTTACTGTGAAGAATGCCGGTGTGTCCCACAATTTGGCACGTGCGTTCAAAATCTTATGGGGGGGTGCATGAGCGATAAATAATATCTCCGAGCGAGGACCAATGCTGATTCACAGGCTTTGTGAGACAGTGGAGACGGGAGTTTTCTGAGGATCTGTGCAGTGCGCTGCCATTCATCAAGAGGAAGCAAGTGCAGCGAGGAACAGTAAGAGAGCTCAGTGTCGGCTCGGATCACTGACACAAACAATCAAAGCTGACACACTCTTCGTATAGCACCTGCCACTCGGAGAGCACAAATAGATCAATATAAAGGGGAACTCATTCACTGTTTAAAACTCATATCTTTGCACCCACATCATCTTCCAGAGCGTCGTGATGTAAAAAGTGCATGCTTAATACGTATCAATCATTTTGACAGAGGAAATGCTTATTTGAGGAGCCAACGTGAGGCAAATACACTGTGTCAGCAGAATGTCCATTGTCAAAACTTGCCATTTGAATTTCCACTGCACCGTGCAGAGACAAATGTCCTTAGAAATCCCTTACATGGCAATTTATATCATTTTAATGCGTGCTTTAATTCTCCATTACTTAGAAAGGAAGTACCTGGGAAGGTAGAAAACACATTAGAGAAAGTAAGAAATGAACAGAAGGGTCTGGGGATCTCTCTAGCAGACACAATTAAATATTCATGTGTCTCCTCCTAGGACACAACAGATACAGATCATTATCATGGCAACAGCACACCACCATTTTGTTCACACATTTGCCTCTGAATCAATGTGTTTATAAGCTCCATAAGAAAGGAAGGCACTGCCAGAACATCAGCATTAACCCCATCATGAAAATTAGAACTGCGTCTTAATTTATTCAAATCCATCATTGCAAAATATCTTGGAAAATATGGCTGTAATTCTCCCCGATAATCAGACTAAATTATTACACTTAAAACTATTTCTGACTAGTCTGTGCATGCTGCATGTGTCTGTTTGAACGCTGCAGCCACATGCCAAGGGACGTCACAGCAGCTCACAATGATAGCGAATCATTCCAAAATTCATTACAACTGCTCAGTCCTTTCCTGCCTTCAGCTTGGGGAAAAAGCGAGAGAAGAATAGCAGTAATGTACTCTGGATGACCTCCACTTTCTAAAGAGAGGAGAAACCAGCCTTTTTTTTTTTTTTTTTTTTTTGCTTTTCAATCCCCATCAAAGAGGAGCAAAAGGAGGGACAGCATTCCCCTGCTCGCCGTCATTAATCATAGCTTTCTGGGAGCAAGCGCATATTAATTTCTGTCATCCCAAACATCATTTGGTATTGTTATGGCACGGCTTAGTCCTCATTCACCAGCAGACGCTAGCCGTTCCTCCTGGTTGAGGGAAGACAGGGCCTGTGTGGCTGTGTTTCAGAGCAAGAGGCCTTTATCCCTGGGGCTCTGACACCAATTAAGCCATTTCACCGAGAGACGAAAACAGGGCCCGCCGTTTCACTGTAACATGAGCCAGCACCTAGCTGCTGGCCCCTCGCCATCTTTCCATTACTTCAGACACAAAAATGAACTTCAAGGACTTAAGAAAAATAAAAAGATGGTATATTTGGAGCGTGATCACACAATACCGACCGCTGGCAAAATTATGAGAGGAGGGATTTCAGTCTTTGTGCACTGAGCACCAGCAGTGAATCTTCATCAGTCAATACAGTTTCTCTGCCTTTAGTGCCAATGGCAAGGTTAATTTAACTGCGTTTAATTTAAATATATATATTTAAATTGACAGACAATACCTGACACAATATAATAGTATTATGCCACAATTGATGTTGAGAAAATCTCAGTATGTAGTTGCTTTTACATCTTTTTTTCTTTTTTTCTTTTTTTTTCCATAGTTGCCTTTTGGCAGGCAGCAGAGAGGAGCTTGTCTTAGGGCTAAAGCAGAATAATGCAAGGTTTGTTATGAATTAAATATTAGAAATCTTAACACAGCAGCCAATAAGAATTATTTGCCTTATTAAAGCAGCAGAAGACGCTGATTAAATTTTCATTGCATTGCAGTCTTTTTCCCATTTCTGCCTTCAATATATCATTCTAATGTATGAAACATGTGGAACAATGGCATATGGAACAATGGGAAGAGGGGGGCTTAATTTCGAGCTTGCAAATGAGGAGAAAGACGGCACAGATTCCCTTTTCTTGAAAACAATCTCATGTAAAGAAAAGAAAGGTGACAACAAGGTATTGTTCTGTGTCTGTCAGCTGACACTGATAACAAGCCACATACTGCCACTGGGGTGTCAAAATAGTACAACTGATTAAAAAAATGTAACTAACTTCTGCCAGTGCTTCTAATTCCAGCATCTCTTTTTGTACACAAATCCATCACCTGTAGGAGTAACACACCCTCCTCTGTACTACAATACCCTCTAAAAAGCGGGGCTTTAACTACCTACAAACAGTTAATTAACAGTATATATTTATCAAATAGTTTAAATAAAGAAAGGGTTAAATGAGCAAAAGCAAAAAATAGTGATAAATACCGGATTATTTTCAGTGCACTTGCACTCACAAATGATAGGTCATTTAGTTGTCCACATATAATGTGTACAGAGTAAATGAACATCATGGTATCTATTGTCCCATGAGGAAAACTCTTCCCTGAAACACTAGAGCTAATGAAATAGGGACCTATAAATAGCAGTATCATTACTGAGAGAGGACTTGCTTTGCACCAGTCTTTCCGTCTAACCCTTTTTACACTAATAACCGCTCTATGGCAATACACACTGTAGCTCGCCATCTAATGATACAGTACTGGACATTAAGACACAGGATCAGATGCAGATCAAGTAACTCACAGAAATGTTCATGTTTAAAAAAAAATCATGAGTTCATTTTGTAGTTGATTACTGCAGTATATAAATACAATCCTGAAAGGTGCTCTGCTACATCATGCACTCTGGTTCATAATTCAAAAATACACAGTAAGATAAGTTTCTGATAATTATCACATGAAAAGTAAGCATGACCACAGTCAGCAAGGGTCATTTTATATTTTACTTCAGTGTGTTTCAGAAAGCCAGTGGCAGGTTGACGGCTTTTTAACTTTTGGTGCGTGCTGACAAAAATTACTGAGGCAGCACAAACTGAACTTATTTTGTAAACGCATGTCAGATGAAAAGTGTGAAATATTGAAAGGAGCTGTTGCTGGCATTACCTTTTTTTATTTTTTTTTTAAGAGCAGTGAAAACTCCCATATCGCACTGTTTGCTGCATTTATTATTTACTTTTGGAAATCTCACGATTGAACACACAGTGCAATTTAGGTTTAAGTACGTCTGACAGGTCAAAGGTCTCTTTCTTGCTTTGACGAGAGTACAGCTGCGGTGATGCATTCGAGAGAGAAAAAAAAAAAAAAAAAAAAAAAAGACGCCTCGCTAACTCATGCCGGAGCCCTGACAAGACAACAAGTCACCTCATTCCTATTTGTACGTACTTCAAACATTTCTTCAAATAAACACAAATGTGCCATCTATTTCTGCGGGGGGTTATCGTCTCAACTAGCTCCTCCCTGGCTGGCTCAGGTACGGCGATATCTTCCATCCAGCGACAGAGAGACCACAATACCACAAAAAGGACGGGGCATGCAAAGAGTCTCCAGCAGCCACACACTCCTACTGCTGTAAACTAATTTCAATCAATCCTTCCTTTTTGCATCCCAAGCAGCCTCTGCTGGCTGCCACTGCCTGAAGATAACTATTTCACCACCTCTGTCATGCCTAATTAACAACTCAGATGTACAATTTAGAAATTTCGCAATTAACCTACTAAAATATTGTTGGAGGATGCTAATTGTTATGCCAGTTGCCATAAAGACTCATTTGCATAACGTATGTGCAAAAAACAATTATGAGCTGTTGATCGCACAGGAGCCCACGGAAAACGCTCGGAGCTATGGAGGGGGGAGCGGGAGAGACATGTGCGAGATGGGTGCTCGCGTGTGCAGATGGAGGGGCATCAACAGCACTGAATCATCGTACAAAAACCAGCTTTGAATGCGGGCAGGCCAGGAGTTGTGCAGATACCAGGCAGCACCGATGCAGAGGCATCTATCTCTGCTGCACAAGACCATTTTCCCTTCCAAATGAACCTGATATGTATTCTTTGTTTTCCTTTTTTTTCTCCTCTCCCCCTCTCTTTGTCTGGCTCTCTTTCTTTTCATCTTTGCTGATGGGAAAAAGGAGCGTATTTGGGAGCTACTTAGATAATAGCCACATCTTCCCCAATCCCCCTGCATGCTATAGAGGAGGAAGCACTAGTGGCCCTGCCATTGAGCCAGTCAGGAACCCAGCTGTGAGCGAGCCATTCTGCACAACACTATCTAGTCACTGCAGCCGCATCACTAGGGCACTCTGAGACAAAAAGCAGCCAAAGTCAATTGTCTCTCCTGCTGAATAGCTTTCTGTTCTCTGTCATACATTTACTGGGGCATTTTCAGCACTAATAAAACCATAGGGTAAAAAAAACAGCCAAGATGTAACAAATGCTGATTTTTGATCCCTGGCTGGCATGGAAAAAAAGATGCAATGACTTTGACATCTGCTGTAGCAATAATACTAATTATAATAATAGTAATAATAATAATAATAGTAAACAGCCATTTGGAATGAGAAGGCTCATTAACTGTTTGTCAGGAAGCATTGAAATTAATGTTCCCTATAGATTTCGGAAATGCTTACCTCCTCAGTCCTAACTCTATTTACTCCAGGTAATGCTTTTAGTCAGCCTTGCATGTGGTTAATTACAGGCTCATCCTGAGCAGTATTTAGCTCACGCGGTGTTCCTAGCTGAACAACACATATAGCCCAGATGAACAAATAAACATACACTAGAGTATGTTTAGCAGTTTGCAAAAGGCACAGCAAACGTGTCCAACGCAGCACTGACATTGGCTTGGACTGTTTGTGCAGTCTCTCCCTAATCCACTGCTTTAAACACTGGATCTGAGCATTTATCAGCCTGAATCTGCTGCACTCTCTCTCCTACCTCTCCAGACCCCCCGTTTCTGAACCTGGCGAGTCAAAGGTCAGGAAAACAACAAGTCAATACGCAGCCAAAAGGAGCGCTATGCAGCTGAGAGAGCTGTGGAGAGGGCTAAGCCTCTCTGTGGCACACCGTGATTTAGCCTGTAATAGTTTTCTGTAATCTCTTTCTATTGATTAAACCTCACATCAAAGAGGAGTCTTGCTACAGAACCTCTCTTTTCCTGGTCAGAAATACCATATGGAGGTAATCTTTCACCTTTGTTATTCTTGCCGCTCCCGCTGCTGCTGCTGCTGCGAGCCCCTCTTCCAGCATGAGAGCAAGACAAGGGAGTAGCCAGCAGGATAAAACAAACCTAGCATAGAGGAATCACTGCAAAACTCATCTGAATCGCAGGCATTTCCAGCTGAATGTGTTCATTGTCTTCCCACAGAAGCCAAGGGAAAAAAGGTACAGCATAAACACAGCATCTGCTTTTTTTTCTTTTTATAAAAATGTATCTACTTCAATGTTTCTGTTGTCCTGACATGAAAAATGTTTAAGAGTAAAACATGAATTGCTGTTGTATGCATGTAGCAAATGTAAAAGAAAAAGAAAAACCACATCACAGACTAAAGGACAAAGAGCAGCACTTGCCTACAGAATCTCACATTCAGCTTATCTAAATGCAAAACCAAGAAAATTTGGGGGGAAAAAACCCTCCTGCTAAAAACACTCAATTTACTGACAGGCAAATGACTTCATGCTGCCACTTAATCTCATTTCTTGCATAATGCACTCTAATTAGCATATCAAAGTGAATTAATACTTCTAGGGCATTAGCAATGCAGAAATATGCTGTAGCTCTACAATAAGAGTTGCAGGAGTGCCAGAAACTTCTAAACACTCTGAAAAGTCTTCAGAATATCTCTCTATTACGGGAAGATGAACTTCTCCTTCCGACAAAACAGAGAATAGCAACATTAGTATGATTAATTCTTTTAACTATAAACAACTCTGCCACCTCGCCATAGATCACAAAATTACAATGCTGATGTAGCTGCTCAGATTCAAACAGCCTTTTCACCCATACATGTTATAACACTTCTAAAGGCTTTACGCCAGTGCTCGGACGCACTATTCATCTCTTACTCTCTGCACACTGGACAATACTTCTCGATAACATGATACATGCGTGCAGCAATTACGCCGATGACTGCTGGACCGCTTTCAGATTCGTTATTAAAAGTCATTTTCGCCCAAATGGCCGATCCCATGGCTAAAAGACACCGGCCTCTGTGCCATTTGAACGGACATGAAAGGGCCAAGGAAGCCCTCTGTACGATGCTGCAGGAGCCAGTGAATGGCTCACTGTGTGCTAGAAAAACAGGCCGGTCAACAAGGCCACCAGACCAGCTGAGCTCTGTCAATGGCTAAGAGGGGGAGGCTGTGACTCTAAACCACAGGTTAACCACACACACACACACACACACACACACACACACACACGCTCTTTCTCCCCCCTCTATCTCTTCTCTGTCTCTCACACACACACACGTTCCCAAGCACTCTTCACACACAAATCTATATATAATTATTCTAAGTTCAGTTGTTGTCATTTTCATGCTTTTTTTATCCTTTATCCTCATATTGTTTACATGTTATTTTGAGCGAGTGAATTAAACCATTTAAAACATTACAACCATATCCATCATAGGGCTTCCAACAAATAAACTGGTAAACAATCTCATTACAGTAATTAGCAGAGCGACACATACATATTTGAATACGTTCAAAATGTAACCCAAGTTTGATAATGTGAAACCAAATCCAATATTTTTTCCATCGAGGTCTGAGTTCTACAGGTGGACCGATACGACTGCACTAGTGGAAGACGCTTTCACATCAAATCCACGATAGCATGTAAAATATAAGATGGCACTGTGTGTAATCAGTGTCCTCTCTTTTCTCTTTCTCTATCACTTGCATTGTGTGAACTCAACAGGCGTATAGATCACCTCGGGTAGACTAGTGGACCCTTTGCCTGCCCCTCTGGACGCCACCTGTGTTGGGGAAGTTCATAAAGTTTTATGATCTCCCCCAAGTCAATTTCCTCATAAACCACACAAAGGTCACAAATCTGGCAAACCGTCATGTTTGCCAAATTAAACAAAATCCACATCATTCTTCTGCTCTATTCTTTTTTTTTTTTTGTTGTTGTCTTTGACCGGGGAAATATGCACATTATGTGTTCAATGAATGGTCACACAGTAGTTTGAATTCTGTGAAGCAATCTGTTCATTAGCACTTTTTTCCCTGATAGAAATGTTTAACCTAAGCGTAATGTTTAACTTAAGAGCAGAGCAATCACATAAATATTCAGCACAGTAAATGCTGTCTGTAAAAGCCTATTATGTAAATGAGAAAAAAACAGTATGTTACCATTTAAGAATATAAAGTGCTGCAGACTATTACATGTGTTGCATGAGTACTGGGAAAAAGTGCAGAAAGTACAGTATAGCATAGGCTCTAAACTGCAATCTGTCTTTACAAAGGTGACCTTTCTAAAACATGCTATAGCAGAGTATGAGTTATAAGAAAAGTTATAAGACAAGAAAACACTATAGCAATAATTTCATCTCTCTCTCTCTCTCATGTGTGTGTGTCTGCGCACACACACACAGGCACACACACATTTAAAGTTTTTCAACCATGGATGTCTAAAAGCTGATTCCTACAGCCGTGATGATTATAAAGAGCCACTATGCCATATGCCTCAGTTTACTAGAGCAATACAAATATTTTCTACACACTTTTTTGCAAAATTCTAAATTTCCCAGTACTTTTTACATGCTGATGCCATGTATCATTTGCACTGTCAAGCTTAATTACTGACTCTCCTAATTTGCACTGCTAGTTTTATTAAAGAAGTGTGGCTTCAATTAGGATTCAATTATTGATTGTAAAGTAGAGTTGCCTTCATATGTTGAAAACGTGGCAATTGTTGGTGCTATAAAGCATGAATTGTGTGTGATCCCGGCAATTTAGAGCATATGCTACGGGAATTCCCCATCCTGTTAAGTGCCAGGGTGCTGAGGGTGAAAGCTGGAGCGCACTTTCTGCTTAAATCCACGCAGCCAGTATTGGACAAGATGCTCCTGCAGAAACACGAGCGTGGTGTCTTTAATGATAAACCAACCTAAGCCGTTTCTGGAACCATAGGAGTTTTCCTATTGCACGAAGACACAGGACAGTTAAAAAAAAAAAAAATGACTGACTGATTGATTGATTGATTTGGGTAAAGTTGCCCCATAACCTGGATGCAGGCTGCCACCGGATCACTGGGAGGTAAAGATGGCGGTGTGCTATTGTATTGTGGCTCCACTCGTTTTTTTTTCCCCCTTTGAGTATCTTCAGGTTTTTATCATGTGCACTTTTCACACTTTCATAGGATCTTACCTGTCTTTTCTTTGATTTCACAGAGAACGCTGAAGAGTGCAGGTTTCATTCTGTGACAGTTCAGTCCATGTTTCCTGTTTCAGTATAAGACAAAAATAAATATTGAAATATAGTCACTGTAATACCACATTTTTATACATTTACAAGCAAATTGATTAATTTAGATATTAATTTTGGCCGGCACTATGTCTAATTATGTTCCAACCACCGTGAACGTCAGACATGTCTCTCAAAAGTTATCCTAGGAACCTGCTATATAGTTCAGTCTTTGCTAAAAGTTACAAAAAAAAATAAAATAATAAAAAATCTTAGCTAATTAGATTATGGTAGCCTACAACAAATAATGCCCTGTTATAATTTTTATGACAATTTATATCCATTATGAACTTACTAACGTTGGTTATGAATTTCCTTCTTTTTTGGAAGTTGCTGCAATACGTGCATCATGCAGCATACCAATTATGTTTTTACTGTACCATGATTTAAAACAGACTAATGTAAAATCATTGAACAACTGGGACATGTGTGCACTAAAACTTTCTGAACACCATAAGCTCAGTCAGGCTCAAGTTGAGATACAAGCTGATTAAATAACATGCTGCTATTATCTCAGGGACAACTTTCTAATGTGTTAAAGGCAGTGAGGCACCAAATGCACCTCTGCACGGCTATCATTAAAGACACTCCAGCCTATTGTTATGCATGGGGGAGTTAAGTTAAGCGGGCCACATCTCAATAATGATGCGTTCAGCGTTTTGGGGGGCGAAGTTAGGAAAACATATAAATTAACCAACTTTGCTTGCGCCTCGTCCAGACTTTGATCAGTAATGGTCATTATTTGATGAAGAATGTCACCAATGTCTTGTTTTCTTCCGTCTCCGTCCGTCCCATCGTGTCCATGTGGAGGCGGCAGTGCCATGCCTCCTTGTACCGAGTGGCCAGCCAGACTGACACCGCCGATGGACTGCATGATCCGGGCTTGTTCGTCCATAGTAGCCGCTACAGAGTCTGTGCACTGAGCCACACAAATTGAAAAACTCATATACAAAATCAGCGAGGCTACAACATGTGCCGCAGAAAATAAGATGCACGGCTGTGTTGTTCTTCAGCGATGTGGAGCAAACACGTATTAAAATAAGAGACGAGCAGTGATGGTTTCGCTTAAATCTTGTGTCCAAGTTCTCGCTATCCTGTCGCTTTTTTACGCGCGGTCCAAAGTGTCGAAACGCGCGATAATGTTTGTCCAAAAATGCATAAGGCTGTTTGAATTTTTGTTTTTAAAACTTCTGTGTCAAAATTGACAGTCGTTGTCCATCGTATCCCGTACGAATCCTCATGCCAATTTGTCTTTTCTCTGTGATTTGACGGGTGGTGGGTAGAAACGCTCCTTGGTGATCTCTCATTTATTAGCGCTCTTCATGGGATTCCCGGCGCATTTCCTCTCCAAAATGTCCAAATCCTCCTCGTAAACCGCAGGCAACAAAATATCCAATGTGGAAACGTGTAAACAAATAAGAAAAAAATCTTATATAGGCTTGCATGTATGTTGCCAACTATAAATGTACAGAAATGATTCCCGCGACAACTGAAAATATTTAGAAAAATTAAACAATCTGCGGCATAGGTGTCCAAATGTGACTATAAAAAAATATGAAATGTAGAAAAAGTTGGGAGAATTCTGTTAGAAAAAAAAGCAACAGCGAGAAGAAATTAATTAGGCTACACGTTGTATAAAGGCGATGCGCAAAAAATATCTTGCCCTGCTGAAATTTATGAGCTCCAGCCTCTGCCTGTGTGTGTTTTATGTTGTTTGATGGCAGCGGTAGTGAGCGATTGACAGTGTGCCAATGCCACTCACTCAGTGCAGACGTGTCAGAGCAGGGAACAGGGGTAAAAAAAAAAGAAAAAAAAAAATCACAAAATACGAAATGAAAATGCACGCTCCGCCCTGCAGAGGAGGGGTCTATATTCTTGTCACTTCTCGCCTGAACACCGAAAAACAAAATGTTAAGAGCTAGTACTTAGGATGGTGATTATAATGATGAAAGCACGGCAGAGTCCCCTCTCTCTTTCTTGCAGCAGCAGCAGCAGCAGCGGGATATCCTCGTTTCCTCACGCGTGCACGGGCACCTATGTGCATATTCTCTACCTCT
Organism: Centroberyx gerrardi; assembly: GCF_048128805.1. Taxonomy (NCBI): domain Eukaryota; kingdom Metazoa; phylum Chordata; class Actinopteri; order Beryciformes; family Berycidae; genus Centroberyx; species Centroberyx gerrardi. The sequence goes on from NC_136004.1 coordinate 10,769,383, forward strand.
AATAAAGATTTACCCTTGCAGCAACACAGGTAAATGCATAATGAGAGTTTTTACACAGTTTGATGTAGAACTGCATAGTCCCTTGTAAGCCTTGGTTCAAGGCAGGCAAGCAGTAGACATGTTTATATTATTGGAAAGTAAAGCTCCTCGACCAATCCCCGACAAGAAAGACTAGGACTGACGACCGATGTGTCCTATTACTGGCAGATGCATGATGCCGAAAGCCCACCCACTCCATCCCTCCATCTTCAGCCTGCTAGTACAAAAGGATGGGAACTTCTGATTGGTCGTTGCTACGAGTGACATCCATTGCACAAGCAGGCGGCGCTGCTCGGTGCTCCTCCGCAGTTGCTATGGCAGCAGACACGTTGTTGAGCTGGATGCAAGGCAGCAAATACACTTCTACTATAAGCATCTACCATTGATTGAAAAAATATATATATATAACAACGGGGGTTTGCTTCCATTTTGCAAACACTTCATAATAGCTGTGCTTTAAGGAGTCTGGGGCTTTACAGAGAGTTTTGATTTTCTTATCTTGCAGTTTCACTTTTATGTTGTGTTTCCATGCAGGGCTTTGCCTTGTGTAATCTAAGGCCTTGATGTTGAACTTTTGACTGAGGGCTTTTGTTTGGCGTTAATGCTACCATTTCCAGTTCAAGTATTAGATTCTCCAGCTGCCAAAACAATAATTATTAACATCATTCCTCCCAAAACGAGGAGTCAGACAAGCAATAATATATTAATGCCATGGCTACTAATGTACTGTGCAGCCTGGAGCCACCCACTGACAATAAATGGGAGACTGATCTTGTAGACTTACAATGTTTGGCTTGAACTAAAACATCCAAATAAGCTCCATATTATAGTAGAGCTCTCAATTCCAGTCCAGGAAATGTGCAGTGTCCTTATCCCCAGAGAATCCTGCTGGTAACTGTCACAGACACCTTTTCCACTTTTTCCATTTCATTCTCACTCTTCTCTTTCCAAAGTTGTACATTGATGAGACAAACAGAGTTTGGAGTCGGGACAAACTTCGCTCCTCTTTCTAGCTCTGTGGCCGACTGCTGATTCTGAGGAACATGAACTGCAGGGAAAGAAATAACTGGTGTTTTTGTATTCAGTGATGATTCTGTTGGTGGTGAGCAATTCAATCTTTTTGAAAAAAAAAATCTGCAAAATTCTCCACTGTGCTTCTGAGGTTTTGATCAAATGTATATTGTTGGTGATCTTTTTGAGTGTTGATTTTGGTTGTGTATGCAAAATGTATTTAACATGCCAGGATGTTATATGTCTTATACTTATTTCTATTTTTAAAGGTGTTATGTGTAGCATTTTACTAAACATTGGCCATTAATTTTAGATTTTTAAGACACTGAAAAAAACAAACGAGACCATCACCGAGAATACTGGCAGCCTCTAATTGCCTCTACACTGCATTTTACATTGTGTGCCACCGGGTCGGATTCTGCAGGAAATCTGCTGGATTACTTTATGACAGAAAGAGAGATTGCTTTGCAGAACCAAACAGGTAGAGGGCGCTGTTCTTCCAGCGCAAACAGAGCTAAAGCTTTCAGAGTTTCTCGCAATGGCAGATGGTGGAAGGAGTGAAAAGCAGATGCAAAAATCACTTCCAACATGTTTATCCTCTTCAGTAAAGTGAAAAAGAAAACAAACGAGTGATGCCAGGGAGGGGACGGGGGTTTATGGGGTTTATGGGAAATGTGGTCTTAATTTTGAGAAACTCTAGCACTAACGATACCACTGGTGAGAGATAGAGGCTACCAATTATCTCCACCATGGTCTAATATTTTTTACGGTAATTATACCAAGTTATCACAATTAATTTGACAATGACATATTGATGTTTTTAAAATGCTATGCGTTGCACCTTTAAATAATTATTCATCTGAGACACTGGCTTACTTATTAATATAACCCCCAATTCAGAGTCTGGACGTAAAAGTGGTTGATGATGAGATTAACCATTCAGTAGAAACAACAGCAACAATGTGATGACAAACATCTTCATCCTTGTGCGCTGTATGATTAGAACAAAGCAGTGGATATTCTACTGTTGGACTATGTGGCCACAGGATATGATTCACCTCCATGATTCACTACTGAGTGAATGGATAAATCATTAGAAAAGTTGGGAACAATTGCACCCAAAGACATTTCAATTGAGGCCAGGAAACAGTGAGTCATTACTTAAAAACCTGTCCAACTTTTGACTGTCTTTCTAGAGGAGGAAGTGCGCACCACCCTGCCTTGCTCATCACGCGCGAGACTAGAGCGGCTTTCAATTTGCAGTCCAGGAACTACCAGGGAATTTTGGAGGATGTCTCAAAAATCAATCTATCCGTTGTTCTATTTGGCGGCTCTTGGCCATGAAGAAAAACCTTGACAAGCTCTGCATTAGATATCTGAATGAAAGTGTCAAACGTGTCACCATTAAGTACCATTCCTGGGACATAATTGACATTGTTCAAGTAATGAAATGTCTTAAAGCTCAAATGATCGTATGCGTTAAATTCCGAAGTTGGAAATTTTAATAGTATAAGATTTCAACACGCGAAAAAAACAGATTGTCTTTAGCGGGCTGTGTGGTTCGGCTCATTCACTTGACCTTGAAGTATAGGAGCAACACACTCTTGAGTTTAGTGAATGGGAGTCCCAGGACTACTGCATTTATCATTGAAATACTGAGCTGTCAAGTCACACTACATACCTGTCAAGAAGGGCTCAAAGGTACAGCTCCGGCTCCTCTCCTCTGTTGCAGTGCATGATTCTTCATTGCATTGCATAGCAGGCCTATTCACCATTGTTTTCAGCCATATGTCAACATAATTCATTTCCGTATGTGACAGCCCCTTCGAATAAGACACTGTGGCACTACTAGTTCACAACACCATGTTTACATAACCAAGGGGTTATGCTATCCGCTGTTTATAACATTTTTTTTCTCGCGCTTTCTTTCTAAAACCACATTGCTGCGATCTAAAAATGATGCATGCCAATTTCTTTGAAGACAGTATTCCTGAAATGTATTCTCTGTAACTTGACAAGATGTCTCCATATGTACGTTAGGTTAAATAAAATGACAATATGATTTTGAATGAGGTAAGCGCGGCGTAGGAATAAGCACCTACGAGCGTAGAGACAACACTTTGTCATCATGCTTCTCATTGTGACATCTGAAAAGACCCACAGGTGCTGTAGAAAGTGACTGTGTTGTCATATTTCATTTAGGCATCCTTCTGCAAAGCTGTAATTGCCTAATTAGCTTGTTAATTAGGAGATTAGCATTTACTGATAGAGTGGCTTGCTCTGTTGTGATGAGAGTAATACAGATTAAGTGAGAAGTTATGGGTGTATGATTTCACAATTCTGCTGTCCACAAAGGGGTCACAAATCATAAAAAGATTTGTGAAATCACTGCTGATTTTACACCAGAGAATGATGCTTGTCTTTCTTTATGTATTTTTTTTGGTATCAGAAAGGGTGTTAATGATGTCATGGTCAAAGAATGCTGAAGCGCGGTAAAAAGCAGCACGTCACACGGCGGTAGGAAGGCAGTGAGATACCTCCTGGTCTGAGTGTCGCCTGTGTGATCCCCTGTTGCTCAGGGGGATCGGAGGAAATGACCGAGCAGACGGTGCCAGAGACATTACTAAACCAATTACCAACAGTCTTTCATTTGGTTTGGATACTTTATTCTTATTTATTTCCTGGTATTTATCGCCGGCATGCGCGCGCTTCGTCTTCATTACTGCTGCGCATGTGGAAGCAGAGGGAGGCAGCCTGAATATGTATTGAATCTGCTCCCAGTTTTAGTGGACAAATATCCTTTAAATCCTCTGCCTTTAAACAAAATCATATGTATGGGTCAGAGCTGAATATTGTGCAAGTTCAAAAGATCAGGCAGCATGGATGGCACATACAGTTGGTGCTTGAAAGGTAGATAACTATGTAGGAAATATTGTATCTGCTGTTATGTGTTGTTAACTCCCCCTATGGTTATTATGTAATTTCAAGTGAAGTGTTAGTGTGGGAGGTAAACTAGCAAACCACTCAGATTGTTAAATGCACAATAAGCGTGTTGATATATATATAACATATTTGGACTGGAGTCATTTTTTGATGGTGAGTTTGCAATTTGTGGTTTTACTCTCTCTCCAATAACTTCAATAAGGAACACTCTCCTCTCCCACCATCAAACTGGTTATGCTGGGAAGCTCCTAGATGTGAATGTGTGCAACTGTGCAGGACATTGCTGAAAAAAACCACACAGTTTCAGTCAACTTTGCCTGGAAAAATGACGTTTATTTCATTATAATCCCAACAGCGAAAAGTATCACATCCAAGGAAACAGTTTCTTTTGGAAGTCAAGACAGATGTGAGAGATCAGGGGCAGGCAGTAATCAGGAGGGGAAGGTGAGAGGTACACAGCTATACTGCTCGCCATGATCAATCATACTATACTTGTCCTCCCTCGACTCTGGCTGTTACACTGTCTCCACTGAATGCGCTACTCTCTTTGCTTAAAATTATTACACAGGCCATAAACCCAGAGAGGTGAGTGTCCTGTTAATGTGGGTACATGTAGTGGTTGCAGTAACCTTTAAGATTGGCCAGCGGTGGTGGCTTGGACACGGGCCATATATCGCGTTCAATACCAGACGCGCTTTGACTTGAAAAGGCATTTTAGGGCCTTCCATTTTAATTGTCAGCCACGCTACAGGCTAAATTGATTCCCATGAGTAGAATGAAATCAGACCTTGATTGCTTTCAATGCAACACTCACATTCACTTGACAGATTTCTAAGACCTTGTATGTGATGATATTGAGACAAACACGGAAATGTGTCATTCATACTATAAATATCTACTTTTGTTCAATTTGTAGTGGTTAATGTAATTTTCTCCTGAGAATGAGCTGCTCAAAGAATATGAAAGAAAAACAACTATATCTAAATCATAGCTCAATTGCTACAGCATGTCTACAATACACTGACAATTATAGTAAATGTGACATTAAGTGTTTCAATTACAAATCATTTGAATCCTGTCTCTCTTACTGTATCCCCTTCCATTTTTTAACTTTAAAGATTAAAACTTTATATTTTTTTTGACTTTTTTTTTCTCCCCGTCAACATCAATTTGTCTGCTAATGAACAGAAAATTTCCAAAGAGGTCACAGTGTGGCGTGTCTAAATCACTGTGGCCAGGCTGCCCTCAACTCAACTTGAGTATTGACATTATGCCAGCTCTGACACCATAACTCAGCCCACTGCGATGGTCATTTGATAAATGGTATCATAAATTGTTGACAAAACAATTTGTGATGTGTTATGTTACCGATGGGTTGTAGTGCTTATCAAATCAAGTAATCTGGCAGGCCTCTCCATTCATCAGCATAATGCAAGCACTCGCTGCAGATAGTGATGACTTTGTTGCTTTGTCGACATACAGTACAAATCTGGTGTTGCTGGGTTTGGCATGGAGGAGGGAAGAGCGGTTGGCATCAAAGTTTCATTATCTTTTATGCCTTTCTTAGGGAGGTGCAGTGTTGCCATCTTTTCCCTCAATACTGGGGAAGTGTGTGGTGTGACCAAAACACTAAAGTGTGCATGGTTCGGAAATGGTTTGTTTTTATCTAAAATAATCATCATAAAGAAGGTTTTTGGATTGTGAATATTGATGCTTTTTCAACTGGGATGTGCATGCAGACACATACAGTATCCAAGACAGATTTGACATGGAGAGTAGTTGAGGTGCATAAGAGAACAGTAGTGTGCAAACAAACATCACATTTTAGCTTAAAAAAATGCAATAGGTCTTTCCCATAATTCCCTTGCTTACCAGAGAAATGATCATTACAGTTTGTATGATTGCATTGCCAAACTAAGCGTATTTGTTTATGCATGTATTTTTTTCTCTTGCGTATTCTGCATGTGAGAAATAGTTGCTATTTAAACACTGAAAAGTCTCCATTTCTACATTTCACGTGACACAGGCACTTTTATAACATAAAAACTAGATGTCGACACCAATCAAATGATTCTGAGGTAGTTAAAAAAAAAACTATATTTTTAAACACATTATACAAATGCCTACAATTGCCTAAACTACAAGCTTAAAAATTCATGTTAAAGAGTAGGTTTACTCTATTAGTGTTACATTTTGGCATGTTGTAAGATCACATGTCTTAAAAGTGTAGTTTGTTGTTTGCACCAGGCCTGGCAGCATTTATCTAAGATTTCTACTGGTCTCCCATATTAATATAAAATAGATTAAAGTTCCATGTTTTGTTTTGTTTTTCAAACATTTATCCCTCATCATCTCTCCTGAAAATATGTCAGATAGAAAATAAGCCTTGTACTGTATCTAACAACTCAAGAGTGAGTTGATTTATGTCGGGAGTGCTGACAAGTCTTGGTGTGACTATGACCACGTTCACCAATACTTGTCTAGTCTTTCAAGTGTCCTGTATGGAGAGCTCAAAGAAAGGAAGATATGAAAACATAAAGAAAGCAAGAGAGAGATCAGGTGCATCTCAGCAGTCAGACAGGTTTGTGTAATCAGGTGCATTCTAATAAATGCTAAAAGCAAAATTCTTTATTTTTAGCTTCTATCAACAGTCACAAGATTATACTTTTTATTGTCAGCTTTCTTCAAACAACTTTAGGTGAATATGTCTGTCAGTATAATCAGCGTGTCTCGTTAGGGAAGGCATTAATGTGAAACCTAGATAATATTTATGAAGTACACCACCATACGGTCCGCGCTGCAGCCAATTTCCCGCTGAAATATTTGATCTTAAAAGCCAATGCTCAATAGATGCCTCCTGCTCTTGATCAAGAAACCATGCCTACGTTGCGTCTTTTCATCTTGTCGTTCTTTGCTGGAAGTCGGCTGTCCATCCTTTCCCTGACAGTGCCATATCTGTTTGGCTGGCAGTGGGCGACCCTTGGGCTTCAAAGATACATTGAAGTTCTGCAAATAATCTGTCAGCCATGAAGACCAACGACTACAACAACATCCATCCACAACATCTCAACAAACCTTTTCATGAATACACAGTTTGTTGTTGACATGATGGAAAATGGGTTTTGTCATGAGAGTATCTTAGCGCGGCGGGCCCTCCAACACAACCGCTGCTTGTTCCTCATCATTGTTTTAATGCAATTTGTTGTAGAAAAAGGGATTAGATGACCCACTGGTTTGTGACATTTAGTATCCACTATCTCACTGCAGAGGCGATGGGATTTATGCAACGGGTCACACGGACGTACATGAGTCTTACTTAAGCCTCCAGTTAAAGTCACACAACCTTAAGAGAGAGGGAAACGTATCGCTGGAAAATGCTAATGCGGTGCATTCGGCGCACATTAATTCCGAACGCGATCGCGATACATATTTCAGTCTTGGAAAAATAAAAATGGAGCTCGAGAATGATGTGTTCTTCTCCCTCTCTCAAACATTAAGGAAATCTCCACTTTAGCAATTAGGACTATGTGTAATTTGTTAACTGATGATATCATCACGACTATAATTATTTTTCTTCCGAGGAGATGCGAAACGAGGGAAAATTGCTGATTTGAGAGCTTTGCGGTGTGTCAGCGAGAGCATCTTAGAATTCAGTAATTACTGTATATCTGCATGTCAGTCTCCCAGAGGGGGGGCGGAAGGTTAGCGGGCGTGCGAGACGATCGACGTTAAGGTTGTGCGTGTGTTTATACTGGCAACAAGGACTACAGCAGCACCTACCTTGTTGTGTTTGGATAATAAAACGTGTCTAACATTATATCTCCACTCTCCATTCTCCGTTCTCTGCCCAACTTGGAGCGCAGAGTTCTTTGGAAAGTGTATTGCGCCGAGCTCTCAAGGTTAATGCTTCTCAGGAGCCTTTACCTCTGGCCTTTTGTGCAGATCGCCGCAATTAGGCTTTTCACTGGTGAATTAAAACTGTTTGAGATGAAGAGGTCAGCTTTTATCATCTGACCCTGCACCCCTCAAAGAAGCACATAACATAAAGTTCAAAAGTGTCATAATACAAGGGTGGGATTACAGTGAATTGTGAGTGGTGTATAATTTGACGCGCCCGCTTTGCGTTTTGACCATTTTTCTTGCGAATGTGTGCACACATTTGGCGAGCTCGACTGGCCTTAAGTTTTACACTAATTTGTTGCCTTGAACGATGCCCCGAGTTCAGAGAGAGAGAGAGAGCAGGGACAAAGGCTGACAAAAATCTTCTGCTTGGAACGAGCTTGAAAACAGAGGGCAGCTGGTATAACGACACAGACACCAACTATTACACTTGTGCTTTTGAGCAAGGCACTTCTGTATGAGTCTCCATTTGAAGTTTGTTTGGTATTAACATGGCAAAATGAAACCGTACGAGGAGAGCTGTTGCAGAGGAATACCAGGAAAATACTGTAACAGGCTGCAAAACAGTGTTAGAAAAGGAATGTGATTAATGAAGAGAAAGTTAATAAGATTAAGTTCAATTATAATTAACTATGCTCACCATGCGTCTATTGATACTCTGGGAACACAGTGTGTGTTGAGTGTGCACTTCAATCCACTGGAAAGCTCTTTTGGAGCTGGAGATGGAGGGACGCTGCCTGTGTGAGGAGAGATAGCACAAATAGTTCTGTTGATTGTGAACAATTTTTTGTCATTTCATTCTACTGTGACATATCTTTCATTAAGGTTTAAGCATTAAACTAGAACCAGTATCCAATAGTAATTAACTTGAGTATATCGGGAGGCCATTATTCACATTAAAGTAACCTTTTAATAGCTGAGCCTTTAACTCCACTGCAGGTAATGACTTTAAAGAGTGCTTATTAAAAGAGAAATGGTAATGAGCTTTAATAAAGCAGAACAACTTTGAAATGAAGAGCGCTTTTCAATAGAAAAGGATGGAGGGATTGGACCTGTGATTCCATTAACGAGACTAATGATTCTTTATCAGCCCTCTTATGTGTACATGAAGTTAACATTAACAGTGATTGAGGATGGGTTTCAGTGAAAAGATGGGCCTTTTCATTGCCCTTTAAAAGATCAGATAAGAGAAAAAGAACTTCAGTAATTTCAATCATTGAGAATTGATAACACAAGTCCTACGACCTCAAAGTCAGCGAGTGGAGCAGAAATCTCCTTCAGCACTTATGGACTGTAACAATACAGTACATCTGTAATTATAAAATGAATCTGTCTCATTATGTGTGAAAATGAACCGAATGAAAGGAAGTAGATTAAGTGATATGTGTGTCAAAATTTGGCAATGGAAAATGTGAGTTAGCAAGTGTTCCAGTTTTTCAACCTATCTGCTGTTGCTGTGAATCTGGAATTTGTGGCAAAATACTGATAGAAACTACACATTAAGCATGGAACCAAATACCTCACATGTATAGGTTTGAATATATAGGGAGTATGTATATTGGTTTTAACAACATTAGATCATGTGGTGTTATTCTACAAAATCCTTCAGCGTTACACAGTTTCCTATGAAGGAATTCCATGTCATCATGGAGTAAAGATGGAGAGAGAAGCCAAAAGACAACAAGGTAAGGGAGACAAAGAATTAAAGAAATCGGGGGACAGAGGGAATGGAAATAATTAAATCAATCTTTTGGCGAGCAGCTGGAGCAGGACTCCAGCTGACAGCAGCACCTGGGTGTGCAGCACAGGCTGCCTGGGGCTGCACTGGGTCTCCCCCGCCTCCCCTGCACCCCCCTCCCACCACCACCCAACCCCTGACACCCCCCCCAGCACCCCCCAGCACCCTGCTGGAGCTCTGGCTGGTACCCCCCGCCCCCGTCTCCACGTCCGCAGACAGAGGCGGCGGCGTCACTCTGACGCTCGCAGACTAATTAAAGGGATGATTTGTGAAATGCCATCTTTTTATTCAATTAATCATGAACACAAAGCCATAAAACCCATCATCTAAAAATATTCTTGTTAGTTTGCAGTGCGCCTAATAGATTATGGTACATTAAAGAAGCGACGTGATGATCTATTTTAAAACGTGGCGCCTGAAAAGGTTGGCAAACCTCCCAATATTTTTAGGCCCCGTCAATCCACTTGGTGTGTCAGCATTACGGCAACAATACAAACGATTCTCTCTGGCTATTAGTGACAACAACTTGCTCTCTGTTCGTACATCACTTTGGTTTCTTTAAACAGAAGCCAAACATACATGTCTAAATGAATGACTGTGCAGTTCTCCAACAAATGCTTTCCTTCTCCTATGTTCCTCCTCATCTCAACATGTTTTAATTAGTAGTGAAAAATGAGTTCATTTGGAAGATAAATAACGTGGGCTGTGCATGTCTGTTTTTAGTTGGCAGGGCTAAAGATGGGTGTTTTTCACCCCATTCTGCTAGAGAAGGGAGAAGCGCAATTTGCATAGCTCACAAAGCTAGTTAATGCAAATGTTTTTTGTTTGTTTTTTCAGTGATAGCAAAATCAAGCTTATGATGGCTTGATAATCCTTTCAAATAATATTCTTCTATACAGTGAACAATTAATAAAATAGTAATGTTTGTAGATGGGATTTATCAAAACCATTCTCTATGTGTGCACTGTAATCATGTGCTATGCTACTTGATTAGAATATTAATTAATGGCTCCAGTCAGAGTGATATGAAAATGTCAGACTGTAGACATTTTGCTGACTTTTGTATTGCCATTGAGCTGCATTTATCAATGGGAAGTGTGTTTGGTAGTTTGCACTTTACATTTTTCTTTGGTTTTTCCCAATTTTTTCAAATACTGAAAAAATGGTTGGTTCATCAAAGCAAATCAATGAAAAAAACAAACAAACAAACTGTCTTGTAATAATTTTGAACTCTGCTTCAGTCAGGCTGTGGTTCCTTTAACTCTCACCTTTCACTTCCTGTTTATGGCACCATCCTGCAATTTGTTGGCGTTTCTAATTGTGTCAATAGCAACCCTTTAATAAAGGCTTTTCAGTTTTCCACCCAGTAGAATTGCCTTTGGCGCTTTTGTACTTTTTTATGCGAGTTCAAACAGAAGCAAATTCTCTTTTTTTCTTTTGAGAGTTTCAACTCTTATTTCATCTTTATTTTCCTTATCAGCAGAGTTAAACAGCCTCACCATGCAGAGAAGAAATCACACATATCATCAATAAATATTTATTCAGTCCTCCTGGTGAGCAATGGGTGTGAACTTAGGTGTAATTTGGTTTCAGTCTATCAAGATTAATTTTGTCAGGAACATGATGAATGCAATGCAGGGCAATGCTCCGATGCATCAGTGTCATTCCAGATGAGATTTTTCATGGGAGTTGAGTGTTTCCAAGATTAAGTGCAGTATTAGTCAATGTTTTTGGGAGAAGACTTCACACTAATTTACTGAAGAGCAACAACCTGCAGAGGAGGCTCCATTAGCAATGACAATGAACTACAGCTCTGGTGGGAAAATCTGATTAACACCGCTTGCTGGAATTGTGAACTCGTTTTGCTGGTTGGGCGATAACTCCGCACTTGCTGGTATACCAACTCATAAAGTGCTTTTGTCCATGCCAAATTCTCCCTTTAATGGAGTATTGTCATATTTCATGTGTCCCAGGAAGGTGACATTGTGCCTGGTATTGACATTGAATTTATAGATATGTCAAGGGAATACAGCATAGGCTTGGAAAACATAGCTCAAAAACAGTATCAGAGGAAAGCTATTTGTTTATGAATTCAGAAATGCGTTAGATCTCATTTGTTCAAGCAATGTAATGTGCCAAATTTCAAACAAAAGCAAGAACACGCCTGAGGCAATATGGAATGTAGAGTAGGTAACAGCGTGCTGCTAAGATCAGTGTTTCTGGAAATATCTATCCTTATCAAGAAATTGAATACTTACAGCAGGAGCAAAATCTTTGGAGCCTGCTCTATGTTTTAACTTTCTCCTCAATGTAGGATTGACCTTTCAATATAAAACGTCTCTTCATTATTTCCTTTTTTTCCCCCGACAAAGTTTCTCTATTGAGATCAGATGTTCTGAATATATAACACTGACAAGCTGCTGTCAGCATTGATTTCCATTTCTCCCAGAAATATGGTGTTGAAATCCTCTCCAGGCAGATAAGTATCTTTACACATGACTGCCAGATTTGATTGCCTTCTGTAAAGCGGACTGTATTCGGGTTATTCTCAATGCACGCCACAATACATTGTATTCTTCTTCCATTACGCCATACTATGCCCCTCACAGAGCCCTCATCTAAATAAGAATATTTCTTCCATGCTTCGCTGTCCTCAGAAGGATTGGAGTGCGCCAGGGTTGAGTTGCTGGATGTGCGAGGGGTTTCCACTTTCTGCTCGCTGTAACGGAACTTGTGACCTTACCATACTGTAGACGTCTGCTTGTATTGGTATGAGAAGTGATTTTCAGTGTACTATGCACTTAGAATGGCTCTTTTATCCCAAAATAGGAGTTGCCAGCATATACTATAACCAAAACCAACAATCCACCTTTCAAGTGCATGTACAGTATAGCCAGAGGAGAGGTTTTTCTTTTTTAAGTTTAGATTTTTTAGTCAGTTGCTCACCTCTTTTTAAATTGTGAAATCTACCCTGAATGTACACTACTCTTTTCATTAAGTGCACTGGTGAGGTGAATCCAGGTAAAAGCCATTATCCCTCATTGATTTCCCTTATTAAATCTAAACCAATCACAAAGGAGGAGGTGTAGATAAACAGAAGCAGATCAGTTAGAGAAGGATTTTTAAGCTTTGAGACTATTGAGATATGGATTGTGCAAAAAAGGGCTGCAGCTCAATATCAGGGAGATGTCCCTAATTTTGTACATTCAGTGTGTTTTTCAGTCGTCTGTGTGCCAGATGTGCATTGATGCACATTATTGCATGTGAATTATCTGAGGAGAATGGCACAACAAAAAGTTCTCTGCATCGTGTCGCTATGCGCTCACTGATGACTGAATCGTCTCTCCTAAAACCTCCATAGAAGCAAATGAGCCAAATAAATGACACGACAGTTTTGAGGCTTCTGTGAGACAATCCTTGTAACAGACTATTATTTGAGAAATATCTGGTCATCAAAAGGAAGTAATGAGATCTCATCATTGTATCCCTCGGATCTCATTTATATTGTGTTTCTCTGCTAATCTTTCTTGTGAAAAACAACTTCTGCAATTAACACAAATCTCAATAGCAGGAAATGATTTTACACATCTCAGCATTAGTGAGCATACAGTTACACAGTTACTGTAGAGATCGCCTTGTTGCACAGTTCCTCACATAACACCATAGCGGAAGTAACTCATTACATTTAGTCATGTTAGTGTAAATGAGTAGCTTTTTCGTGTACTTTTTTAAGTATTAAATTTTACTTTTACTTCGGTATTTTTTTGCTGAGGTATTGCACTTAGCTGCATTTTTTGATCACATTCATTACAGTGTACACATTTTGTAACTTAGTAACTTTTACTTTGAGTGCATTTTAAATGAGCAACTTTTTACTTTTACTTAAATAAACTTTTACACCAGTACTTTTACTCCTACTTAAGTAAGATATCAGCAAAGTTACTTCTACTTGAGTAGGACATTCCAGTACTCTTTCCATCACTGTATAACACTAACTAACCTGGTAGGGGAAGCTGAGTTGATCCCATAGAAGCCTCAAGCCCCATTTAAAACAGCTCTCATTTTTTGCATGTTGGTATCAATAAATAATATGAACTTTATTGAAAGGATAAACCCCTTGAGATGAATCATCTCATTTTCAAGGGGGTCCTTGAAACACAAATACATACTACAATACAACAAAATGAAAATTACACATAAACACATACAAATGATATAAACGAGAAAATGTTTGAGGAATGTGTGAGACAAATTGTCCTAATTGGGGACTGCCATCTCTGAACTATCTAAGAAGCATGGCAAAACAATAATATCTCTCCATGTGCCTAAATGTATGTTTGCTGATGTTGGAATCATTTTTCACAAAACCTCCATAAGAGGACAAAAGCCAAATAAATCAGAAGATTTTGTAGGTCTTTTGAAGACAAATGATCCTAACTGGAGACTTGAATAAGACATATCTCCAATAGAGATATACTGTACATATAAGAACAATGTGAGATTACATGTTGTTATTTATCCTATATCCTGTAACAGAATTTGTGAGACTTAAAGAGATCTCAGTTGTGTCTAGGAGAAGAAAAATGGGATTTAAGTGTGATCTCATTTTTAATTTTGCCGTCCTATGGGTAATAACTATATTTATGATTTGTATGAATAAAATCAGAGTATTTGATATGCGTACAATACTGTAAGCAAGACATCTATTTCAGAGTGTGGAGCAGTGAGCAGTGTGGTATGTTGTGATGAGGGGCACTAGGTTTGATGGTTGCTGCTTCACACAGTGCAATAATAAATTTGGGGCTATGGGGGTCTGACATTGTCTGCGCTCAGTATAATTAAGCGGTGCATTAGAAAGAGGGCTGGAATAAAACATGAGTATGTAAATGCAGCCTGGAGCTGATGTTGTAGTGATTATTACAATGCAGATAAAGCATTTCTCACAACTGCCTGTGTCTACTGAAGCCTCCAAAAACATCTGGACCTTTTAATTGAAAAATGGCATGGTGTTTCGCTGTGCTGCTTTGTGCTAAGTGAAGTCAACAATTAAGACAAAAATGTAATTGATAAGAATTGCATTGCTTCATTATTTGGTGTTCTAGTCAAGAAAATTGATTTATCAATTATTTACAGGTCACAGAGCAGAGGCCATGCATTTCTGCTCTCGTTGCATCATCATCTCAAAAGGATACGTGTGTCTCGAGAATTCCTCCTCATAAAATCAATCATAAAATGCATATTAGGTTTAAAACATAATTCCCTTTTTTCCATGTGATCCAGATGTTTTTTTATGTTCTGAGAGTAGTATACCAGGTGAAACTGGGATGCATGGTTTGGTTCTTTAGTCATGTAGCCATTTAAACATCAGACATATTTAGCCAGTGCTAAATGAATGTGAGCCATGCATTCATAGATACACATGGATAGGCAAAATAATGCTAGCAGGGCTGCTTATAGATACCCATACCCAAAACATTTGATTACATTACTACATCTCTTTGGTATTTTTGTTAGCCTGTCCTCATGCTTGCTGTGTTGACTTCTACATATATGACTATCTCTTCTGTAAAATGTTAATAACGTCTTTATAATGCTAACATGAGTAAAGAGGGACTAGCATAGTAGCAGGCAGTTACCTGTAAGTACCTGGATGACTGATGTGTCTCTGCAGGCAATGTCAGCATGTTTTAAATTTTCAGCAAAACCATGCTCATTTAGAATACTGAAAGATGGGGAGGTTGTCCATGTTGCTCCTTTACATACATTATTGTGACAAAATCAGAATATCACACAAATAAGACAGAAAATGTTTTTAAAGCCATGTCTCTTTTCACAGTTCAGTGAAGCAAGAGAATTCAGGACAAACTCAAAAACCAATATGTGAATCTCATTTTAACTGTAAACTGCCAGCATTATAGCAATTGATCCTCCCCTCCGATGAAAGCTGACGGTGAGAAGTCCATTTGATCTGACTCAAAAGAGTGAGTCCGGTCTTTCTGATGCCTGGCGAACATTCCTTCATCCTCCCTGTCTGAAGTCTCCAGATTAGTGGGCCTGGGGCAGAGGCTGTTCATCTGCCAATATGGCACCAGCCTGAGTGATGGGCATGTGGCGATGTCACTAATGATCAGACCATAATGATTCGCTGACAGGGGAGGAGAGCAATAGATCGTCACTGGGGGTTGAGTTAAAGAGGGGGCCCTAATGATCTGCCTGCAAACACTGCCGGAGCACCTCCTATATCACTCCATCTCCTTACTATACTACTCATCAAGCTCCTCTCCGGTGGAGGTTGCCTCGCCGCGTTGTGTCTCAATGCCATCTCACGACGCACTGTAAACATCTGTCACCTCCGTATCTATATTTCATGCTATTACCTTTTAGGCCTTGGGCCGGGCGCTGTAAGCCTCGGGGTACTTGATTTCCGCCAGCGTGAGCTTTCAGTGGAGAAAGGATCAAGTCGTAATCATGGTGTTGCATGGCAGTGTTTTAGCAGCGGGTGTCCTATATACCAACATCCCAAGTGGTTCCAATTCTGTAGCACTCAGCGAAATGAAGAATACCTTATGACCTCTATTTTTATCAGATGCTCTGTTACCCCTGTCTCCCTCTTCTGTATCTGGTTCTTAACCCGCTATGAGAATAAATCTGACAGGTGAAAATTTATGCAAAGCCATACATCCACAAAGTCTACAAATAGAGAACATTAAAGCCCCATTCCAGTTTTTTTTTTTTTTTTTTTTTATTTCAGCATATTATAGTATTCTTAGGGCAGAGGACTGCGTTTGCTAACTCAAAACGCAAGGCTGTTCGTCTCCACACAACACATATATAAGCAAACTAATACATTCAATTATATTTAAAAGCCATTTTTAGCTCTCATAAATTATTGACCTGAGACCGCTGCCAATGAATTGACAACAAAAGTGTCTCCTGCGTTAGGGAAATCATTTTTTCAATAATTTGTTTCACTTGGATAGATCTGCAGCTTTCATTCTTGCACTTATCTGTCAAACCGCGCAGGCAGACCGCGCCTCGCATGATCTTGAACACAGCAACATTTTCAAACACGACGAGAACGCTTTCACCCCATCAGTGTATTTAATTATGGTTGGACTTGATTCAACACCCATCCCCTCAATATTATTTTATCTCATTTAAGGGAAAAAATGAAAGGTGGAAAAAAAAAAGCAGCAAGTACTTTCGTAATTTAAGAGAGTGTTAATGAGTGGCTGCTAACCTTTCTCAGCTATCCATCATCCGGTAATGGAGGAGAGGATCCCTTTTCCAATCTGCTTCATTAAAAACTTTCTATTAAATCTAAATATGACGGCGTGTACTGCCGAAATTAATAGAGTTTCTGAATGTCTAATTCATCCTTATGGTGTTAAAATCCTCCTTGAACATTTTAACCGCATTGATTTTATATGAATATTATTTAGGAAGACAGAGGTCCTTAAAAGTGTGTCTGAACAATAAAGCGCTCAACGAGAATTACTTGAGACTGAAGTTGCGTCAATGGTGGATTTATCCTAGCTGTTGTATATTACAGTGAATTATTTGTAACTTAGTCATTTGATGTCTAGGCTTTACGGTTGAGGGAAAAACAAACCAAGGTAAATTTTGGACTCCTGTTTGAATGGACTACTGGCCCGGGGTTAGAGGGACACAGAATTCCCCTTTAATGCTACAAATCCCTTAAAGTGCATAGAGTTTATGGCTTGGGTAGGGAGTTCCTTGGCATTACAGCCTATAAGGTGTTTACCATACAGTTGTGAGTGTGAATACAGCTCTTGACCCATGTCACACATGACAATAAGCAGAAATGCATTAAAGGGGCGCTCTTATAAGAGTTCAAACAGGCCTTATATCAAGGATCTGTAATGATGACACTGTCAGAATTGGGATTTGTTTGAGTGTTTAGAGTTTAAGTTACTGCATTTTTAAAAACTCCCATTTCAGATTAGCTCCAGCCAATGCATCACAACTGGACTTGGTCTCGATTGGCATCCCTCCTTAAAAAAAAAACACTTACTTAAATCTTTCCAGTCAGGCAGGTTGCAGTATTTCAATTGACACACCCTGCGGAAAACCTCCACTCAGCAGTTTTGCGTCATTTGAATCAGGGTTGCTGGTAATGTCCGCCAGTCAGCGTCTGATATTGTGCAATATTTTGTGTTTGAGAACTTGTGCTTCAAGAAGTATCCTGTTGCTAATCTACATTTACTTGAAAACCCTCACAAAGCACTTTATTCTTATTCCGAGTTACAGCACATTTGAGAGCAAATTCCTGAAAGCAAACAATATGGGACCTTTAAAAAAGTCCTAATTTATGTCATGGATACTATTCCCTCTTTTGCCACATCAAATTTCCATTATCCCATTTCCACCTATTTCCTTCAAATGGTTGTTGGCGAGAGAAAGGCCTGGCTATATTTCCAAACCAGATGTGTGCAGTTGCTGTGTCAATCCAATGCCCCCAAACTCCTCTTGGACGATATGGAAAAGTGCAGGAGGGCAAATGGTGAAGTCAGAGATTCCCCCCTCCCTTTCTTGTCATAAATCATGCTTGGCAGCACAGAATAAGCTACTTCTAGAGACATCGCTACTGGCACTATACCCATTGCCATTCATCACCTCCAAGGAACTACAAAAAGCTGAACCAAAAAAATAAAAAATATTAAAAAAAGAACCTCACCACACCTCCCCTCGTAACCCCTGGACCGTCACCACCAACAACATTAGCAACAGTGCATTCCTCTCAGTGAAGACAAGGCCAATGTTCGCTGCCTGTACAATCATTCCGTTTTATTACCACTGTGGCCTTTTTGAGTGTCTAACAGAGCAGCCATAGCCTAATTGCTCTTCATTTACTCATAGGGATAGATAAGATCTAATGAGGCATTAGAGTGGGAGAAAATGACAGTTTCCCATATGTAAAGATTTACTTACTTTTTCAAAGTAAAGTGTGGCGTGCTAAGTTGAGGTGGCGCAATGTTTGACACCGTTTTGCCAGAGTATCATTTTTTTTTCTTTCTATTTTGGTCATTTTAGCCACATTAACTAATCATGGTGGCCTTTTTCAGCATTTATGGGTCCAATTTAATCAAATCCCATTGCTTACATTAATGTGAGAACTGTTGCACCATGTTTTTCTGTACTTCCTTTCCATTTGGTATGTTGTTGTTTTTTCCATCTGCAGTTTTTGATCCATAAAACCACATTCAGAGGCATTTTCTGAACTTTGTGGTGTATTTCTGCTCTGCGCTCTGGCATGTACAGTGCAGTACAGAATACACCAGCACTGGAGAGATGCATGGGAGGAATGATGGGCCGGACTCCCTCTACATGAACTAACCTTTAGCCTGCACCTAAAATGACTGCTGTTTTTCATTTCCCTTTAAGAGATCTGACGGGCATGGCAGTAATGGCGCTGATGAATGCCAGAATAAACAGACGGTGGGAGACAAGACAAAGAAGAAGATGAATGTGTCTGAGGGTAGGATTCTTGGCAGTTCCAAATTCAGCAAAACCTGGAATTCATTTTGGAATTCATCTATTTACATGAAAAAGCGCTCCAGTGTTTGTCCAGACAAATGTGCCCTTTTTTGTACATCTACTGTGTGCTTTACACAATGTTTTAGGTTTTTTTGGGTGGGGGGTATTCTTGGCCATGGACCATGACAAATTAGCCAAATTGGTCATGGACAGACTATAGCGCTCGCTCACTCACTCACTCACTCTCACTCTCTCTCTCTCTCTCTCTCTCTCTCTCTCTCTCTGTGGGCATGTGTTTTTGCTTGTGATCTTTGGTTCTCCTGATAGCTTCTGTCAAGAGTTGAGGGCCGCAGCTTTGTGTGACTGCTTTGGTCACTATGGATATGGAGGATGAAAGTGAAAAGACACCTGTTTTGCCGTGCTGAATATATTTATAATAAATACTTGTATTGCACTCCAGTTTGGGTCAAGAGGCCTGCTGATAAAAAATTTAGAATAACAGAATTTTGGGTGAAGTTTGAAGCTAGGGACGACCACAACAACCCTTTTTCCTCTGGATTTCCAAGTCCCACTTGACATCAACCAATCGAAACAAAAGTAGTTTGAAGTGTGTCAAATTCAAACCTGAATGAAATAGTGTTTGCATATTAAATCCTAGTGTTTTTCTTCTTTTTAACCTTTTTGTAATACCAGACTGCCGGGCTTTACCCTATCAGAACAATACAAATACTATCAATAACCTGTCAAAGAAAAATGCACCAAATTGACTTTCAAATGCTTTCCTTTGATTGTCTAAAATTTGTGGCATTGATTTTATTGTCCTGTATGGCAAACTCCACCCAGCTGGTACTCCAAGCGGGATAAAACAAATGCTAAGAATTATTTGCAAATACTAGCTGACCCAGATGTGGTGTGAAAGCCCAAGGGAGGCCAGAACAACACTTCTACACTGCAGGGTTGCCCCCTCTTCCAGTTTGGCTTTGAAGTCGATGAGCTGGAAACCGTCGGATGTCGCCGCTGCACATTTTTGGCAATGAGCCAAAGTAGCTCGAAAACGAGTTTTGCGGGTATTTTGAGTGATTTGGTCACTTTCATCTCCGTAGTACATCATGGTGAGTAATTATTTTCGTAAAACAAAAGGGGAAGTATTTATTTTTATGGTTTTGTGAAGGGTAGTTGGCTAGCAAAACAAGTTAGCCGGTACTGTCTGTCCCGTTCTGATTCCGACTGCTGACCGCATCACACCGGGCGAGAGGAGCGGACTTAACGGAACTAACTTCACTTTACTAACTTAACGTTACAGCTAATGTCCAGGAAAAAACACAGGCTGCCAAACAGATCGCAAAATGACAGTAACCTACTTATCAGGAGTGTTAGCTAACTTAACAAGCAGCAGGACAGAGTCACTTACTATGAGCGAAGCTACAGGTAGCTGCTGGTCGTGTCAGATAGCCATCAGACATGTCCACAGACAGATGATCGCTAAATCCACTCGTATTATTCCCCGTTTACTGATGAACTTATTGCAAAAAACTAATAAAAAGCTTTACTACAAGGCACAGATAACTGAGCCCTTCTTATTTCAACAAATTAACTTTGACTTGATAGCCACACTTGTTACTCCATTCTATTTTTGCCTTCTTCCTGTTTACCTTCTCACCACTAAAGCAAAGATAGATAAGTGTCTGATAGGTGTAAAGGACGTCCACAGACACACACTTAAGACAATCCTATGATTGCACATTGCTGTAAGGAAGTGACCAAGTATGTTGTTGAGGAAAACAAATCATATTGGATTTGTTTTCAGTGCTGATGCTCCTGTAGACTAACTTGGTGGAACGCCACTGGAGAAAATGGAATGTTTTGGAATGTTAAAAGCCATTTTTCTCACTTTTTTACTTTTAGACACATAACCGATTAAAGTACTCATAACTTTTGATCTGAGAGAGCTATCCCAGTCAAAAAGTTATACATAGGGGAGAGTTTATAGTTTATGGAAATATTAAAAAAAAAAAAATGAAAATGTCAAATTTTCACCATGTGAAGGGTTTTTGCAGGCCACCACACAGTTATTAGAAGATTCTGGGTTCAACCCTCAGTGCAGACAGCAGGTTAGAGGTTGAATAAGAGACTGGAGACTGGAGGGGGGTCAGTGCTATATCTACACCCATTGCTATCCCTGTGCACTATATGCTCTGGCAGAGGCACGTCCATTTATTTATTTGCAAGTGTTTTGCTGCAGCTCAATATTGTAAATTACCCTTTCTATCAATCTAGTGCTGAGCTTAGCAAGCTAGACCGGACCACCTACTTATTTATTACCTTTTTATTTAAAATATTTACATCTGGGCACATTAGCAAAAAGTATGATCTGTCAGTCATTTATAGATGGTTCAACCTAGCATCAAGCAGTGAAGCTCATTGCCAAACAGGGAGACGGCCACTCTGCATCTGATCACATCATAGATTTTTTTTTGGACATTCCTAGAGCGACTGCAGCAGGTAGCAGCACATTGCTTAAAACATGAAATATACATAAGCCTTGTTTCTGAAAGTTTGATCTACTGGTACAGTATGAATAAATGGGGTACATATAGCTAGCTAGAAGATTGCTCTCAGAAGGAGCTATCAACAGATTGCTTTTGCTCATTTGAAATTTTTGTCCATCCAGCAAAGAAGGGCACAGACCCCCGATTATTGTCAAGCTTGCTGTTGCAGTTAGTTTCACACAAGAGGAACACCTGCCAGGTTCAGTGCCATCCCACTTTCAAAAATTTGAGTATTTAAAAGCATTTTTGGAAACCCCACAATCAAGTGTTTGTCCCACCGACCCACATCCACCTACAAACAAACACCTAGAACTCCCAATCACTGCCTTGAATCACAGTTCATACTAATTTTAAGAATATGTGATCAGTGGTATCAAGCAGTCAGAGATCAAAACAAGATGTATAGGGTGCCATGACACCTTCTTTGCCAGCATCCCTGCAAGGCTGGTTCCTCCAGGCTCTCTGGCCCCCAGGGAGGGAACAACAAAAATGGCAACCTATCTCCCAGGTAGAAAGCTGAAGTATTAATGCCAGAGTGTCAGACCTGGCCATAGGTGATTGTTTCATTGGGATTTTACCATTATAATATACTATATGTCAGAAAGGGTTCATTCTCTCCCTGTGTTCAATGGGTTATTTTATTGAGAGAGCCCAATGGCTTTTAGGGCTTATCTGTGTTGCGTCTCAAAAAAGCTGTTATATTATCAGTGCAAAGAAGAAAGCCATCACAAATTTACATGCATCATTTTAGGGCCTTGTAAAACAAATATTGAAAAAGACTTTTGAACACTGAGTTTGGAGCCGTTAAAGATGTTTTGATGTAGTTTATCAAATAGTTTTTGCTTGAAGTTATTCAAGTGAGTGAGATATAAAATATCAAAATGAATACAATTGGCAAAATAAATTTACTCATAAGAATATTTTTATTCAAGAGAATGTTGTGGCTTAATCATCAAAAGAATTTATCTTAAAATGCTCTCGTTGAGATATGTCCAGAAGATAATTCACCTGTAGCGCAAAGAACAAAAAAAATGAGATTCCTCCCAGATACTTGACCTTACCAATGACTTCCACTTTAATCTGCATTAGAAATGTGAAACACAGATGGATTTACAATGACAAATGTTCTCGGATTGGTTTCTGCAGAGCAATACTATCTGAAAATTTACAGTTGGCATTAATATTAATGCATCATTATCAGCTGTCTGATTTCATAAATAAGTGCAGCGGTGTCAGGTCTGGTATAGATCACTTGGATAGGGCACACTTTGCAAAACCACACTTTAAAGAGCTTTGTGAATTTAATTGGGGAAATTGCAAATCAGGTAGTCAGCCGTATAACTCATTGTCACATTTAATCAATAAACTTTGTAAATCAACTCATTTAATTTATAAATGATCTTATATAGATCAGGCGACCAATTAAACAATTAGCATACATTTAGCAATTAATTAATTTAACCATTAATCACACCATTACAGTTCAAATTTTAAGCCAGCAAGTTTGGGAGCAGACGTGCAGGCTGGCATTGAAGCAGTACATCATGCCTGGGGAGTGCAGATTGTGACACAGCTAGATTTACTGTGCTAAAAATCAATGCAATTAGGAGAGAGGCTGGAAGCTGGCCTGGGGTCCAGCATGGTCTTTAGGAGAGTTTTGACAACTCACACATGCACATACAATGCACGGCATGCACACTCACACACACACACACACACACGCACACGCAGGCATGCACGCACGCACGAACAGGTGCACACACACACACACACACACACAAACTTGTTTTGTTACAGGATCTACAGTAGGACACTTGGGACACACTGAGGTAGATTTGTCAGTAGTAGCAGTAAAATGTCCAGTAAGCATCCAGAAGAATCTTAAAGGTGCAATGTGTAGCATTTTAAGACATCAATATATCACTGTCAAATTAATTGTGATACCTTGGTATAATTATCACAAACAAATGAGACCATGGTGAAGGCTCTGTCTCAGCTTTATTGATACTAGTGTTTCTCAAAATTTAGAAAACATTTCCCATAAACCCTGTTGCTTCCTGTCGCAAAGAGGGTGTTGTTTCTTCTGTCAAATGTTTTCTCTTTGGCTTTACTGAAGATATGTTGAAATGAGAATAAACATGTTATTTTTTTTATCAACCTTTCACACATTCCACCATCTGCCATCATGAGACACTCTGAAAGCTTTAACTCTGTTTGCTTTTTTTTTTTTTTTGCTTTTTTTTTTTTTGTGTGCCATAAAGCAATAAAGCAGATTTTCTGCGAAAGGGTTAGAAATTAGTTTTATATAGTGTGTCTGAATTACCCAGGCATGCGTTGTAAAATGCAGTTATTATACTAAAATCTCAAAATGTGCCAGTGATTCTTGATGATAAAATGCTAAACGTAGTACCTTTAACATCTTAGGTGTTTTTTTTTAATTTCTCAGGTAATTTCACAGGTAAATCACAGATGAATGCTCTTACATTTTTAACTTTTTTTTTTTATTTAGTGTACATTGAAGTGATAGGAAAGTTGCTGTTTAGTGAAGAAGAACGACGTTCCCTGGCACTCACTTCAATTCTGCGTTACAAGAGAGGAAAATGTAAGCAGGCTGAAATGCTGTTGGAAGCTGCCCTGAAAGCACTGGATGCAGGCAGGGTTGAGGAGCTGTCCAGGCCTTGGGTTGCTGATTGTCTCATCTGTCTTGGCTAAGTCAGCAGGATGTGACAGCCGCCCTCTCTCTGATACCCGCTGACCACTGGGCTTGGCATCCTCTCCACTCACCTGCCCTCTCACCGCCTCCACCCTATCTCTATCCTCGCCTCGCTCTCCCCTCAAAGCCTCTGCAGCGGGAATGAGGATCAGTGCCCCGGTGTCAAAGAGGAGGAATTTAAAGCAAAGTAAGCTTAACAATTTCTGACGGTGGACTTACTAATATTGGTTCCCGTTTTTTTGACTTTTGGTTCCTTGCTTTTGATAATGCTCCCAATCTGGCAAAGTGAAAAAAGCCTCTGCATAAACGTAAGTGACTAGTCAGGTATTTACTGTTATTTGGTTCACACTGATAGCAATTTCATTGAAAAAAATGTGTTTTTTATATTTTCTTTATGTCGTTGCATGCATTTATATAGCCGCATAGTGTGAAGTACAAGTTAGAAACTTTGCAGCAGACAAGACTTTATCTCTAGTCACATGTTAATACCTTGAGGTGTGCTGAGTATGTGCATGGAAGGTGGAGCTCTCTCTTTATCCTGACTGAGCTGGAGATCCTCACTGTCACAGTGATTGTGTTTCAGGTTGCTCAGGTCAGCTCAGTGTGTCACCATATCTGTATGCTTAGTCATGATATACAGCTCCTCTGTGACTGACCGGATGTCTCCCGCGATTGCTGTCCTCCTTTTTCATGCATGATGTCAAAATAATATTATGGTGTGTTGTGTATGATAATTGCGCAGCAACAAATATAATATTGGGGACCGTTTATCTTGCCAAATGCCCGCATGTGTTCTCAGCAAAGTTCCCAATGTGTTTTCGCTTCTCGCCCTATATTCATGTGGTCTATATTTGTCAAAAGTAAATAGCCATTACTACCTATAGTCCCATACATAAGACTGTCAAGAAACAGTTGGCATTATACAGCAGCTGTATCATGGCTTTGAGTTAAATTGTGTTTTAGCTGTGAACATAAAAGTTGAGAATTGGCTTTGAAAACCAAATTCAAAGCGCATTTGATATTTCCCATCTTTAGTTATGATTTTATGTTTTTTCTCTTTTCTTTTTCCAAGGTGTCTTGGTATCGTTACAGTTGCTTTTTACTCCCTACTCACCGCAGTCCTGATCTCAGACTTAAAGCGGCGACAAAAGCCGGCTCGTCAGGGATAATAGATGAGTGTAGATGAACAGTGTCAGGTAAAGTGCTGTGAAAGACATTTAATGTGTTTTATATCAGTGTGTCTGAATTGTCCAGGAACACTTGAATCACTCAGTGTCAGCCAAATACGCCGTAATGAGACTCGCCTCCTCTCATCTGAAGACACATGTCTCTCTGCTGTCACTCAGGCTAACGGAGGGAAAAAAGGCTTTCAAGTCTTTTGAAGCACACAGGCTATATGATAGTACCACGCTTTACATCAGGAATTGCTCATGCGGGATTATTTCATTACAAGTCTCCCAGCGAGAGGACAGGGGTCACACTTTGGAGCTCATTCAAACATCTGGAGTTCAGCAACATAAATTATTAAATGAGGCAGCAATCTGGATTGAGACACCTAACTGTTTTTCATGGTACGGTTGATTTCAAAGGTGTTTGGTTTCCAAAAGGATAAAAAAGGCAAGTCATTACATCTCGTGCCATTTGTTACTTTTTACTTCCACAGAGCTTGAGCTGTGTGTTTTGAACAGTGCATTAGTCTTGGCTATGAAACGCTCCCTTAGTCCCTCTGCCTGTGGTTTTTGCTGTGCTTCTTCCACTGAGCTGATGCAGCCCGGCCTGACAGGGGAAGGTCTGCTAAGGGACTGTTTTTCTTCCACGGGATGTTTCGGAGTGTCTATTCGGAAAACTTTGAGTTCCCTCCATTGTTGCCAACACAAACCGTTGGTAGGCTGGGTCCAACGCTATCAACTACTGTAAAGGAGGGCTTGTATGGCTGACGTTTTGTTGTTCTTACTAGGGCTGGGCTGGGGGTAAGGGGGGTTGTTGATGGGAGGGGCATAGCATCCTAGCCTCCTTACGGTTGTCACAACTGGTAAAGAATTGACTTTGAGCGGAGAGAGATCTCTAATTATCCCCACCTGTGCCCAGCTACAATGGGAGGGTCGAGATGAAGCCATTAGCTGTCTCTCCACTGGCACCACCAAGAGTTTGTATACATCTGTGTCTTATTTTCTTTTCTGGCACAATCAGTCCAGCAAGCTAAGCAGGCATGACCGGATTTGGCAAGTTCCAAGGACTTTGGCAAAGTTATACAAGGAGGAAGCGGTGAGATGTAGAGAGGGGGATGAGTTGGCGTCGGGTCTGTGTTTGCTTTCTCCCCTGCCTGTTACTTGAGCTGGGTGTGTTGCTTGGAGATGCCGCTGTGTTGGTGAAAACAATCCACCAAAGCGCTGAAGGAGACAGATATGGGGTATGAAGTCGCGGGGAGAGGGGTGCGGGTGCAAGCGTGATTAAATGGGGTTCTCATTATGTGTTAGATCGTGGTGCTGTCTTCTTCACACTGATAGCTTTGGTACAGATCTTGCATTGTATTCCCTACTAACATCACAGACACATGCAGCATCATCTTTCCAGCTTGCATGCTGCGTGTGCACTAGTCAAGATTATTGGGATACTTAAGCTCATCTTCCATTTGACTCATGGTCCTTGATAGAAAAAGGCTCATCGTGATTTCAATACTGTCAGTTTGGATTAGCTGAGTCAAGCCTTTGTCTGCCCCTGCAAGTGTGCGTGTTGTCAAAGCCATTTACAAGCAATGACCAGATATGAAGCCCAGACTATTGTGGTCATGTAAACAGCCACATCTGTTTGAACCCACCTGCTCCCCAGTGTTTACTGGCCTTGTAAATAATGAAAAAAGTCCAGTGTATTACTATTATACATACAACAAAATATTACAGCGGTACGGACTGTGCATTAAATGACAGAATAATTAATAGACATCATGAAACAAACCGCTGCCAGAAAATTCAAATTTCTTACTCCGAAAAGTCTTATGGAGGCTGTACACCTACTGCATATGGCCACTTCATCATCCCCCTATTTTTTTCAGGTGCTGCCATATACATTCATTCATTGAGCCATTCATTCATTCATTTCCCTCTTTATTTATTTATATATCTCCTTGAATGTTTGTTTTCATTTTAGTCCCTTGAACCTTGCCACCCTGTGTGTGACACGCGGGCTGTGAGCGAAGACAGAGAGGCGGGCTGGTTCAGAATGATCACTATCATTAACATTCACGGGGGGTTCACTTATCATCCCTGACTGGAGGGACATGGCAGCCATTATGAGACGTCCGCAGGTGGAGCGCCATGATACATATTGCATCGTGCCACAATGGATTTATGTATTCAGTAACAAAAGAAAAGTCTAATGAAAAAATACAGAAGGCAATCCTTTATTCCTCGCTCGACTTCAAGTGAGGCCACCATGTCCTGCAATGAGGAGGAGCGCGGGGAATTCCAGGGCTATACGCCGCCCTGTCACTCAGGCTGCGAGCGAGGGACCACACCATGCCCAAGTTTTATTGGCCACACATCTGCTCTCTCAAGTCTTCAGAACAAGGACGTGGACAGACTGAAGCGCTCCATTCGAGCATTAATTAAAGTAATAATCATGACCTTTTCATATAAATAAATGTTGTTTTATCTACTCTCTTTCGCTGATTGATAAAACACAACAGTGATTCAACCTATATCCAGGGCATGAAAGCTTTTGTATTTGCTGTTCCAAACACCCGGTGTCTGGTAGGTCTTTCCTGGGAAAAATCCTCTGGCACACAGGAACACATTCTACGTTTTCTACAGCAGCGAAAGCGGTTTGTTTGGAATAAACAGAAAAAAGAACTGGGTATTTAGCATGAGCAGTGATAGCCACCATGGCTGAACAGACAAAGAAAAGAGCGCCACCTACAGAAACTCAAACTTCATCAACAGAAAATCCAAGGGAGAAGACGTTACAGTACTGGACACACTGTTTGATTGACAGCTGATCTCTGGAAAGTGCAGTGCAGAAACACCACAGCAATGAGCGCTTAGCAACAAAGATGTTGTCAAAAAAAATAAAAAATCTCACTGATTACCACTTTAATTAATTCATGATTTAAAAATAAGGTTCCCAGAATGTCATTCAGGCAGAATGATATTTTGGGATCAGTTTTTGAATATAAACATTTTTCCATCAAATAAACAATGGATGAACATCATGCTAATCAAGAATGAAAAAGCAGCAAGAAAAGAGAAACAACATGACAGATTTCCTTATGCTTGATTAAAGACATGATTTCTGTTTTCAAATTTCCTTGAGTAGAAAGGCTCCCAGACCAGTAATAACCTAATTGGAGAGAAGCCTCTAACTAGTGTTGCTCCTCTGTGTCCCTGTGTATAAATAGAGTCTATAATGGACCGGGGTGTGATGCCATCATTCATCTCTGCTCAGAAACACTCCAGGTTCAGGTCTTTGCTCATTTTCCTAATGATGCTCTTGTTTTAGGTATGTTTTCACTTTAAGGTTTGTAGGATTCCAGCTTAATGGATACTATTCATCACGGGCTTCTGTACCCAAGTCCAGTTTACCCAGCAAACTTATTTGACATAACAAATTGCCAAAATGAGAGGCGTTTCAACCAGGGAATTGGTATATTTTTCAAACCAATAGGTAAATGGGTGAAAAAAAGAACCAGAGTCGCATCTCAGTCGTGTCCCAGAGGTCACCCGCCATTTCCTTTTCACCAGAGTGCGCTGCTTGGTCCTGATTGCCTTGCTCTGATTATATGATGGTTGCAACATAATTGACAAATTAATCTATTGTTTTGCTAATTTACTTAACATGGCTATGTAAAGTGCTTTTTAATTTTGGATGTTAATTGACTAAAAGAGGCTTTCGGTGCCAAATTCCATTGGCACCAAAGAATGGGAGGTATCCTAAAAAAAATGGTGCCTTTGGGGAAGCATATCCCAAATGATAGCCCCCGGTTATGCCATGCCTTTATGTGGTAGATTACTCTCTGGCTCTGGACCAAAAAAGCCTGCTTTTTAACCACTGCTTCTCCCATTTGCCTCAGGATGCTCATGGGCTGGCAGGTTGCACAACACATTACCATCCTGCAGCAGCTCTTAAAACACATTTTAGCCCTGAAACACAGCTGGCATCTTGGCCAGCAACGCTGTGTTGGGCAATGGAAGGACCAAACGTGGATGTTGGAGGAAAATTAAAATGGAGTCCAGCTGGAATAATGAGAGTGAATCTATGCTGTAATGTCCATGCACTTCTCATTCTCGTCAGATCCACTGTTTGAATTAACGGCTTTTTGCAAGAATAGGCTTTGATCATCGGGAGCTAATTGGAACGACAACTCAGTTTTATACTTTCTTTAATTTGAAGGAGAGAGCCGATTGTAGTACAGTGTGTGAGAAAGCGCTCACATGCATGGGCGCCCCTGTGTGTACTACTGTGCACCGGCGTCCATGCCAAATTCAGGGTCTGTGTGTAGAGTTATGTGTTGCTAAACATCACCAAGATCCAACAGCCCAGTGTGATGCCTTTGGTTTCCAATCTCATGCTTCACGCCCGCTGCCCCTCTATCATGGGTTCTTATTTACAGGCGGGACCCTCAGTGAATCCCCTGAGGAGCAGATGATGTGCAGGTCTAGGTAGGGACCACCTCCCATGCGCTCATCCCATGAATACTATACAAGAGTTTCAGTAACTGATCCAAACTCTGAGTTTCACAATGCTTGCTATCCACTTAAGTTGCAAGAACCTTTTGTTTTGAGCTTCAAAATGAGGTTTATCTAACCTGTGAGCAGATGTGCATGGCCTGTGTCTGTTTTAAAAAAACGCACTCAGCATTGTCCTTAAAACACTGCAGATTATTCATCTTTGCAATATAAATGAATTATTGGCATTGATTGATTCTCATCCCATATTCCGGCGCTGCTGTGCTTTTATTTAACAGAGCGTACACACCATTTGAGTGAAAGGGATCAGCAACTCTGCTCCACATTCCTTCTTTTTAAATGCGTCATAAATTTGCATCCTATCTTTAAACATGCCCAAAATGAAATGTGCAGGAGGAGGAGACAGTAAATATGAGCCGTCCAGCGCGCTTCTTGTCCATGACACCAAGATGAGTGCTATCAAAAGCCTCGTGGATAACTAATTGTGCTTGGCTGGTCCAGAAACAGGATTGTCCAGCTTTTTTTATTTTATCCTATAATGATTGCACAGCCCACATTCTCCACGCATTGATAGATAAAGGCACACAAATACACACACAGGCACTCACACACACAAAAATAATGATTGGGACATGACTAAATAAGTCCCTTGTCACCCTGCTCCATAAAAGCTGCCATTGATTTCTCTCCCAATGTGCAACTTGAAGGTGACTATGCTACAGCAGAACCCTCTGAGGTAGAAGTACAGTAGCATCATACGATCCCACCCTCATTATGATTGGACACAATGGACGATCCAATGTTTTCAAGATGCTGGGCATAGCTCCATTACTGACAACATGAAAAACATACTTTATGTTACTGTGTATTTTATATTTAACCTAATGTTACATCATATTTTGTTTGAGAATGGAAAAAAAAGTTTGACTGTTGTATAGAATGCATGACCCATAAGCTATTGATTTAATGCTGATATTTTAGCAAGAACATACAATTATAGGGGGAAAACATCTTTACTGATGCAGTCATTGTAGAAGTCTATTTTTATTGTTTCTTGAGTGTGGCTGTTGCTCCACCTGTGAATTTTTCTATTCCTTTTTAAGCTATCAACAGGCACAATGGTCTGGCAACCAGTTGTTTGGGCGACTCAGGTTTTGTGTGACAGAATAACTATAAAATTCTCCCGTATGAGATTACAGATAGAAAAAGCTGCAGTGACTGCTGCTGCACTGGTGTAGGAAGGATGCATAGTGAGGAACTTCTACAATGGCCAACATTGTATTCAGCGTTCAGTCAGGATGGTGGAAGTTTGTTGAAGTAACCTGATGTGGTGGGGTAAAGGTGAATATCCCACAATGCTGCAGCCCGCCACCTCCCATTGTCTTGATAGGGGAGCAAGAGATGTACAGCGGCCTCAAATGGAGGTGGCATCTGGTGCCCAATTTGTCATGCCTGAATTACCCAGGAGCTGATAAAGGCTGAAGTTTTAATAAAAGTTGGGAGCAGCAGATAGCAGGGTGAAGGACACTGATGAAGTGTCTTGGGGCCTATTTCCAGCTAGAGATAAGAACCTACAGAGAGAGGTGGGTCGAGGGTCTAGAGCGGTGTGATAATACGCTGATGCCGAGGAAAAAATAAAAAGTGCAGTTGAAATGCAACACAGCACACATAATGGAAAAAATAATAAATAAGCAAATAAATAATGATGATGATCTAAACGAGGAGAAGCCAGGGTGGAGGCTGTGGAGTCCTGAAGCGTCTCTGCCTGTAATTTGGCCACCCGCCAGCAGCCATTGCTCACCCTCAGCTGCGACGGCAAGCTCCAGATGTGCCAACGGCACGTTTTGGATTTTGCCAGCTGACTGCACCGTTTGATAGCCCGCTCTCTGGATGCCCATCACCGGCCGCAGAGATAGAATTAAATGATGATGATCTTCCCACAAGTTGGGTGAGGAAACAACGCATATAAATCTTGATTTCATCTCAGCGTGAGAAGTCTTTATCCATCATCACTCTTAATGAACAAGTCATTAGCCGCGATGAATGGCGCTCTGGGCTCCTGCTCGCCACTGCTGCTTTTGTTTGCAGCTTTCAGGGGCAACTTCCTGTGCCCTTTGAGAGGGTCAAACTCATTTCTCCAGATGTGGGGGTAACCTCTCCACTCCTGGGGTGGCTGCACACCCATGTACTAAACAGGGCCTGGAAAAATGAGGATATTCTAAGGATTTTTCTGTTTTTGCTAGATTGTCTGTTCCTCAGCAAGTCTCCCCATGCCCCATCATCCAGAGAAGCACATTAGCAGACTCGGTGGCCGCCTATTATGGTAATTTTATGTGCACAATCCCCCACTTGATGCAAGCCTGCTATGTAAACAGAAATAGGCTTTTTGTTGTACTGTAATAGAAAACTACTGAGGAGATGTAAAACCATGCTGTGCTCTACAGCGACAGTGTATTACAAATATATACCTTCCACACAGTTACTCAAGTCATAGGCTTGATTTTTTTCTGCATCTGCACACTTGATCTGCCTTTTATCTAATGGATAATATCCGCTATGGTTTAAAGGATTCTGTGTTTGAAATGAATGAGCCGTTTGGTGACATGATCGAAGACTTCTTCAAGACAAACATTCCCTGAGAGCCTTTTTCTTTATTTGGAATCATTGTGATACTAAAAGCACTGTTAAAGAATTTAACAGTGTGCATCACATACCCCCAGGCTACCAGAATCTAAAACACCTACATAAAAGTTGGATGAAACAGTTGTGATCTTCTCCTCCTCTTTCTCTGAAGTACAACAATGTTTGAGATATGAAAAAAAAAAAAAAAAAGACTGCATCAATCCAACTGTACAGCAGCAAATGTGAAGAGATAAAGGTTGACACAAGATAATTGAAAATATCTGGCACTAATACAGCAGTGTCTGTGTTTGTATTTGAACATAAAGGAGAAGACTGGCATCTGACTCTCCTTGTTAGTGACAGCTGCCATGTTCCCCAGTCTGCTGGGACATGCTGCACTGTACTGGAGGATTCATCTGACTTGTATGTCTGAAGTTCCTCAAATCCCCTGAGACACAGCTTTACATGTTTGATGATTTTTTTTTTGAAGAGAGGTTCCAGTTGAATCTTTTCAGAAGTTTTTTCGCCTTGAATTCCCTGTACATTTAACTCCCACAAATAACACAGACAATTAAAGGTTGATACTAGAATTTGCGAGTAGCCACTCTTTTACCCATGGGATTATTTCTGCATTTTTTTTTAAGACAACTTTATAATTTCGCCTCAGTTTTTAATGGAATCGTGCCCAATGAGCAATGGTGCTACAACACCGAGGCCTTCCAGTGATCAGTCTAATGCTACAGTTGATAAAATAGAAATTTACTGATGTTGTGGATACGCACCATATTTATCTGTGTTTCCAGTTTCAAAACGCTCTCACTATAGGTGCAGAAGTGAAATACCCATTACTGCATGTGTCAGTGTCATAAACAATAGCGTCGACTCCTCGGACGGAGGCAGGGCGGTAATGGAGGCAGTGCATCAATGTTCAGCACAAGGTCTGCAATTCACACCAGGAGAACACTCACCTGAGCATCAGGAATGCTGGTAGGAACAAGCATTACCAGGAGCAGATGTGTAGAAAAAGACCGGCTTTGTAAAACTTGCTTTGTACATAACAAATGTACAAGCTTACAATAACAAATAAAAAAAAATTCTGCATAAAAGACCTTAATAACTGGCTGGCTGTAGAGCGATGGCGATGAGAGCTACCTTGCTACATTGTGGGTATTGTCAGAAATTATAAAGTACATATCCGTACTTATATTTGATTGGTTGATTGGTTGATTTTTTATTTTTATTTTAGCATGCATACCTCCATATAGGTTCTTGAATAGCCCATCTCTGACATCAGATGTCCTGGGGATACACTGCAACCACTTTTTTTTCTATGTCTTTCTATTTACTTGCATACAAAAAACTGATCCAAATACCATACTCATCAATACTCAAACTAGAGCAACGTGGATCCTCATAATATTCCAGTTACAGCCAAATAATTTTAATTCTGAGGCATGATGCAGCAAATGAACACAAAATACCATGAGTCTACATTCGGAGACCGACCCAATCAAGCCCATGGGAATCACAAAAAATAAGAACCCCACTGAACCTGACACAAACCTGTATTGGGTCAGATCAGGTTTGGGCACAGGAGCTCAAATCTAGCAGCTAGCTAGTGTCTAGCTAGTATCTCAGGAATCATATGCTAAAAACTGTGGCAAAAGAAAATGTGTAATAAAAAAAAAGTGTAATAAAACTTTAAGAAGCAACTAAATAGAGCAACTAATTGAGGATAAAAAAATAACAATAATCTTTTTTACCCATTCTCAGCATATGTGCATCCAAATTCAGCTTGGTCGTTTGATAATGAATAATGGAGGTGCCAACAGTCTTCTAGGGGCTTAAGTCCATAAAGCAGTTACATGGGTCTCTTATGACCTGTAATGTGATAGTGCCTGAGGCAGAAATTTCAATTACTTGAAAAAACAAGTACTGCTGCTCCCAAGATTCAGCAGAGAAGCTTCCTAATCTGCAGGAGAACATATTTAGAAGTTTCATTCTGATTAACAGTGGTAGAGATAGGATTCCTATCACTAGTTTCACTGTGGCTCCATGGTTGAGTAGAATCTCATAACGCTCCCTGCCACTGTACCCAATTATATCAAAAGAGCTCACTTTTATTTCATACAACATGTCTGATGAGTGGGATGTTGTTTCTCATTCCAAAGGAAGTAGTGTCCAAGAGAGAGAAAAGCATTGGTAGAGCTGACACAGCTAATCCCAAACCATCACGGTTAGGCTAGAACAGAGCGAAGAATTAGCAAAGGCAGTGAACTCGGGAGAAAAAATACCCTGAAGGACTATATGCTACTATTTGTAATATTTTCCTGAAAACATACAATCTGCCTATTCCATCAAATCTACTGTAGTGAATTTTCAGTCAAAGAAAATTTGCCATTTAAAGCTGCACCACACAAGATTTTTATGTAAAAATACACCCGTCTTATTAGCCTAAATCACACAGTGGGGTTGCAACAGAGAAGAACATCCCATCTGCACTAATTGAGACCCTGCAGATTCGCCCTATTTGCCCAAATGAAATTCTTGTTGGCTTTGGACACTTCTCTGCCCACAGGAGCTAATAAG
This sequence comes from Centroberyx gerrardi, assembly GCF_048128805.1. Taxonomy (NCBI): domain Eukaryota; kingdom Metazoa; phylum Chordata; class Actinopteri; order Beryciformes; family Berycidae; genus Centroberyx; species Centroberyx gerrardi. The sequence goes on from NC_136004.1 coordinate 10,804,666, forward strand.
TCGAACTTAATTGTGAAATCCAAACTGTGTCCTGAACAGCAGCAAGTGAGCCGGACTCACCAACGTTAGATCTTTTCCTCTTTCGTCCCTTTGGTATCCTTTGGTCTAAAGCGTCACAGATTGAGGTGTGTGCACATTACTGAAGTCGTGTTTAATGACTTCTGGGTGCTGAAGTTTACATTTTTCAAACAGTTACCCCTCACTGCCTTTTGGAGCCGCCAGCATGCAAAGTTGCGTAGTGCAGCTTTAAACATGACAATGTTCTCTCACATAATAAGTGTCTTGGGAGCAGCCACTCTGCAGGGAAAAAAAAATACTCCGGCTGCAATCTCACTAGTGACCAGCAAAGACAGAAGTGTCCCAGTGTCCTTGTTTGATTCTGTCAGAATCTGCATCTCAGCAAATGTTTGACAACTTTACCAATGACCAGTGCGAGCGCTGCCAGCTTCTCTGTGCCTCTTCTCTTTGCTTTGACGCTCTTCTACCTCTGTGGTCATATCTGCAACCTTTCCATGCGGTAGTACTCAGTGTCCTTCAGTTTTGTTTGGTCGTGAAGCATGATCTGTTCCCACAGGACCTCCCTCAGCCATTCTGCTGCCCCTGGGACCACGCTCTCGGGTGAGGTTGCCAAAATCTTTCAATGAGAGGTAATAAGCACTGGGTCATCTTGGTCTTACCACTGCAAAAACTGAACTTCCATTCCTGTTGACCCAAGTAGAAAAACTTATCTCATCCACTATAAGATAAGTGAGAATTTTGACTCGATTTTGAGGTATAAATGTGCAAATAAAAAAACAAATCAAATGTCCCAGTATCTGTTAGGCATACTGTCTCTAGGATACTGTAAGCTGTATGCTACAGTATAACAATAGACAGAAATGCATTTCTTTGAGGAAAAAAAGACACTGATACTGAGAGCTTGATGGTGCATTGGCTGTAGCAAGCTTTTTTTCCACACAGCTGTTATCTCCCAGGGTTGAGGTGAGCGTAAGGTAGCCGCTGATGGCTGCTGTTGGAGAGAAAGGCATAGAGAATACGGTGATGACTGTGGCCTTGTCAGTAATTCAGCAGATCAGATGACACTTCAATAGAGGAGCCAGAGTGTGGGGTGGAATTTGAAAATTGAGTTGACAACACCAACTATAAAGGCGTTATGGTCTCTGGTATTGGTCTTTAAATGGTTGGTGATTCTGTTGTTGAACAATGTGCTTGTGAAAGATTGCTGTATGAAGCAGCAATATTGCCTCTTGTACTTAAAAGTTCTGGCTTTAATATTTTTTTGGTAAATTGAATAAAGGCACAACAGCAAGTCTCAGTAGGTGTGGATGTGGTGTAAATGTTGCAATTCAGCCTGCGCTGTGTTCTGTGATAAATGTGAATATTAGGTGTTCCGTAATTCTTATGAAAATAAATCAAAATTGTACACATTCGTTCCCTAAGACCATCAAAGAGGCTAAAATTGCGCAGAGATTATAGGCCAGCAGTGATGCAATATTTTTTAAGAGGTGTGAATGCCTTGGATTTAAACAAAAGCAGCTGTGGTATAACATTAAGGTTGCGCTATCCTGTCAAGATTTCCGTTTAAAGTGTTATTTTTTCTCCCTCACAGTTCTGTCTGGTTTAAAATGGTTTGGAGGTACAGCCTGCAAATCCTCCTTGAGCGGATTACAGCTGAGGTTGGAAAACTTGGGGCAATTTCATGTGCTTGCTAAATTGCATAGATATCAGTGAGTCAGAGGCATATATTATTTTAAGTCCATTTTCTTTTCTTTTTTTCCCCGCTAAAGGCATCACTGTGTCTTTGTTGTCCCTCTGACCTGAATTTAGCAGTTCATTTAAAACATACAATCATTTTATATCAATTATCAGTTGTTATTAATATAAAACGGTGTAAATGTATTTTATATTAATGATGTTGTAATGTGTGAATGTGTGTGTGTGCTTGGAATCCCAGTCCTGCACACTATCAACAGGGCTAGGAAGCATTTCACATGTACTGAGAGGTGTGATTGTATAAAGGAATTGCGTCAGCTTCTGAAGAATGCCTTTATGTTTCCAAACCCAGCTCTTTAACACACATTTCAGAGGAGGGCTGTCAGCTTATGGCATATTAGCTGGATGGGCCTGTTTCCCATGGGACACGAGAGGCTAGCTTGGAGGGATCCCAGGGAAGAAATGGAAGACACACAATGTGAAATGCTTTGCTCTGTCATTCCAATTCAGCACAATAAGAATCAAATGCAGCTTGGCCAGACACTGCAGTTTCACCTGGAGCCTTCCAAGTACTGTACCAGCCTGTCACCATGCAGGTGTATTTTTTAGAATATTTGAAATTGAATAATGAACAGAGACATTTACATAGTTTTTGGTACATATTTATAATTCCAGATTCATTTTACAGTGTATAAAACAATGGCCTATAATGGAAAAATAAGCCGGTATAGTTCACACATTGCCTACCTGGCAAGTGTTCAGTATTTGCATAGTGTGCAATTTCCTTATGAGGTTAGATCTGAAATGACACATTATTGTCTGGATTGCTTCATTTGGGCAACTTCACTCTTGGTGAGATTTTGCAACATCCACAATCTCCCTCACCTTACTGATCTTCCCTATAACATTAAAAATAAAACATTTATATATTAATATGTACTGTGTTGCAGTATTTTTCCCAAGAATTGTCACTAGACTTTTAGGAGCCTGCTACACTGCCCATCTAAAGAATTTAAAAATATTCTTCTGAACCTCCATCCCATTTAACCTGTATTTGTTTGAATAGCTCATATATGAATGGGCAATGCTTGATTTATTATTTATACATTTATTATTTTGTTGGAGCTGTACTTTTTTAGCAGCAAGGCACTCAGTTCTATCCATGTTGTTTTCTACATTGCTGACTGAGTACAGTAAAACAACCTCCGCCACGCTACTTGCCCTTATGGACCCAGAAAACATGAAATCAATACTGCATGCATTTCAAGCAGGAAAATTCTGTTATTGAGTATACTGCTATATAATGGTTTCCATTATTGACATCTATGAGTTATGAAATAAAACCTAATGCAATGAGGATGAGGAAAATAGTATTTGAGGGTTTTTATTGGATCAATTTAAAGTCCGAGCAGTGCATTCTGATGACAATAAAATGCTAATCTCATACCGTATACAACACCAGAAAAAGGTTAGAAAAGTGCAGAGGTATCAAAAATGTTAACATCGGGTACATGAGAAATAATCATAGCATCCCCAGACTTGTCTCTCTTGATTTTCCGAGGGCCATTCAGCTGCTGTTTACCTCGACAGTATTGAATGTGATTAGTTAGATTCACCAAACATAGAGCGATGGGCTCGTAGAAAGACATTTTTTGTTCACAGGTTATTGAACTATAGGTCCAGAGCTTTGACGTGGTAAATGGTCAAATAATCAAGTTATCTTTTTAAGCTGTGCCCCGTTGAATATTGCTCAACACAAAACAAATTTCTGAGGAACGTACACCCTATACTCCCCCTGTAGCTCTAGTGCATGCTATTGTTCGAGTTTTTCTCCTTATTTTTTTGTATTTAACCTTTCTATATCCCAGGAAGGTCACTTAAGATTATATTCTTCACATCAGTGGCCAGGTTGTGATTTCATAGCTGTAAACTCAGGCCATTCCCCTGCACATGTGAGAATGGTTTGAGCCAACCAGTCATATTGCAAAAATAGATTCCCATATTTCTCATGTTTGACTTCATCGGTAGTTCAAAAACTATTTAAGATATTTGGGATTTCTTCCCAAAAAAGTGCATTGTGTCAAGTATTATTACTCTTATTATTATCTACTGAGCCTGGTTAACATTGGTTGGCGCGCAATAAAAAGGAAAAGCCTAATGTGTATTTAACAACCTCCTCGCAAAACAGAGCTTGTGCATACAGTACTGTGGGACTGTGCTATTGATGCAGGCCCTCTGAACGCGCTTGATCTCAGATGACCCTTCCTCTTCTTCTCCCCCAAGCACCACCCCCCTCCCCCCTCTGCCCCCTCCATCCCCACCACCCCCCCCACCCCCCCACCCCCTTTCTTATCCATTACATGGGAGCTGAATGATGGTGATTTGGTTGAGGCCCAGTGAGTGCCTGTAGAAAATTGGTTGGTTGATAAAAACCCTCCTATCAAAGGGGGCTACTTTCTCATTTACATTTAGATGAGTATTGATTATTTATTTACTCAGTGGAGTGGGATTCTTTTCCAATCTTATCTCTCGTCTGTGCCTGTCACCTGGAAAAAAAAGAGATAGAGTTCTTGACACCGCACTAAGATAACGGCATTTTGTCGAGCAGATAAAACTTGGAATGGTGGTCTCTGCCTCTATATTCCTTTTTCCTCCTACCCAATTTTGACGGAAAAGAGAAAGTTTGGAAAATTAAAACTGATAGCCCTTGTTCAAAGGGGGGGCAGGTGAAGGAATCTCAATTTGCAGGGGTAACAAGTCAAATTGGTTGTCCAGATATGGCCGGGCTGCTTCCAGTGGGAGAAATCTTATCTCGGTTGTCTCAATAGTTTAGGAATCCTATCAGATATCACATAATATTGTTTGATAATCGTGATGTGCAACAGTTCTGTACATTTTTATCTGATATTAGCTATAATATGACTTTATCGAACGTTGCGTGCTGAGTTAAATACAATTGCGAATGTTTCCAGACTGTGTGGAAAATGAAGCCAGTGGACGTGTCTGTCATGTTCTAAGTGCTAAACTCTGGTGATGTTTGGGTGGCTGAGCTGGGGATTGGTCATGCATTGCCAATGAGTCTGGAGGCTTGTGGCAGCGCGCCGAGCTCCGTGAGACTGACTAAAGGTGTTTAAGGTGGGAGGTGCGGCATGTGGGTGCTCTGTAGGAATTGGGAACCCCTGACAGACCCTGCCTCTTCTTCTCAGCCCTTTGATGGAGAGTGAGGAGTCTCTCGAGGTGGCCTCTGTCAGCTCTACTCCTCCTCAAAGCAGACACCCGGCTTCACCGCAGCACCGCCTCGCCTTCTCACCCTTCACCCCCCGGGCCACTCCCATCCTCTCATGGTCACTTTTCATCTCCTCCGTCTCAGTGCCGAGGATGTTGCCACATGTAAATTTACTCGTGATCGTCCTATTCAGTGTATTATCCGGTAGGTTTCTCGCGTGCGTTTTGACCCCGGAGGACAGCGAGGTTGTCTACAGGTCGGCACGGTAAGCACAACGATGCGGACAATGAGTATTCACTACTGCCTCACGGAAGGTGACTTATTATGCTGCTCAAGGATAATAACCCATTTTTCTTTGTTAGCCAGTCAGTCATTAGCCTAGTTACACATCTGGATCCCCACAGCAATTTAAGGATATGGAAGGTTCCCTCAAAAAAACCTAATTAGCCCAACTGGAGAGGAACATCTTGTTTTCCTACACCCCTAATGGATTGGACCAAGGTCTTTTGAAATGCAAACCCATCAAGGAGATGGTTGGAGAGAGCCCCCCCCACCCACCACCCACCCTCCACACACACACACACCACCACCCCCACCCCCACCGCACCTCAGAGCACATATATCCTCACTGCTAACCTGCTGCCTTTGGAGGTTTTTACAGCTAATGCAACTATCTGCAACATTAATATTCACAAATGTTTTACCGGTATTTCATATGTCAAAAAGCCAGTTTAGAAGTGTAGCACAGCGCCACCTTCAGAGCCAAGGCTGCCCCACTACCGACTTAATGTTTCTTTTAATGGGATTTTGTCATTCTCAAATTGATTGAAATCTTGATACGAAGACCATTCAGTGAAGTGTGTATTATTTGAATAAAATGGAGTGGTACAGTATTTAGATTTTTTTGTGGGATCTAAAAGTGGCCAAGATTATTTTCCTATTAATAAATCCTACCTTTGATAAACTCTGTCTTATATTCTCTAAGGGTGATGGTAGATGGGCAACTTTCTGAGGGAAATCAAACTAGGAAAAACTGCCTAGGAACAGAGTTTTGCAAATGGGCTAAAATCGTTGTGGATATTGCTGTGTGCTATAACAAACAAAACTGTAATGAAAAACACTTGGCTACACTGATTGGCAGAATTTCTCATAAACATTGTATGCAAACCTGATTTCTTTTATTCACCCCTTGAGAAGGGCAAATTGGTATCATTTTGTAAAATGATGTTGCCTTAATACCAAATATCTGGGCAGTAATATCCTCAGAAAATTGTTCCATCACCTATGGCGCATGATCGTAAGACACATAAACTTAACCAATGAACTGAATTAACAGAATGTCATTTTATGCAAGTCCAATTTAGTCCAATCTAGACTAAACAACGATTGAACGACAAATTGGGAAAATAGGATAAGACAAGATGACCTTTATTGATCCCTGAGGGGAAACTGGGTCACTGCAGCAGTCAAGAATGTGGTAGAAATAAAAAATGCAATAAAATAAAAGAATATTAAAGATAGAGCATCTTCATGATATAAGTAAAGAGTTACTACTGTTTTAAACAAATTCTGTCTATGATGACTAGTACTGACAGATTTACAGATTTACAAATATTTGCAGTCACAGATTTACAAATTTACAAATTTACAGTGCAATAGCAGCTATGCAGCCATGCAAATGTGCAAAGTGTGAGGCATCCTCATATTTTGGTCTCACCTACTGTATCTGTCACACGTTACGGCGTAGTGTTCATCTTCATCTTTGCTTGTCTGTCACACAAATGTAGAGGCCTTAAAAGCCTATAGCTGAGTGTAATGAATGCTAATCGGGCTTGTCAGATTCTTGCCAGACAGTATAGGAGGGCCACAGAAATACAGTAGGCCACTGTCAGTCAGCCTGTCATCTCTTTCACATAGAGATAAGTAAACAAGCCAGTGTCTCTTGTAACTAACCCACATTACACTCACTATTTGCCCACAGGAGGAGACCACGCATGTGACTGGAGCTCTGTGGCATGTCAACTTGCCATGTTGTGGAAACCCAAAAGTAAGTGACACGGCGCTGCGGCATATTCCATTACGTGACCATACACATTAAGTTTTCATGACATGGAGCATGGTCCCAAATATTATGTTTCTTTATTTATTTCTAACTTCGGATTTTGAGGTATTAAAAAAAAATGGTGGCGCACGTGCATCGGAAAACAGTCACATCTTATACAGCGGCGCACTAGATCATCCGGACGCCCGTGGATAAATTGCGTGCCTTGACATTGTTAGCGGTGAGAAGGAGGAAAGTGAATTGGCGCGCTCAACAGAGAGTGAATGGCAAGGTAAGTACAGAACAGACTCGGTTACCTCGCTGATTAGATAACATGCTGTACGGTGCGGTCAATCAGCTGCGCTTCAGAACTCATTTGAGGCTCTCTGTGCGAAATGACATTTTCAGCTATCACGTAGTGCAGTGTGGGGTTTTCTTCATTTAATATGGAATCTGACTGCTTATAATACTTTGATGAAAATCCAGGATTGATTGTTAGTAATTAAACAAAATGTGGTGCCAAGAAAGAGTAATGTTGTATTTCAAAGTACCTTTTTTTAAAGCTGCACTAGGCAACTTTGCACTTTAGCAGCCCCAAGTGGCAGTGAGAGATAACTGCTTGAATTGTTGAAAGTCTTCATTACCCAGAAATCATGCAACATGATGTCAGTAAACTGCAAACTCCTCGGACCAAAATTTCTTCTTCTCTGAAATCTTTTAAAATCTTGTTGCAGCGGGATCAGTCATCATTGAGTCTCTTAGTTTGCTCGCTGCTGTTTAGGAGAAAGTTTTGTATTTAAGATTTCCCACTAATGTCCAAACCCAGAATTATATTTGGGCAATTAGGGCAAAATCTACAGCGTCTCAGTTAGGGGGGGGGGGATGGGACGCTCTTCTCTGTCGCAGCCCTACTTTGTGATTTAGGCTGATAAGACGGATGTATTTTTACATCTTGTCTGGTGCAGCTTTAAAACACTGGACATATAGAAAGCAGGAAGAGCAGGAGGAGGGTTCTCACTGCGTCGGGCTACAAGCTCTTGACAGGACACATCTTCAGGCACAGAGCATTCTGGTGAGCACAGAAAATAGATTTGTAACTTCTTTTGTTTAAATTCCTTCTCCCCAACTTCTATTGTCTGATTTGCATTGATGAAGTTTACCTTTGAACTGTGTACATCTTATTTCACAGGCTTTTGCAGTTGCTTTTATTTCATTTTAATTCATTGTATTTATTTTTTATGTGTGTGTCCAAACTCCTGACAGGTGGTACTCCCACTTTTAGACTTGGATCCCTGCTGCCATAGCGGTGCGTGAGCCAGAAAAGTGGCGTAAGAAAGAGAAACTCGCCTTCGTTTGAGACTCCCACAAACCTTTTGCTCATGCAGAGGAACCGGGGCAGAGGTTGGGAAGAGGAACTGTCTGAGGCATCACTACCTCCATTCCTCATGGCTACGTCTGCCAGGGCCTCCTCCCACCTGTCTGATGCTACTGAGATTGATGTGGCGGTATAGGAGGAGGCCAGGCCGGTGTGCCAGGCCATGTGTAGGCTTCCCTTTATACTGACAGTCGTGCGTTTGATACTGTAGCTGGCTCCCAGTGAGACTTGGCCCAGTGTATCTGGAATCTGTCATAAGTGAAAGCTTGAAAAGGTTAGGACAGTTCAGGGGAGATAAATGGTGAATTGGGAGGACAGCTGATGCAGGAACACAAACACTTCAACACGTTGGAGTGGACCGGGTGCTGGACTCCCTGTCCCACTACACACAGTGGCGAGTTCCTCCTGCCCTCCCTACTTGTTACTACACTGCAGATGGATGAAACCGTCCCATATAGTTCCATGCTTCACTATCAGAAGTTTCTACTGAGAAGGCCGGTCACCGTTCACGCGGGCCACTCTATTAGTGTCATCAAAGCAAATGATAACGAATGGTTATTGGGATTTTACAGTGTCTTCTATATAATAAAGCTCGTTAACTGCATTGCGCAAAACAAATGGGCAGAATAATCAGTATACTTATTGACATTGTGTCATTTCTAGTTAGAGCAGGAAGAGGGCTCTCACTGAGGCTCGGGGCCCTGCCTTCTATCTCTCAAGAGGAAGAGCGCTAATGGCTTCTGAAAGCAGGGATCGAAGGAACTCATAAAGCTCTGCAGGAGGAGATGAGGAAGGAAGAGCGTTATTAATCCTTTTTCATCTGAATACATGACGCACTGCGCAGTACACCGTCCGGGCTCCAGATCAGGGTTACGTTGCGTCATGTTAACTGATTACAGATGGCCCTACTTGGAGGCTTTCTGGTGTGAACTTTAGAAGTCAGACAGAAGTGGACTTGAAAGTAAACTTTTGTCTGCGTTTAGCTTTCTCCCATACAGGCTGTATTGCCAGTGCAGCTTACAATTTCAGCTGTGGAACAGTTTGCACTCAATCCTTTTTTCGGTTTGCGTAGCATATTCAATTACTCATCACAGAGCTCTAAAATTGACTGATAAAGCTTCAATATATGATGCATTTTCGAACCCAAACCTTGAATCAGTTGTGGACGTTCACAAATGGGACGCAAAAATTGCAACAACTGTGTCAGCTGCTCATGAGGCTGCGATGACGCTGCTGTTTTTAAAGACTAATATCTGCTATTTTCATATTTGTAAATAAACGCCGATAGCTAAATCGAAGTGTATGTGTCTCGGTGGCCTGCCTTACAGGTCAAACACATGGGGAGCGAGTTGTTCTGCTTCCCTGTTATTAAGAGATGAGTGACAGCTGTCATGTCTTCATCACTGTAGACTGATATTTGTCAGAAGCCATCTCTCTGACAGAGTATCTGAGGGTCTTCTCCGCCAAGAGACGGCTGATGACTGCTGCAGCACACCACAAGGGTTCGCTTTCAGGAGCGCAATAACGCCTGTAATCAGCCTTTGCAGATGAAATCATATCTGTGTTAATTTATATTACATTTTGTCATATTAAAGCCCAATATATCTTGAGTTTTTTATTATGCGTCGCGCTTTATTGTACCATTTGATCGTGTTACTGCACAAACAATGTAGCTTGAATACACAACAAGATATACAGTAATGATTATTAAATTCAGCTGCGTTATTTGTGAGGAAGACAATATACATACCTGTAATCCTTTTCTGCATCAAGCTGTTATCTGATTTTTAATGATGTATACTTTATAATTTATTTAAAAGTCTATCTTTCACCACTTCGCCTTGCTAGGTGTTTATCATCATTTATCATCTGCATCAATCTGCCCGGCTGTAAAGAGCCATGCTGGGAGAATGAGTCTCTGGTGTTACTGTTGTCTTGTACTGCTGCCTTAACAACCCAATCAGCTGGCCCTGCTCTCACTTCCTCATCAATGCAACCTCCATAATATATGATAGAGCTATGATTTATAATCCACGCTCAAAATTAAACAGCATAAATTACTCTTATTTACTCTGCAGGTGATAAAGATCCCGTCAAATAATGTCACTTGAGCATAATTTTTATAGAACAAATGAAATTTGTTATCAGGGAAAAGCAGGTCAAGTTCATCAATTAAAAGTCTACTCTTTTTTTCTTCCACGGTAAATGGTCCAGTGTAGGGGAAGTGCTATTTAAAATGATTGATTTTATTATTTCTTCATTTATTAAAGTACTACGTGAGGCTTTAGCATGAGTAATCAGGACAACACAAACTGACTCAGCAGAGATGTCTAAAACTGGCACTTCAAAATTCAGCAACTCAGACTTTTCTCTCTAGGATTGTTTTGACCATATCCATTAGGAAGGTTATGTTGAGAGGGGGTTTTTTTCATGACATTTAACTCCTCAAATAAAATCCAGGAAAAAATTACATTTCATCATCATTTTGAAAAGATGTTTCTATTTCTACTCACTGCAGAGCACAAATGTTAACTGGTTTTATGCAATCTGTCTGTCAAATGCTTTAGGAAAGGATTTTTATGGATAATATATAGAGGGAATTGAGAGTGGAGAATAAAGGTCATATCATTGAGTTGAACCATCTGAGACAATTCTCACATGCACTGTATTTTAAATTTTTATTTTGTTCAACACCTTATTTAAACATATTGAATGTGCACAGAATAAAAACCAAACATACCACATAATATAGCATTTTATTCATTTTTCCTTACTATCATAACGTTTATACCTCCAAGGAGAAGTGACCCGGTGGATCGAGAGCTGAAAGAGTTAAAATCTGTGCTACTTGGAGTGTGTCCCGCAGAAAAGGAATGAGGTCCCGGGAATGTTTTACAGATAAAATAAAAAGAATCAGGAGAATGAGGGAAAGAAGAGAAGTTGAATATATATTTCATGTGATAAGAGAAAGATGAAGCGCAAGAAAAAAGATTCCATTACAGCTGCGACAGTTACAAAACTGCTGCTGTGTGGAGTAGCCTCTGTTGAAAAGATTGATGCAATAAGGACTGACCTTGGCTTGGAGCAGGAGTCGGTGATGTATGTATGAGCATCTCCCTGCTAAATGGACCCAGATTTGTAGCACTAATATACATGGAAGCCCAGTACCAAACTCACCACAGCTATAAATCAACAGCCACTTTGGGTGTCATTTCTGGTTTATATTCTACTATTGTTCTATGCTTTTAATTCGTGTCACTACCATCTGTTCATTTGATGCAGTTTCATACTGTATGATTTGGCTGTGGAGATACCATGCAGACAATCCCTGTTAGACTATCAGTGTGGATTAACTGCACTGGGTAAATCCCACTGAGGCTGTCTCTGAGTCATATGTAAATAGACCTTGGATTGAGTGGAATTTTCACACATCGGCCCAGTGCAGACAAATGAAAACAGAAAAAAAAACAGCAACTTTCATGGCAGTTTGATCATGATAAGGACTGTGCAGGAAAGTGGTTTTATATAAAAAAAAATCTCTAATCTCTAATGCTCATGGTGTGTAGATGTTTTTTTTTAATTTAACCCAAAGGTTGATATTTTAGAAATGGATGATGTGTGTTAGACTAGTAAGGTAAACTACGTTGATATTTTACACCTTGATAATGTCTCCTTGTTTAATTCAAGACTGAGGGAGGTCAGAAGTGATATAAATTCATATACATTCTACTTTATTTGCAGTCATACTGCTAGCTGTATTGAATGATGTACTTAAATTAATTCACCAACCTTTTGACCAATACACTTTGATTGGCAGTTTTAGCTCTATGTGCAGTATTCCATGTGCTACAATGCATATGCTAACACTTTTGAGATGATGCTAAGCTAACTTGTACCATCTACTAAACATGCAGTGTAAAGCATTACACCATAGGAAAAAAATAGTAAGTTAATCAAAGAGCTTAATTGCCATAAAGTCTTTCTGAGTCATTTTCCAAGCAATTGTTGTTTTATATCGATATAGCCAGTCAAGTATCATCATACAGTAATGGCATAATAAACAGTATCTAATACTGTTAGTATTATGTCAGTTTCCTCTTTCAAGTGCAGTCTCTTATTTTGTTTCCTCTCCTCCACAAGTAAAGTGCCCTCACAATCAGCCAGATCTTCATATCTGTGGCGAGAGGTGGAGGGAATGAACAATGTGACTGATTAGAAGAGTCATTACCAAACTAGATGAGATACTGGTCAACCCCGTCCTCATCTGCAACTATAATACAGCAGGAAGGCTGATGTGAGCTCAGGTATTATTCTTAAAACAAGTGAAAGAATCTGCAACTCATTTTACCTTTCAATTCAGTTTCACTTATCTATAGACTTTTCAAAGCGACACCATCATGAAATAAGGTCATTTTTTTAAGAAAGGGAAGATTTCAACACTCCTTTCTAGATTAAAATACTTGTAGAGATATTTTTATGGTGCATATTTCCAGTTAGACCTAGAAAATACAATTTTACAATCAATAACTAAGAACAGTCATCACAATTACAAATATAGTAGTGTCGTCACTCATAACCAACCAATTTCACATTACTTTTTGATATTATGAAGGGCAGAGTATTCTCCAAAACTTTTAAATCCATCCTCACATGTCCTAACCTCCTATTTCATTTCATTCCCAATATACAGTATATATACGATAATATTACCCCTTCCTTTGTCCGGGTGTAGTGGAGAAATGCATTGACAGAGGTCAGAAAGGCCATTTTTGTTTTCCTTTTTAAATCCCTTGGCAGCGTTGCAGGACATTGTGTCTTAAATTGTGTACATCACCCTAAACCTAAAATCATCCCCCGCTGCCTTTAATAAAGCCCCGATAAGTCCCCTTTCATCCCATGGCCCCCTCAATTTTAGTGTGCCACCGAAGTTATTTAATCAGTGTTGCAGTCTCCCATTCACAGTGTATTACCAATTCTGTCTGCGATCTTTATCAGTGCAGTGATGTATGTATGAGGCAGATGTTCCAAGAGGGGAGAGGAAACAGAGGCCATGAATGAATGAATTATTGGACTCACGAAAAGGAGCTATAGATATAGAATTTTGAGCCCTGTAATATGTTTGCTTTCTCTCCCTTATCTTGCCAGACAAAAATATACCTTATCTCGGACCGCTGGGGTCCACATGAATGTGGAGCCTCTCCAGATCATTCTCTTGTTCAATTTCTTTGTGTTGCGTTTGGATCACTTGTTATTGTTGTTGGTGCTGTTGTTGTGTTGCTGTTTGCGTTGCTTCCTCTGCATGTTATTTCGATGGATACTTCTGCTTTGTTTTGTGTCGTTGTTGTTGTTGTTGTTGTTGTTGTTGTTGTTGTTGTTGTTGTTGTTGTTGTTGTTGTTGTTGATGGTGGCGGAGGGAGCGGAGGGAACTACTTTTGATGGAGATTTTAATTGAATGTACTGCAGTATATGCAATTGCAAACACACCATAATCACCAATCCAGATTCAGACACACCCACAGACAGGCCCACAGATGCAGACACACACTCATGCAGAGTGCCCCCGACCCCACCCTCCACCCCACCACACACACACACACACACACACACACACACACACAAACAAACACACATGCACAATGTGTAGGCTTCTCTGTGCCATGATTTGGGCGCCTTGACAACAATGAAATGCAAAGATGCCAAGTGTTTTTCTCCATGTTTCCTGTTATGCGAATTTGCAGTGAGAGTGTGGAGAAAGGAAAGGGCATCTGCACACACACAGACACAGACACACACACACACACACACACACACACACACACACACACACAGCTGCAAGCCAGAAATACACTAGGCTGCTGGATAATGAGGGTGGACAGGGCGGAATTATCACTTCACATCACAATAATATTATCCTTCTCACAACTCCCGCAGCATCTTCCATGACGGTGTGACATTTCCATTTTACTCGAGTTTAATCTTGGTCCTCTAAATAAAACCATAGCCTGCAGGCCCTTCCCAATCTGACCCAGTCCTATTTTAATCACATGGAATTAAATAACTACAGTTTAACACTGCACTTGTTCTGACAGCAGTCATGACAAGTGGTTTGCACAGCAAACTCCCCCCCTAGTCAAATAAAGAATAAAAACAAAGTAAATGGAGGCTGAAGATGACAGGAATGATACTTGGATACTTGATTGTTACTGAGAAAATGTTTTGCAATGGAAAGGGACAAATAAAAAAAATACAGATTTGGATTTTCTACCTATGACTGGAATTATCTGACTCCATCACTATTTTCATTTTTTTTCTGTTGTTTAATCTTTTTATCTTCTATATTGAAGAAATACAGTCACAAGATACTATGTGTAGGATTTTCCCAAACTATATCACAGCCAAATGAATTCTGATAACAACCATCGGCACTATGCTATAACCCCTGTGAGCTGCTTTCTGTAAGTAGATTGCATTACTTCCCCTCTCTGCTGCCTTTGGAGCATTACTGACAAATAGTTTTTGTGGCAAATCCATCCCAAACACTCCAGCTTGTCCCAAATGCAAGCACAGAGGAGATCATATAGTAACATCTACTACTATTACTACATGTATCAGGGATAGTCCCATTTCTTTTGCTGCAGTAGCATTAGTTACACAGACAATGTGATGTCAAATACGAATGTGAAAATATCCTGTTACCTTTATATGATTCCTTAGAAGGGAGTGACAGAAATATATGCTTACATCATATTTTTATTGACAACTTAGAGTTTTATTACAGGTCAAATAACATCGTAAAAAACTTCTATTTTTTGTCCTTTATCTATTCAGAATGCTGTGCATCTCTCCCTGCAAGCCAGCTCTCCTCCTCGATCTCATTCCTTTGTTGCACTGGGGCTGAACACTATGTTAACCTAGTAATTGGCACTGGGCCTTCCCCATTATACGGCTTTCTATTGAGCCGTTCTACATGACTAGTTAAAGAAGATGGCATGAAGATTAATGAAGTCCAGCTAATACAGGAGGGGGGTACCTCTCCAACACTTCCACTGAGGAGATAGCAGAGACCAACAACAGCCTGGCCCCCGGCTCAGCCTTTTCTCTACACCTTTTTTTGATATTGCCTGTTTTAACCTGTGAACTCTGGACCTTCCACTTGTGTAGCAAGCCGCCACGCCGTCCCGGTTTGATTGATGTCACTACAGCAGTCAGTCTTTTCCCTTTGAATTGAAAGGCCTAGCGCTCCAAAATAGATTTTCCAGCACAATTCACCGCCGGCTGCCAGGAGATAGAATGGCAGGGCAACCCTTTATGCAGTTTCATTTAAAACCATGGGGTAGCTGACGTGTTCATTCACTTTTGGCAAATGCCCCCTTGGATGGGGTCTACAGTCTTCACTTTCATATTGTCTGGGTGGGTTTTACTGCTGATCTTGTGCCACCAATAACGTTGAAATGATAAAGCAGAGAATGTGTACTCACTGTGAAACCAAGGGTAAAAAACCCAACTGTACAGCTCTCGAGAGTCCCTTTCACCTACCCACTTTAAAATAGAAAAAAAAAGTTAGAATCACCTGTGGACTGGTTTATTCTTCTGAAGCTATGTTAAATTCACTGTGACTGAGCCCCCATACATGTTGTGCTCTCTTTCTCTCTTTTTGTTTGGGAGCGGTGATTCAGATTGCTCTCTACAAGCCCCCATGGTGTATTTTAGTGGAAAAAGAAAAAGAAAAAGAAATCCTGTAAGAGGCAAACCACTTATAAAAGGTGAAATTTTATTGAAATAAGCGCCGGTTTCTGGGTTATAGGTATGCCACATTTACAATATCAATCAATGAATGTTTGCCAGTAAGCACGTTCATAAGCATGTGATGTCGTTTTCCCATATGACATATAGAGAGAATAGCACACCTCATTGCTAACCATGACGGGTAAATGTGTACGCTGGAATTGCTTTGATGCAACGCTGGCGAAATGAAAGGTTGACTGCATACAGCTTGTACTTTGGGTGCTTTTGTAATCAGATAAATTAACCAAAGCTATCAAAAGATTGCAATAACACTCAGCGCTGCCATAAACCTAAGAGCTGCAACTGTGGCGGGAGCTTTATGACAGACGTCACTAGAGCATGGTGATTTATTCGTGCACCCCTGTCCTATCGATCTTTCGTACAGAGGCCTTACTCTGCCTCTCCAGAGAGACCTCTCAAGCCAGGTTCTCACCAGCAAGCATCAAAATCAACTCTAAAGCACCAGGATATTGAATGTGAGTGAGCGCGTGTGTGTTTGTGTGTGCGTTTACATGTGCATGTGTGTGTGTGTGTGTGTGTGTATTTTCTGCTTTTATGACCCCGTACATGTGACTGTGTGCGCCTGTTCTCGCACTTGCATGTATGTGTGCATGTATTCCTCTGGTGTTTGCGTAACATTAGTACATCAGGAAAGAACGCCGCTAATGAAATTAAATAGAAAGCATGTGTGGGTAGCAAAGTGACCCGTATTCCGTTTGTGCATGTAATCAATATTATAGCTTGGCCTCTCTTGGTTGTTACTTTAATCAAGAACAAGCTCTACCTCTCTTAATCGCTTGGTCCCAAGATGAATGTTTCACAAATGCTGCTGAACATATGCTTTGATATATGCATTTGATTGGTGTATGTAATATATGAGGGCTTTCTTTTTCGATTGGTTCTAAGAAATTTTATAATTTGGATGGCAAATTATATTAATTATTCTTATATATTAAGCCCTTTTAACAATCTCTCGTTTTTTTTATAAAGACACCTTTTTGCCATTTTAATCATAAATGAAAAGTATGACACATAAGGGCACCCAATCATATGGTACATATTGCCTCATCCTTTTAACAAATATGTTTCATAGCCCTATTAAAAGGGGTCTTCATCTGTCCTGTCAAAAGGCAGCCTAGCAGGGTTTTTTAGTTTAATTACACTATCCAATTAAAAAAAAAACTCTCTGCCGCATTCTGATCCGCCTCTCCTTGGGTTTGAGTGGATATGACATTTACAAGGCTCGCCTTTCAAGCAGACAATGGCGTGATTGATGAGGTGCAGACGCTATGAAGGAGGCGATTGCCATGTGGAAGCAGTGCTTAGTGCACTTTGATTTATTTATCATCTGTTTCTAAAGCAAGGCTGGCTGCTCCAGGTCCACACTGCTAGGTGAGGCTGTAGGTGTACCGTAGCCTTGATGCTCTGTGCTCGGCGTTTAAATAGCACCGCGCTCTGAGGTGCGAACATGACACTTTAACATAAGAGGTACCACTGTGTAAAAAAACCCTGTGTGGCAATATCTTAAGGGGTATCGTAGCTCCAAATTGTCCTCATTGTGCTCTAGTGTTGAGTCCAGTAAATGTTGCTGTTATTGACATTGACATGCTGTGGTCAACCAGCAGGGGCCTCTTGTTAGCTGACTCTTGCTGTTTTGTGTGTTTAGAGAATGATTAATTCATTCAGTAGAGAAAAAGCTGGATTCACTCCACAGACAGGCACTGATGTGTAAGAAAGGAAGACTCTGACCAGAAGTATTTCAATGCTTTTATTCCTAAAGTCTTCAAAATGGCTTTAAAAATCAAACACATTTTAGTACATTCATAATAAAATTGCCACAACTGGCTGTAATATTCTGAAGTCTGAGAGTGAAAATGTGTTCTGTGGGTTGTTGAATTTCTACTGAAATTAGCTGAAGTGGACATTAAGACTCCAAACTTCTCATTGAAGATATGAGCAAAAATTGTTAACGACTTAAATGTCGAATGGTCATCATGTATTTCAATAGGCTTTGTCATGATACAAAAGCTGTGTGAAGTCTTTTGTCCCAAACTGCATTGTTAGGACTTTTTAGCACAAATTCAGGGTCTTGTATCCTGTTGCAAAACTCACTTTTCTAAAGGAGACGGTAACATCTTGATTGGAACATCTTGAAAAGCACAGCTGCATTGAAACTCAGTGAGGCGTGCTCACTCGCTGCAGTAGCAGCACCAGCCTCATCAGAATCCACTGATGAACTTAGCCTCTGACATCTCTCTTGTCTTCACACTTGTACAGCGACGGAGTCAGAATAATTTAAAGCAGTATTTCATTTTTTAGCACGCATACCGCTAGATTGGGTTCATGAACAGTTAACTACCAATATCGGCTGCCCCAGGTATCCATATGCCACTCACTTGCTTTCACTTTGAAAACCGAGTCCAAAAAGTCAAACTTCTAAAATATACAAAATATACTGACGTGACCCAGATAAAAAAATTTTTTTTTTTTCTACCTAATACTTTTGTTTCCAAAGAAATTCCAATTATCTTCAATGAGAGTTGGAAAAAAAGCCTGAACACCAGTGGTACCTAGCTACAGAGCTACAGAGGAACTAATATAGCAATATAGTAATATAGCAAAGGTATGTATGTTCAAAATGAAACATCATCTACAGTATTTATGTAAACAGCGCTTTATATCTCCTAAATATGCACAGCAATTCTCTGATTAAGAAACTCTCTGATTCCTCAACTAAATAACATGATCTCTTTCTTCCCAGTCAAAGTCAGCAGTGATGGGTGGCACTGTTAACTCAGCGTGATGATGGTCAGCCCTTGGAGAGGGAGCAGGGGTGAGCCACCTTTGTTGTTTAAGCGCTGCCTCCCTGGCAGCCTCCTCCATACAGAGACTGAAGGGGGGAGTCAGGAGACAGATGCTTAACGACTCCCTCAAGGCCACGGCTCCGGCCCTTATCTCATCCCCAGTTTGTGCAGGTTGCCATAGTAACTGACCTGAACACTTGAAAGGATGAGTAACACTATATTGGCCTACAAGCTACTAGCTGAATTTATTGGACACTGATACCATTTAAGAACCCTGACTTAATGTTGAATTGATGCAGTTAATGTTTACTGTATTTGCCTAGTAGCCTACTATTTTTACAATTAGGGTTTTTAAATTTATATGGCTTTTCTCAGTTGGAAACAGCTGTTACATATAAACCGACACAACTGTTGTCACAATGGGTTTTCACAGTAAAATCCTGTCTTTCAGAGCCTTCTTCAAAACGTTAACTGTGCCTTGACATTGAAATTGTACATTGTTTGTGAATCAGATCTATGCCAAATATATTGGTAAAGTGTACTTTATCTCAGTTTGGGGTAATCCTGTGCTCTTAATCATTGTGTCCCATGAATGCAGGCTCCTTTTATGAAGCCAATCTCATAGCCTACTTTTCAAATACATACTTGTACTTGGCCAGTTGCAGACTTGCCCATTTGCTCGAACTCAAATGCATTTTATAACACCAACAACAGCAACAACAACTGAAGAGGAAGAAAAGAAGAAGAGGAAGGTCTTGTATAGAGTTTTTGTTTTTTTGTTTATTTCATAGTAACAAAATACAAAAATTGCAGATATAGTATATTGTAACTGGGTATCAGTTTGTATAGAAGGGAAAAGCAATGTTTTTGGATGATGTGTCTAAGTAGGAACATGAATAGGAAGAAGAGTATGGGGCCTAAAATCGAACCTTGCAGGACTCCAAAGGTTATCCCAGCAGAGGATGAAAACCAACTTCCCACTGTAAAAGGTAAAGAGTTGTGCCATGGACACTCACATAGTTCACAGTGGTCTTGTTTCCAAATGTGTCAAAATATATCACATCCTACATTAGGAGGGCAGTGCTATAAAGTTTTCCAAAACCCAATTTAAATTTTCAAAAAGAAGCCAGCGGACCTAAAACTACTTCTAAAATAAAATAGATAAAAATGGAAATAAATTACAGTCAGTGGATGTTGAGAACCATTGCATGTTTGAAACTACAAGGGAAAGTGCAAGTAGCCAATGAGCTATTGATGAAAAATCAGATACTCTGACCAAATGTCACATCTGTCTTTTGGGGGCTTTTTGTATCAATAACATGTAAGTGACAGGCAGAGGACTCCATAGTGACTAATGTACTGATTTGTATTCAGGCTTGAATACAAATCATACAAATCGTTTTAATTATTGTTATTAATAATCAGTTAAAGAAATCAGTGTTAATGTCCAACTGCCATGGCACATCAGACTATGGTCTGGTTTATAATGTGGTGATAATGTTAATATTTATAGATACTGTCAGAAATTGAATTAGCCATCTTAACCTTAGATACATTCACATCAGATCTTGTAGACGATTTTAAAGCATCAGACTACATGTAAAAAAAAAATAGCTATCACATACTATTAGTGATTGTATCAAAAACCCAGAAAATAAATTTCAAAGTGAAAAAATATCAATTAATATCAATAAATCACTATGTAAACACATTCAGCAGGGTCTTTGTCCACCATTGTGCATCACAGACTGGGCCCTGAAGAGGAAACTCAACAAACAAGAAACTGGTTGCACTGTTGCTGGTTGCACCAGCATGTGCACCATGGTGATCAGACAGGTGTTTTGACATCTCCCTCTCTCCTCTCAGAGAAACATCTGGCACTGCTGCCAGGGCTAATTGTAACAGTATTTTGCAGGCTGTCAGTAACCTGGACACTAACAAGAAAAAAATCATGCAAATGCAAAAGTAAAGACTTTTTAAAGACTGTCTGCCCATATATTTATCAAAAAGTCATAATGAATTTTGGTTTCTTTCTTGGTTGTTTGATTTCCCAAACCAGTTTAAATTTACTACATATGATTTGCTTATTGTAAATAGCTCTGAACTCTGCAGTATGTGCCAGTTTTCCTTTAAAAGACTAAGGCTGGTCAAAATAAGGTGGATTGTTGTCTTTAGTTTTACAAAAATAGTGATTTTTTTGTGGTTGTGTTGCTTTGTGTATGTTCATTTAATTTCACATTATAGCTACTGTATGTTAAGTGTTATTTTCAAGGTTGAATGAATGATGGCACAATTAAATGAACCAATTGTCAGTTTAGCAAAGTGAATGAGATATCATGCTGTATATTCATTACACAACTGCTGTACAAATGACAATGTGTCAGTCAACAGGTGTTTATAGCAGACTGTAAACAAAGCTCCACTTCTGATTGACACTGCACTCTGTATGATGGAATATACTTTTACTGCGCCATAATACTACAAACTGTGTGTGTGTGTGTATGTGTGTGTGTTCTTAGACAAATGGAGAATGAATAGTTTTATAAATGCAGAGAAAGGATGTTAAGTAGACCTCTGGCAAAGAAATGAAATGAGTACAATAAAAATGGTATGAGCCATTTTACGAGTGACAAAAAGATGCTTACTTTTATAACGTCAAAAGGACAAATTCCTGTGGCAATTGTAAGGAACAATTACTTAAATAATTGGGCTTTCAATGAAAAGATTGATTGTATAAAAGCTGTTTTCTGTGGAGAATCCATTAGGGGAAACCATTTTTCTGGCCCCTTGACATAGTGTTTTTATTAATTTCTACTCCCAAAGATGCATGATTCTGAGGTTTTTTGCTGTTCCGTCATTGCCCCGTATGATGAACTAT
This sequence comes from Centroberyx gerrardi, assembly GCF_048128805.1. Lineage (NCBI taxonomy): Eukaryota > Metazoa > Chordata > Actinopteri > Beryciformes > Berycidae > Centroberyx > Centroberyx gerrardi. The sequence continues at coordinate 10,826,488 of NC_136004.1, forward strand.
GCCGCATGGGAGAAAGCCATCAGATGAAGCACTTACATTCTACCACTGATTTACAGCGGTTAATTTTTTTTTTTTTTTTTTAAACCAAGGTTCTCTCATTCCACTTAGGGAAATATACTCAAATACCAAACCTGCAGTTCCACTGGATATTCCAAGAACACTGTGATGTCTCGCACGGCGGAAAAAAGGTAACGCACATTATATATAAGTGTGATACCTCCTTTATGCTGTTTTTTTTTTTTCTTTCTCGTGCATCCTCTGGCTGAAACAGCATGGCGTCTTCTTTATATTCACTAAGCTTAATTAGCACCTATTCAGTACATGCTCTTCACACTGAGAGGAGACGCGAGGGCTGGGAGGCTGCTGAAGGTTATCTCACAGACAAGCTGCTCAGACGCTGCAGGCTCATTCATAGTCCACCATGAGCCACGTCAGGCGGGTCGTGCCCTGTCATCCTACACCTGATTTTATTCTGTCTCATTTTGGGTGAACGTATATTCCTCATCTAGATCCCATTTTTAGGCTCTGCGATAGGCTCTATCCTTGAGTTTAATGTAATACTCTAAGTACCCAGATGATTGATTCGGCATCTCCGGTATTGTGATGAGGGGTTGGGGGGTTGAACGTTGTTAAAAACGTATCACGCTGGCTGGATGATAAGGCGTCTCCCCGAACGCGGCTAATGTGAGGGGCCTGTGGCCATCTTGAGTCCCCCTTCTGTTGTGCTGAAGGGACAGAGCCGCTGCCATCTGCTTCCCATCCTCCCTCCCCACCCCCACCCCCCACCCATGGACGTGGCCGCTCTCCGATGCCCTCTCATCCAGCACGCTCGCATTGTCTTCCGTCTCTCCTTGGAGGTCATGCGGTGTTCAAGTACAATAGCCTGAGCAGCGAGCGTGACTCCAGGCCCTCCTTCCTCCTTCCGAATGTGACGCTGCCGAGGAGCGCTTCTTTAAAATGCATGAAAATATAAACACCTGTAAATACAATAAATGTCATGTTTTGAGTTGTACCCTCATTACGGCTGTATACTAATATTGTGTAGGCCGATGTGAATTACTGGCCAATCCTGTTTCTAAATGCACCACCACATGACTCCATAAACCTTGGGCTTGATAGAAGTGAGGATGTGCATCATGGAGTATTATGTAAATGTGAGGAGAGAGAGAGAGAAGTGTATTCCAGGGAAAAAAAAAAAAAAAAAAGCTTTATTTATGTGTCCTACATCTCAACTTCTATTTCAATCATCCCGGCCCCCTCCCTCTGAGATGGGACCGGCAGCTTTGCTCCGGGGCAGTCTGGTCCTCCTGTGACTGACACCCTCCACCGCTGCCCCCCTACCAGGATGCTTCACACACAACCTGGGGGGGCCTGTGTAGAATTAGCTTTAAAAGTAGGGCACGGATAATTGTCTGGACAAGAAAGTGTATCAGTGCTCCGTCATGTTCAAGTTCCTGCCACTCAGCCTCATATGCCTAATCCCGGGGACTACCTTATGCTGTAGGGGCCGAGGATCTCTTGCTTTTTTGACTTATTTCTCTCCATTGGTGCACACAACGCTAATGCAGTCCTCAGCCCAAGGCAGCTGAACATAATTAATATGTAGGAAAGGTGAAAAAGGGAAGAAAAGAGGTGTTTTTGATTAATTGTTCCTCTGTGTTGGCTTTACCGTATTAATAACCAGGAGGATTAAGAAGGTCAGGACTGACCTGGTAAACATTAAAATTTCATAGAACTACTACACATAGCTGACAGTAAAAAGACAGTAAGCATACACACGCAGGCTCTCACGCTGGCATGAATATAAATTACTCACATGGCGTAACACCAACCAAATCTGAAAAGTGTGCTGGGATGTCATTAATAATAAACAGGCAGGGTCCCATTTATTAGAATAGTGAAAAGTCATGTTTTCTCCGATGTGGCCTATTTTAAAAGTGCGTCTGTGGGAATAGAGGGAGCGCTCTGTGCTTGTGTCAGAGCAGGCTTTCCAGGTCCCCGCTGGGAGGAGGTATGGCTCGCAAGCAGCTGAACACACTCCTCATTCTGGTGGGACAGAGCGCTGGGATAAATAGCAGAGGGAATATTTTGCAGAAGCTTTGCTCCAGCATAGATTTCCTCCAGACTGTGCCTCCGTTCTCCTTATCATGTAAGGATCTAGGATTTTATTAGCCATGAAAATGTTCCGTATATTTTTATGCTTTGAGCTATAAAATGTAATGAAAGGGGAACACCCCACGGTGCATAAAAATTGTTCAGATTTTAGCACAGCAGTGTAGTATCCAGCTGATACAAGGCCAAAGGGTCCGTTTTTATCTTTTGATTCTCGCATTAACCTTCCATTAAAAATTATCTATGTTATCATCACCCTGGATTTAAGCTAATAAATTCCAGTTTTATGAGCCGTCTTGGAGGAGAATTATCATGATGTTATAGTTTAAGTAACATATGTTCCAATTTAGTGACATCTACTGGATTTGACGCGGCATCAGCCATCCGTTCACATCATCATCATTTCATGGCATGAAATTCCCTGCAATAAGTCGCCTTTGGATTTTGGTGATCAAGCAGCACATGGAGCTAGAAATGAACAGCCTGCAGAACCAAGAACAAGAGACTCTCTAATCTCCTTCTCTCTAAAACCAAACTCTGGCTGCATCTGGTTGGACATTTTAACAGAGAACACACACACACACACAATGATGATGGTGATGCAGAAGGTGGTGTAGGAATAAATGCTTTTGTTTTTATTTTTATGCTTATTGTGGTCGTGCTATATTTTAGCACAGTCTCTTTACAGTGGACAACCCACTGCACTGCAAAATGTACTTAAATTTCTCCATGAGAATCCAATTTATCTCAAATGCTGAATCCTTATATTTAACCACTGGGACACTTCAATGTGTACAACCCTATTAGCAATGGATACAATGAATTTCCCAATGATAAATGCTGGAATGTTTATGAAAATCCTTTTAGTTTGAGCCATATCAACATACTGTATTTCACATGGTAAAATGTGCCTTGTTGTCAGTGTGTAGATACTGTATATAGCCGAGAAATGGCTAAAGCTGTGTTGTATTCAGTGATTAATTTAGCATGAGTGGGAATTGATGGTTGATATATTACTAGAGTCAGGTAATATGATATTTTCCGAGGTCATGGGAGATGTTTGGAGTCTCTAAGGTGTTTATTGCAAGATTTACCCAGTGGAGGTTGACAAATGCAGATGTAAATCTAATTTCTAAAGGTTAATGCTTTAGAGAATTCCAAGTCATAAAAAAAAGGAGTTGTATTCATAAGTTTTCTCTTTCTGAGAAGTTAATAAACTTTCCCACCATACTTAGGCGACTTCGTACTTGCTGTTGTGACAAAGCAAAGTATTGTCTTAAAAAAAAATTGAAATGTTTTCTTGTGTTATTTGGTATGAAAGAAGAAGAAGAAGATGTTGACTGTTTGTAGCACATGCAGCAGCATATTACATGCAATATAATTATTTTCTATGATGAAACTGGTTACAATTTGAACTGTACACAATTAACTAATTTTCCCTCTTTTTTTACAATGCACCTATGTCAATAAAATACTACTGTACTTCTGTTACAGAGATGAGTCATATTAGTGTCACAGAAGAAAATGAGATTGATGGCATTAATGTGTGACACTTCTGTCTGCACTGTGCAACCAGTAGGCTTTCAGGAGGTCAGGTTTGGGGGGGGGGTGGGGGGGTGGGGGGGGCAGCAGGGCAAAAATGAACCCTTTCTGGACAGCTGCCGCAATAACCTGAATAGATGTCTTCCCCGCTGCAATTAAACCCTCCCTGATTACGTCTCTCTGGCTATCGATTGGAAACTTTCACTTAATAACCACTAACATGGTCTCTTATCTTAACCCCAAGGTCTAGCCTTCAAGAACTGGCTGTGCAGAGATTTATGTCCGGTTCCTTAGTGACTCCTCTGGGACTTTGTGTCATTTCTATATTCCAAAGTGTGGAGAGGTCTGTTGACTTCTTGTTAAACCACATTATTAAAAACTCTGCTTTCTCAGTTTGCAGGTCAAATTCTCTGCAGTGTGGTGGAGGGAGACAAGGGGATGAAAGGGCTGGAAGGGTAATCCTAACTTCCTGAGCGTCACTGAATGAAAGTGAGGTTGGAAAAAAGCAACATTAAAATATTATGACACAACTGTTTTCTTGTTTAAAGGATAATTCCAGTTATTTTCAACCTGGGCTTCATTTTCCCAGTTTTTGCCGTCATGCCAATTGATTCCACTCAAAATGTTGTCAATTACTGAACTGTAAAGCTACGTGCTTCTCAGTGCTGCTCTCCCATACAATCCAACAGAGCCAAGGGAAACTCGAAAGTTGAACCCAAAAGTATCAAATCATGTTCTTTTCAACACAATAACACTCACACTGCATTGAGATCTACATTTGATTTCCAATTATCCATTGCCTGATATATGATATATGAGATATGTTATATTAGCTAGCATATTTAGTTAGCAAGTAGAAAGTTCAAGTACTCTGATGCTGCATTCATGTCATATTGGATTTAACATAAATACGAATTGCAGACTTGGAAAAAACGTTCACGTCAACCTCATATATACTGGTGATTACAAGGATATGTGGGAATGTTTTTTGGGCTCTCCACCTGGTGTTATGTATTGCGAAGTTTGTCAAGACAAGCAGTAAACAAAGCAGGGAATCCATCGATGTCGGCAGTCCAAGATATTAAAAATAAAATTGTCGGTTATATTCACACTAATACAATCAACTGTACTCACGAAAAACTAGCAATATCTGCTGCGGTTTGTTTGGTTGACAATAAATGACTTTGGATGTGGGTGTTACGAGTTAAACGTGAGCGCTTTCAAGTTGTAGCAAGGAAATGCCGATCTTCCGCCTCTTCCTATTTGACCGGCAGCCAGCAGAGTACACCGAGTGAGCAACGCTAAAAAAGTATCAAATGGGCTTAATTGAAATGTTGTGATAATTGTTCGATCACAGCGTTTTAAAGACGTGGAACTGCAGTGTGTTTTTGTGTTGAAAGGACGTGTTTTGGGGTTTTATTGGAGAGCAGCACTCACTGCCAACTGAGAGGTGCGTAGCTCTAGTGAAGTAATTGACGAAACTTTCATCAGAATCAATTAGCATGATGGCAAGAACTAGGAAAATAAGGCCCAGGTTGAAAATAACTAGAATTATCCTTTAAGTAATAATCTGTAACATTTTCATATAAATAAATGTCTGTTTTGCTAGCCAGTTCATGAAAGTTTGTGTCTGGTAGGTCTTTCCTGGGAAAAATCCTCTGGCATACAGGAAGTGATGTGTTTTATGTTTCTGGGAGCAGCAACAGTAGATTGTTTGGAATAAACAGAAGAACTGGATAGTTAGCATGAGCAGCAATAGCCATCATGGCTGAACAGACAAAGAAAAGAGCGCCACCTACAGAAACTCAAACTGCATCAACAGAAAATCCAAGGAAAGAGATGTCACATTACTGGACACACGGTTTGAAAACACCACAGCAAAGACCACTTATGGCCAAAGATGTTGCTGAATAACTTAAATTTTACTTGTCATTTTATTGACATATTTTATTTGTCATGTTCATGAGTTTTGGAGTCTGGGATAGGTTTAGAGTTTTTAATAAAAACGCGATTTGAGTTAAATCAGCACATAAACGTACAAATCTATAGCGTAGTGAAATAAGACAGAGAATGCAAAGTTACTCACAGCCTTTGATAAGCGTGCCGTGAAACAATGGGAACGCAGATTGGCTTATGAGAGGAAAAAGTCACGATGCGTGTAAATGTTTCCTGGGACGGCTCCAAGCCGCTGTTTGCTCCAAAAGCAACATTGCCTTGTATAAGAAATTCACCCTTCACAGCTCACGCCTCTGAATCATACACCTGTTTGGTTTCAGCGTGCCAGTCTCCCTCACTCGCTCCCTGCTCAGCCATGTGAACAGAGCGCAGGTTGTCCACAGTACTGCCCTCAGGCCCCGCAATGTGTTCATAGCCTGGCTGGCTGGGTGGGCGGGTGCGTACGAGGGTGGGGGGGGGGGTGGGGGGGGGGGGGGGGTGGCAGGAGAGAGAGAGGAAGGGAAGGAGGGGGAATTAAATAAATAATAGTGTGGCCTTTCTCTGGGTGAGTAAGCAGAGGGGAGAGCAGAGTTTCAAAGTGGCAGACACGGTGCCCTTTTATTTTCCGGAGCTTAGAGCCCATGCTCTTTATGGTAAATACAAAGCTTAAGATGATATAGTATGTTTGCTGAGTACCAAAAAAAAACCAACAAAAAAATTGCTAAAAAGACAAACTGTATGTATCAAAGAGAAGACCCGCTTCTGCTATGGATGTAAATAGTTTGCATTTGTCAACAAAAAAAAAATATTTCAAGCCTGGCAAGAATTTTAACGCAAAACAAAAAAATGAAATCGGCAATGGTCATTTCACGCTGAAATGCAGTGGGGGTTTCATCTTCTGAACTGTATCTTGCGGATGGATAGATGGTTCGTTTTCTGTACTCTCTGTCTGGTGTCTGATCTTCGGGTAACTGCTGCATTCATCAAAGGCCTAGTCAGACACACAGAGACAATAGCTAATGAGTAGAAGCTCCCAGTTGGGCTGATCCGGGCTTTGGTGCTCCAGACAATGCAACAACATCTGTGCTGCTGAGTGCTGGTGTGTGCCGACAGAAGCGTCCCCAGAGAGGTGTGATGGGGGATAAAGGGGGAGTAGAGGGGTCTTCACATGTCCTGGACATACAAACAACCCCCCTCCACCTCTTCCCCCTCCATCCCCCTCCGTCCAAGCCCCCTCTCATCACCCATCTGCACAGGGGCTTGACACACGGAGGGGATGGGGTGGGTCTCGAAAAAAAAAAAAAACACGATCCATCCCTCACCTATAGGTACAGCGCTTGCGCAAAACTCAAATCGCCAAAGAAAAGAAGCATTTGAAATGTCAAGAGTTTTGAGTTAGCGCTGGAGGAAGGAGAGAGATGACTTTTCCAGAGTGAGGAGGTGGCGGCGGTGGTGGTGGTGGGGGGGGGGGGGGGGAACAGGTGCGGACCTCCCTGTGGAAAGAGCTCCTCAAGGGGAGGGTTAGCAATGACTGGGGCTGGATGGATGCCTCCCCACAGGGAGAGAGGAGCACATAATTCAGGGAAGAATACCGGCCTCTCTCCCATACACAGAATTTAGTTATGTGGCGTAGTGACAGCCCGAGCATGAACAATAAGATCCCTATTCGCGGACGAGTATCGCGTTACAACTTTTTTGGGGGGGGGAGTATCTCATTGTAAACATGCGAGTGGAGTAGATATAAAACAGGTCTGGAAACAGGCACGTATGCGGACCGACTCCCACCAAGGCGGTGACCCATCAGGAGGACAAGGTGTACCTGGTAATTAAAATGCAATCTCTGCTGCTGTGCCCCCTGGAGTGGCGGTGGCAGCGGACTCACCCAGGAGCCTGGGGGCGAGAGGTGCCACCTGCACTGCCACGCCACCTGCGCCACCACTGCCTCCCTTCATTAAGCCTGGTATTTATACTAGCGCCTGCCCCCTCCCCCCCCCCATCCCTCCCCCCCCAGCAGCCCTGGTCTTCGTGGGCCCTGGTAAGGCAGCGCTTTATTAGAATTAATGTGGCACTTCAGAGGAGAGTGTCAGTGTGGCGCGTACCGGGGTGCCAGGAGAAAGAGTCCCCAGCTCTCCTCTGTCACATTGAATAAAGGCGCCGCGGCGAGCTCAGAGCTGAGATGAGCGTGGACAGCGGATGACAGAACTGTTTTCCAGGGCCGAGGGAAAGCAAAGTATTCTTTATTCAATCTGTTCTCATGTTTACAGGATGAGCTATTATATGTACATGGAGAAGATCAAAGCCTCGTGGAGAATATAACAGAACGTCGCGGCGAGCGTTTAACAAAAAACTGGACATTCGACGAAGCTCGCAGTAAAAATGCATGACGGCTCAGTAAAATATGTAATGTTAAATGGCTCCTACAGTGGGAGGTTTCACAGGAGCCTCCCACTTGCTATATTTTAAATGATGCAATTGTCAAATTGATTGGGTCAAGACTCAATCCATCACGCAGATGACAGCCCGCTCTCCCACTTTCCTACTACATGTTGGTTTATCCCCCTACCGCTAAACTGACAAGCCAGCCAAAACCCACCTGCTGGAGACTGATGACATCAGTATCACATTATTAATGCCATGGCCAGTCTTGAGAAAACACATGTTAAACAGTTTTAGACAAACATTATTCACTAAAGCTCCCAAAGGTGACATTGCACATACTGTAGATTTGGTTGGATGTTACAAATAACAAACACCTCTGTCTTGAAGTTGAACTATTCTTTACACGGCATGAGATAAAAATAAAGCAGTAGAATTTAGATTCGTACAACATCTACAATCAGCGCGTTGTGTTGACACGTTTAGCAGAGAGTTTGAAAGAGCCTGTTCCAGACTTTGTTAGCAGTGTGTTTGGTCATTTCTGTGGGGATAGATGGAAAGGGAGGGGTGGCAACACTGATGCTACTTGTAGTCAGGCAGCAGGGGAGGGCATTAAAACCTAGTTTGCATCACTCAGCGCCTCCAATTAAACACGAATAACCAGATACAAGTTCCTGTCTTCAGATGTGTTTTATGAGCTCCTGTGCAGCAAGGGAATTCTCTGTAATATACTGTACATCTCCCTGCAGTTTGGCAATCTCTACTGCATGCCTCAGTTCATTAGTGTTAAAAATGGTAAGCATTTTAGAGGCAGATGTACTTTTTAAGTCTTATTAGCTTCAGATGATGTTGTTTAAGGGGCATATGAGGCTCCCAATTAAAGCTGTAGAAAAGTAAAACAGAAGTTTCTCCAATGTTTTTTTTTTTTTTCCTACAGAGTTAGATTAAACTTTTTTTTTCTAAGCCATGGGCCTAACTGTTAGCACCCTCCTTATCAAAGGGAGACATCAAAGGACTTCTACAGCTTCTGCACTCGCAACTATATTAATCCTAAAGACGAGATCTTATAAGCTTGACGAGAAAAAGGAAAATGAATAGTTTAATCGTTTTTGATGATGTTGTTCAGACTCAAGGTAACTCGGAGGTAGGATTAGTAAGCCTAAACAAATCTTAGCATGGGCAATATAGTATATAATCTCAACTAATAGTCTTTCATCCACTGTAACATTTTGATTCTCTGGCAAATTAAGTGTTATAGTCACTGAAGCAACTTAAATGTTTTATACATCAGCACAAAAAGTGAAAAAGCATAATACATAACTTGATACCGTAACCTCTCTTCTGAGAATTCTCTTTTGCTCGCGCTGGGTGAGAGCTATTTCCCTTAATGGGTAGACAAGACTTTTGGAAAAAGAATAGCTGTGAGAACCCAGACCATCGCAATGATCTTTTCCTGAAAATCCGCCCGGCTCCAAGGCTCCACAGTCTTAAGGTGGGCCTGCTCCAGCGGGTTCCTCCTGAACAGTGGCAGAGGCGAGAACAAAAGCCTTTAGCATCTCCCAGCGCGGGGAGGTGCGGCGAGGCCGCGCCGCGCTGCACTTCCAATCCCCTTACAGTGCTGTCACTATTCATTCACGGTCTGCCCTTCCTACTAGCTCCGCAACCTCAACAGGGGCATCGCTCATGATAGAAAACAATGAGCATGATTTGTGAACTCTCGCCGTCTTTGTAATTTCATCAGTGTAATGGGATTATATTTCAAATCACCACTCCTTTGTTCATTACACATTTAAACTCCTCTGACAGACAAAAACTTAAATAAAATGTGCATGTCAACCCTGGTTGACTTTGCCTGCTCTCGCACTTGATTAGACAAACAGTGCACCAGGGCTCTGGAACGGGGGGAAATAATGTGCTCATTTATTCATTTTTCAGACAAGTCACAATAGATTTTTAACGACCAGTGTCTGACCTCCCTTAGGTGCTTCTTGCTTAGGGGGGTTAATAAAGCCTAACACTGTGGCGCTGAAAACACCGCGGCGAGGCGCGCGGCGAGAAGACGCCTGTGATGAAATAAAGACAGGACCAAATCAAGAGTCTCCGAACACCCGCTCCAAGCCCAGAGAGAGAGAAGGAGAAAGAGCGGGTGGGGTGGGGGGGTGGGCGGGGGTGGTGTGGTGGTGTCGGGGGTGAGGCTGGAGAGTGAGGCTGGTATTCCACTTAGATTCCAATTCCACAGGTCTCTAAGGGACAATTAAACCAAGTGAGGAAGAAGTACTCTCTTTTCTCAATGCACTGGGGCGTGCATATTAGACGCCGCACCCATGGTGATGCACTCACACACACACACACACACACACACACACACACACACACAGAGTCTGCCAAGACTTAAACTGGGCAGCTTCTAAAAGCTGCTCGGAAAACTTAACATCAACATTGTAGAAAACAGAAAAATCTCCCTGAAAGGCCCTGAAATTGTCTGTCAGGTTTTGCGCAGTAAAGGCCGTCCGCTGCATCACAGCAACATTAAAAGTATTGTGTCGAGCAGTTGGTGAATGTTTTCAAATGAGCGTGTAATTCCTAGCACTTTAAACTGCATTTATAGGAGTGTGCATTTCCAAATATTCAAATTCAAATCTTCTCAGACAGCTTCAGATGTGATGTATCTGGAGAAAATGTCAAAAGTTTGGGCTCACCCAACAGAGAGAGAGAGAGAGAGAGAGAGAGAGAGAGAGAGAGAGAGAGAGAGAGAGAGAGCCTGTGCGGATGTGTTGCCACTAGACATCCATCTTGTTTTTCCCGCTTAGCTCAGTGCTCTATTTGTCTGAATCTATGTCATTTTAGCTCACTCAGGTCAACGGCAATTCAACCTCCTCTTTCGTCTGAGGCACTTCAGAATCATAATGTGATGCATGTGGGATAGGAACCTGCTAAACACAGTCCCTGTCACTGCTCAGACATTGCTGGATATAAATGATATACGCCCTGTGCCTGCCTTCCCCGTGCTGACTGATACTACGTCCTGTTCCCTCCTTTCCATGATCACTACTTTGTGCAAATGTTCTCCCACACCCTCTCAGGTAGCATTCAATGATGTGTCATGGTATTAGACTATAATCACACCTCCAGAAATAGCAGAAAAAAATAACTCTTAGTGATGTGGCGGAAGAAATGGTAACAAAAGGATTTGTTCAAAACAGTCAATATTTCATACTTTCTCTAGGCTCAGTCTTGTTTCTTTCCTTTTAGTTGGTGCAGCTCTCCGCTGGGAGCCTCTTGGGAGCGGAGAAAATTACAGCCTACCTGATAATTAGCAAAGTTCAGAGCAAACTAAAATCTGCCCCACTCTCTTAGCTCCCCACCACTGGCAGCTTTCTCTTAGCAACTAATTAAGTCCGCCTCTGAGGTTTTCAGACAGCAATGGTGCTGGATGCTGCAACAGCAGAATTAAAAAAGAAAAGAGAGGGGGATAAATGAAGAGTGAGAGTTCTTTTTGTTCTTCTTCTTCTTCTCCTTATGTTTTTTTTTTCTGTTTCGTCTTTTTATACTGAAGAATAAAATATGACAATGGTATTCCTGGAGGGAGTATTATTATTTCACACATGAATGCATTCTTCAAATAGAAATAACAGTGGTGGCCGCCATTACGTGCAGTAGCAAATAGCAAAGCTCCCTCTGTCCATAATATTCTTTAATTATTATAATGTCATCATCCATATCCGGCAATGTTGCATGAAAAAGGAACACCAGAGCACACCGGGTATTAAATGCAAGTCACTAATCTCCCCACTGTTGAATGAAATCACACAACACAGACAGCATTATTAGTGATGTTATCATCACCACTGCAAATCATATTTGAGACTACTCATATGAGACATAAACAGTCATAAAATGGAGTTTGATGTATGCTTTTTCTAACTTCATATCAGTCATTTGTGTTTCAAATTTTATTTGAGTTGCTGCGAGGACCTCAAGCCTCGAGCAATGTGTTGGCAAAGCAAGCAAAGAGAACAAAAAAAAAGAAAAAGAAATGAGAATTACTAATGAAGTCCGCTATTCAAATGCGACAAAAATAGAAGCTAATTGTAATCTGTCATAAACCTTGAGTTAAACACTTGAATACAAGTTGCTCATTAAAGACGCTTGAGCCACTGGGCCGCTGATGACTAGCAGTGTAAATGGAGTCAGCTTTAAAAGGCAACCCAACAGCCTCCTTGATAAGGCTCTGGGTTGCACTGAGACTGTTTGTGATGTGCAATCCATGAGAGACAGAGGAAGCAGGCAGGCAGGCAGTCATTATTTTCTCCACAATTACCTGAAGTCCTTGATAACGAGCAAAAAAATGCCATATAATTAGAAAAACACCAGCAACACCATTATTGTCAGGAGAACACAACGGTATAATGAAGCAATTATAAATGAGCAGCTTTGTGCTTGTCATTAATTTCTGCTTTTAAGGATGTGGAGATGAAGCATGGCTAAACGTCAGAGATAGAATGAGCTGAGAGGATGCTTAGGTGGGTTCGACTATGGAGAGGACTCTAGGGGGGGAAAGAGAGAGAGGGGGGGGGTTATAGTGCAGCGCAGTGAGACCAGGCCTGCAGAACTGTTGGTGATGAGTCCACCTAGTCAGACTACGGACCAAAACGTCCACTGGGAGACACTTTAATCACGTTATAATAACCCTCTATCATACACAACTCAACCTTTTAGTCTGAGGACCGCGTTCAAAAACACGCTCAGATGAGGACGCATGCGGGTTGCGGCGCGATGGTAGACGGTTGATATCATTACACTGTATTTGAGTTGTTTATTTTGCATCAAGCAGAAGATGCTCAGTTGCCAAATGAAAGGTAATGAGGAAAAGTATGTGCAGGGTGAGGAGCATGCCCTTTTCACACATCATCACAAAGATTGATCTCTCCTTCCTCTCACTGGTAGCCTATGTGGTCTCAATTGAGAGATACTATATTTGAAATTCGTGCATATTTTCCTTTGAAATGTATACTGCACTCCTGATACAGCCGTGCAATTAGAGAACGTGTTACATTTCATTAAAAAAATGCACTCTTCAAAAAATTTCCTCCCGACCGCTGAGTGGATTACAGACACATCTTTTTATTAATGAGCCTTTTTCCCTCTTTGATTTCCCCACATATTGAGATGAGTAGAGACAAGCCGGAATCCCAGTTTCCTCCTGATATGTCAGGACTACAGTGAGCTCGGTTGTTTGCCGCCTCAGAGGCATCAAATAGTAAAAAGGCGAACACAGAAGAAAGACAGAGAGTGAGCAAAGTCACTCCACTTGGTATACAGTGGGAATTGAACTCCAAAGGACTGTCCTCCTCAGTTAGAAATGCCATCTTATTAACACATCCTACAGCACACTTCATCATATTGTCTTGAGAAGGCAATTGTATGGAAGGGGCAATTAGGACGGAGAAGCTGTGAGGTTGCCATTATTTTAGAATTTAATGACCAGGCAATACGGAGCTAGATGTAGAAATGAGGGCTACAATACTACAATTATGCATAATCTGGCAGATCTTACTGCACCCCCCACACTCTCTTCCTTTCGCCTTGAATAAATTTACATGGAAATGCATCTCTGCCTAATTTATTCCGAAAAATTAGAATATACATTACAAATATTTCCATAGACGACATCAGCAACATGCGGTTAGGATTTTAATGACTTATTTCTTTGTATTCATGCGTATGGATTAGGTTGTGGCCCCCCTAGGCAAGGTTTTTGACAAAACAGATAAATAATTAAACACAGACGTATATAACGATATTTCTATTCACCTTTCATTTTTGCCAGCTGGTATGTCACTTATTCTATAGGAAACAAAAAGCTCTCTGGCCCGTATAGCCTAAATCTAGAGAGAATACAGACAGAGGAAATGGGTGGTGTGTGTGTATGTGTGTGCTGTAAAAACCAGTGTGTATGTCACTTGTAGTGGCAAGATGCATGGCTCTGGACACAACCCAAAAGCAGGGATTATTGACATGGATGCTCCACCATTAATAAGCCGCTGTATCCTTTGTGTTCGGGGTCGCCATTGCTGCAGTTAACTATAACTTGTCAAGGCTGCTCCAGCCGCACAATGCGTACCTCATGCATCTCCTGTCAGCAGGCATAATTCCTGGATGCTGGCACGCCGCTGATTTCTGCATAAGTGATGCGAGCCTTCTAGTAGAGTTAGGAGCACGAGTCTTTTGCCATTGAGAGATGTTCATCATTCTTGATCTGGCTCTGTCAAGACCTGGTGTTTTAGTGCCTCTCACGATTAGGCAGAATTGACAGGCCAAGAAGGCAGTGAATAGCAAAAATGTGTGGAACTAAGGGGGTGTGGTGTAGGGTGTAGGGTGAAGTGGAGTGTGGCCGCCATTTAATCTGCAATTTATCAGTTTAGGCTGCACCATGTAACATCAGGGAGATTACATTCCGCAGAGAAGGAGCTCTATCTCTCCCTCCATCCCCTCCTCCTCCTCCCCTATCTCCTCTCACATGCCTCCTAATGTTGTCTGACAGTAGAATGTGGAGGACGAAGAGGGAGGACTATCTTTATTGTCACCATTATCGTTTCTGAAACCCTTAATTAATATATAGCATTGTGGAGAGCGCTCCGAGAGTAAGCAGTGGAGCGGCGGTGACAGAAAGGTGGAGCGAAAGAGGTTTGCTGCAGTAAGACAGGAGTGCATCTTTTATAGCGGCTGCGTCATTGCTTGTCATAAAGGAAAAAAGTTAGGTAGGATTAACATGCGCAAGCACAGAAACCCACGCACTGACACACACACGCACACACACACACACACACACACACTGCCATTGATGTGTGCGCATGACCTCTGACAACACTGATCACGTTGGGCCAATAAATGCTTAATTGCCATTTTTCCATTGGGCTGCTTTATTGATGTCTTTTCAAAACTGATTAATATGAATTGTTAACTAGCTGTTGCATTTACCACAAAACAAAATTGAATTGGCATGTTGAATTATATTGATTTCTTTGATTTTTCTAACATTGTACATTACCGAATCAAGCATAAAATATGAAATTAATTCAGAATATGTATAGACATAATAAACAGCCAAAATTTGATAACATTATATATGCTGTTAGGAGCCAATGTGTAGACACCTTGGGGTATTATCACATGCTAGTATATGCTGAGCAGCAGTCAAATTAACTCATTCAGATTAGCTCCTGGAAATGATCCTCAGCTCAGCGCACTGGCCTGTTACAGAGGCAAATCACTGCCAGTGCAAAGCAGAATTGCACTTCGCTCCTGGTTGCATGAATTCATGTCCTCACTTTTGGGAAATACAAATTCCTAGCATTTATTACAGAGGACACAGAGGTTTTTTTTTGTTTTTTAATGTTTACACAAATAACAGTCAAATTAATCCAAAATGTTTTCTCAACATTTGTGCTCCCTGCACAATCTCCGCAGTGTTTGGAAGGGTCATTTACAGGGTCACTAACTCTACAAATATACACTGGTACAGTATACCAACAACATAATTAGTACTCAAATTTTACCTCTTGTTCTAGGAGGGCAGAAGCTGAAATTTGCCTGGTTGTTGAGTAGAATTTCGTGAAGAGGCAGGCTTACAGGAAGGAAACCCATGGCAGCCTGATATTAAAATGGTTCAGGAGTCAAGTAGAACAAGTCAAGTAGCTTGAGGGCGAACACAAGAGAGAGGAGGAGGAGGGAGAGAACAGGTCATTCTTAAAAGCTAATGGATTGTCAATGGCCACATTGTAATATATATATTATTTTGCAATATGGTTGCTTCATGTTAAGATTGCATTATTGGATATTGACTATCCATATCTAACTAAGACTATAGATTAGTTGCAGATTATTTGCTTTAATCCATTGGTTTACTACAACTCAGCTGTGTAATCTGACTTTCAGTTATTTTTGAATTCATTTTGAATGTACTAAGTTGTAAAATTTAATTCAATTTATAGACTATAATTAGAATAATGTTAATTTTATAACCCACAACCATGAGTAACCAATCGCAATGCTGTTATTCTTTTCAAAAACAGATTACAGTTGTTGATTTCTCTTAAATCAGATTATTGATACCCGGTACGTATATTCCATTACCTCCTCTCCCTGCATGTTGGTAACCTTTCCAGTGTGGTGGCTGTCGACCAGCTGCTGAGCCGAGCCCAGCACTCCCAGCAGCTTACAGTACTATCCACCAGATGGATTGTAGCCTGAATATCAGGCTATCCAGGGTTCATACAAGTCCTTTTCTTTGCCTGGCCATACAGAAATAGCAGTTAACACTTTGCACACTTGTGCAATGTGAGCAATAAAACATACAGTTCAGCTTTTGGGTCTGGAATATACAGTAGAAGTCCTAGATTAAGGTATTTATTTATACATTTTAAAGTAGTGGCTCTGTCAGTGTTTTGAGATACACAATGCGCAAATAAGTCAGTGCAAAAAATGATTTCATGATCACCCATAAGGTCGCCCTTATTAAGAATGTCTGTGTCACAAGGGTTATTTTCCAGACATTCCCGAGAGGAAGTATGATCCGCTACACTTATCTTCACAGGCTCTCTCCAGCGACAGAGAGCTTGATCCGTCCTGAAAGGGGGATTGAACTCTCACAAGATGAAGACATGACATCTTCAGCTCACTTGATGTCAATGATAGGACAGCTCACTTGTAGATCGGGCATGTTGCCAGCCAGCTCTCCCTGGGTCCTGAATGCCGTCTCTGAACGGAGGCCAATGACACAGATGACATCCGGGGAAGCCCATCACCTGTTGCTTAAGGACAGAATAATCAAAGTGGGTCATACCGGGACGCCGGCCTCGCCGAGTGTGCAGGGCTGATGTGTTCATCTAGTGTGTGTGTGTGTGTGTGTGCATGCGTGTTCCTAGACTTGTCAGGGCCAGAGCCGAGCCCTGAAATCCACCCCAGTGACAGAGATCATCAGCGTCAGCAGCAGATCTTCAGCCTGGATCATGTTCACAATGAGGGCCATGCCAGCCAGTGACACCGCCGCAGTGTCCAGTTGTAAAAAATGTTGCCTGCCAACGGACTGGCAGCATCACCCCAGTACCACACATTTTAGTACCATTCATTTATAACTTTTCAAATCAACAAATGTGTATCAGCAGTCTGAACTTTCTCTAGGCATTATTAATAACACAGTACATTTTAATATAAAGAAGAAAGGGCTTTATTGATTTACATGCATCCGGGTGAAATGAGTGTTATTGTTGCCCTAAGGGGACTTTTCATTACGTTCCACAGTTGACACTTCCCCAACATTGCTAATTGCTAGCTCAATGGAACACGCATGTACGATCAGAGAGGGAGTATACTGCTGGATTTATGGAAATGCGCAAAAGAGGCATGTGCTCGTCGTACACCTGCACTTGTCAAGGTGCTGAAGTACACTGGGTAATTGGCTGTTGATTGCTGCCATTAACATGTGATGGCTAAGTGCATCTAATTCCTGTTCCATTTCCACGGTTCAATTTGATGTCACCGCCCACTCTTTCTCTCATAGGTGATTAGCCATGCCTATGAAAATTGTTCTTTTTCTAATGATATAAGCGCAATTTCAGGAAGCAACAGTAGCCACAGAAGCACAATTGTAATTGACACCTTTGCCTAATTGATGTTATAAATTAAAACATGGAACACCATTTACCCCTATGGCTCCTATGTTAGGCAAAGCTCAGTGGGTAGTGCAACAAAAAAAGGAAAGCATAGGGAGGGATTTCTTTTCAGGATGCAATAGTCCACATAATTGTCCTTTTGTATGAATCTGCTATATGTAGCTTAAAATAAAATGAAACACACAACCCTCCTTTACTGATTGATTTTTAAAAAAAAACTGTAATCTTCCATCATAAATAGGCTCAGATTTTTTTTTTTTTTTATTTCATTGATTTAATATTTTCTCTCAATAGCAGCCTTCTGATGAACCAGAGCTGCTCTCAGTTATTTGTTACCAGTGACAAATCTCCATCATGTTTCTTTGGTCTGTGTAGTTTGGGCTGAAATCATTACAGAGAATAGAGCTCAGTTTCACTATTTGCGTCTCTTATACAGTATCACCACCTCGGGGCACAGAGACTTGGTATCCCTCTGAGTTTTAATCTCCTCGTCTCCCAGCATCCTCGCGGCTATTTCATTTAAGTTTTAATATGTGTATTTGACATTTTGTTCATTTAGACACCCCCCCCCCCCCCCCCCCCCCCACCCAAAACTTTAATTTAATTGACGTGCTGCTGCCTTGTGTTGTTTGTTTTCTCCTTAGTGAAGATTTCTCACCATCAACTGCAGACTACTCTAGCCTATGTAGACACGGTGTGGGCCTGTGCCTTGCAGTATACTCCCGTCAGGAGGGGAGGAAACGCACGCTGCCTTCTATAGATCCTTTTCTATACTTCTCAGCTCATGCAAAATGCCTATATATATTTGCTGTATGGTGTCAGTTAACTTTGACTTTTGAACAAACCATTTCTAAGCCAAGTCCATAAACTGAATAACAGAAAACTGGGTGCCAATTGTGTGATTTTTTTTAGATACTACAGTTATTCATTTTAATAACATTAACCTATACCTACTATCTCATCTGCAGCAGTTTGAAATGCTTAACGTCCGTCGTGTCAGACTAAGAATTTGGTGAATATGCCAACTTCTGAAAAAATGAGGGTAAATGGATAATAATAATAATACCTTTTCATATTACGAATTCCATAATAAAAAAAAAAAGAACAGATCTCACTTCATAGCCTGCAAGTCCCATTGGCTTTAAATGTCAAGTCGCCATGCCCCATGGTGTTCTTTGTCTGAGCCGCTCTGAGATCAGATCTGGAGACCGTCGTCGGGAATGGTGCGTCTGCCATCTGCAGGACGGAGAAGGAACAACATACACACAGCATACAGTGGATGGCATTTAATGCAACATAACGCTGATGCTGTTGGTTGAGATTTGTGCTGCTACATGGTAACAATCCCAGCATGTCAAGTGCAGGTTTATGTGGTTGATATGGAGCAGCCTCGACCCCTGCTTTTAAGAATGGATCCTCTAAATAAATACACACATCCCAACCTAAAATCACTGTAATATTCCGATAATATTCCATAGGGACTTATAGCCTGTGTCTATGTCTGTGGTAGGCGCTATTAATGACCTTATTATACTTATGGTATTTTGCTATTGTATCACTATAATATTCTTATAGGTAATTAAATAGTATTGTATATATCCTTCTAAAAAATACCATTGGATTGCTATAATTCTTTTTCATAGGGGCATAAATGGCAAATGTAGTCTTTCACTGTAAAATCCACAGGCTCCTGATACTGGCAAGCGGTCAATAACTGCCCATTGTTAACCCAGCGTGTCTGCAGTCAACGGGAGCTGTGGGATGATTTTCATTTTGCAGAGGAGAGATTATAGTCCCTTAAAAAATTACTATTTACCTGTATTGTATTTTCAAACCAGACCCAAACCAGTCCAAGAGGAAGTGTTATCTCAGCCCCGTGGTTTGGCTGCTGCTGAGCCGGTGGAGGCTCCAGTGGGGAAGGGGGAGGCCCTCCTCTACTGTTCCCCTAGAGTCAGGAAGTAGTACCAGCCCAGTGAGTGAAGTCATGCACGAGCCCCGCTGGACTGATCATCTGTTATTCCGCAGCCATCTGGGTGAGACCCCGGGCCTGTTTGTATCTTCATGCAACAGTATGACATCGATATGAAACACAGACGAGTCAGAGCAGCCCAAACCTTATCTTCTCCACTGGATCCATCTGCCATCATCACCGATAAGACACACGTTACTGCATTGACATCTTGTATGAATTGGAAGTAACATTTTATGCACGTGAAGTCTACGGAGCTTCCTCCACCTCAGCTCAATGCTGAACAAGGTATTAGCCAATATTGTGTGTGCAGCTCATAGGCTGCAAAACAAACCCAATCCTCCATGTATCTCAAATCAGCTAAGTGCCACATAGTCAAAAGATCCAATCTCCAAATCTGGCCAATCTAGCCATTGGCTTCTGCAACTAATTAACTTCACACACCAAAATTTGAATTTAAATGAACATTTGTGAGATATCATCAGGGGATACAAAGCACCCCACGAAGAAGTTTATGATGAAAAAAGATGACTATTAGAGGAGGCAATCGGTGAAGTAAGGAGGGCTTTTAGATGGGGGGATATCTCCAATTACAATCCACCGTACACTTGTCAGCAGTAATTAAATGTTTGCTGAGAGGTTGCTATTTGTGGCTGGTAGATGGGATGATGCTGCTCCACTGCCCCCACTAACAATTATATTCCATGCATAAATTTCCCGAACATCCATTCTATTGTGTGAACTGTCGACCAGATACACCTCCGACTGTCCCAAGAAGCCACGGAATAATAAAACACTACTGCGGGCTGCGTGCACAGTGGCAGTGACGTCCCTTCCCTACAGTGAACATACATAATGCATCTGTACACAAACACAATCATGCAGAGCCACAAAAAAACTTCTGCTTCTTTTATTGTTTTTAAAGAATTACATAATGCATTAATCACAGTAAAGACAAATCGGCTTTTCCCCGCATGTCATAATTGTGCAAGCTTACAATTACATGTAAAATTAGACGCGAGATGTAAAAGTCATTCTTCTGCTCAGCCTTCCGAGTCTATTGTACAGGGAGCAGAGCGGGAGGGCTGTAAAGCTTTACAGAACAGATGTCTTTAGTCCGTCTACTTTACACCGCTGTATTAACATCTGCCCGGTGGTTTGCATACAATCAATGCTAAATTACAGTTGCTATCACTGTCACGTGTAGTTGACCTTCACCTCTCCAAGTGTTCTCCTGTGTAGCCTGCGAATAATCCGGTGCTATGAACAGTACCTCACTCAGGTCATTAACGGCTGTGGCCAGCTATCTGAGGAAGCATTGAAACACAAGCCAGGTCCAAATAATTTCATCAGATTTGGTCTGTATGTATTTCTAATTAAAGTGACATCACAGAAACATAATTAGTATAGATGCAACCTGCAACTTGATTTTCCAGTGCATGGTTTTCTCTTCAAATTGATTACACAGACTCTGCAGGGAAGTATAGGCCTACTGTATACTGCACATACATAATGTACCTCAACAAACCAGCTGCATATATTTCATTGAAGGATACAACAAAAAAACATTTTGCAATTGTCACGTTGCCGTGTAAATGTGAATATTCATAATCTTGAATAGACAAAGAGTAACAGTCCTTAGCTTTGCTACCCAAATAATTATCTCAATTACAATATAATGTTCGTCAGATGAGTGTGGCTGCAAAGGCCGCAAGTCAAAACATTTCAAAATGTACTGCTCCATGTCAAATATTTAGGAAAAGACATTTGCTTTGTGCAAAACAAATCAGTGAGCTCTGATATGCAAGGATCATGGACACAAAGAGAAGCTTGGCATCCTCTTACAGTTTCAATTACTGGCCTGTGGCAGATACTAATCCTATTGTACTGTTTATCATGATTGAGAATGTACAGACCATTCAATGACATCATGCAAGAGGCGGCAGAGGGTCAACCAATCACACTCACTAGACAAACCTCACTCATGTACTACACCGACCACTTCAGCATACGCTGCGAGTCAGTAACAAGTCAATAGTGTTGATTATTTGCTCTTTTTTTCCTACTGTGCATTGTGCTGTCAGGTCATTTATCCATTTTTATGGATTATTGAAACTATAATACATGTGTCAAAAAAAGAAGCAGAGGATTTCAAGAGAAAAAGAGTTTTAGTAATTCTGAATAATTACAGACATGCTTGTACTATAATTGGAAGGATACTATGACACTGGGATATCACAGCACGCCAAATTGGAAAAACAAAGTAAAGAAATATAAGTGCACATTAAACATGAGTCCCTTTCTTGAACTTATGAGGAGGTAGAGAGCTAATCCAATAGTTCACTAGTCTGCCCATACTGACACGTGTAGTATCTCAGTAATAAGATCAAAACTAACCCTAAAATGTCTTTGTTCACTAAGAAAGGCTTGTGTTACTTAAGGATGACTTGACCACAACAAGCATCACAGCAGTTCAATATCCAACCATTTCTAACATGCCCCCCCCATTGTATTACTATGAAAAGGTGTTGAATCTAAGAACCTACAGCAAACCTTTGACCAGTGCAAATGTGATCCAGTACTCTGTTGTCAACCAATGTAAGACAGTTACTGTGTGAGATATCAGGCTCATTGGTTTCAACTCTGAGGTAGGATCTAGAATATCAAAGGGGATATTGTTCAAACCCAGTACGCAAGTGCATTAAAGGGACTGAGCCATGACAATCAGTAATGTGGCGACGATGAAGGTTTCTCAGTGAGACGTGGTTGGCCCATTGGAGTGTGGGGGGGTGGGGTGCGGTGGGGTGGATAATGCCTACGCTGGGTTAAAAACGGCAATGGAAAACTCAAAAACTAGCTATACAGAGCGCCCCACCTCAAAGGCACTATTTTCAATATTTCCAAACACACCAACGCTACTCCAACTGTGCTCGAGTTGCTCAGCGATGACCCTGTATCTTAACTGCAGCAATCGCCCCTAATTCCCACCTGTGGGCTACTCATTGCTAAGGTGCCTTCCATGTTGAAGCCTTTCTAGCAAGTTCATTATAACATCATCACTTGCCTCAAGACATCTTAAATGGGCATGATATGCATTTTCATTCTTAAAAGTAAGATAAACAAAGCATTAAATAGAATTAAAGAAATAAATACATTTTATTTCATATAAATATGTGGGCCCTTATGTCCAAATTGTTACTGACAGACACGTGTTTGGGATAGGATGAGGTGAATGACGAACATTTCAAGAAAAAGAAAAAGCTGCCCTACTGTTTGATGTGCTAACATTATGAGTGGCATGATTATTATGAATTGATCTCAGTGTATATGAGTCACCAACTCCCATCAGTAACCATCACGCACTGTAAATCCCCGGGTTACAATGCATTTAATGAACATTAGATCGCATAATTTAACTTGGAAGCCCTTCCCTCTCACTTGGAAAACTCATTCCAGAAAAAAAAAAAGATCCGTGATCACATCAAGGAAGCATGGTCCCTTTTCATCAGATTATCTTTTGTGTTGATTTAATGTTATAATGATAACCTTAGATATAAAATTCCTAATACAGACCCCAAAACCTCAACATTAATGAAGAGACAGAGATAAGGAAAAATCCAAATCAGCTGAAGTTAACATGTTGCCAATTTTCCCCAAGGCCTTTTTTCTGCCATGGCTAAAACCTGGATTTGTCCACATACATACAGTAATCATATATACTTTGTAATCTTTCAACGTCTCTGGCTATGTACAAGCTATACAAATAGAGAGCAGGCTGAGGGCCAGGTTTTGTGAGCTGTGCAGAGGGAGCAGTTGGTTGGGAAGTCTCCCAGTCTCCCGGCTCCTTCCCCCGCAGTCTGCCCATACAGGTGGCTGTTCTGCTTCACTTGCGATCGTCGATGGTCTTAATGAATTCCACCGCCGCGGTGAACTGCATCCACCAATAGCACTCCTCCCCACTCAGCCGGCTGGCGTAGAAATTATTGATGTACTGAACGGTGGACAGCAGGCAGGGCGGGTTTGCCTGGAGGGGAGGAGAAGTGGGGATGGGCCCACATTAACCGCCGAAAGAACCTCGCGCAATGCCATACAGATTACGACCATAAATGTGTAAATATGTAAAATATGTCCGCACAGGATATCAGACAGCGGATATCAGACAGCGGTCTTTATGGAAGCCCACAATCACAATTCAATTATTTTGGGGAAGGATATTCTAACTGATGATTATTCTCAACCTTCAGTCATCAAGAAGTCAATAAATGATCAATACTAAAAAGGTACAAAACCTTAGAAACTGAACAATTTATTTAAAAATACAGTTCAGTAATGAGTTTACTGTCAACATAATGTGGAGGAATGTTAGTAAGAATAGGGGCAAAGGCTCACCCTTATGAGGACAAAGACGAGCACAGGGACAAAGTCATCCGCTCCAGGGACGGAGTCTTCATTGGCCAGACTCAGGAGGTTCATGATGGTGGAACACATGCGCAGTATACACTGGACTTTGTCTCGTGGTGTCTTGTAGGCGTTGATGGTCCTGATCTCAGACTGTGCAGAGGGCCAGGGAGCCTCCTTCAGGTAAACCTGCAACCATACAAGCCACAACACTCAAACACTGCTAAAGACTTGGTGATGCTACCTGGACATCTCTTCCTTCTCTACAAATGCTCATAATATGTAATAATGTCACCATGTTGATACCTCTGGGATTTGAAGAGCTTTGTGATTGGCCGTCACAACTTTCGAGAGTCGCTGGATATGTTCGTGGAAAAGTCTGCAAAGAGAAAAACAAATTAGTATACGACAACACAACAAGTACAGATTCTGTCCAGTCCCACAGTGCCTTTGCTGCAATGACATATAGACCTAATTAATAAGCGGTTTATTTTAATGTGACCTTGCTCTCTGGCTCTCCAGTTGATCATCTGGCTTCATCTCTTCTATGGGGAATACAGTGATGTTAGGCTACTTGTCTTGCTAGTTAACATTAGCAAACATAGCTTATAGCATTATACATACATACTGTACATAGAGGCACTGCTGATACAACAATATGATCTATTATAAAATGTGGGAGTATGTGTGATTTACAAGCATAAAAAAATGCAGTTACATATATCGTCATACATCACTATATCACAGCAGTCCATACAAACTAATATGAAGAGCCCAGAAGTACGCTCTCCCGGTGTGTGACATCACTGAAACTCATTTGCATATGAAGAGGATTATGGGAGTTTAGTGAAAAATTGCAGCTAAGATGTGATTGATGTGATAAGATGTGATGTGTAAGATTTGTCATTTGAGTTCAACTTTCACAATAATACAACTTTTACTTCCTTTGATTAATTAGATACTGTTCAATAAAAAAGGTATAACGGAGTGAAGTGTGTTGTTCTGACTGACTTTGGTTCTTAAAAAGGCCATGGCGCTGCGGTGTGGCGACAACACAATTCCCAGCTGTTTAGATCTTTACGAAACGCCGCACAGAAACCTGGACCACTACCAGAAGCACTGTGTGTCACACTGTGGCCATCCCAGCTACTCACTGGTCTCTGAGAATATCCCCGTCCTGGTTGGGGTAGAAGGCCAGTTTGAAGATGCGGTTCATAACGCTGCGCTCGATAGCCATCTGGGCGTCCTGCAGCTGGTCCTCGCTTGCGTACTGCCAGATGGCATCACGGGCCATGGCACCGTACAAGTAGCGCAGAAAATCCTCCACTGCTGCCGTCTTGTCATCAGACGCTGTGCACCCCTGGAACGCTGAAGGGGAAGCAGAGAAACAACGTAATAAACAGCAGCACAGGACACACACCATAACTTCTAGAAGAATTAAAGGTTGTTAAGGGTTGGGGTGAGGTTGGAAGTGACACTGAGGAGTACTGGGGAAAAGTTGTTGAAAAACTTGAACGGATTTTTGATGTTCAGCTTGAAAAGGAGCCTCAGGTTTATTACATCAGCTGATTTCACTAATTAGTTCCTCTTTTCTGGCTGAAGGTGTGCTAATCAGTGAAATCAACTAGTGTTTAGTTGTAATGAAGCCCTGCATACTCTTGATGATTGGACACCACTGTCCTAGATTATCAGGCACTGTTTTGAAAGGAATGCCCCACAAAATCAGCAAAATGGTACTTATCACTGATGTGATACAGGATTATTTACTATGTCCTTGTCTTAGAAACCTTAGTTTCTCTTAGTTAACCATCGACTGTTTGGGGATGGACTACTTTTATATTGTGAACTGCATATCTTGTATGGTTGCAAGTCGGTTTGCTTATTCGGTTTGTGTAGTGAAAAAAGGAAAAGCATAATAAATACTGTATACTATACAAAAAAAATAAATGGGATGATGGAAAGCATCTCTATACTTTAGAGGCTAGCAGCAAAGACCAACTGAAGAGCACTCAATTCAAGATGACCAACTAGCAGAGCATACTTTCAATAGAACTGAACACCCTGTACCCTTAATGAAGTCCAGCATCTTGGCCTCCATGTGTTCAAGAAGGAGCCGAACACAAACAGTGGTGAAGTAGCGGTTAGCCACCTCCTTGTCCCTCAGCACCCTCTGCAGGAGCCTCTCCAGATGGGCCTGTGATGTCTGCAGGCCCTGACGACACCTGGTCAGATAGGCTATGTATGGCGCCCGCTTTCTAAAAGGGAACACATACACACAAATACACAAATTAGTATTTTATTATTACCATTGTATTGCTGGCTACATCTCTGCAGCTGTCCAAAACAACATTATGCACTGCACAATGAAAGGATAACATCATGAAAAACCCATGCAGTGTTCTAAGTGAGCTCACATTTTCTCTTCAGACCCCCACGGTTACCTGTAATCCTCTGCGATGGCGGCCAGCAGCTTCCTGCAGGTGCGTGCGTCGAAGCGGCTAACACAGCGCGTGGTCTCCTGGATCTGGGCCATCTGGTTCTTATCCTGGAGGTTGATGGCCTCCGCTAGCTGGACCTTCAGGAAGCAGACGATCTCATTGTCTGGGAAGGGGGACGGCAGGGAGACAGTGTTAGACACACTGCCCGCCGCTCACAAAGGAGAGGCTGGTTGCTGTAATCTGATCAGCCTGCCGCCTCCACACCAGAATGTGACTGATGGCCACAAAGATGGAGTCTTATGGCTTCGCTGTTAACCATTTCAAAGGATGTCACTCTCTATTCTGCCTGCTATTGTCCTGCTTCAGGACGTGAAGGAGAGACCTTGCAGAACTGCTGCAAGAAAAGGCAAGTGACTGAGGTCAGTCTCATTTTGTGTAGCATCCAAATGCTTAATGTGGGCTCTAGATTTTCTGGTAAAATGTTTGGCCAATACTAATCTGTGTGTAAATGACTTTATACAATTATTTACTTTTGGTTTGTATGATGGTTTAATAACATGATAATTCATTGAACCCATATGGAAATTGTTTTTTCAACCCCCCCCCCACCCCCACCCAGTACAGAGTCAGCTACAGGACAGCTTCCCTGGAGCAGATAGGGATTCAGTGTCTTGCTTAAGGACACTTCAGTAAGTTTGACACTTGCCGGCATGGCGGCAGGAACATCGGTCCTCTGAGTGTCTTTCTCCCTCACTATGCCACCCTGCTGCCCCCATATAATGGGAAGCACTGTGATAGAAATGCCTAGTTTCTCAGACAGTACAAGGTACAACACAGGCTCTAAACCAGTACACTGTGTGCATTGTACACACTGTACACACTAAACATGTTAAGTGAATTGTGTTTCATGATCAGTTCTTATCTAGACTTCATCAAGACTGCTGCACTGATACCCATCAGGTAAAGGTGACCAGGTGCACTGATGTAGCCTTGATAGTAGTCCCAGTTCATACTGCACGCATGCTGCATTAGTGTTACACTGTTGTTCCAGCTCAGAAGGAAAATTGGAAAACTGAAATTTTCAGCCGCCAGAAAGCAAGAGGAGTGGTGAGGCAAGTAGTCACTTGAGAGACAAGAGTTTTATGCCTATTCAGGCAAGTGACAAAGAATAGGCTGCAGTGGATTGAAGTACTATTGCAGGACTTCAGAATAGATGCATGATGGGGGACTTCAGTGATAGCTACCAATGTAACAGCGCTGACACTACCTTCAGGGTCTGTGTGGTCAGGCAGCCCATTTCGTGTGGTGGCAGGAGCCATGATGGGCAATGCCACAGAGTCTGCAGAACACAAGGCCAATCTCAACTTCTTCTTGGCATCACTGAAAAAGAAAAGAAAAAAAACTTTCTTTCAAAAATGATTTCTGAGATGAAGATGTGCTACACCAAGATATTCAAGTTGACATTTAATTTTTGTATTACCTACTAAGAAAACTACAAAGGGAAGGGAAAGTTTTGAAAGATGGTCCAAGATATTATTGAGTGCTTGCTTTGTCATTTTCTGCAGGATTGTGAATGTCTGACCTGAAAGAGAACTTGGAGTCATGCTGCTGTGCCGTTTGGCTGGCTGAGTCTGGCATGTCGTCTGTGGAAATGTTCTGCAGAGTATCGTCTCTGGGAGAGTCGTGCACACTCTCCTCGACACACAGATCTGTCAACATATACAAAACACAAATAAAATATAAATCTCTCAACTTCATCTCACGCAAGCATGTGTATGAATGAATATATGCATGTGCAAATGTGTTTGCTTGGGTGTCCACCGGAAACCCTGACCTCCTGTGGCGTCGTAGGCGGCTCCGGCTGCGGCTCCATCGCTGGGGCTGGTCCTCTTGATGTTCCTGTACTTGTCCAGGATGTCTTCAGCTGCCTGGGCTTGAGAGCTCTGTCTGGGCAGTGGGTCATCTGACAAACCTACCGACACACAGGACACATTTGAATTAAACCCAACATGGTGCACATGTCCACATTTTGTCCCTGACGATCGGGAGTGTAATGACAATAAATCAGGCCAGACCTTGTGGAACACGCTCATGGGCCATATCGTCTTTCTCCTGCTTGTCCCTTTTCCGAAACGCTGCTATTGGAGCTGTGGAGGAGAGGGGTGTAATGAGAGTTGGGTAGAGTGATGCCATGTTCGCGGTCGCTGGATGAGGCTGATCATGAGTCACCTCTTGACAGCCCATCAAAAAATGCATTTTGATAGAAGTCTGGTACTTTTTCATGGGTTTTACAGAGACTAACAATCTCAAAGACAGATGCATTGCATCATACCACTAAAAAAACTAGTTCAGTACTGTACTGCAAAGAAAGCAAATAAATGCTGAAATGGTAAATAGAAACATTGGCTGATAACAGAATATCACAAAGACCCACTGTAACCCATTATAAAAAGTCAAGACCTAGATGTAAATCAGCCAAGTGAGGCTCATCCTATTAACACCAATGTGCTAACAGGACAAACAAGAGTGAGACTGTTTTTTGGGACAGGACTAGCATTTGATTAATCCCTAAGCAGGAAAGAAGGGGCGGGGAGGGAGTATCTACATTGATATTCTGTGTTCTCCATATAGTAGAATGGTAACATAGTGTAAAAAGAAAAGTGGTGGCCGACAAAACGAATGCATGGATGAGGAGCGTGGGGATGTCGACTCAGGCCGCACCATGTCACATCACAGCTCTATTTAACACAAAGGCCCACGTCTACAAAGCAGCATGGCACGCAGCCACTGGCTCCAGCGACTAAGGCTAGTTCAATGACGACAGCATGAAGGCGTTACCTGGGACTTCACTCTCTGCCGTCCAATACAGCACTGTGAGGAACACAACAGACAGGGTTGGCCTTTCACACACAGGCTGCCGCTCTGTGGGACAACTGTCTATGCGTCACCATGCAGAGCAGCAGGACAAACACAATGGACTCGACATGGCGGGAGGTTGGTGGTTTAGGCTTCAGGGCTCTCCACTTTTCCGTGTGCACACGGATCTCCATTTTATGAATACCAGTTTAATGTTTACTTGAGGACCATCATTATCTCAAAGAGTAATAAGCAGTCATCTCGTGTGCGCACAGCTCATTATTTTCCAGACAGATGTATGAGAGATGGTTGTAGAGTTGAACTGCAACAAGAGATGTGTCATCTATCAGTGCTGATGACAGAGAGGTCTATCTAATGACCATTAGCCGCTGGCTGACAGCACTGCTGGGAGGGCTACAGCCGTACTATCTACACAGCTAAAGTCCCTCTGATGACTGATTAGCTTTGAAAAGTCTAAATAAATCTGCAGCTAGTGAGACGTGAGAGAAAAGGGACTGGACATGTCTCTGGAGTAACTTTCAGCAACAAGAAACATCATTTTCCAACTGGAACATCAGCAATGGAGTGGAGAACATGGATCATCATTCTCTTTCTCACATTATAAATCGTTTTCGCTCCGCTCTTTAAAGTGTGATATTTCCTGTCAGGTGTGATTAAGAGAACTTTTTTGAGGAACAAAAAAATAACATACAGAAAAGTAACAATACAATCAAACACAGATCAGTTCTAAATATACAGAAGTTCATTTTTCCACATTGAAAGGGGGACATGGTTAAAATGACCCATTGATCGGTTTCCTTACCTTTGGGAATGGCTGACACAAAACGTTTCTTCCACCATGGTCTGTTGCGATCAGACTTCTCATCATCACTGTCTTTCCTCTCCTCAGCCTTTGGATGGACATTACCAAGTTACACTTAGAGATTAGCATTTAGCTTATTACACACTACAAGTAAACAATTGGCACAGAAACAAAACATTTAGTTATTTTGAAGCCGTTTTAAAGCAGCATTTGCAAAAACAGAGCTGCCTATGGCAACGACCTGCAGCACTGCTGTAGTTAGTTACCTCTCCTTTCAGGGAGTCCTTGCTGGGGGACGAGGACGGCCCCAAGGCGAAGGCTCCGGCAGGGTCGCGCTCTTCCACTGCTGCCCGCCGGTTGAGGCCAGGGTCGCTTGTGGGCCGGCGGCCTGGGCACACTATGTCAGAGCTGCGGCTACGGACCAGCCTGTCAGGGAAGGAGTGGCGCTGCTTGGTGTGCTCCAGCTCAGCCTGGGCCAAGCAGTGGGGTGTGAAGAGAGAGTGGCGGGGCTCCTGCCCCAGGGCACAGGCTTCAGGGATGGGAGGGTCAGGGGGAGGGTGAGGGGGCCTGGCGTAGTGCACTTTAGGCCTCACTATGGTTCCAGTGGAAGAGCCTGAGGCAAAAAATAGAAATGCAGGATTGAATACTTATACTGAATGAAATTTTGACAGACAAATGAATTTGGACAGTGACCTATGGCACAATGTTTTGATATCCCTGTGCACTTTTAGTAGGTTTCATCTTTTGAGTAGTCATTTACCAGAGCACTGAAAAGAAATTCAAATTTTCACAACAAATTGAATCGCGCAATATATATTTTTTTTACCAGTTAGAAATTATAATGTTTGTGTGTTTATTCTTATGTCTGTTTATTTGTTTTATGTGGTATGTCTTTTTATGAGCCACATCAAAGACAAACCGTTTTGACAGTTTGACAAACATACTACTCATTAATGTGTAACTAAATTGTACAGTAAATTTACTAAGAGGTAACTTAGACTTTAAGTGTTTTTCTGTGCCACTGCATCTCACCTGTTTATAAATGGGGAGTGAGAGAATAGTTGATAGACAATATAAAAAACTGAAGAACACAGAGGAAGTGGGGGAGAGCGCTAGAGAGAGCTGTTAGTGGGAGATAAGCCCTAGGTGTAGGTAGGCCACCTGTTCCAAGGGTAGACACACTCTCCTGAAAAGCTTCCAATGGCAACCTCGTGCCATGAGCACAGTGGGACGAGGGGACAGTGCCAAAGAGCCTGGGGTGAGGTCTCTCAACCTGTCATCCCTTCACCTTGCCACAGACACACAGCCACTACCATTCTTCTCTCAAGCCATCTCCACTGCAGTTACACTCCACATTTACAAAAGCCACAGAAGGAGGAACAAAGAACGCAAAGGAAAACACAGGATACTAAATGGGCCAAGTGAAATGACATTCCTACGCATTTCGCTTGTACTAATGTTGTGTCCAGTAATTGGGGTAAGACTTGGGTGAGGGGCGCAGACGCTCTTTTGGTTCATTTCTCAGAGCTCAAGCTGTTCTGTGAGCCCACGACATTAAGGCCGGGGCTTAATGACACTCATTTCCAGCTCTGATTGGCTCCTGAGCATTCCGGGAGTGCAAATTACCTTCGCCAGAGGAGAGGGGATCGAACATGGCCAGTAAGGAGTCGGCCTGCGAGGGCGGAGATGTCAGATGGTGTGCTCCTATAACAATACGAGAAGATATGAGAGAATTATCAGCGTTTAATTCATCAACCACTGGCAAATTCACATTACCATTAGTTAAAAAAATTGGTTTATAATGTAATGTTAAAAAGATAACAGCCTGGTTTCATCAACTTGCATTGTTTTATGACAAACTCCCGACTCCCACAAAGAATCTTTAACCTTCCACTACAACTTTGAGTAGACCATTACAATTGTCCAGTACAGTGAGCAAGTAAAATAGTGATTTAGTTAGGTGTTGGTGGCAGCTGTGGGAGTGACAGGGATTGATAGCTCTAGCTGCTGCTGTTTTGACCAGGTAGACAGTGGAGTGATGGCTTCGCTAGCCTGGTGGGGAGGTGACACTCTCCTACCGTGGCCTGCCTCCTCCCCATCTGGACTGGTCACAGAGTCCTTCCCTCCAAAGTCTGAGCTGCACTCTGACCGCAGGTCCTCGATCTTGTTGGGGATGTCTTCTGAGGTTGCGCTGATACCTGCGGCACAAAACAAAACACACATACATTTGTGTTGACATTCAGGACAAAAGCGACTCAATATCACCTCTACAGTGAGATGCTTCAGCTTGGAAGAAGTCAAAAAAAGAAAACCTGCGTGTTCTCTGTTCTCCAGGCTTTTATGATGGCTCAGAGTGAAACACCAGTGGATGTGTTTTTTCTAGGGTATGCAGTATAGTGTCTCTCAGAAGAGAACCCGCTGGGACCTCTAAATTGGTAGCGTAAGCTCCCATGGGTCAGGGGGAAGACACAGAAAAGAGTGATCATCGGACACAGACTATCCATCGGCTGGGTCTCCTGGGACGTTTTCCTGTGAGCCGAGCCATGGGCGTCACCGCTGGCTTCTTAATCTGGGATACTACTTCATGCATGTCAACATAGCCTGTCCACCTGAGCCCACAGCAAAGACAACCAGCATTAACCCCTGTGTCCTAGAGAAGAACTCACACTGACCCCACTACCCTGTTAACAAGCACTCCCAGCAATATGACTGCTCTACACAGAATCAAAGAGAGGGAGAGGTAGTTTCATTCATTGTATTTAATCATGCAGGTCAATTAAGAATTATTTTAACTAATTCTTATTTACATTTTCTAATTTACAAAAGACAAAAGGGTAGATAGGGAGGAAAACAATAAATCAAAATAAACCAAAATGGAACTGATAAACAATTTGTCAATACAGGTGAGAGACAGAGAGAGACTGTGTAGGTAGGTTTATACCTGAGACAACACTGAGGCCTGGTGTGCTGGGCCTGGAGCTGACCTCTCTGACCTCTGTGTCATCTGAGGTGCTACCGACCCCGGAGCAGCTCTCCAGCTCTTGTAGACGCTCCTCCTGCTTCAGGTCTGGGGCCTCTGCAAACAGACACAAAAAAACACACAGTTCCCTCTTTAAGAAAAAACATCTGGGACAAGAATGTGTATTTTTCTCACTTGCAGTGTGGACAAACAAAGTATCATTTAAAGGAAATACATAATCCACTGTACTCATGGCAGTTTGCTGCAAATGATGGCCATCCTTACCCCCCCTCCCCCCTCTCTGAGAAGATTATTGGGTATCCAAGAGAAGCACATATGCATGAAATCAAACAAAGCATACATTATCATGTCTTATAACTGCCAAACGAAACCATAAAAGCTAGTACGGCCAATTCTTTGGCTACCCAGTGGAGCTGTTGGGTCGAACCCAGAGGCTCCATACTAACAGCAGTACTCATTTGCATGCTCGTTAGTAATAATGTGGTGGTGAAGTGCTCTTCAGAGTGTAGTTTTCTGCTGCCTAGCCATGAAACAAGCGCTCTACTCCAAGCAAGCCTCCGATCGTGCTATTACAGAGCAGAACAGGGGCAGCAAACGGAACAAAAAGCAATCAAGACACTCATGCATGTCATTCCGACGCTGCACATATTGAAATGGTGTACTACTTCAATTAACATAAGGCCCAGGTTTTTCCAAGAAACACTTAACGCTGTTAATAAAGCACTCTACTGATTTTCACGAAACACTGGTTTTCAAAAGGGGGGTTGAGCACATAATCTCTCATTAATAAAAGGTTTGGACTCAAGTGCGTTAATTTAGCTAGAACAAATAGAGAAGGTCTACTCCATGATTTATTGGACTGTATTGACATTAGCCTTGACACAATGACATAATTGGTATACTGATGCCACAAGAGGACCACAGTGTCAAGGCTTTCCACAGCAGAAAATGTACGCAGCAAAACCAGTGTCAGAGCAATGTGACGTAAAGTCTAGATATTGGTGAGTCTAGCCAGATAAAGGGTTGACACCATGTAAACTGACTGAGGACAGCTGCTGTCCTTGTGCTTTTCCTCCCCACTGCTCCACCACAGGTGCAAACACACCTGGAGGTCCCTCTAGGGAAACCCTGAGCTGCCTTTTACTGGCACGCGCAGATCTGCCCTGAAAGACAGGCAAGTGCACACAAACATGATGACAGATGCATGCACACATCTTTGGTATGGGATGCAGTGCAGCCACACCTGGTGTTTCCACCCCCACCATACACAACAGACAGACATGCATACTGTATCGCATGCATACACGTGTGCAGGAACACACATTTGAGACATGGAGAGTCATGGAGATGTAGTGCATAAATCAAGACAATAACCAAAACAGAATGATTACAAGATATCTGCAACAGGAGAATGAAATGGACCTCCTCCCAGCTATGAGAGTTATAATTGGAGAATGAACCCAAACTCCCCAACAAGTTCTAGAGAACCCACCTGAGTCACTAGGCAGCACCTCCACACTCCAGGCCTCGCTTGTGGTCTCTGAGATGGTGGACCCATAGGGGTCCAGCAGTACCGAACCAGAGCCAGGAAGACACAGCAGGCTGCCTAGCATGTTCTCCACAGCTGCCCCTGAGCACACAGAGAGAGATAGAGACACACAGAGTTAAGCCCCTGCCACACAGCCTGAAACTGCTTTCTTGGTGGTTTCACAATCTGTGGAAAAGTGTCAGACCAGCAATAAGTCACCTCCATAGTCGCAAACTCAGCTTGAAGGCACCCTTTTGCCATCTTTAGCCAGCCATGTTCTATGTGCTGTTTTAGCACCTGTATTCATTTACATTATACGATTTAGTTATAATGAATTATTACCATTCTAACAAGTAACAAATTACATTTCTCTCAGTCGCATGCATGAAACCAATGGTCAATTCCACAACAACATTATCAAATGTTCTATGACAGCTGACTTATATCTACCTTGTATCTGATTTAAAAAATTTAATTTGGGCAAAATGCCTGTTCTATCAGTTCAATGTCTTCGGCTCTGACTTTGAAAAGACATTGTGAAAGGGCCTGAGATAAGCAAGACTGCATCTCTAAATAAAGCTTTTCTACTGACTGCTGTGTGGATGGGGCTTCAGAGACAGTGAGCTTTGCATACAGAGACACAGAGAGAGTTGGAGGTCACAGGCATTTCATGCTGGGACCCACAGGCACATATACTACTGTGCCAAAGGTCAGAGGTTAATGGTAATATCTCACCCTGCCCCGGCCTCCAGGGCCATGACTTTGAGCTGTTGATTAAGCCAGGCATTACTCACAACCAAATTACCCCTTTGCCCACCCTCCCACAAAGTCCTAGGCACAATGTCCCTCCATCTCCATTTGGGAAGAGCGGCTTAACAAGGCGGAAGAATGCGGAGGAGGGGGAAAAGAGCTTGCAGGTGTTAGCGGGAGTACAGTGGCCGGGGGTTGAAGATCAAAAGTCGACCTGTGGTAGCCGCACCCCCTGGTACGTCACGCTTCCACTTCATGGCACACGCACGCCATGAGCATGCATGCGTGCCAGCACCCAGGCAACAGTGTGCGCTGATGTTGGCGGGGGCAGGGCTCTCATTGGCGGTGGGAGAGCTCTATCCCGCTGTCCGTGTTTACAGTCTTCAAGGTAGGGGCGCAGAGCACTTGTCTTTCAGGTGGATGATTAAATGAGTGGCACAACAAGAAGTGAAACAATTAGAATTTCTGCCTCATTATCATGGTAATCTTATCAGTGGGATAATGAGGTATTAATGGATATTTAATGTGCATCTCATAACCCAATCCCTTGGAGAAAACACATAAGGAAATCGCTGTAAATTCACTTAATGATGGAAAAGTCCCCCAACGCCATATTCCGAAGAATGAAAAATGGTGGATGCAAATGAGAAGGAACCAAGGTCAATAAGACTGCAGGGACTGAGTGAATGTCAGAGAAAGGGAGAGAAAGAGTGAGACAGAGTGAGTGAGCAACCAGGAGAGAGAAGGGGGTGGTGAGGGCAAACAGAGACTGAGGTAGAAGAGACAGGAAGATGGGGGTCTGAATAACATGAAGAATCAACTGTGCCGTCTAAAGGAATTCTGATTATTATATCTAAGGCAGTGATGGCAACTGCACATCAGGCACTTGCGACCTTTAAAAAAAGAATGGACTCTCAATCAAATCAAGGCCCTAGCACCTTAAAATGACTTTAACTGTGGTTAGAGAACTGTTATATTTTATTTAGGCTTCTCACATCCCTGTCAAATAACCAGAGGTTGTTTGAACTTTTGGAGGGGCCCATATCCCAACTAACTTGCCTGTTTCTGCCCATTTTCTAAACCATATGTTCTTCCTGGGTTTATTTGGTTAATACAGCTATAACATATCAGGAAATAAGTAATGGTGATTTGTACAGTAGTGAGGCTTTGGCTTGTCCTTCAACTTAAAATGGCGGGCTAACATTACCCAGATAATAATTTTCCCAATCCTAAGGATCTACTAAACCATTTACATGGATTACTTTGTACTGCAACAACATAGGCTAAACAATAAGTAGATAACCATCCCCAAGCAAACAGAATTAATTTAACTTCACAGAAGCTAGCTGGGTAACCACGCCTATGATTATCTGAACTAGTAAGTAGATAATTTAACATTACCCAAGCATATACAGTTATGGCAGCATAACATTCCAATACAACATATTTTCTTAATTAACTTAATCTTGTACGGTAGTTCAGTGCTGTGCTAATGTGGACTTTCCAAATCTACGTTCTTTGCTTTGTTGGTGTGCTAAACAATTGTCAAAATAAAACATAATTTTTTAAACACTTCTTATTCAAAAAACATTTCTGGTCCTGGTTCAAAATTTAACCATGGAAAAGGCTAGTGCAATCATACATACACATACACATACACATACAACCACACACTGCTCCAAGCCCTCCACCACTAAAGCTGTCGATTAGGAAATGCTGATTAAGGTATAGGCTCAATTTAGCTTCCACGGTCTACTGGAAAAGTTTATCGCATACTATGCATTGATCAACTACTGTAACTGGGATGAATCAAGCCAAGCTTAGGAAATATTTCCAGAGACACATGAAACATTTTATAACTAAATTTTGTCCCCATCTTAGAGAAAAGTTTTCTACACCCAGTGTACACACCAGTGTATTTTATCAATAAGGAATCTAATTGCTTATTCATGAAAATCTAGAGTAAGTGGCAAACATTGGGACAATGGAATGGGTTATTTTTGCTCTACCTTCATACAAATTTCAGATCTAAAGATGAATATTATTGACTATGATTCTATGGGTGTTTATATATATGATATATTATATGATAAACAAAGTGCTGCGATACATTATTCAAAATAAACTTCACTTGAAGTTAAGATTTGGTTGTCTAATATGTAAATTGCATGAGTATTTGCATGGAGTTTGCAAAACATCAGCACCAATTTCTCATAAATGCCTCAATACCTCTAATACTAACTATAGCAAAACATACATTACCTCATCAAAATCAAGTTCCTAAAAAACAAATAAACACAAATAAAACAAATAAAATTGGTCTGTCATTTCTTTCAGCCCGATTATTAATAGGTAACAGAATTGATTATAATGTATACTAAATATTTTAATCAAATTTAATTTATTTATTAAAATCATAGAAAACATAAAGCAATGACCATTCATGTGTATAACCATTGACACATGGCATGTGGTGTATTCCTTTGTAGAACCTGAGTTGATGGGCAAGATGCCATTTCAGCCACAAACCACAAGGCGGCAATATTTCCCTAGATTTACTTAATAAACATTCACAAAGACTCATTATTTGCAGGAAATTCAACTCACAAAATGTATAAAGATTGCATTGCCTGTTCAGACCAGTTAATCTGCCTACATACTCATGGGCAACCATTGACAATTCCAGGTAACAAACTTCCCTACCTGCTATTTCCTGCAACCGATCTTCATCCATGTTGGGGTCAAAGTCGCTGCCCAGCACATCAGTGCTCCAGGTTTCGCTGACCGTCTCTGAGATGTCCCGGTCATCTGTCAGGCCCATCATGTCTCTGATCTCAAACTTGCGCAGTTTATCATCCAGGTTGTCCTGAGTGGTGGCTGAGGGACGCATGGACATTGAAGTATAAGTGGCCTTGCTTATGAACGTTTTTCAACTCAACCTTTTTTGGCAATATACAGACAGAACCACACAAACCACGCATACAAATACACACACACACACACACACCCTGTTCGTGCTCCAAAAGTTGTAGAGCCTCCACCCCGTTGCTCCCGGATGGTCCAGCTCCGAGCTCAGAGACAGACTCTCCTTCCAGGTCCAGAGACGACACAGAATTAGAACGGTTGGACGGACCTGAGAAAAAAATAAAACAAGGCAACAGTAAGCATGTCATCCCTCACAAATGATGCAGTCCCCCTCTGAGCCAATCAGGAAATATATCACCTTATTTTGACCTGTAATTGTAGCAAACCCTTAGGCCAATCAGTGTAATGTAAAAACTGTTGTAGTGTAGTGGTGAGATGTATCATTCTCCAAAGTTTTATCAAAATCCAATCAGCAGGGTCTGAGATATCGCACATGATAGACTGACAAAGGAACGGGTGGAGACCGATCCATAGTCCAAATTACATGTCCCCAATTAGAATACTGGTCACTTTTTACTAGGTTCTCTTTCTATGGTTCATCTACGTGTATTATTGCTCTGAAAATATACAAAGAACAGCCAGCAGATCTGTATTTTTTGTTTTTTAGCATCATGTGTCTTCAGACTGTAGACTGACCCTCTGAGATGCCTTCCAGGTTGTCACTGCAGAGGGAGAAGCGCAGGGTTTTGTCTGGTTTCCCATGCAGTTTAGTGTCATCAGCAGGTGCGTCCCCCTGGGCCCCATCAGCCATCTGCAGGTTCAAAACCTACAGTGCAATAGAGAGGGAACAGCACTGGTCACAAAGAAACATGCAACTCACTTATTTTTTGGGTGTAACCTTGCATTACCATAACTCAGTCTTGCTAGAGACATTGCCTGAGTCAAAGACAGCTGGTGGCAGTCAAATTTGTGTGAGGCAATTTTTACATGACATCCAAGGTTTCTAATCAATTGCACAACACCGCAACAACAGCCACAAAGCACTATGAAATGTTGACACCATGTGAAATCTTTTTTTTCCCCGTCCTCAACGACAGGAGAAAATTTTATGACACCAACTTTATCACATCATCCGCTCTCCTGTGAACGAGTACATTCATTTAAGTCCCATTACCTCATTCTCTGACATCATCCCAGGGACAGTTTGAGGGCCTGTTCCTAGTGCAACCACCAGCACCTCCTCTGGCATCACCTCCTGTAGGGACTCTTGGGAGCTGGCCTCTGTCTCCCCCTCCTGGGCTATGTTGGTACGGCTGCGGCTACGAGCGGCTGCTGGGGTGAAAGGGA
This sequence comes from Centroberyx gerrardi, assembly GCF_048128805.1. Classification (NCBI taxonomy): domain Eukaryota; kingdom Metazoa; phylum Chordata; class Actinopteri; order Beryciformes; family Berycidae; genus Centroberyx; species Centroberyx gerrardi. Next base: position 10,866,081 of record NC_136004.1, read on the forward strand.
TTAGTAGGGAAGAAGTGTTATTTTCAAATTGTTACATTCAGAGGACACTAAATAACAACATATGCTACTATGCTCTAGGCACAAAATAGTTGTTAGACTTAGGCAATAGCCTACATTTAGGAATTTATGTGTCATTTTTAAAGCCATGGGCAACCCAATCAGTACTTGTGAAAACAAACAGCTCTAGCCCAAAGCTGGAAACCAGAGAACCAAGACTCTAATTTGTGATGTCACACCAACGTGCTGCCAGTAACTGCTATTCAAAATTAATGAGACTGATTTTATGGACTGTAATGTTGGTCCAAATTTTACATCCAAGTGAGGTTTACGTCACAGCAGCATTATCAGTTCCACACAGAAAATTATGTCAACCTTGAGCAAATCCTCTTGGAAATTGTCACAGTTATCTTTTCATGTTTTCCAGTTATTTCTCTATGTAGCTATACACCGGTTTCACATCAAAGATGAGTTAACCTTGTTTCTGGCTATGGTAAATAGTTAGTTTTCACTAACAAAGATTGAACTTTCCTGTGGCATAAAAATAACATTTCAAACCTGAACATAGTATCCCTATTTAACTATGCACAGTCCACAGGTTAATCTGCATACACATTTTACACACAGGACAACACATAGACAGCTCTGCTCATTACATCTAGTTCATCTACCATTCCAAATGAGCCCTACAAGGAATAGAGACCCTAGATCTGCCATATTATTTGAATAATATGAATATTTCAGCACTGGTATATAGTGTTTAAAAAATAAAAAATAAAAAAAACATTTTTAAAAACCTGTCCAGTGTTGAAGACTGAAATTGTGTGGCCATTACACATTAACTCCTAATATTTAACAAATTTAAATATTAGCATCCAAAGTAAATTATCATTCTGTATCACCTATGCTGAAACGCTGTAATCTGTGCATGTTGAAATACCAACTGACCTGCTTCCAGGACATTTCAGGGATCACAACTGCATGCTAGACACAGTGAAGCACTCTCAAGCAGCACATGACGTGCATACCATTCTAATGACGGGTCTGACGGACTTCAGCCCAATATTTTGTGTTGTTATAGCATGATGCTCTGCATGGTTATAATGCACTGCAGTGATTTAGGAAATTCTTTGGCTTCATCCACAGGATATAGTCACAATTACAGAAACACCAAAATACAAGTCCTAGACAGGTGAAGGTTTCTTGTGGTTCTGGATTTGTGTGGGATGCCTGGCATTGAATTTTTCCAATCATCTCTTGACGACTATGCAAATATAACTCAAGACCAACACTACGATTCCATGTGATTACATTCATCCAGGGTGGCAATTCTTTGTGAACACAAGTGATGTTTTTCAATATAACAATGCATCTATCAAGGCAAGAATGGTCTCTTAAAAGGTTTGAAGAGCATGGAAAGGATGTTGGCTCTATGCCAAGCCCTTCAAGAACAAAACATTATCCCAATTGGGCATTTATAAGAGATCCTGAAATTGCGTCTGAGAAGTCCTCTTCAACCGCATTCATTAACAAGAAGGGCCAAGATGATCACTCAAAATACTTGAAGCTATTGTTTAAGTGATTACCTTTGCCCTTCCTCTTTAGGAGATGAGTGGATGCCAACTATGCTGTTAAGAGCACAACCACGCCATCACAGAGCCACCATCATTGTGGGCAGTCTTTACACTAGTGTTTCTTTTATTTTGACCATACCTCATGCATGGACCAGAAGGAGCAAAGAAAGATATATTTCTTTTCCCACTCTACCTGGAAATGAATAGCCATATCCCGCTGAATGAGGAAGCAAAAAGGAAAACTTAGAAAACCGAGTGTGTTAAAAACATGTTAGCCTCTAATGGGCCGAAGCAGGGTGCAGGGCAAAGCAGGCATGGTGAAAGCACATGGACAAGAGTGGTGCTGGGCTAGCAATAGGGAGGCAGGGTGATGACTGTACAGCTTCGAGCATGGACTGATGCTGGATGAGCGTAATCTAACACGTCACTGGGTGAGACACAGATACACGGTTTAGCTCTCTCCAGCCCTAATACGACTGACAGGCTAGGCTACCCACCAAAAGGGGTTACTAATGGAATGTGAGCAGACAGAGTGGTGGTTGTGGGGTCCCAGGATGTTATAGCTGCTAAGTGTTGTCCTGGTCATTCATTGGCAGCACAGGAGGAAAGGAGGAAAAGTACATCTCAAAATTCAATATAATACTATTTCAAGTATCACAAGTCAAGTTTTATGTATATAAACATCATATTTCAGAGAAGCAAGTAGAAGTGGTTCATTTCTAATCGAGGGGGAGTTGCTACAGCATCATTTGTCTTGGAAATGCTAATGAAGGTAGTCTATGCATCTTTCCATCCATTCCAATTAAAATGAGTTCATTTATATTTGGTAATTTAATTGGTTGTCATTTCTGTAATTGAGCCCCAATCCAGGCCGTGCTAATTATCTTTATAACAAGCTGAGAAGAAGCTCATTAGCTTCCTACAAAACAAGTGCCTTTCACTAGCCATCACCACTCAACTCAACTTGTTTATTTTACTCCTCATTAGAGGAAATATAAGAGTTCTAGCTTCCACTTCTTGTTTCAAATTCTGGTGTTCATAAAAAGCACAATGGCCTTCAAATCCTCACATCAGGAAATTACAAGAAGTTGCATCATATTCAGCACATCAATAATGAATTCTGAGAGCCAGAGTGGCCGAGAGGCAGAGGCTGCAGGTGTGGAATAACAACGTTAGAGGCTACGAAGATAGGTACCTATGGGGAGTCTGTTCTTCTTGTTGGCAGGAGTGGTAGCTGGGGAGAGCTGGGGGGTGTTGGAGGGGGTGAGCTCCAGACTGTTACTCTTCACAGTTCGGGACTGGGGCACGTTGGCCAGCAGGGTCTCCAAAGCCATGTGCTCCTCCTCCCGAAGGTGGTCCCCTGCCATCACACTCCGCACAAAGTCCACCTGAGCAGGACGTGCAAGACACGTTTTTTAAGATCATCGTTCAGCTCTACTGCATCACATTTCATGGTTCTCAGTCCTTGGGAGTCAACAACAAACCCTTCTGAAGAGGGGTGTGAGATGTCTCCCTTTCTGGTCTGACAAGTTTGGGCTTGTCAAGCTCATATTCTGTTGCACTGGAATCTAAACTGTCGCTAGTTTAAAATACACCAGGCTTACAGTTAAGGCCACACACAGACCAAGGCTAGTAAAACACGTTAAATATAATTGATTTCATATCATTTCACCTAGCCACTTTTTGGGCTCAAAATGGTCATAGGGTCATCTTGACTGATGCATTGGATGTTTGTCAGGTGCAAGCACTGCACAGAATCCAACATTCTTTTGATTCTAATGGCTGTTTCCAATAGGGGTTTTGCCTATATGGTGCAAGTATATGATGTCATCGATACATAGCCATGATAGTTGTTGCCTACTAGGGACGGGGTAATGGGTGGTACAAGTTATTGAAGTCAGGCTGAAATCAAACAAGGAAAAAACATATTTTTCACAGGACAATTTTATAATCCACCAAATAAAGTTTTGTACAATGAGTGACCCATGAGTCACTCTGTAAACTTGGTTAAAAGTTTGGGTCTTCAATATATTCAATAATGTTTAAAAACTTTCACATGGAATTACAAATAGAACAAGAGGCACTTAGAGGCACTAGAGTTGCCTAACGTCCCGCCATAATCACCATGATATATTAAACATAACCAGTTACACTAATGAGGTCATGAATTAAGCTAATTAATACATTGATTTGTAAATATTTCTGTCAACATACTTGTCTTCACATAACACATGAGCACTATTAATATGAACTCTGTTTTTAAAGAATTAAGCAGTTACAGCAGTTTCAAGAAAATCAGTTTTTCCTTATTAATATGCAAATTTATGCAGCAAGGTGTTCCAAAATCGAATCAGATCATCTACTCTATCTGCTCTCTCTCTCTCTACACTCTGTGGTGTAGGTGTGAAGTTTCTATCATGCATTGTTCTTGAGTTATTGCGTTCACGATAATGCATATACACACAGACAGACTTACACACAGACAGCACCATGACAACATAATGTCCCACACACCAAGTAATGTACTATGGTGATGGGACATTAAACAACTCAAATACTGATGTTTCATTTGGGTATCACTAGTAAAAACTTGAATGAGGAACCTACCAGCGCTAGCAGCTGATTATGTGTCATATAGACCACAGTCCTGCTGAGGCCTTCTAGGAGGTTCATTGAGGACATGGGTGGAGTCTCCACTGCTCTTCCTCCAATCACCACATCCAGAAACGCTGCAACACAACTCTGGAGAGACAGACCAAGAAATGTAACTTAGTACAAGGAGAAATAAATATCATGCACTCAGGCTGCAATTACAAAAATGCTACACTGGTAACATATTAAATGACACCAAGGTGAGGTGCTTACCTTATCAAATTTGGACAAACTGCTTTTTCGCCTGGGGTCTCCATCATCATCAGCCATGGCCAGTTGCTGCAGAAGTTGCCCTACCTGTACAACAAAAACGATGCAATGTCCATCTAGATTGCAGAATGATATCCACATATACTGTATGAGTGTGAACACTTGCTCTGCCACTGACCTGCATTAGGTTGAAGCGGGCCACTTCATTGATGGGGGCATCTGAGATGATACCGTACTGCTCCGGGTTGACTATAGCTGGGCAGATGAAGCAGGTCAGCAGCAGGTCTGTACACATGGTGCGCACCTCACCCACCTCGAGACGCTCCACGCACGACAGCGTCTTGTACATCTGGGACACAATCCAGCGCAGGCTGTGGGGAAAGCAGTAGGTGTTCTGCTTCAAGTAACCGATAAACTTGTTGACCAGAGCGACCAACTTGGCTTCATTGGCCTCCACGGCCGCCTGCACCCTCTGCCTGTAGCCCTCAGAGCCCTTCTCCCCGAAGCGTTCCTGCTGGGCCGGAGTGAGGCGCTCCGTCACCTTGGCTGGGTCCGTCTCCAGGTGGTCTTCGTCCTCCACCAGCAGCTGCATGATGGGCTCATGGAGGGTGGCAGTGAGGAAGAGCTTGGCTGAATACAGGCCCTCGGAGAAGAGCTTGAAAAGGATGCTGAAGGCACAGGTTCCCCGCCGCAGCAGACGCCGAGGGTTGTCGCTCTCCTTCAGCTCAAACTCTATCAAGTAGCGCAACACCTGGGAGTTGACAGGAAACAGATACGCCAATTTGAGATGTCCTGCCTTACTGACAACAGTTAAAGAGGTCTCATCTTACTGAGAAGCTATGAATGTGTTCTGCAAATGTGTAACACCAGAGTAACACCACTGACCTGTAGCAGGTAGCTCTCATCCTCCTGCATGATACAGTTGCCATAAAGTGAGGTGAAGACTGTATGAATGACCCCCTGGGTGTGCTCCTGGTTCAGCCTCTCTCCAGCCACCAGGCAGGACGCTACCAACCTGGGGTTCTCTCTCATCCTGGACAGGAACTCGCCATAGATGCTCTCCTGGAAGCCCAGAGTCTTGTAGCCATCAACAAACTGTGTGTCCTCCAGCACTTTGGCATGTTGGCAGCACTCAGCCGGAGAGGCCTCCGCACTGTAAGACAGGGTTGTTTCATTATTAACAGAGCATAAAGCTATACACAGCACTGACAGCAAGTTTTAACAGAGATGCATAAAGCCCAGGCTGCTGATTGGTGGTTAGACAGACAAGTAATTGTACCACATGCTCAACGATCAAAGGGCTGCTCTGACTCTGCAATTTCCCTTTAGGACAACTGATCTAAACTGTAGTCTAGGGGCCCTGGCATAGACCTTATTGAGATTTACACAGAATTAATACAATTAAAACCATCACATCAGAGTGTGTTTAATGCTATAAATACTTACTTCACTAAATGTAAATGTCACTGTGTTATTAAAAAAAAAACAGTCTAGGTTTCTCTCAAAAACCAGGAGGAAAATACCTTTTCAGTCTTTGCCAACTGATTCTGGGAACATGTAGGCTACTCAAACTTAATGCTCAACAGGAAGCATGTCCAAAGCCACAAGTTTCAATTTTAGTTCTCAACTTTATTCATTTTAAGTCATACAAATGTCCATCAGGAGAGATTAGCCTAGCTGTAGGTTTGGAAACACACCCAAGATTTCTGCTGAGCTTATTATACAGAACCCAGCAGCAAGTGGAGCTACCAAATGTATGCAAGAACAATACACAGAATCAAACTTGAACTTGTATTTGTGCTTTGGTGTTTGTTACTTAGTATTTGTACCTGTGCTGTAGTATTTGTACTCACAGAAAATTTTCACTATGTGTCTTTGAACATATGTTGTAGCATTTGAACTTATTGATAGGAAAACTGCAAACTTAAGGTAAAATATTTGCATGTTTTAAAGCACAGGACAAGTTCAAATGTGGAATCTGCACTCTTGGATATTTGGAATCCATATTAAATGAAAGCACAATTGTTGGTTTTTTCCCCAAAATGACAACGGGCATTTTAATGCCTTGCTATAGCACAACAGGTCCTTGACAGCATTACGTCAATGTCAGACAATGTCAAAATCAGCAGTGCCTGGAGAGAAGTACACAGCCTCTTACAGTGACCTGGTGAGCAATGATAATTTTAGCTACACCCTCCATTTCATCAACGGCTCCTCATCCTGTTTATTAAGAGCAAGCACAGCAATCACTCACTTTCTCTTGTCTATTTTTATTTTCAACAATGTTATCCCCTCTTTGTTACAGTTCAGCTAACCTGAACAGCCATAGCAACGAGAATAACGCTCCTTGCGCCCTTTGAGCTCTTCCTTTCTCGGTTACTAGCAACGTCAGTCCCAGTTTCTATCACTTGGCATAATGATGACAACATGATGGCACAATTTACATTTCTTCTTGAGCTGACGAACCGATACGTCACTAGAATAATTGTCAGAATAATTAATTATCAAAATAATCATTTGTTGTAGCCCTAGTGTGTTGACACAAGGGATGAACTGATACGGATACTGGTAAAGACTACAAAATCTTATCCTAGAATATCCCAAATCCGCTACCAAAGGCCACGCATACCAGGTCAGAAATTAAAGCGACTTGATTTTCTATTCTTTTCATACAGAGGGATGCCAGACTACTCTAATGAAAAAAAATCAATTATATCGCAATCCCTTAAGTCTATAATGTTCAGTAACCATAATGGATCAGCACTCTGTATCGGCCAATACATAAAGCATAGCACTTGGAATCTGTACTGGCAGTGAAGAAATGTTATCTGTGCATCCCCAGTTGTCATTTGGTGTCCATTCCCTTTTGTCTACTCGTGCCAGTGTGTAGGGTAGTGGTAGGACTAACCTGGTGAGAATGAGGCGATCGAGGTTGATCCTCTGCTGCTTGGCGATCCAGGCGGCCCGGTACAGCCTTTCAGCCGTCTTCAGCACGTCACCGTTGAGCCTCTGGATCAGCTGCTTCTCCGAGGCCACATACAGCCGCTCCTGCTTCAGGTGGTGGGCCAGAGTGTGGATGTCTGGCTTCACCATCTTCACCAGCTCAGGCAGGCAGAGAGGCAAAGGACTGGAGCAGGGAAAAGACAGAAAGTCTCAGTCACACTGAAATGCAGCGACTAATGGTGGAAACTCCCAAGGAATTAGGTGAACATGAGGAACAGAAGCTAAACCGTGTAACAAAAGCCAACGTCAGTTTTAAGTTCAGTATTAAATGCACAACGAAGAAAAGAGTTGGGTCTACTACACAGTAGCTGCCACAAAAATATGGTGATCGGCACTACACATTAAAATTGAGTGTTGCATATAGGCAGACACAGGGCTGGGTATCAAAAACAAAGAAGAACATGACTTTTTAGTTCTAAAAACATTTTGGTTCTAAAAACCTTCAAACTGTTAAATTCTTCCAATGGGATCACAAGTTTCTTTTTATGTATGGGCATTTTTACTGAGGAAATCAATTGAGCATGGTCTGATTCTATTGAGAATTGAAGATAACAAGCAAATATTAATGAAATGTGCTTTCAGTTGACAAAGAAATGCATTCAGTGTTTCCTGTAGAACATTTTGCAGATGGGGGAATTAGTGTGATTTTGGTTCTGAGACTCAGGTTTATTCATAGACCCCTAGCAGGATGAGTTCCAGTAGACTAGATATTGCAATTTAAGAATGGCTCTTATTTGGATATCGGCTAATGATATATGGTAATTATGTTGTATTTCTGTAATTATTAGGCTATTTTTTGGTGGTGGGCTGAGTGATGAGGCCAGAAGATAAACTGTAATTGTATTTACAGTTTTCTAGCTGTGGGGCAGTTTTCCAGGTGTGTGGGGCCATCACAGCTAAATTAATGTGAAGAACACAGTGGTATTAAATTATTGTCTTAAAATCAATACTGAATTTGAACTACTGCATTAGATACATTTGTTATTATTATTATTATTATTATTATTATTATTATTATTATTATTATTTGTTATTTATTTTTTTCTTATGAGCCCCCATATTATATAACTCAAATGCCAAGGAAAATGCCATTACAGATTAAATCAACTAGAATGAAGAATGGTAACATCTTATGGTTCACTTCAACTCCAGTTTCCTCAACAAAAAAAAACAAAAAAAAAAAAAAAAAAAAGTCCATTTCCTTTCTGGGAAATAGTGTCAGTATTCACCATTTAAACAAAGCAACATTCAAAAGTAAAAGTATCCAGAAGAAGAGCGGGAAAAGGTTTTCTTTCCTGTAAAGGTCTGGCAGAATCCTAGCTCACACATGATGCTCACGTCATACAAGGGAAGTGATCATCTGCATTCAGTGTGCTTCACACACTCTGGGCTGGCAACAATAGCAAGGCCCCAGTCTCAAGCTTTTTTTCCACAAGCTACGGGTGTCATTATACACACCAGAATATGCAAATCACATTCTCCGTTTTCCAGATATACACAGCCAGGACATACAAACCAAACTGAACGCATGAAATTTAAATGATTTCTTGGAGAATCCTTTGCACAAAAAGCTCTTTGTGGCTGGCTGCTAACATGGCAAACAGACCATACTGTGGAGTTAGGACTCTGGGACGTGAATGAGAGCAGACTAGAGAAAACTGCCTCAGAGTGGGAATGACTACAAGACAGTGTCAAAGCCTGCAAGCTAACAGACAACCACAACAGCATGGTTGATATGCCTGACAAATCGAATATGTTATGCAGATTAAAATATATGAGAGGCCCTACATTCAAAGCCCTTGATAAGGCATGAATAAATAGGATAGTGATTATGATCGAGCTTATCCCTAATTACCGTAATAGATTTTGTATCATTTTTTTAAACCAGATAATGGTTAGGTAAGTGTCAACCGCTTCAATCTCTACTATCTACCGCTCTACCATCAGTACGCCTTTTAAATAATCAATAGATCAGATAGGAAAACAAATAAGCAAATCTAATTTTCCTTTTGATTTATTTATTTTACATACGAGGGTGGATTCACAGGTGACTGGCTGACAAGTAAACTTCCATGCATGCACTTGCACGTTCTTAAACAAGCACATTCCTTACAGACCTGAACGGAAGTGAAAAAGCAGCTAGGCTATGAAGCAGCTACATGGCTCAACTGCCATGTTTCATGAACTTCCTGTGCCTGCCTACTCCAAATCAAATCAATTACTTGCACAGAGCTACCTGGTGAGTCAGTCATGGACAGCACTGGGGAAGTCTAAAGCAGAAGAGAAACCAAACAAAAGAGGGTGGGAGGGAAGGCATAGGCCTAGTCTGCAACCTTCAGAGTTGTGTGAGAATGATCATGGGTGAGGCAGGAGAGCCAATGAATACTGTTAACATGATGAAAGACAAGAGGACCAGCCACCCAATCCTAGCATCTGTACATTGGCTGCATCATAATTACACCAACAAGATGCAAGATCGAGACAAAACAGTGGCTTCAAAAATATTCAAAATCAGCATAATTGACCATTTCAGTTCTCCACTGGACAACAGATTAGATAATGCCAAGGCGACATAAGGACAAAAAGATAAAGAAAAAGAAGAAAAAAAAGAAAAAGAAAAAGAAAAAAGAAACACTACTCCATAAAGTGATGTAGGAAAACATCACAAAGCACCGCGGTGAAGGTGTTTGGAACACAGCCCAATCTTCCCACTACATGAACACACACAGAGCAATGGAACAAAGTGCTTTTTATAGATATTCAAATGATTTCACTTTCTAAAAAGGGTATTCATGGTTTGGAGACAACATCCCCTTCTCACTTCCCCTCCAATAATTTCTTATGCTGCTCAGCAAACAACTAATGTAAGTACATGAAATTAATCAGTAAGCTTTCCCACTACTAGACAAAGCATTGTCACGCAGTGGGTTTGCATACTAAGACACAGCATAGATAAATACTCCAATATTTTATGGTCGCTAGTCCAATTCAGATGCATACAGATTATGCGGAGAAACTTAAAATGGGTAAAGAACATTAAAATAAATGTGAACACAAAACTAAGGCTCCTAGAAATCATTCACCAACATTGTCATAATCCAGCACTGCAGTACAATGTCTCCAGTGTTTTGCAGAGACAATAACAACAAAAAGAAATCTAATAAAAGGGCCTTTGCCTGTTCCACTGTGTCTTAGCGTATGCAACTCAGAGCATTTACTTTTGTCGTAAGCATTGCTCCAATTATGATATTATGGAACTGTTGTATTGGGTTCTATCATGACAATTTATATTTAATTATAAAATTACAAGTTAATTCCACTGCTTTGCCCAACTCCTCTGCCATCCCATTGACCCTTAGAAACATCTAGGTGTTTTGTATTGATTAAGGGGCTAAACAAAAAAACTATGTGTGAAGGAAAAGAGTAGGCCTACCACTTAGTGGCAGCACCACCCGAACAAATGTATAGCCACAATCCCAGCCCTAATTGTCAAGATATTATAGGCTTTATAGAAGAAAACACAAGCCTACACCTAAACAATGTGGGCTAGGCCTACAGAATGGGCCTAGGAATTACTGAACACCCAGTTTCAAGGCAAAGAACCCTTGTTCATACTCACTTAATTACTAGACAAAATCTTGCTACATATTTGATTACCTCTGACTACAGTTACTTATTTCCCCATGAATGGAAGATATCTGAACTTCCTGACTCTTACAACTCCCAGAGCATACAGTTGACTGACCCCCACTGACTGAGCCTCAAGAAGTGACATAATGACATCAGCATTCTGATCTCCGCAAGGAGCATGGAGATGGATGCATTGACAATATATCATTTCAACTGAATGGATCCATGTTGGTACACTCCTATTGTACATCATCAACAATAGACTGTCTGCCCACGAACCCAGTAGTACAGTCAGTTTTTCTTTCTTTTAATCCAAATTCACCATTTGTCAAAGACCAAGAAATTACTCAAGTTAGTGGGAGAATATAGACAGTGTACCAGATGACAGTCAAGAGCCAAACAGAGGAGAACCACACAATTGACAGGTAGCTGGGCAGAGGTGATTACACGTGACACACCTGCTTTGGCTGAAATGGGCACAGGAAAAATTATAATGAGCTACATGAAAGACATTTGGACAAAGGAAAAGTACACTTACTTCATAATAAAATTCTTTAGCGATATGCTATCCAAACCCTTGCAACGATTGCTTGTGCGATCTGCTGACATTTAAATTATAGCCTGTCAACCATCACTTAGCATTAAATATTGAAAGCTACTTTCTCAACGGAGATCTGGAGTTTTCATGTAAATGTCCAATTTGCTATCCTGTGGGCTCCATTTGCAGCACTGGGCTCAGCCATGAACAAAATTTCTCTTCAGTTTTAATAATGTTAGCACAAAAATACCAATGGCAGCTGTGACAAGTAATCCAATCATCACACCAGGGTGGAGACTGGTGATTTGTGAGGGCTCCAAAACCTGCTTTAACTAAGTAACCCACAATATCAAAAACAAAGTAACAGAGACACCAGGGGCTTAATGTGCAGTGACCACAAAGACTCAGCCCTTTTGTGGCATGCAGACGAGAGCATGGATAATTCGGGGAAATGACCAGTCCCAATGTGGGAAGTAATGATTGTATAGAGACAGAGGACTAAGGACAAAACAGGAGACAGTCACTTCTAAGCTATTAAGAGTTCAGGTTGCAATCCAGTGCTGTTAATTATGCTGTGCCGTTTAACGACAGAATGCCATTATATTCTACTTTCAGTGACCTTAAATGACCTGAACAACTGTTCAAGTAATGTGTCTGAATGGCATTTGGACAAAACTTTAAACATACCTTGCCCCGCCTAAACGGGTGGAGGCAAATTTTACACGAAAAGTTGAGAACCACCGACTCAGAAAAATAACATTTTAATATGCTGTTAACGTTAACTTACATGTGTAGAATTCACTTGATCCGAATATGTTGTCTATCCAGCCACCCGAGCTTGATAAACACCGTACGCTAGGCAGCCAGCAAAACGAGCTGAGTTAACTTAACGTCAGCTAACACTAGCTAGGATAACTTGGCTAAGCTTGCCACCAGGCGAGTTTGAAACACATAACGTTATCTAATAAAACATCTAGGTCAGCTAAACGACAATAGTTGCGTAGCACATCCGTGATACCAGTCAAGACGAATTGGTGCTTCTGTTGTTGTGAAGGAGGAGCACAGATACCAAATTGCCGAACTGGCTAACCTAGCATTACCAAGCTAACGTTAACCAAGTTAAAGTCGGCTAACGTTAGCTAGCCAAACAGGGTGAGCTAACGTTAAGCTAGTTAGCTACGTTAGCTTAGCTACAGACTGCAAGCTGATGAATGGCCAAACATGATGAACAAAATATGCTAACGTAAATTCAACAACTTACCAAGTGTAGTTAATGTGTACTGACTGTTCACAATTTCTCTAAATACCGTTGATCATGAGATTTTTCGAAAGAGTGTTGTCTGTTAGCGGATGGTCGTCTCACTCTGGCTTCTGCAGGAGCGAACACTGCTAACTGTCATTTGCTGTCATCACGAGGAGACCTGCGCAACCCGCATGCGCAAAGGCTTGCGCTCATGGTTGTAGAGCAGTGTTGTTGCCTTCAGATGCTGTCGGAAATATCGCAATAATGACTTGAGGTGCCCAGTAGCTGCTGTCCTAAACAGGATGTCTCAGTTGGTGCATTATTTTGATTCTCAATATGACAGTATATTCAAGTGTAGTCATTCAATGTGAGTTTGTTGTACAAAACAAATGACCCATAGTGTGAGAGTGCACTGCTCTCTGACAGACACTGAAGGGATGATATTATGGGAATCATATGCAAATGTTTTATGAATGTGAAAGGTCTTTCTGCGTGCCATCTGAACGGTCAGCGTTAATTCTGCGGCTACACCAGCAGGTGACAAGACATTTTTACTGGTTAATACGGTGAAAGAAAAGAGGCAAATTGTGACCTTTGGCATTGCAAAGAGCTGCTCCTAAATGAGCCATCCTCCCCATTACCAGCCCCGAAGTCTCATCTTTGGTCTCATCGTGGGTGGTGGTGGTGGGGAGTGAATTTTATGAGGTGTGTTAGGGTTCACTAAGGAAAACAGGCTGCCACAACTTTAGAGGACTGAGTTTTTATTATATCTGTATTAATACTTCACTATATTTAGGACTCAAGAAAAGCAAACACCAAATGACAAGCCATTCATTTTACAGGATTAAGATGAATAATCCTCCCAAACCATCTTCTCAGTGGGACAATCAGCAGTGGGCAGAGAGGCAGTGGGACTCTATAGTGGGACCTTCAAGGAAAAGTTCAGCCCAAAATGAAAATTCAGTCATTATCTACTCTGCCCCATGTCCATGGAAACTCAGTTGAAGTTCTTAGGACCACTGAACACACAGCGAGTTAGCCCTTATAGTTCCCTCTCAGCTTTCTCCTGAACTATTGAAGCTAACAGGGAATTTACTAGCTATATTGGAAACAGATCTTACAATTATATTCAAAACAAATTAAGTAAAGACCTTTTTGGTTCTTCCATCTACATCTGCAATGTTCTGTTTTTGCAAGTTTCAAAACACAAAGGCAGAGATTATGATAGTTTTGATGCCCAAAATCAGAATAATCCTGATCCTACTGGAAGGATGATTCAGAGACATAAAGTAAAGAACATTACATTTAACCCAGAAGTTGTGATGTAACTGGTGAGGAGGTGAAGGTAAGTACAGTCTATACATCTTGAATATAGATTAAAATAGTATTTAATGTTCACATTTTATTAAATGAACAAAACCTTCAACACAAAGTCTCATACCACTGCTGCCATTCCAGGTGGAAGGCCTAGTCAATGAGAGATGCTGTAAGGTCCTTGACTTAATGAATGAAAACACTTTTCAGAGAAAGTGGAAGTTTTGCTTTGAATTATTTTTGACTTGAGACTTTGAATTTTGTCTTTAAGTTCCTATGAACTGTGTACTTATGCAGGTAAGTGAATACAGACTGTCTTTTACACATCTAGTGTAGTTCACCCAAGTCTTTTTGGCCTAACAACAGCTGTGACATTATTTGTCCAACAGATGGCAGGATAGAGTTCTATTTAAAGACTGCAAATCTCTGAAATCTTGATCTTGTATCTGGATCAGAATGATCCTATCTGATATCTTTGTCAAACTGGCTCCAAACTCTGATGGCCCTGGACTCTAGTTGGGACATTTATCCACAGCTATCAAGATCCCTTTCATATATGGTTTCCACTCAGAACCCTATGAGGACTCTTCAGAGTCTCATGATTACTCACAGGAACTTGTGGAATGCTGTTTTGCTGTATTGTCATTTTCACATGAACGATGTCGCAATTGTCAATAATATAGTCAGTATAATATAATCAGTTTTGCTTGAAAAAGCAGGTTTACTGTTAAGAGATTGGAGTGGTTCTGTAGCTCTTTTGGAAACTTCTGACACTCATTCTGTGAGAAATAAACACAGAGGAGCAGCTGAAGCAGAGTGAGTCCACAGCTCATCCTGCCAGGTTGTCCTCATCTGGGCCCAGTTTTTCAAAGCTTTTCATAGGATTTAAGTAACCAGACTGGATTAAATCTGAAATTTGGGAATTTCGAAACCTTTATCAAGCATAAATGTTGTTTTTCAAAACTAGAATGCAGAGATTAGGCTACTTTTTATGCCAAAGATTAGGAATTGAAGGGATTCAGGGTGGATTAAGAGACTTAAACTTAAATATAAAAGTTATATTTTCTTCTAAAAAATGTGAGTGATGAGGATGTAGGGAAAATACAGCCTATGCATCTTGGATATGGATAAAAAATTGTATTTAATGTTTACATTTTATTAAATAGGCTAAATAAAACCTTCAAAACAAAGTCTTACACCAGCAGCCTCAATTGCAGCCCGATGAACTAACTGGACGGTCAATGAGATGCTCTTGTGAACTTTTATTAAGGGTACTTGAATAATGAATGAAAACAGCAGAGAAATGGTAAGCGAGTAAAAAGTATTTTACAAGATTTCATCTAGGCCAACAACATGCTGAGACATTATTTGTCCACCAGATGTCGACATAGAGGTGTATTTAATACTGCAAAACTGGACTCTGCAATCTTGATCATGTGCTATCTGCATCAGAATGATCCAGAACAAACTTATTCAGTCCTGTTTTTTCCAATTTAGGAATATTGCTAGAATTAGACCAGTCATGTCAGACACTGATATGGAGAAAATGATCCACACCTTTGTGTCCTCAAGCCTGGACTACTCTAATTCCCTCTTCTCATCAAACTGCGACTGCAGCTAGGTTTCTGGAAAAGTAGTATAGTCACAGGTCCCACAGCATATTAATTTAACATGACTTTTAACTTAAAATTGTTGTATGCCTTGATGTCTGTATATGTGCTTGCTGTTTCAATATTTGTTTGCTTTATTAAGCACTTTTAATACTTTAATTATTGTTTTGAGGTGCTATACACATAAAGTTTACTTATTTACGTTATCGGATTAATAACCAAATTTCCGAGACAATACAGCATGCAAGTGTCCCAAAGAGTTTCATTGAATGCAAATCTCCCACGTTGGTGAACAAACGCGCGAAACGCCTGAGTCTGTCACAGACTATTATGCACCTATATATGTATATACCTATATATATTATATACTATATGCACCTCTCTGGACAAAGTGCCCCATTTGACCTGCGTAAATAACTTTAGTAAGTGCTTTTATCATACAAATTTCCACTTTGTACTGGTCTCCTCGATGAACATTTCTTTTCATTAGAGCACTTCTAACAGTAGCTAGCTAGCTACCTCCTAACAGCTTTACACCAACTGGGGTGGCTACACTAACGTTAGCTAACGTTTGCTAGTAGCTCACAGAAGTTGAAGCTAGGGAAAAAAGCAATTTCTATCACAGAATATGCAGGGGTATTTCTATTTTATATGGGCAATTCATTTACATTTTACTGTAGGATATGTTGCTTGAACCTTTTGTAGGTTTTTGTTGATTGATCAGTGTTGGCTAATCAGGTGGAATGGTGCCTTATGTGAAAGATATGTCACAAGCTTTTCTAAGCCAAAAGAGAGGTAGATAATTTTACTCTTTTTGAGGAGTATGCTCTTGAAATTTTTGGGTAACATGTTCAAATTTTGCTTGGCCAATTAAAATGTGTGGCTTTTTAACTGTTTCTACCTAGCTGCCTATGAACCTGGCCAACTTCTCATCTTCTGCCCCCACTGTGGGCCTTGTGGAAAGAGTCAGCATTCTTAACCCAGATAGGGGTAACATGAAGCAATGGTGTGAATGCTTCATGCATCAAGGACATGCTTGTCTGGCATATAAAATGCTTCATGACTTAATCAAGGACACACTATCAAGACACTATCAGCCCCCGTCTCTTAAGGAGATAAGGACCATCATGCAGCAGGTGTAGACTCTGTGGCTTTGATTATTCTATGGAGGTAAATATTTATTGAGCTCAATATCTAATAAGTGTTTATTTTCATCTGTGGCATGTGATCTTTTTTTCTGCCTTTGCACCTGCAGCTGGTCGTGGCTTTTAAGGCTTTGAAGAGCATAGGTTGGATTCACACAGACCTAAAACCAGATAAAACCAGACCAGATAGCATCATGCTGGTCAA
Source organism: Centroberyx gerrardi (assembly GCF_048128805.1). Classification (NCBI taxonomy): domain Eukaryota; kingdom Metazoa; phylum Chordata; class Actinopteri; order Beryciformes; family Berycidae; genus Centroberyx; species Centroberyx gerrardi. The sequence continues at coordinate 10,883,202 of NC_136004.1, forward strand.
CCATATGGAACAGCCCTTCAGAGTCAAAGTAATTGACTTGATGTAGCCATTTCTGCTTCAGAAGTGAAGCGTGGCTACACCTCTCAGGCTGTTGCGTACAGGTAGGTTCTATGAGACCTGGACAGCTCATCTGCTGTGTGTGTTTGCAGTTTGCTAGCACTATTGTAAATGAGTAGTTGAGGTTCTGTCATTCCTCTATAGCTACTAGGATAAATGTTGAATTTAACTTTGTAATTCACAGCTGGTGTCAGTGTTTAGTACTGGTATAGTGTGTTCATGTGTCTGGATTGGTACCATGTCAGATGTTGTATTCTTGGTCATTTCTTATGTTTGCCTCTTCTATGTTTCTCTTCCACCCTCAGGTCTCCAGAAGTCCTCTTGGGCCTCCCAGTCTCTGAGGCCATAGACATGTGGGCTGTTGGTTGTGTTATGGCATACATGTTCTTGGCAAACACCTCTACCCTGCATACTGTGAGTATAATGCGGTCAGTAATATAATACCTATACTTGATTGTGTAGCTGCTCTAAGACCACCAGGCGGTTTCCACCACAGACAAATCTCCAAACCCATGTGGAGACTTGATGTTGCATGTAGGCTAATGTGATGCTATATTGTCTTTCCAGATGCATTTCATTGTGGAGCCAGGGAGCACCTGCTGGATGCTGGGACCAGGACCAGCTCTTTTTTCAGAAGAAACCCAGATTCCTTCCCTCACGTCTGGAGGCTAAAGGTATCGTAACACCCTCTTGCGTTGGTCCTATCTGCGTCGGTCCTATCTGGACCAATAACTTTTTCTCCCCCAGAAGATCCAATAACCCCTTTAAAACCCTGTTAAAAATGTATGAAGAAGTATCTAATGCATTCTGCGTTTATTTAGACACCGGCAGAGTTTAACTACGAAACTGGAATCCAGTCCAGAGAGAGCAGGAGCTTCATCCTCAGTTGTCTGGATGACCTGAGAGGGGTAGGTGGTCCCTGTTTTCTTGTACAAGAAAAGACTGAACTAGAAAAGGTTACATTTTCTGGAGAAAATTTGTGTGCTTGCTTTAGTTTGAAAGGTTAAAAATTTTAATTCATTAGAAAGAGTTTAATTACTTTATGTTTTACTTTTTGATTATTTGGAGCTCAAGCAATTGAATGAAAACAAAAAAGCTGACTTTTGTAGATATAATGAAATGAAAGTGTCTTTAGTACCACTAGCAGCAGCAGCAGTAGTAGTAGTAGCAGCAGTAGTGGTAGTACTAGTAGTAGCTATTAGTAATAGTAGTACTAGTACTAGTATTAGAATTTGAAAGTACACAAAAAAAATCCTCCCCCTCCCCCTCTGCTCCCTCCCTCCCGTAACTCCTCCCTCCAAACAAGGCTCAAGTGCGTGTGCATGTGCATGCCTGCCAATTGAGAGCGCGGGGGTAAACTTAATTCCAAATCTTTTCACAGGAGAGAGAGCACCGTTTTGATTGATTGAGCATTGGGAAAACATAATAAATTCCAAACCTTTTATGCAAAACACAGCTCTGCTAATTTATTAAGAATTCATGGTAATATAGTGCTGTAATTTGAAAATTCATAGGCAATAAAAACATTGATACAAATAGTATGAAACAACCATTTACACATAAACTGGCTGTGTACATGAATACTACTTTCTTGTAGTAATGCAAAATCCAAACCCTGTCAATAAAAGCATGTCCATAATTTATTGTACATCAGCAATGGTAATGAATACTGATTGGGACAAATATGCTGACTGAGGTACAATTTCTTATAAATTTATATCTACAGTATTTTCTGTAGTACACATTCATAGTAAAGGACTTACTGAATTGTTTTCCTCAAGCTTCTGACACAAACAAGCAGGAAATTCACCTCAACTAGATCCCCTGGCACAGTACTGTAATATTACATCCTGTTACAATAAAACAGGCAAAACGAACAGACATTGTTTTTCATTTTGATATTTTCAAGGGAAAGCTTTTCAATAAAGAAAGTGGAATGCAGATCAGAGGGAAGGAAATATTGTGATATTGAACACAGACACATTTCATATTTCTGAGAATATGAAATTCAGTCTATCAAGAGTGTGGTAACACTGTAGATGCATTGGCTTGGAGAACATAGAACAAAATGTCTGGAATAAACATAGATATATTGTACAATTTTGCAGAAAAATTTGGTCATTTAAGATTTTTTTTTTTTTTTTTTTTTTTAAGAATTCTCTCAATTATGTGGTTTGGCCTGTTAGTGGTTACAGTACTCACAACCTTTGGAAGTAATGTCTACATTTTCCACTAGGTGGTGGTCTAATTACACACCTTGAAGAAAGCCACTTTCAGAATTCATAGTCTGAAGGTGTTGTGAACTAGATAGTGATGAAACATTGTAAATCCTGGAGTAAGCAACCTGTTAACCTGAATAAAATATTGCAGTGTTGTTAGTTTGGTCTCTGAATTGAAATGTAATATTGTTCAGTGTTTATCCACAGTATTGCAAGGAACAAGAGAAAATACTGCATATTAATAGGTTCTTGGAAGCTTCATATGAAACTTGTGTTTGGGCCAACTGATGTTGACTGTGTGACTGTGTGTCTGTAACAGGCATCATAGCTAAACTGAAAAAATGTCCATCTTAAAGCAAGCTAAAGTGTCTACTAATGGCCTGAGATAATTTCACTTGTTTTCTATGCAGTTACATTTGTAATTTCAGGAGTTTTCTAGAAATGTGTCAGTGTCTCGAAATAAGATATACCAAGCCACTAGCACTTGTTTAAAGAAAACAATTGAAAAAAAGCTGATATGTATTGGAAACAAGTGAAAATATCTCACCGTATGGACAGTTTTTTTTTTTCACGTGTTTTAAGATAAATAGGGTTTTAGTAGTATGCAAGATGAAATAACTTGGTACTATGGATATTTTTTTTTCTTATTTCTGAATCCTCCTAGGCCATAACAATAACATATATGAATTCTTAAATTTGGTGGTACTCCCTTACAATTTTTAGATTCACACCCAAGCTGAGCAGAGAAAGGGACAAGTAACTGATATCTTCAATTCTCTCCAAAGGCAGTAATCAATGTGTAAATCAATTGTATTGATCAGTACTGCATCATTTTGCCCTGTTGCTCAACCGCCTGATAAGGATTACTCTGGAAGAGAAATGCAAACAGAGCAGATCAGTCTTTAAATTCCATTTATTGTATTTGGGTTATAAACATCACAAAATAGAAAGTTGAGGAAGGTCTTGCACAAAGATATATAATGAAGTAAAAGAGCAACCTTAGATTAGTCAACGATGGCAATGGAAACAAGCATGATATCAATCTTGTTTAAGTGCTGTACTGCAGTTATATTAGGGACATTCGTATTCTATCATTTACGTTTTAGTGCAAACAAAGTCTTTGCAGCTCATGGCTCCAAGGAATTATTCAACATCATTAATAAAATAGTTGTTTACAATATAGGTTATAAGGTTGCTCTTTTTATCTTTTTATTGCATATTGTTTTTGAACATACTTTATTAGTTACAATAAGGTCTCAAGGTCATATCTTCAATTTATCTAATATTCAATATATAATATACATCTTACATTTCCAAGCATCAAATGGTTTTCTATTATTAACATAATTAATTTCATTATAAGCAATATCAATATTAAAATACCTGAATATAAATAACATGCTTTAAGCAAAATAATTGTTCATTTACAATGGTAGGTAAAAGAACCTAAGTCAAGAGCAGTCAAGCCTTAAGAAATAGCTAAATCTATACATTGCTTTGTGTCAAATGCATTTTTTTCGACTGAAGGCCACTTTCAAACAAAGCAAGTTACACAAGAATGACATCAAATCTGATAACGTGATAAAAACAAGTTGCAACTAAAATTCTTAATTAAGTGGGAAAAGAAATAGGTGGCTTGATTGTATTCCTTTTTGTCTATCAAACAACAACTAATATAGCAATAAGATAAATAATCACCCACACAACTATACTTTAGAAATAATACTAAAGTACTACTAAACAGTAGTAATATTACAACCACTGTAACAAGGTACACTATAGGTTTGATATAATATTTGGTGGAGAAAACAATAGAAGGTAACTGTTACAATATGAGATGTGGCAGTGCCTCCTATTGGAGACAATGGGATGTGTACTTCATAAATAATGTGTGCTTCATACACTGTCTGCAGAAACTGCACAGATCATACATTTTCATATCTTAAACACCTGGATAACTGGGTTTGTGCCTAGTCTACATGCAGGCTAACAACGCTTCTGAGTGCATCAAGATCAAAACAAGCCAAAAACAACAAAGGGTAATGTTTGTATGTGTGTGTGTGTGTGTGTGTGTGTGTGTGTGTGTGTGTGTGTGTGCGTGTGTGTGTGTGTGTGTGCGTATGTGTGTGTGTGACAGAGAGCAAGAGAGAGAGAGAGACAGAGAGAGAGATTGGTCTGAAATAATCAAATTTATCCAAAATTTTAAACTTTCCATATATCTATTTCAATTATCAATTTGCCAAATCACTGTAATGTATTTACAGTATGTACACATAGTGTAGCTGACATCATTATCATGGCTATATAGTGCTAGACTATATAATATCATCCAAGAGATGAGGGGTTCCCACCCAGTCCAGTGTTCGTGGCTCAGATGCAGCCATGATCATACACATAAACTGTTTCCCTGTTCTCTTATCTATTGGGTAAATAGTAGTAGGAGTGAACCTCTGATTGCTCTCCACAAACTCACATAGCTGATTATAGATTTTGGGGTACTCATGACGGAGGAAGACTCCCCTGGTCCTGAGCTCACGCTGGATATTGACAAAGCACACCTCTCTTGCTTTTCTTCCCTCCTCCCCCTCCTTATCAATGTCTGGTGTGCCTGGAGGCGGAGTAAGGATGAGAGTTTCCATTTCACTATCCTTCCTGAATACCTTTTTGTCTGGGCTGGAAGAGGCCAAAGACACCTTTGCATATTTTCGAACTGTTGGTGCTTGGACTCTTGGTGAGGGTCTGTTAGGCACTAGTTCACCAACAGCTATGGATACATTCAGAAGGAAACATTCGTTGGGGTCATATTCATTACCTGCCTGCTGCAATTCCTTGCAGTAGTCACCTAGGTTGTCCTTGAAGCCATCCAGCTCTCTGAGAGACAAGTATGTGGGAGACATGAGGAGGCTCTCAAGCCCAACCTGCAGGAAGTTGTCAGCTGTCCCTGGATTAGCAAAACCCAGGAAGAGAACGCCTCTCCCTCTGGAGAGGTAGCCAGCTTTAGCAATGCGAGAGAAGGCTTTATGGATCTCTGAATTCTCTCTGCAGAACTTCAGGGTGTGCCGACACACACTGCTGACACGGCCGTACAGGCAGTTCTCTTTATGGTTCTCCCAGTCATCCCTGCGACAGTTTCGGGAGCAGTAAAAGGTGTAGCAACTGTGACATGATTTGAAGTACAGACAAGCATTGAACAGAGTCTCTATCCGCTTGCACTTCCTGTTAGCACAAACCATAGTGTCGTCTTCATCTGTGCTGTGGTCTGGAGAACATTCTTCGGCACTCCTTTGTAAACCATCACAGCCACTGTCAGGGTCTTTGATCGTGTCAGGGCTGGATTTGGTGGATGGGAGCTGGGTGTTCAGACATCCTAGATTTTCCAGTCCAGAGGATCCTCTTTCCTTTTCATCATCTTCACTAATCAATTGTTTTAATTGGTCCAAAAGGCCTTCACTTGACTTCCTGCTAGTTGGAGGTTTGTAATCAACAACTAGGTCAGCTAATAGCTCGTCCAGTTGTTCTAGGCTCTGTTGCAGGGAGAAATTATTGTGTTTCCTGTCTTTGGTCATTTCTGCTGTGTCGGATGGCTGCTTTTGATGCATTTCTCTGGGAGACGGTGTCTTCTCATTGTCCAAGGCATCCCAGCTGACTGAGTGCATGTCACGCCGTTTGTTGTTACCTGCACGTATGTCATTGTCTGTTATGGTGATCTCAGGAGTTACAAACCAGAGCCCACTCTTAGTGTTCCTCCAAGGATTGCTTGGACCCCTCTCTAAGGAGTTCTCAGAGAGGGACAGAGCAGCATATCGCCTTGGTGAACTAGAGAGGTTAAGTATAACGGGTTGAGCTGTACCATCAGAGGATGTTGCATGCCTTTCCTGGTAAAACAGGTTCTCATAGCTGCGTCCACGAGGCACTGATTGCTCTCTGTCCTGGCGTGGATATAGAATATTGTCCCAAGACTTGGAGTGGTTTTTGACCTCTGCTCCTAGTCTACTTGTCTCTACACAGCTGTTAGCAAACCAGGGGGGCATAGTGGGGTCTTGTCTTACTCTTGGTGGAGTGTGCTGAGAGGACTGGTTAGAGTAACCAGATATACTTGAGCGATACCAATCATCTGTAAAAGCCTGGGACATCCGAGGGCGCCGACGGCCCTCTGTGTGATATGGCCTTGGTGGAATGTATTGCTCTGCAGCTGGGTTGAACGGCTTGGAGTAAAACATCCTGGAGCTATTCAAATTATATGGATTGGCCCGGTGGTCCTCCCCATAGTACGGTCTAGACAGTGGAGTTTGAGAAAAGTATGACCCTGCCTCGCTTGTGGAGTAAGGTCTGTTATAGACAGTCTGCATTGGCTCTCGGTTGGATATTTGGTCTGTGTAGTAGGACCTGACAGGGAGGGTGTGCACCCAGCGAGTCCTTGGATCATACTGACTAGTCAGAGTGCTACCATGGCTGGTTAGACTGGACTGATCATCCTGAAAGTATGTTCTAGAATAGGGATGGACTGGATATCTAACTGGGTCCTCAGTATAGAAGAACTTAGTGGGTATGTTAGGGTTTGAGTATGCCCTTTGCTCTCTACTTAGATATGGTACTGTTGGGGACGGCATTCTGTGCATGTCTAGATGCTGATAGGAGATGGGAGACATGCTGGTGGTGTAGTGGTATCCTTGTCTAAAATCTCCGCTGTAGCATTCGCTTGGAGTGGGCGTTGGTGAGGAGACAATCTGCCGTGGTACATACAACCCTCTACTGCTACTGGACTGAGAGTATCTCTGCCAAGGATGCTCAGTTCGCACACTGGGGACCTGCCTGGATGTATGCTGTAGTACAGCAGCATCTGGTTTAATATCCACACGGCATCTGACATGAGGAGTTATGGCTGGTTTATCTTGTTTGTCCTCCTCAAAACAGTCTGAGACATAGAGGGGAGAATGGGGCTGCAGTTTGATTGGATGAACCTCGTTCAAATAAGTCCTGTTAGAGGTAAAGGACTCTCGATGTGTTTCAGAAGTCCTCAGAGTGTCTGATGCAGCCTGAGGTGCATCCCTCCCCTTCCTGGCTCCTGGAGGGGAAACTGAGATGGGCACAGGAGTGAGGGTGGTCTTGACTCTGGGAGCACTTTTAGATCTTGTTCTCTTTTTAGAATCAGACCATGTAATATGACTGGTTTTGTCTTGGCTGGTGTGCTGCTGGAATTGTCTAGTGTTAAACAGATCAGGAGACGAGAAACGAAGGTGCCCCGGTTGATCCAGCCCATTCCACATTGCATCTTTGCTCAGTGTCTGATGCTCAGTCCTCTTGTAAGGGTACTCCATTGAGGAAGAGAAGGACTGTGGGTCGTCCAGTGACTCAATGAAGTCAAAGCTACGGCAGTGTCTTTTGTTGATGATTTCTGGTTTGTCAATCATTTGCAAGTCACATTGCTGAGAGGAGTGGAGAGAAATGGAGTGCCCAGTGATGGGATTTAGAGTAATGTCCTGATATAGAGTGGATACCAATATATCAGGGGGATGTGTTCGTGTCATCTTAAAGGAACTCCAATAGTCCCCATTCACTGTGATTCAAGATCAACACAACCTGTGAAAAGAAAGAGATAGAATAATAATAGAAATATGCACTTGAAATGTATAGCTTTGGATTTGGTGTTCTGAAAAAAAGAGGCAGACAGTAACTTCTTTAGAAAATATGTGTACAAAGCTTAACTTTACAGTCAACGATACTTGGGCCTGACCAATATTGGATTTTTTGGTCTGATACCTATGAAGATAATTGGGTTTAAATTTAACAGATTTAGTTGTTGATTTACTAACCAATTTAATGGAAGACTTCATGGCAAAAGCCACAGCAGTTAATAGTTGCCATATCCTTTTTAACTTGAAGACCAGTAATTATTTTAAAATCTTGAGTTCACTTTGTATTTTTGTGGAGTTGGTTTGTATCTGTAATCTAAATATAAAAACTAACAAGACCTTGAATTATACAGGTGATGTTTTGGTCCAAAATAAGCTATTCACATTATCATGCACTAACAGAAGTTGTTTTTTGTCATCTTTCTTAAATGAAAAAGATTATAGGTCATTTTGAAATTAGCTACAAAATTATTATTAATTAAAAAGAAAATAGGTCTTTACTTGTCATATTACTTAGAAACATGCTTGAAGGGAATTTTTTTTTTTTAAGAGATTATAAATCATTTTACACAAATAATGGGTAAATATGGTTATAGTTGATTGTCTTGACACTATTTAAATTGCATTAGGTAAATGGTAATGGATTAGGAATAAAAGCTAATGAGGCATGATAGATCACAATAAATCATGTACATACTGTGCAGAAACATAAGCCATTGCAATGTGAACAAAACATGCCTGTGGTATATTGTTTGCACTATTCATGTCTTATAAAGAAATCAAACAAAGATAGTCAACTACTGTCAACCACTGCCTAAAAGATGCCATTGTTTATGTAGGCCTTCATTGATTATTATGCAGAAAAAGATCAGTTCCAACATTGGTTTGCTGGATTTCTACGTGTCTATGACATAGACACAAAGACACACACACACACACACACACACACAGGCTTTTTTGTTGGCACTCACCCATGAGCTAACCCTGAGTTACCATCTGTTCATCCTGATGAGAGAGGACTGACCAACCATCTCCCTGTCATGTCTCCTCAACACACCTAAATATCACGTCTGTTCACACACACAACCATAACCTCGACAGACGCCAAGCATAAACCTACCAGCTATTCACTTGAATTTTGTTATATGGCAGGCTAACTCTGTGTACTGTGTACATTTTGGTGCTGTTAATTGATGATGTTAAAATTACACATAACAACTACTATTGGTATACAAGGATTAATGCTTTTGTTTTAATGGATTGCTACTAGATTCTCATCAGTGGGTATGAATGGGTAATGACATTTTCTATGCAAAAAATAACTAATCATACTGTCTTTGGCAAGATGGATCACAACAATTTAAGATATCAATTTTCTACATATCATATTCCATTAGTGTTTCCGAAGAGATCTCATGACATTTGTCTAATTATATATGGCAACTTTACATGATAAATACAATTTTCTTCATGTTAGAATGTGAGTGTTTCCCCTGAATGCCTGATGGAAATATTCCAGGTCTTGATTTAGCTTGCTAAAACTAACATTTGGAATATATGTGGCCAAGAAATGTGCGATGTGTCTTATGAACAAATTTCTATGGTTTTTCAAAACCTTTGAACATTATCATTTTCCAAAAGTTTTTTGGTCTTGAAAAAGGGGGTTACATACTTTTACGTACAGTTTACATACTTTTTTTTTCAGCTTTTCCATTTCCACAGGGACTCTGCAGTTTTCACAGGGGTCACTGATGTCTAATTGATGGCTGAATGTCACAATAGCAGGAATACGATCTGGGACTAAGTCTGTGTCAGCTGTCCCAAAATAGCAGGGAGAAATCCATTATTAATATCCTTTATTAGTGAAAAATAGGAAAAGGATGGGTATTGAAGTCTAAACTATATGCCATTGAACAGGGAAAAAAGTTGCTAAAACCCATCTTTCTCTCTATCTTAACATCCTTATGGTTTTAAATTAATGGAGATGTCAGCAAGAGAGTAAGTCCTTACTGAGCCTGCATAAAAGTAATAAGGTGCATGGTGAAGAGTGAACAACGTTTGGTGCCCATCAGTCTTAAGCAGCTGTCCAGTCTCAATAGCTATCAGCTCCCAATAAAGTTGTAAGCCCATCACGTCACACAATCTCAAATGCTGTTTAAACCCAATGCAACCCTTGTGAAAAAGAGCTATAAATGATTTTAGAAGGACAATATACAAATACCACAGCAAAGTTCCCTTTGGAATATTATTGTGATACCACAGGAGATAGAAAAACACCATAAAGTCATCATAAATTATTGAGTGCCATAGACACACTATAAGTCCCTGTACATTATAGGAGTATTATAGTGGATACCATAGGAGATAAAAAACAAAACAAAAAACATAAAGTAGGCTAAGCCTCCAATAATGTTACTATAAACTGCACTACTGAGCACCACAGACACTTTAAGACCCTGTAGGGATATTATAATGGTTTTTCGCTTGGGAAGGATTTAATTGATCTTACTGATCTGTGACTTGAGAAAAATCCCTGAAATTATCAGCAATAAGAGGACAGAATATATTTAGACTATTTTTTATTTTTTATATAATTGTTTATATTTCCCCGTCATCTTCGCCTGTAAAGCTGTTCTTCAATAGAGGGACTATACTTTCTAGCACAAGTATAAACCCACATGCCACATACCTCTGTCTCCATGGCTACAGCACACAGCAATGAAACCATGAAACACTCCGAGTAGCAGACTAGGGACAAAATCTCAGTCAGAGAAATAGTCACCTCACTGCAATACTCATATAATATTCCTGCAGGCTTGTAGTGCGTCTGTGATACTCAACAGTGAGTTTATTGTGACCTTATCGTACTGTATGGTATATTTACGTCCTATGGTATCACTATAATATTCCTATAGGGACTTTTTGCTGTGATATTAGTATAGTTTCTTTTTTTCGTAACGTGCTATGGTTATAGGCCTCCACCTAAACTATAGTCAGTAGCCTATATTAGCCTAGAGGATAGTAATCTTACTTAGTGCGCTATTTCGTGGAACGAAAAATAAACAACTTCACAGTCGAAAAAAAAAATAGACTGTAGCCTGTGCAAGACATTTGCCAAACTAGAAGCGAAAATATCGAATATGATCTCGATTTGCCTGAAAACTCGCCGTGGGGCAAATCGAGGCGAATTCAGTTTTGAAACGTCACCAAATACTTGTTAACGCACTTGAGCACCCCTTTTATTTTGGTGCTGCGGCACGGACGGCCCTGCATCCTTTGTGGCTGACCTAATGCCTTTGAGCCCGGGATGACATCATTTGCAAAGACAGAGAGAAAGAAAGCAGCAGCAGCGGGTTCAAATCCGGGCAGAGCTCGCCGCGAAGCAGAAAGAGAAAACGAGTCAGGCTGTAAGTTTTGCAATATTATGTGTCGTTTGCAATGAGAAAGGGGGCCTTACCGTCTCGTCAGTGACTTGATCGGATGCGTTGAACATGGTCTACCGATGCAGCCTGCTCTCTGCGAGGTGCAGCTTCAGCCTACCGCACCTGCTGTGAGCCTACCGGAGCCCTCCAGTCGTCTTTCATCCTGTCTTCTTACATGTTGTCCAAATCACCCGGTGATGCTTTCCGTCGCTTATGGCTCTGCGTGTGTGTGTGTGATGGAGAGCAAGCAGGAGGTGTGTCTGAGCCTGCGCTTGTGTGCGTGTCTCCGGAGGCGTGGTTGTGCGTGTTTTTATCGGAGGAGGGGGCGTTAGGGGAGGGAGGGGGGCGTTGGGGGAGGGGGGGTGGGGGGTGTCGGTTGATGTTCAGTCTTGGAGCAGCAATGCGGTCTCCACTCAGCGCTCATCTCTGAATTATTCCTTGCTTCAGTCAAGCCCCTAAGGACATATGGGCATTTCAACTTTTCCGGGGAACTATCTATAGTTTAGTATCCCAAAGGTGTGTGATGCTCTGATACATGCTGTGTAATCAGTTTCCTCGTAGGTAGGCAAAACAGATTTGACATTTACATTTTTAGAAAGTTTGTAGACGATGTCAGAAACTGTCTGAATTGGGACTTGTGTTAAAAGCCTCCTGTTCTCCCATCCTACACTTGACTGGTCACTTCTGGTATTCCTCCCACGCTATTGGACATCAGTAGACTTGGTGATGGAGAAAATCAATCTGGTGCCAATATACTGTAATTTGTTACTTTATTGTGATGGATGAGCAGGAAATTACTTTTAATCAGCTGGAATGTTAAGGAGAATACCACTCAATTTAAGAATATAATAAATATGTTATTCCTGAGACCAGACAATAAAAGCAGTCTTCATGAACATAGGCAGGTCGAACTCAAAGAACCAAGCCTGTATGGCCTGGAGCTGCTTCACTGATAATGAATTGGAGTCTGGAGACTAACTTTTTGAATTCATAAAACCTCATGTGAGAATTTTTACATCCAAAAGCTCAACAGTGCCATCAGTTTGGGACGTGAAAACATTGTCCGCAGAAAATCACTCTGGGTACCTTGTGCAGCCGCCTTTTTCCGTCTTTTGTAATTTACTCTTCATGGAGTTGTTCATTGGTACAACCTACAGGTTAGGTCTTCGTCCTTGTTTGCAATGTTGTAATGCTGAAGATCAACGACATTATGCTTATTCTAGCCTGTGCAACACACATGTGGCTTTAAATCTCACTTGGACACAGCTTCTGCATTGTGTGAACTGATGATGGGGACAGCAGGCTGTGAGCCCCAGCCCAGAGCATGTGACTGCCACAGGAAAACTGCTTACTGAAGCAGTCTCCCAGCAGATAGAAATCACTACAGACGTACAGTGCTGATAAGCTTGAGATTGCAATAATACTTAGCTATGACAGAGTTCATTTTGTTCTAGGAAGGATAGTCTTCCACAGCTCGCACCACACCAGATGATCTTCAGGGTATTTTATATTGGTTTTTTTCTGCCCGCACAAAAGATTGTCCATTCTTATTACAAAACACCACTGCTAACCGAGACTCCATCTGTGACATACCACGTGCATCAGATATGATTCAGAATGACAGTACAGTGGATCTCACATTGTGAGGCATCCAGCATCCCTGAGAGTGGGATCTATCTGAGCATGTGTGACTCACCCTCTCCAGCACAGTGCATTGGCATCAGTTCGTGTCAGCTGTTGGTTAGCAGGCATTAGTGTCTGTCAGCTGGCTGCTAGCAGGTGTCTTAGGCACCTCGTAGGCTCTGTGGAGAGGAAATCAATGGCTCTCTGTTGATTAGAGGCCCCTGTGACAGGGATCAATCAGACTTATAGCAGTACATAGTGACAAAATTAAAGAGAAACACAACGTTACTCTGCCTTGACTACTCAAACAGGCTTTCATGGTGCTCTGACATATCAGCCATAATGAAGCCATAAGAAATTATTTAGTTCCTACACTGGTCTATGTTCATACTGTCAGATTAAACAACCATCAGTTCTCCAGCTATCTCCAATGAATTCTATATGTGAGATTAGGTGACCTTCAACAAATTTAACTGTCTGATATGGTGTTTTCTGTGTTCCCGGTTGAGGAAGTTATATAAGAGATGCGGGGCTATACTCACAGTCAGGCCCCATTGCGTACTAAGTCCAGCCCAGAATAACCAATGTGGCAGGCTAATATAAAGCAGCTCTCATTTTTGGTTATATTAGAATGCAATGATAAGTCAGAGGAAACAAGGAAAACACATTAGAGAGAGATGTCAAGGCGAACACATTCAAGCTCAACAATGTCACAAGAAATCCCCAGGGAATCAAGGGATGTTGTCTGTGGTCCCTGCAGTGATGAATATTTCACACGCCCAGATTTAGACCTCTTAGATAGACATGCGTCTGAATGTGGGTGGCTCTTCAAGATCTTACAGGGTCTTTTGAAGTCTCGTATGAAATATGTAGATGCTCAGGTTCAGTGGGGGATTTAGGCTTAAGGGCATGGAGTGAAGCACAGTGGTGGTGAATCTGAAGACTCCAAGGGAGATGCACCCAGTCTTTCCTTAATTCCAATTGAAGCCAGATTAAACAGTCGACAACAAATTAAACTAAATCACTCAATCTTCTCTATCCAACTCTCTTGCCCCAGACAGAATTTACAGTCGTGGCAGCCCCTATAGGGCACCAGCCACTGGGGTCACGAGTTCTTGTGAGGATTTAGATACAGTCAAGAGGAGTATTTGGATGCTGTTTCAGATCAACAAGGAACTGAAGAATCCACCTTGGCGGAGTTTGTAGTCCTGAAGGATCAGACTAGATTATACACAGGGGATTGTTCGGCTTTTTCCTGAGTGAACAAGACTGACTAGGGAGACTCACTCCTCTTCCACACAGTTCATTTCCACTTATTAATCAACATCTCCCTCCTGGGGCACTGAAACTGTTCTAAAAGTGATAACTGTTTGCTAAAGGAAGTTGAAGTGATTGCATGATCACTCCCTGACTAAACTTTGATCAAATCGAGTGCTAAGCATTTAGAGAATCAAAGAAAGAACATTTTAACCATTACATGCAATCTGCCTATTCTTAATTAGGGAATTATGTTTACTTTTGTCTGCATGGAAAAGAGCATTCCAATCCACTCCGACTAACACTCATAAACAAATTCATGTACAAGCTAAACCATTTGGGAGCAGTATCCATGGTAACCCACACTGAGTAGGAGCAAAAGAGACTGAATTGATTTCAAAGGGAATGAAGTAAAGTGCTGATGGGAGCCTTCCATGGAGACCATAAAAATCTACGTCACGAGGATAAGACGAAGGGAGCTGAAAATTGCTTGTAAACCCATAACAATCTGCGAGTGCACCGTAGAAGAGATTCAGGAGCACAGCTTCCTACCGAGTTTGATTGCCCCTTGCCCAGTACATTTTCACGCTGCACTTGGTGAGTGGAAAAATCCACTGTAATCTGTGCTACTTTTATCTTATGTCCCAGATTATCTGCAGCAAAGATTGACAAATGTAAGTTAACATAAGGTTTGCCATAAGGAGACCCCCCTCTGGCAGCGTTGCAATGAGAGAAAAACAGGATGGCACCTACAAAAAGACCTATACTCATGTGGGCAGATTCTCGAAGCTTCCTCCAAGTACATGTAGGTCAAAGCAAGAATAGTGTGGTATTATTCACAGCTGCTCTGAGCAAACACAAACTCTTCTGTCTTGGTCTCCTGAGTCACAGTAAGCCATCCCATAGTGAGGCTTAATTAAATCTTTACTACACACTAGTCTTTCATCCTTCATCATCTGCCATTTTGGCTAAGGAATCATTCAGTAGACTATAAGGTCATGTGTGCAAACACGTTTATCTAAGGGGGAACACATTTGGAACTGAGAGAGAGTCTTCTTGGTTGGTTCAGATTCTTTCAGAGTGCTCCTAATGGTGTGAATTATTTGTGGTTTAATGTTGTCTGTCATTATAATAATGTTATGTAACAACCTAGAAATAGAGTGTTGTTATGACATTTAGAACAAAATATTCTCACTCAAAATTTCATCAGTTTCAAGTACTGATTGAGTGTGGATTAGTCAATAGGAGGTTTTTAATGCATTGCTGTTGTTAAGGTCCTGCTATTCAATACTGGACAGACAACAAATCTCTTGTCCTTCAGTTAGGAAGAATCAATGAGGTCCTTCTAAATATGGGTGCCATCCACCCTGCCTTGTACAACAGCACAATGCAAATCAGTCCTGTGAGCTGCACTAATTGTCTAAGGCTGTAGGCCATGTATAATAGCTGATAACAGTCGCTGAGCAGTCACTGTTCCCTATTCAAAGACAATTATGTTATTGCTGAATAAAATAACTGAATTGTGTATTGACATTCATTCTCTTTTTTCCCATTTCTTTCACTGATAAAACACTGAGAATGATTGAGAATGCTTAACATTATGTGACTTCTGAATAAGTTTGTGAATTGACTGAAACAAAAGTTATTTAATCCCTTGTCTGTAATTTTCCTTTTCAAGTCTTGTACATAGTTGGCATATCGACCAATCAAATTACATGCGTAATCAGTTTTGACGCTTGGTTCATTTTGAGGTTTAATAGCATGTTAATGCGTGTAATTACACATTCTGTTTGGGAGTAGCAGCCATCCAGATGCACCTGTGCTCGCAGCTTCTCGGGGCTGTTTAAATGGGTCAGCTCTAGAAATATCTTGGCTCAGTGAACAAGCCGTGAGGGCCCCTCCCTTATTGTCTCATCTCTGTCCGTAACAGAACAAGACCACAAGCCCTCCAATCCTTTATTCCTAACCTGCAAAATAATGAAAGTTGAAGCCGAATGATTACAAAACACCTTGATGGCATGGCTGTATTGACAGAGTATAACAATTTATTTTGTATTGTTGAGGATGAATAGTTCCTCAGAGTGCTTTCCAGATAGTGATAAAAACTGGCCTACCCATATCACACTCTGTGCTGTCTTTCTCAAGGCGCTATCAAGATGCTCATGTCATACCATTTCTATTGTAGTCTAAAAATGTGAAGTGCAATATGTAAATGATGCTGACTTACCAATTTGATATGCAAAGAAAGCAGAGGGTAATTCCCTGAAAGAACAAGTTCAACATGAAATCACTCTGAACTGGTTACCAAACTAAGATTTGCTGTTGGGGTGAATAGTATAGTCCACTGAGCATCTAGATAAGAAATGCAAGCAGCCAGACAGAGCTTTAAAAACCAAGCTGACCTTTCATGAGCATGGCGCTATATAACATCTTGCCTGCAAATTGGATTTTGCACTCCAGACACTTTTGTCTGCAATGAAAACTTTCAGGGGAAAAAGAAATTGATCCATTTGGTAATTAAAATTGAATTCGCTCCTACATTGCGTACAACATGCCAACCAAAATGTTTTGATGGGGCAAGTAGTTTAAAAGGGAGAGAGGGGAAATATCTTCAGTTTAATGTCTTTGGTTCAGTGGCAGATGCAGTGATTGATTAGTACAAAATAAGGCAAAGAAGCACTGTCATTCTTTTGACTTGAGAGTGCATATAATTGTCCTCTCTCAGCTGCAGCTGCTGCATTGAGACTTGCAACCCTAATGAAATGAAGAAGTCCACTGGATATTCAAACATAATACATTTGTGTTTTGTCCTTAAAAAGCATGAATCAACCCATTATACTGAGAAGAAAAGATGGGCTAAACCATGATGAGTTTTATTCAGGATACCATTTGTTCATGTATTCCAGCTTAGTTTTGATTAATAGGATTATGCAAACATTGGTGTTTGTGTGTACTCTCTGACTATGACTAAGCATTGTGTAATTCACTGGTAACAAACCCTACTTTCTCAGAAGATTTTGAGACCTCAGTGCCCTTTCCTATTAGAACACACATCCAGATGATAAATTCCAATAATACTCTTGTTTTTTTTTATACAAGCATTTCCAACATATAATAATTTTCTGAATCACTGAGTAGTTCTGACCAGACAGACTGAGACATGGAATGGTGGGCACACTGTACCAATATAAAATGAATTACATAACCTTGGTTAATCTCGTACAGTATTGAAGACTGTGGTGGTCAGACTGCAGGCCCACACCACCTTGTGGTCACATTGGTATGCTTGCTCTTGCAACTAGTGTGCAACACACTCTACAGCTCAGCAAAGTGAGATACTCACTCTAAATTCATGGAACATGTGACATGTTCTCAACATGCCTTACACACGTCTCATTAAATGTTTTATTGCTAAACACAAGTGTTAAACAATAAGCTACAAGCAATAATCTACCCAGTTGGTACACAGACACATTTTAACTCCCTCCTAAACTCTCTTTAGAGACTGGCTTCCCCCATAGAGAGGAATGATGATGTGCAGGGTGACCAGACAACAAAACAAACTGTCAGTGTCACGCACAAGGACAGAGCACTATAAACGCAACCCAATCCCTACCTGTTATATTTTACATAAACTTTCACTACATAAACTAGCCTGATTTATTTTCAATTAATTTCTTGAACTGACTGTAGATCTGAGTTTCTATTGATACATAATTGATACCCCCTTTTAATTGTGATATCCTTGAACACCTGCAGTAACTACAATAAACACTATGAATGATGTTCTATACTCAGTCACCCAGTGAATGAACAAACATGAACAGTGATAGGGTAAGATTAGAAATGTCAGAATCAGTTTAACAATAAAGAATAATAAAGCATAGTCATTGTTGGTCATAGACTTTATTGGACATGTGTGTTTTGATAACATATTTATTTTCACATAATATAGCTACATTGCATATAACATCAAATAGTTGTTTTTTTTACATTTAATTCAATACTCCACCATGATTTACATTATGCAATATCTTATTTTTTGATTAACAAAAATCTCAGCTTTTGTTTCTTGCACTTACATTTATCATTTATGTTTTTACATCTGGCAGGCATCAACTGACAATCAATTCCACTCAAATTCATAAGGGATATAATCTTTTCAAAATGATTATACTATGCATTTAGAAAAAAGTGAAACTAGCTTTAACAACAAAATCAAATTGTATACATTCACATTCAAATATATCCACTATAAATAATGTAAACCTTTAAAAAGAAAGTATCTGTGAATATCAAAAATGGGGGTGACTTAAATAAAAAAACAACTTTTTTAAATTGCCATCACAGCTCACCCTGTTGGTCTCAAAAGGTGACATGGCAAATAGTATATGTCTTAATAGAGCCAAGGGGCCTCTGATTGACAGAATGACATTTTTAAACCATCCATGCTAATTTAGATGACTCAATTTCATAAATTACACACTCAGTGTAACAATTACATGAGGCTCCTCTCATTAACTCCTTTGGCAGTAGGCTGTGCCACGATAAATCTGACAATCATGTACTGACACTGAGTCACTGTAAAAATTTTACATTGATACCCTGAAACAAAAGCTAATGCATAAACCCACAAGCCCTCAGATAGTCTTGATTTGTAGAAAAAAGGAAGAGATTACAAAAAATAAGCAAAACAAAAATACACAAATAATAATCAAATCAAAATGCAGAAATAACGCTTGGGGACACACATAATATTGACAAGCACAGATAGCAGCAGGGGATAAAGGTGACAATCTGCATCACTCAGAGCTCTGTACAACACATCTATTTGGTTTGACCAGTTACAGAACAACATTCACACATTTATGCACCATTTATCACAAGGGGTCACTGTGGATACACAAACAGACTGATATACACAGGCAGCATGGAGAATTTGCAGGGGAATTGGGGCTCCTCAACAAAGTTTTGGCTATTGGGTCTTCTCTACAAAGCGTGATATTGCCATACTATATCCACATTGGGATGGAGAGCACTCTTTCTGGAAGACATGTTCAGTGCCTAGAAACAGAAACTTTTTACATAAGAGTTTCAGGACTTTCTGAACAATGATCAAAGGGTTGTCAGTGCTTTGAAGGGGTGGTGGTGGGTACATCCCACAGTTGACATTCCTATACCTGTACATTTTTTTCTGCCTTTATTGTATAGATGAACCATGTAACATTCCTTGGCTGAGTATGCTTTGGAGTATGCCCTCTGCTCGCAGGCTGTGAGCCTGTTGAAAACTGAGAGCCAGACATGGAACTAGAGACTCTCTGCTGCACCATATTATACAGACTCAGGGTTGGAGTGTGTTAAGTTTCAAAATGGAGTCAATTAAATGCAAAATTACAATATACTGATTACCTGCTAAAAACCTACATAACATGATCCACTACGTTACTGTACTACCACTAAGTTCAGTAATGTAGTTTGATTGCTGTCAGATGCTTTTGCATTGCATTGCCTTTGAAATCAGTGCATTTTTTCTGTTCAAACATGCTTGTGAGTAATCCAGTGGTGTCATATTTTTTCAGTAACTGTAACTGAACAGTTACCTAGTTATTGTAATCAGATTATTGTAATCTCATACACTCTGTTACTTGCCAACCCTGACTATGCTGTATCTTACTGCACTGTACCCATCACAGACACAGCAGCATCCCAGAGTAGGAACACTGAGTTGTTGCTTTGTCAACAGGCAGACGAATAAACCTGAAAATATAGTCTTGATACCTCAGTCAGTGTCACTATATTCAAGTATTATTTTGTTGTACTCTGTGTGCAAATGCATCTCAAATAATAAATACATTCTACTTCATTAAAAACATGCTTTTCCTTCATTAATGGTAGAGCATTATCAGCAACCATATAAAGCCGCAATGGAAGACCCTCACCCTGACACGAGTGTCACAATCAATTGGACATCCCTGAGACAACTCCATTTGATCTGACTGAACTCTTGTCTGCATAAGGCATGCTTTCAAGGTGGAGAGTGTTAGGGCTTCTGTTCTTGTGTAACAAAAAGGGAAGAAAGTGGCAGCAACGACATTCTCACAACACCTACTAGGCTACTATACTAACTACTTCAACTACATGTGACGACACAGTTACAAGCGCCAATGTCAGGAGTTGGAAATTGCAACCATTGCCTCCTGTTGACATGCAGCTAAAACATCACCATGAGCGGTCAACAGCTCAAACAGATCTAGCGTTGGCTAACACTGGACATCCTATGTGTGCAGCTGTGCTGAGTTGATTAATTGTTACAGAATGATTAATTTGAGGACCAACCAAACTTTGAACATAAAAATCACGGTGACTTTACAGTACCAACAAACAAGTGGGAACACTATTTTGTTGTTGCTTTGTTTTGTTATTTTTGTGGATGTTTGTGCGTATGTGAGTGTTTGTGCATGCATATACGTGCTTGTGCATGTGTGCGGTGTGTATGAATGGGCATATGTGAGCGTGTACGCTCACACATGTGCGACAAGATGACTAAATGAGTTACTTGAGCTTGAGCGAGGCAAGGAATGTTTCAGACATTAGTGCCTATATTTATCTATTCTATCCTTTTAAAATATTTAAACTATTTAGGCAGTGGGTGTTTTGTGTGTACATTTTCTTTTCAGGGTCAATGTCCATGATTAGGAGATGGCATCCAGTTGGTCCATGTTCGTTGGGGAAAGAAGGAATCTGTCCTTCAGTCTGCTGTCCATCTTTCTGTCAGTAGGAAGGGGGCTTATGCCATCTCAGTCTGAGAAGAGACTGGCAAAAGATTTGCGTAGATTGCGTATGGTTTCAGCCTTCACCTCGTCCTGGCTAAGGCTGGCCCGTGGTGCTGGGGTTTCTGGAATGTTGAAGGTATTGGTAAGAGACTGGGACTTGCTATAAAGAGAGGAAAATGGCAATAGAGGAGAGGAAGAGGCTATTAAAGTCATGCAGCAAACCCATGGAATGATAAGACTGGAGCATGGCAAGAGAGAGAGGGGAGAGAGAGAGAAGGCTCATTCATAGATGACAAAAGCGCATTCCTCTAGTATGGTCATTCATTATTACCTTATCATTTCAAGGTAACATTTGAATATGATATGGATAGTGAATGACTTTTCTGGATGCAAAGTGATGCATGTTTTCATCCGTGATTGATGACAAGTGTTTCTATGGCTCTATGTTCAAGAGAGCACAATCCAAAAATGGCCTTTGACCTCTTTTTTTGTTGATTTGTTTGCTTGTTTATTGTTGCTACCACTACTGAAAATTTAGAGCATCCAACAAATAAAGGCAAAAATGTAAGCGTACTCACATAGCACTTTAATTTATTTAAAACAGGCACATACTGAAAAAAACAAAACCACATTTTGACTAGCAAGCCTTTATTAGAGAGAAGATTGTTAGCTTATAAACCAGAATGACTTATATAAGTAGACTCTAAGTACTCGGTCAATTTTGCATTCATTTGTAGTATGTTCTGTCTTTTAGCTTCTGTCATAGAAGGTATTTATAGTACTTTCTACCCAGTATTATTACCACTGCCTATATTTTATACTTGCTTACTGTCTTTCAGCCAGCAGTACAATGTATTGTGCCCTCCATGTCCATTGTAGCATCACAGCAACAGTAATTACACATTTTTATAGTTTTGCATTATTCACCAAGGAATGTGACGAGAATTACCTGCAACAATAATTTAAAGATTTGATATTAGAAATTTCTAAATTGTCCAAGTTGTGTATTTTCCATTTCACAGCACATATTTGATAGTAGTCACTGTGAATTTGTTTGATAATACTCCTCCAAATTCCTGGACAAGAATGCAAAAAGCTATAGTTACCAAATATGTTGTCACATTTTATATTATGTGACTGAAAGTGAATCAAAAAAGAGATCAATCACAATTATTTAACATCATACGACAATAATATATTTTGGATAATCATATCAAGAATTAAAATTCATCAAATGCTCTTTTTCAACAGGGCAAAAACAGTATTTGAATGTCATAAATTAATACAATCAAGCAAAGATCACAGATCAATTTAAATTGAGTTAACATAATCACATAGTATTATTTTCATCTGCATCATTTACCCAACTTCTAAAATTAACTTGTAAATGTTGAAAACATCTAATTAGCTCTATAAATTGTATATTATATATATTGTATATTAGTTACAGTTTTATTGTCCATGCCTGCTACTAAGAGAGAAGGTTGAGTATAGATAGTAGTAGGTTTTCACTGTGATAGATTCAGTGGGTAATGGGCAACTTCAAGTGAGCTTCCTCTGTTCAAAATGTTTTAATGTAACATGATCACTGCAGGCATTCTGAAATGTATGTTGTGTGAATCTGCTGCTAAAGGACTGGGCTGAAAAAAATTGTAAGCATCAGTAAATCATGCACAGTCAGGTAGATCATATCTCATCCAATAGCATGAATAGATTTACACTGAATGGCATGCACATCTTAATACAGGCAAAAGGTGAAACAGGGTCATCTGGTCTGGTCAGCTGTAAATTTGTCTTTATGAAAAATTAGAAGAAATTGATTCCAACTCTTTTAGCATAAAAATCACTTACTTTAGTTGTGGAGAGCCGCCCATAGCCGGGTTGTCCTGACTGGGCTTCTGTGGCGGCTGAGGCTTCTGCTGCAGCGGGGGTCGTCCTCCTGGGCCTCCCTGGCCTTGGGCAGCAGGTCGGGGCTGCTGGGTGGTGGCCGCTCCGGGACGGCTCTGCTGGCCAGGAGCCCTCTGCTGCTGGCCTCCCTGTGACTGCTGCCTGGGGGGCTGTGCAGGCCTCTGTTGCTGGGGCCGCTGCTGGGGTGGGCCCCCTGGAGGTTTCTGGCCTGGGCCTCCTGGAGGTGGTTTCTGCTGCTGGGAGCCAGACTGTTGCCTCTGGACTTGAGGAGAGCCTCCCTGGCTTCGCTGAGGAGAGCCCTGACCAGAAGGAGGTCTCTGGCCTTGACCACTTCCCTGACCTGGTGGCCGTTGCTGGGCTCCAGGTCCTTGGATAGCTTTAGCCTGGCCGCTGGGCTCACTGGTGCCGGGACTGGCAGCAGGTTGCTGAGCCTGTGCAGGAGGTTGGCCTTGAGGTTGTGGGCGCTGCTGAGAGGGGGGAACTTGCTGGGGACCACCTAAAGTAGACAAACAGAAGCAGTCCTCACATCAGTACTACATAGCCCATATCTATGTCTAACCTTGCAAATGAAGAAAATATAAACAAAAACAAATACAAAATATTATGTCACTTGGTTTATTTTGTTGTGAATTAGTCATCCTCTTACCCTGGGGGGGGGGGCGCTGCTGAGCTTGTGGTACTCTGGGCTGAGAGATGGGCTGAGGGGAAACTGCTTTCTATAAAGCACATGAGTTAAAAGGGCAGGGAGCAAATATTTATTGAAGAAAACGGAAGTAAAAAAAGTCATTTTCCAATGATAGACAGAAAATAATTTTCAATGGAGAATCAATGCAACAATTGGCTTAATTTGGTCTAGAAAACTGACCATTTCTACTGCAAGATGTAAGGCATGTGGAAAGCGAAGAGGATCAACAACACACTTCCTCGGAGACTTGTTCAATAGACTAGGTGCACAAAGGTTGGCCCCTTGGTTTGGCGTCATTACCTTGTAAACACCAACATTGCAGGGGGACTGAATGACGCCAGTACTGGATGTTGCAATCTTTCTGCACCTGGCCCATTGCAATAGATACGTGGAACTACCACACACTTGTGAATACTTCACAAGTTCACATTTATTGAGGAAACTGCTAAGCTTTCAGTCAAAGACCGTCAGAGCATTTGCACCTGGCCCATTGGCACACAGATTACAAATAGAAACGGGGAGAAATTATGGAGAAATTATTGGAGCAAGCATGAAGCATCAGTGGTTTGAGCACCTGTGGTGGCTGTCCTGCCGTGGCACGGACTGGAGAAGAGCTTAAAGTGCGTGGAACAATCTGGTTCATCTTAGAAACCACCAGTTCTGCAATCTGAGTGCGATCTTCATCCTGTTGGTCCCCAATCAGTGGCATTGAACAGTCATCCACCTGAAAAAGAATAAGATGCAGGTTTAATGGATTTTCCCTCTTCATTACAAATTATTATTATCTTGAACATGACACTATACCCTCTTCCAGTACCTCTATAATGTAGTCCTTGCCATCTTTACCATGTAGAGCCTCCACGGCACATATATCCAACCCTCCGAAGACTTCAGAGCAAGAGTCCACCCACATTCGGTACCTGCAATAGCATGGTAAACAGGCCTAATAGTATAGCACTAATAGTACAGTGAGACACTATATGATTCCCAGTCTAATGCTGCCTCAGTGAGCTCTTACTTGTCTGACATGGCCACCTGCTCTAGCATAGATGAGCCAGTGTTGGTTTTCCAGTTGCCAGAAATTGATGTCCTCCTGTTGAGCAGAATGAACATTTACTTTTTAATGTTCTTTATGACCATTTTCATCAATATTATAGAATCTTTGGTTGTAGAATTTGATGATCATCTGCTGGATCTTTAAAATGTCTAGAGCTGAGGAGAGCAGAATGCTAATTTCACTCACATGTAAGCCTTGTAATTGCTGCCAATTTTCTGGATACGGACGTCATACTTTGCATCAATGAAGGGTTCAGATGTGGCATAAGTCTTGGTCAGAGCAACAACACTGGCGATATCTTGAAAATCATATTGATTGTCCACTTTCACCTGGGGTAACAAAGGTTAAAATAAGAAATACATGTACTGGTCTGTAATCCAGAGATCTGTAAATAATTTGATCACATTCCACACAATTGCTTGAGTGCTTCAGTATTACCTTTCCCATTCCTGAATGAGCATGGCCCATCTTCACCACTACGGGGAAACCAGGGGAGGTAATCTGTAACAAATGCACCAGAACAGCCTTAGACTTCAAAGCTGTTTTACCAATGCTCCACATCATAGCACTCTAGGTTTTTATAAAAATATCTTCTAATGTACTTTAATCAAACAACATTTAAATACACTCTCTATTTCTGTAAAAATCCCAAAGCCCAGCCTACTCCTGGTTTTGGAACCATAAATGTCTTTTGATGAAGTGATTCATGTTGATGGCTGAAAACAAGCCCAGTACTGGAAGCCTGTGACTGCAGGGGTGGAGAGAATGACTCTGCGGCACAGTCTCAGTGTTAACTGTACTGACGATGATTTGGCAGACAAATAATCAAAGACTCTGCCTCTACTGGGAACTGAAAACAAGACACTCCCCTGAAAATTAGACTGGTCTCAGCTGCTGTATGAGATGGAATATTGACATGGAAGTGAATTACTTTCCTACCATCTTCTGTGACCCGTGCAGAAGGATGACCTGTCTATGTTTGTGTCCCTTTAAGGTTTGTTTAGCATGAAAACGTGTCCCAAGTGGGAGGGGGAGGAGAGAGCAGGATAGCAGATGGCAAAGTACTCACCATCTCCTTGTGGTTGGGATAGTAAACCTGCTCAATCAGTGGGAATTCCTCTGGGCCCAGTTGCTTGTACAGTCTGGACATCTGAGCGAACTGAAAGAGACACAAATCTTTAGGATGCAACATTTTTCATCCAAAAATTAAGCAGTATATGTCTGTTCAGCTGAAACCCAAGATGATTTCAAATAAAGGGTTTTAATTGATAATGTTTGCATGTATTTGCTCATACTTACCACCCATGGTTTGTCACAGAAATTGTAAACAGAGTGTAAAGAGTTTACACTTGGCAGTCCAGCATACTGCAGTCCAATCACCATGTTCCGGTGGTCTCCATTCTTGTCCATGCTGAAGGCATGCTGTCTAATCAGTACAAAGTCTGGCTTAAAGGATCTGGGGACAGAGGACATTAGCAAAATATTAAGCTGCATTACAAGACAAATTGAATCAGTAATGAGGCACTTTGATTTTGGGTATGGAAAGAAAGGATTTCGCCATAACGGCAAATAATGTCTCATCAGCATTAAATACGAATTGCGAAATTTCCTTGACGAGATTAATTTTTTGAAGTACACTTACTTAGTAACCTTATGCCCGTTCCTGATTGCATCAATGTCCACAGTATAAGTGCCTGTAGCATGGGCCACCAGGTTGATTTCAGAGAAGTCTGCCTAAAAGGACAACAGCAAGGTCAATCCCAACCAAAAACCATATAAATCACTGTGATCACAATCACAGCAGGAGGGCACTGAATTGCTACCTATTGTCAACTATGAGCCAGATTGAACAAGGTACAATTAGACGACGGCAGACTTTATTTGAAAAGAGTTCTTCCTGTTAGGAGGCCACAAGGGAAATAATTTAAACTCCCAACACAAGAAAGAGGAGGACAAAAATAGGACACATGGGAAATGCCTGAGGCAGTGAAAAAGATCTTAAAACTTTCAAGGTCTCTTCTGCTAAGAATGTGCTATGGTGGCGATGACAGCATAAATAAAAGCCAACACATACTGTGTAGATAAATATTCTTTATAGGCTAGACATTATTCTTCATGAATTTCCCAAATTGATTATTGACCAATTGGTCAATTACAACAAGCAATTGATTTATATTTCTTGTGATTACAATTGTAAATTTTGCATCACTTAGAATTACTTTGTGTAGGCATTCGTCAAACAAAATATCAATATTTGTCTCCCAGTCAGATATTGTGAAGTGGAAATGAATGAAGGCAGTACCCTACATATCAATGCTCAGTCTATTAGTGAACTCGCTTATGGGCATTTATCACTCTGAGTGCTCTCTCCATCTGTGAACACATTAAATGCTCCCATTGTTCTGAATGATTCATTTTTTATTTATTCAAGATGCCATGCATCATTTTATGTTAGTATGAAGCCTATCGTGGATTGGAGCAACTGAAATGCAGTTTTTTTTAAGTTGTGGAAAAATTAGTAACATCATAGACATACAAAACGATTCCCCAAGTGACTCAGTAAAAGATGGCACCCTTGGGAAATACTGATAAGCACCAAATAACACCTAAGTAAATCAAAATGCATATATTAAAAGTGGGTGAGGGAGTCTTTTTCTGGTCTAATTTATAAACACTTAACCCTTTAGCCAGCTTAATTAATGGCACTAAATCCAACATTTATTCAAGGATCACCTCATCCTATGGTGAAGCCAATGGCAATGCCAATGTCTCCATCTACAGAGCACAAGTACCATTGAATAGTTTGACTAGCATTAAAACAACATAGCCCATACATCATGGCTATATCAGCTATCTTAACACCCAATAATGATATATCTCATTAAAGAATGATGTTGCATCCCTCCAACAGAGTTTGACATTATTGTAGGATGGATCACAAGGCACACTGAGGCTGTTCTGGCTCCCCTTGTTGATGTTTCCTTTGTTTTAGTAATTATCTGTCCTTGTGGCAGGGAATAAAGACATAAAGTAACCATATGCAACCCACCTGTTCTACCTTTATGTCAAATTCACCATGGACCTTTTTTCCTTTGAAGATTTTCACCCTGAAGGAGAAACAAGAAGCTGAATCTGTTTGTTGTTTGTATCCTGAAGAAAGCATGAATCTTTCATTTCATTTCTTCCTATAATTGACAGCTGACATTTTCTCTAACATTTCATGACCATGAGAATAATCCGGACCAGTGGAAATGTGATATGAAATGCCCAAAATAAGTAGACATCAACGGGGAAAATCACTTGCTGAAAAATTGACTTTTTCGAGATGAGGCCTAACTGAATCTAATTATATGCTTCAGACTTAAGGTACTTTCTGCCCATTCCATGGCATCATGCAACATCATATAAATTATATAAAGAGATCACATATAACATTATTTTAACCAACAGACATGGTGCATAAAGATGGCCATATATCGGTTTGATGTCATTCCTTATTTATATGCATCCATAAGTGCAAAGTATCCAAACGTCCACACCTGCTCTGACAGAGTGGGCGAACCACATGGGCATTGCACAGTGGGATGGTTCAGGTGGAGCCAGTGTCATTGATACAAAATGCTACCATCTTTATGCAATACGTGGTGAAGTCTTTATAGTATAAAGAGGCTCCTCCTTCACTAACCGGGTGCACGCCAGGTAACGTGCCAAGTGCACCATCTGCGCACAGTCACTCGATTTGAAAATACCTGCATCATCATGGTGGCACCAGAGAACACCAATGCATAAGCAATTTTAGGCTTTTTAATGCCATAATGCAAAATGCAAGAGGACTTCACAACAAGCAAAGGATGGTTACCAAGTCGTCAAAATGGCTTCTGCTTCCTCAATCTGTTGCGCGTCAGATCATTTGCTTGTGCCAATGCCCTGTTTGCGCCCAACCATATCTGCAAGGTATTTCTGGTCTGAGGAAGCCCATGGGCTGTTTACACGTGACATCCCATAGGATGAATCATATGACCTTCTAGATGGATGGTAGGCCACGGTCTAAAACCCACGGTCTGGCACACATTTCGTCTAGACAAGGCACCACTCTGGCAATGCGCACCCCTCTTACCAGTCGGTCTGCTGGTCATCGATAACCAGGAGTATCTTGGCACTGCTGGTAACTCCTGCCCGGTCTGCTGCCTCGGATAATGTCGCAGCCGCAGCAGCCGTGGTCTGTTTGACAGCATTGGATATGGATGAGAAGAAGCCGGCCCCTGCACCTGCCGGCTGCTGCTGGCTGGTGGACTGGCGCCTCTCCGACGGCCCGGGCGACACTGCGGGGCTTTGCTGCGGCGGGTCGGGGCGTTGGAGATCAGTCATGTACCCATTGGGCAGATTGGACATAAAATTGCTGTCCGAAAGTCGTCGACGCAGGTAGTTCATGATGGAGATTTAGAAACACGACGAAAAGCGGTGTCCAATAAATCCTCCCAGTGGATGCGAGTTCCAACTTGGTGTTCGATAAAAAAAAAAAAAGACTACTTTCCCATGTGAAGAAAGGAGGATCAATGTCACCTAAATAGAAACAAGTCTTGTGTTAGCCTTTGAATTAGGACCCGATTTTCAGTTTCTTATTAATAATCTAGTTAGAGATAATGTCGTGACTGTTTAGCTTGAGACTGAGAAAGGGGCTAAGGGAAAAATCAACACATATCCTCCTGGCAGTGAATAGTAGAATAAAATGAGGTGGGTCCACACGATTGGCTCAACTGGAATATGCTACTTTATTTTCTCTGCAATCTCTAATAGGTTTGTATCATAGCCATCTTCATCAGTTCATGGACCTATCTATCCAAGTAATTACGATACCAGTATGTATAATAAGGCATGATAAAGCCTACCTCGGAGTATATCCAAATTGAGCCGCCTCAAGGAAGAGGTGATGCCTTATTATCCCACTTCAGAAAGCCTACATATAGGTGACTCGCTTGTCCTCTATCCAGGCAGGCCATGCACCGGGTTTGAACCAGTGGAATTAAACATGCACGGTAATACCAACAGTTCCTGCTTCACCCCCCTCTCTCTCAGCCTTCCTTCTCCTCAAGGCTCAGTTTTTCCGTCTGTCCTGCGTCACTCCCAGTCATCCTGAGGGAGAGAAGCCTGCAAGGTTGGACCAGTGTCAAGCCAGTCAGAATAGGAAATACACAACCTCCGGTCGCAACTTTCAAAATAAAACCCATACCGACTAATCTGTGCTCCAACATTTTTTGGGGGATACTGGGCATTTACTGATTTTAGAATTTAGACACAAACTTTATCATGATTTGAAATACATGTTTAAATAAATGTTTTAGCGTAGGCTTAGTGAAAATGTCACTTAGCTTACTTGACTTTAACTTCAATTGGATGTATGCATGTAGGCCTATAACCTATGCTAAGTATTCTAACGTTACTATATTCTCCATAGGCAGCTGATCAACTAGCCAGAGAGTTTAAATCATATTATAATACAGTAACATGCTAGTAGGCTATATACATCATTACCACAAATGTGCCATGAGACTGGACGGAATCTGTTCTATACTGAAGCGAAAATGAAGATTATATTTAGGGAGGAAATATAACCTATTTTATTTCTCTTTTTTCCCCCCATGACACATTTTATGGTTTTATTTTGATGATCAAATCACCTAACTTCCTGTATTATTCTGCCTGTCTCTGGCTGGCTTGACACAGCTCAAGGTTGGGATACAAGGGTGGTGCTGATGAGAGCACGGTGACAGGGGCGTAGCTCTCTGACAGACATGAGGGTGCTGTTGATTCCACAGGGTGGCATAGATGTTGATATCATATCTATTGTGTTGTGGCCAATAAAACAGGAGAGGTGCCACTCTGTAACCCCCACACGGACCCCTGGGTGTCCCCATTTTGGGAATTGACTATTTGGTTGAACTGATAGTATTTTAGCCTGCAAGTAGGCTATTTGGTAACACTTTATAATACAGCCTGTGTTTTAGAGTGTAACTCCCCGTCATTACCATGTAATTTCCGGAACTTACGGTGTAACTTCATCGTATGAATCAGTATATATGTATATGGATGAAGTGCAATAAAAACAAATGCTTTTGCCCTTTGCTCATGGTAGTTCGGCAGGCAAGCCGAACTACCATGGGGATTTATTATGCTTATGTCTTATACTTCATTGTATGAATTTTAATAAGAACAAGTTGAGAAATGGGTCTGTACTTTTGAAAATTAGCTCCTAGCAGGCATGTTCGTCCAGCACTGCAGCAGCTCATAACGGGCAGGCTGGAGTAGAAAGCAAACTTTTACCTCTCTCAAGTGCACAGAAGGCTTGTATTGTCATCCGAGGACGAAAAACTAACAATACAGTAATGTAATAATATACATATGTATATCTTTAATCACACAATAATAAGGTATGCAGGGAGTTATAAAAAATGTTTTTATTCTTTAATTACACAGAAACCACAAGGTAGCCTATGTGCTGTTCTCCCATTCTTACTCTGTAAGTACAGAGTACTACAGAGATTTACAGAGTAAGAACGGGAGAACAGTGTAAACTTCATAATCCAGCCTGCCCCCTGTTGTTACTCTGTACTTACAGAGTAAGTACTCTAAGTACTCTGTACTTACAGAGTAAGTACTCTGTACTTACAGAGTACTTACAGAGTACTTACTCTGTATTTACAGAGTAAGTAGAGTAAGTACTCTGTACTCTGTATTTATATATAAAGAGTTACCGGCTATTCATTTTCATCTAACTTAATGCTGATAGTATTTTTTGTATCAAAACACTGAAATACTTTCTGTTAGAGATTTCCCAAAACAATTCAAATATTAAAAGAAATAATAATCCAATTATCCAATTTAATTATCTTTTTTTTTTTTTTTTTTTGTAATTTGTGTTTTCCGAAAATAAAATAAAATGTTTAAATTTAAATTCTTCTGTGGCACAAATAAGTTATTCTTTTAAAATATTTTTGTAACAAGATAATTGTTAATGTTTTGTGTGTTTTTTGTGTGTTTTTTGCTGATTAGGTACACCATTTAATTTCAGGCCAAAGTCACTTGCATTTCATTAATGGTTTCATTCATTTCTGTAGAAAGTACAGAAATCCCCTTAAAAAACGGCATTCAAAATTCTACTCAAGTCAAAGTTAGTCTACCAATTATATGACTGACTTTCTTTTTCTAGCCTGAGGCAGGAGTTTGTCAGAGTGTTCATTGCTCAGCCAAGTTTCAGCATTAATGATTCAAAAAGTCAAGCTGAAACTGTTCAATTATCAAAATGCCTTTCTCCATTGATATACTAGGGCTAGAAAAGATATATTCTTAATTAGTTCTTTCTTGGCTATTAGATCTGTAAAATTTGTTGTTTAACTAATAGTCAAGAATATTTTTATACTTAGCCTAGCTGACCTTCCAAGTTTAAAAGAGCCATACTAGCCTATAGCTATCTAGGTAAGCTTGTTAGCTAGCTGTTGACCTTCCAGGATCATGAATTGTTATGAATGAATAAAAAAAAATGGCATTTATATTTATATTTTGACCAGAGTTCCTTCTTTGCCATTCAACTTGCACTCCAAAAAACTGTGGCTCTTTGGGTCCGCCCATGAGGTTTATCTCAACCAATGAGCTTATTTCTTCCTCCAGAGTAGCTCTATCAGGAATGTAAATGCAAAACCTCCAATCTGACAAATCTGTGGTCAGTTTGATCACATGATAATAGGTTTGTGGAAGGAATCAATACCATCATACAAAAAATGATGTAATGTCGGCAAATGTAAAGACTGGAGTGATGTTTCATACGTCTAGAAATAAGATCTAGCCTACCTAAAAATAATTGAATCACTGATATTAAAATGTTAAACATATCACTGCAGCATACTTAAGGGGGCACTGTTGATCTTAACTTGAACCCAGCATAGCACATTTCATGCCTGTGTGCACATCCAGACCTTTATGTGTGCAGCACTTAATCATTTCTAAACCAGTCTTCCCCAACAGCTGTTATTGCTCTGTAGTTTTGACAACAATCACCAGGAGTAGGCTATGAATAGACTGAAATAGGCTGATATGGCATCTCAGGCACTGTACCAGGGTAGTGCGTTGGACCTGTTAATTTATTCTCATTGTGGTTATAGGCAAACATATCTCAAAATGTTTTAAGTACAAATATCTTAATCACTGTTTCAGTAGTGCCAATGTCAAAAGCATCTGTGCTTCCCCCTGAGTGGCTCACGTTTGTGTTAGCCTCCAAAGACATGTGTGTCCAGGCTCCTCAGTATGCCCAGGCAAGATTGTTCTCATGGCAGCAGTATTTTCAGGACTTAGGAGTCTTTGTCTGGCCATCAACAAAAGCCTTTGGATTACTGGTGAGGCTGGCTCACAGTACAGCTGTGAGCGTGTATGGGCAGGTCAGTGGAATGACTGGAGCTCCGGTGGGCTAAGCGCTCGAAAAAATGCAGTTTGGTGAGATTGTAGATTAGTAGGGGGGGGGGGGGGGGGGGCTGGGGGGGACAGGTGCTGACTCCATGGAGAGAAAACAAAAGGCACACTTCAATTTCTCCATGGCTCAGGGGAGAAATCTCCAAAGTTGAGAAAAATATGATTTATTACCACTGGTAATGAGTTTTTGTTATGGTAGTGTCTACGAAGGGAGTGCTGAATATAATAAAAATCTCTGTTGCCTTTAATCACTTTGGTTAAAATCATTAGGACAGAGTTATTGTGGTACTGTGACATTTAGCAATCAGTTGAACTACATTTTCCACCTGAGAAACCTGTGATCACCTTCTGCCTGCAGCACAATAACAACGCTAAGTAAAGGAGAGCATGTGATTGGCCCGAGAGCAGCCAATCTGAATACAGGGAAAGAGTCACAGGGAAGCCACAGCACCTCTCTGCACTCACCTGATACGTTACCTGGCTGAGCTCAGACCCAGCATCTCATTACCTTTCCAATACAATCCATAACTGAGGCTCATTGTGTCCCGTAAGCCCCAGCAGTCAAGGTGTTCCTCTGTATTTGGCTTTACTCAGACAAAGACAAGCAGCCATGGCTGTGGCGAATTTTCACTACATTACGCGGATGAGCAGTGGCTTCAAGGTCTACATTTTAGAAGGTAAGCTTAATCATTGTTTTTGTTTTATTACTTAATTTTGCTCAATAACAGTGAAGACTTGTATCACCTTCACCAGTGGAACTAACTTATATTTCTGCAACAGGTATGCTATAATGTTATAGTTATAGTTATATAGTTATATATTCAGATCCCATGTCATCAAGGCCATTTCGTTTTCATTACAGTGGCTTTTATTATGTCTTGCATGATTTCTGTGTAAATGGCAATAGGAAACTTACAGATGCTTAGACCAATTGCGATTGCGATGCCATTTAAATATAAGATGTAATAAGAACCTTTGTAACTCCATGAAATTCACTTAGTGAAACATGTCAAGTTTCTGGTCAGAAAGAAAAAGTAGATGGATTTCAGATTTTGAGTAAAAAGGATTCACTATTAAAACTTACTGGCTTTCAAAGTACTCAAGATTTAACCAAGATTTTGTACCTTGTTTTGTAACTTTTAAAACCTTGCAGCATATCTGTTTAACCTGCATAAAAATCTGAGTAAATACAGTCGACCAGAGGGTCAGGCAACATGTTCCCTCTACTAATGGGGAAGAAATAACCATGCCTGAGGCATCAGAAAATCAGCATAGGTGTGGTTTTACTTGCCCCCCCTCCACAATGGCACTCTGTCTGAGGGAATAGCTCATAGGTGTTGGAGTGTTTGGCCAGTAGGCAATGTGGATTTGAACGTGGGCTGCAGACTGGGGGTGTGAAAACATTGTGAGCTAATTTTTGTCTTACAATGCAAAACAGATGATCACCCACTGTTGCATTTCTTTATGGCAGCACAGTAGCAGACATCATTGTGATTGGGTAGTTTTTCTTTCAAAGCTTTGTGAGTTTTATTTGAATATAGTTGAAAGAGCTTTGAAGGCTTCCAATTGTCATATCAATGTGGATTTCCAAGTGTGGTGTTAACTGAGGCCCACTATAGAGTATGAGCATACAATCAAAGACTGGGTCACCAGTAACACCTAAATGGTGAACAATAATGCTTCCATTACAGTCTCACACAGCACTGATGTTTTGACTCTATGCGTGACTGGTGTGAAAATGTGCACAGTAATTGCCTCTCCATAAGAGAAGCAAGAGCACTAAGAACAACAAGATGTAACTGAATAGTAGTCCTTTTGCTTTCGTTACATACTATAAAGTGAATAACTTGCACTGATCAAAATGTGGTGGTATCCTAATCATTTTGTGTGTTCTGATGGACTCATAGATTTTAAAGTATACTACACATATCTGTCCTACTCAACACATAAAGGACATTATCACCTGCATGTTGATGTGTTTCAACTTGTTTAACTGCAAAAACTCTCTGTTCACCTCTGAGTTCTCACACAAAAAGTGCTGCCTAATCAGGGTCCTAAAAAACTAAAAGCCATTAGATTAGTCATACTCCATGACAATTAAAATGGCCAATCTTGCTCAGCTGACTATGCAAATAGGCTGAATGCCAACATTATGCAGAAAAACAACATTTACCGTTAGCACTGAATCAGCTGTGTAGTGTTGTAACCCTCACTGATCAGGTACTTCTAGTTCTACCACTTAACGGAGTTTACAATTAACGGTGACAGGATCGTTTTCCCACGATGTCATAGATCAAAACAACCAGTCACTGATCACTGAGTGCCATGTACCATGTGTGTAGCCAAAATCACCAGTACCAACATTTGGTTGTCTGTCTTTTTACCAGTTGTATCTATCTGTCTAATCAACTATCACCTCTATCAAATCGTTCTAATTTTTCCCTATAATATCTTCTGTTTTTCAGGTCAGCCCAACCTCAGAAGCGAAGACAGATACAGACATATCACAAATGATCGGATTCGAGTCCCAGCAGTGTATCCCATCAAACGCAAGCGCAGCCATGAGAGAGGCCTCACTTTGGAGGAAAGGTTGGTGTAACCTGTTTATTCATACTTATAATAATAATTCAAAATTCTAAATAGGCTGAATGAGTCATGTAAAATGGAAATTCTCTTTGTTTGATATTATTAAAGTACTTGTGCCCACAGAGTGATGACATTTGTCTGTGTTTCAGGCGAGAGAGGGCACTGAGCAGAAGCAGTGGTAAAGCTGCCCAGAGAGCAGCGGCGGCAGCACCAGCAGTATTCAGCATTCCACAGAGTCCCACATCCACCTGGAGTCCAACACCCAGCCCCACCAGTCCTCTGCCCAACCATGTGTACTACACACCAGTCATGGATGAACCACTTGCACTCATCAAGAAACCAAGAAAGGAACCTGAGAACACAGAGGAAAAGACTAAAAGCAGTGCTACCAGTCAAATACAGGTAATTCACCAGGACAAATAAGTACTGTGTGTGCCTACTGCAAGTAAAATGCGATTCTGTCAGAGATCACGGATAGTTGGGCTGTCGTCATTTAGGAAAAGTGGTGGTGTGTGGGTCTTTGTAATCTCAATGTAGCCCCAGGCTACCCAGGGCATCTGTATATCTCCCATCTCTATAGCTAGTGAATCCAACTGCGCAGGCATTCTATTCCCAAGACATTTTACAGGCCTATGCTTGTCCAAGCTATGCAATCCAGCCAGATTCGGGAAGAAAATGTGAGCAATGGAGGGAGGAATGCCATCAACAAGACCAAACAGACTGCTCTCTCTTTGACCTGTTTATGCCACCACAATGGGAGTGATCCCGCTTCCACTGGCAAACCCAACCTGTTTAATAAGTTTTCAGATTGTTCAGTGTTCATACTGAACTTTCTACATGACTGTAACTATTATACAGAGGCCATTCAGGGTTAGCCTATATTGGAAAAACTCAATGTAAAATTTGAAGGATAATGAGAAAATGGAAATCTGGTTAGTTGTGTTATGAGGGGAACAACCAACTACTTATTTAGTCTGTGTTTTCATTCAATCAACAATCCATTTGTTCCTTTTCAGATGCGTCCCTCTGTGATCACGTGTGTCTCCTCAATAAGAAACCCTTCTTGCAGATCTGAGGTCCACAGCAGCCACCCATCAGGTCAGTCTCACACTCTTGTCTATCAACTCATTCATCACACTGTCCCTCCTTAAACACTGGCAGTAGTCACACATAATGTAGGTGTCTACACACTCTTATTGACTCATTGATGGTTCATCATGAAGGTGTGTATTTGACTTTTGTCATGCATCCGGTCTATTCCAGTGATTCCTAACTACGACCATGTAGTGGAAGAGCATTTCCAGAGGAGCCTCGGGGTGAATTACCAGCAAGCTCGCTCCCAACAGCTCTCCATCAGTGTGTCTGTGGATGACCATTTTGCCAAGGCCTTGGGGGACAAGTGGCAGCAGATTAAATCCAAGTCTTCTTCCTGTTCCTCCACGCCGCCCAGCAGTCCGAGTGTTACTCACTCCCCCAGCTACAGCCACAGCCCAAATCAGTCCCACAAAGAATCCTCGAGCACTTCATCACCGACTTCTAGCCGCTGGTCTGTCAATTAAAGCAGAAAAGACCTCTGCTCTGAGAGGAGAAATTGGACTTTGTGACTTTTAACATTTCACTGAGTGCAACTCTGCTTTTCAAGGAATGGAAATGCCAAGACTACTGCTGAGAGGGCAGTCTAACAGATGCCGGGCGCTGATTGCTGTCGCATTGGACCACTGTGTGTCCAAATTTAAGAGCTGTTGGTGCAAACAAATGTAGCATTAATTGAGATGTCCTTGTTTTGTTACATTTCTGTCCTCTGCTTGTCAATAGCATTTGAATACCTGAGGTAGATGGTGATATGGGATGATTGGAAAATCAACCAAATAATCCTTTACATTTCTTTAATTTTGTG
Source organism: Centroberyx gerrardi (assembly GCF_048128805.1). Lineage (NCBI taxonomy): Eukaryota > Metazoa > Chordata > Actinopteri > Beryciformes > Berycidae > Centroberyx > Centroberyx gerrardi. The sequence continues at coordinate 10,920,779 of NC_136004.1, forward strand.
TCATTCATTTCGTGCTGACAGAATGCCACAATTTCATTGTATTATATTTATATTCTGATACACCTGGGTCCCTTACAGTCTATATGACTAGCCTATCTGCTGTATAATATTGTGCTTACAAGCTGTACACAAAACAGAGACTTTGAAAACTAATGAACGTTTTGAAAAAATGGTAAAAACTCATAAAGTCAAAATATCCTTGAAAGTTCTTGTGTCCTTGTCATTTGTCAAAGTATATTTGTATGGTGTCATTCATATCTGGCAAATGTCTAAACAACGTTCGATGACAAATTATTACTGCATTTCTTTGGTTACACTTTCTTCAGAATAAGACAAGTTGAGGATTGCAGTGTGCATCACATCACCAAAACGAACAAAACCCCATTTGACTGTAGAGGTCGTGAACTCATGTGGACACCTGGTAGAAAGGGGCAGGGTGGTGTACCAGACAACTTAATTTCAGTGGTGAGTCAGCGTGTGTCTGCAGCACGTCCGGTTCACACACAGCATATTAACACAGAGAGCTGTTACCGCACATTCAGTGGAAATGAAATGGACAGATGAGCAACTCTGTCGGGGCTTTTTCCCTGTAAGATTGAGGGAATGTAGGGTGCGTGTCCCAGCAGGCACCAGGGCTTGTGTTCTGACATTCCTGTCTCCTGAGAAAATGACTCTGTAAGATCCTACAGATCCTGTTTGGCAAGGGATAGGAGGGAGGGAAGAGGGGAAGGAAGGGTAGGGCCAATATAGGCCTGAGCATGAGAACCGACCGTGCTCTTCAGTTACTTATTTGCATGTTCTATCTTGTCTAACTTTAAATATGATAGGTAGCATTGAAAAATTTTCCAAAGCTTCCGTCTTTGAAATCACAGTGGGGGTTTTTTCAATTTGCATGCTCTGGGAAATAACCTGAGTGTACTGACAAGTTGGACAGCTTTGGAAGAATATGTTGTAAATCAGGCAGAACGGTGGGAAATAAATGAGATGAATATGATTTTACAAAGCAATGGGAAAGAAAAAAAAATATTGTTTGGTGTCATTGGATGGTTAGATTTGAGGCATCTGCACAAACCCTCTAATAGTGCACAGTAGCTACAGTAGCATGCAGTTCACATGAAGCAGATTATTAGCATTAACCTTGCAAGTGCATACATGAGTAAAAGGTGACCAAATGCTTTTTAATGTGGATGGATATTGCTGATTATTTTCCTACCTAATTAAAGAGTGTTGAAACTGGTATTTCCACTCAGAGTGCATTCTTTATTCAGTGTAACCTGAACAGGGGCATTGATGCCATCTAGAGGCCCTTAGGTAAACCGTTTACAGCAGGCAGTGTCAATGAAAAATGGTCTCATGTTGCATGATGAGCAGCACAGACAAGTGGAAACACTGTTATGAGTGTAATACTGGACATCGTCAGTTGGTGAGGGAGAGATCATGTTTGAGAAAGAGCTAGAGAAAGAGAGAGAGGCTAGAGAAAGAGAGGGAGAGAGTATACCTTGCTTGTCACACCACTAGGGGGCGACTCCTCAATAGGTTATTGTAGCCACACATCTTGGGATTTCACTCTAAAGCTCTAAATCCATTTCACAGGTTATTTGACAATGCTGTTAAATAAGAGGTTTATAAATATTCAATATTCGAATCCAAAATGTCAAATATTGGCTCTCTTCCTGAAATAGTAATAAAGATGGAAGGTGTGTGTGTGTGTGTGTGTGTGTGTGTGTGTGTGTGTGTCTGTGTCTGTGTCTGTGTCTGTGTCTGTGTGTGTGCTTGTTGTAATGAAAGCATATTAAGATTAAATCAAAATACGTGACACTTGACCCTCTGATAGTGTTAGCAAACCATGATGCATAGTATAATTCTGTGAAAAATATAGTAATAATTATATTGTTTGTTACAGATCCAGTTTGATTGTTATTTCCTCTCACTTCAGGACATAACTATATTTCCAATACTGATATCTGCACATACGCTGGACTGCATGTGCAGATATAGGTAGAGTGCTGTGTATAAAATAAATGAAATATGTTCTCTCATTGTCAGCTAGGGGGCACTGTTGTACTGTTGTCTGTACAAATGAATTGCAAGAGGCTGCTGAAGTTATATACTGTATAAGGCCATGGCCATGTGAATGCTAGAGAAAAAAAATTCTCATACTCAAAAACACATTGTTCTTCAGGCTAAAAATGGTAGATAATTACACATGTCAGTGCCTCAAACATGACAGAAAACAACATTTAACTTGGTTCTACTTTAGGAGTAGTAATTAGGTGTGCATCACAATACAAAAAATTGGCCAAGCTTTCTGGGAAAATTCTTGCACTTCACCCTACCTGTCAAAAGACAGATGAGCATCAACAAGTCAGCGAGTATTCTGTATATACTAAAAATACTGCCTCTAATCTCAAAATAACATGGAATGAATGTGTGACTACAACTATGTCTGTGGGGGTCACGGTTTTCCACAGCTACTCAGGACAATGTTCTCTATTGTAGTGCTGTATCAGATTCATTTTCACAGTTCTTCACAGTCCAAATGCTTCTTACTTAAATCAGCTAATATCTTAGATAAATGGTTGTTTGAATAATGTTTGTTCTGTTTACAGGGACACTTCAGGATATTAAGAAACTGGCAGCCTCATTTGGTTTTAACATCTGGCATCCAGCTCATCAAAATAATTAACTGTTCCATCTAAAAGTCAGATGAAAATCAAATGGAGCACCATATGGCCTGTGGAGGCTTCCATACATCCAATGCCACATAAACATTACTGACAAGTGAGGAAACTTTGTCTAGGGACTTCAGTAATGGCCACACAGTCTATTGATAGCCTTTATGTTTATAAAACTCTTGGACCACTTTCAATTTCATAAATCAAAAATGTACCCCAATATTGTGCTTTCTTATTTTTCTGAAGCACATACAAATAGCAGTCCAGGCATTGACCTCTCACCTTTTCTCTTGTTTTAAACAAATTCACTAGTGTGAGTCATTTCCATTTGACTCACTCATATGTCAGAGGTCACAATGTTCCACACAACTGACATTTTTGCACTTCAGAGCGTGACTTGTCAGATGCCATAGATCCCAACCATGTCATCTCACTGCAGACAGGTACTGAATAATGAGTAATGAAGGGGAGGTCATCAGCAGTTTTGGAGGCACTGTAGCATTGCAGAAATGAGCAGATTCTGCTGACTTACAAGGTGCACAGACACTCTGTTGGAATTTCACAGGAAAGAGGCAAGCCATAGTAAATAACAGGTTGATCAGTAACAACGTTTTTGATTTTTGGTTCATGCTCTGCTTGACTATAGCTATAAACAGCTATATACATGCAACAGGTTAATAGTGATTCTCTCATAGTCTGACATAGGAACACTGATTCACTGTGATCGTATTATTGCAGAACAAATTGCTTGTACATATGTGAAAGGTCTTTCATGGTGGGGAAATGGGCTTTTTAACTGATATCCTTTCCCCCAGTGTGTCTGTGCGTGTAATAAGATTTAAAAGGATACTATACAGATGTCACAGCAAATCTATAAACTATTTATATTACCTGTAGGAATATTATAGTGATATCATAGGACATAATAAAAAAAATGCCATAAACGTCACTATAAACGTACTACTGAGTTACTACCAAAGACATCCTATAAATTCATATAGGAATATTATGGGAATATTCAAGTGTTTTTTTCTTTGGGATAGATATAGAAAGAGAGAGAGATTTATTTATTTGGGTGAATTAGGCAAAACATTAGATGTTTGTGTTCATTTGGAATTACAGGTACATTTGCAACCAAGGGCAAAGCCTTCTTCTTAGGGGGAAAAAAAAAAAAAGTAAACTGTAATTATTGTTTCCTGTCAACAAACAAAGCTAAACATTAGCTTTTGGCAGCAGTGGTCTCATGACTGAACTTGAAAGGCGTGTTCACAGCCAGCCCGATATATAAGTCCACGACCAATAGAAGCCTCCAAACATTAGAGGCTTCCGTGAATCACACAGGCGCTCCGCTGAAAACGTCCCGCTCACTTTGCATAGACTGCCGGGGCCGCGTCTCTGCAGATCAGAGACGCACAAGTGCAGTGGAGCCACAGACCCATCGAGAGACCTCCGCTTTGATCTCACATGTGAGTAGCCTATCGACTGCTTTTCTCTATTTCTATTTCTCTTTGTATTCTTCCTCAGTGTGTGGCTGTCGCTCCCGAGCTGCCGGATTTCCATCTTATAAATATTTGAATTATGCAAGAGCAGCTAAGAAGATTAACATGCCACTATTTTCTATATCGATGGCGAGATTGCTCAGAATATTGACCGCAGACAATACTGAATAGGCCAATTATTTGCGCTCCCCTAAATCCCTTTTTGAAGTTTTAAGTGGTTTATTTGTGATTCACTATGCAACTGGAATTTGAAAAGGCTACTTTGAGAAAGAATTATGTAACTCATTACGTGCGTGCTTTTGAATGTTTGAAAGGCTACAGTGATAGATTTACACAGGCCCTAAAGAAAAAGAACTACCATGATTCTGTAATAAATAGATAAAAAAATATACCACAGAAAATCCTATAGAAATACCATAAGAGATTAAAAAGAGTACAATAAAGTCACTATAAACTCACTATTGAGTACCACAGACACTATCAGCCTTTATAGGAACATCATGATGATAACTGTTTGTACACTGCATTATTTATAAAGGTGTCCAGAGGTGGCCAGGGGGGCATGGCCTATACAACTGAAGTGATAGATAAGTCTCACTTCTGCCACCATTAGACAGAGTAGAGTAGGGAGCCAATCAGAGTGTCTCACATTTAGACCAATTAAGACAATTATCTTTTTTTCTGCCAGAGGTTTATTTGATTTAGGCAAAATAATGTAAAGTTTAAGGTCTTGATAAGCTACGGACGGCTGCTTGAGATCCAGACGAGTCTTTAAATGAGTGAAAAACGACTCTATCAGAGATGGTGGATAGTAGGAATATATCTTGAGGTGTTGGTTCTAACTTTTTCATGCACTATCTTCTGGTCTACTGGCAAGTGATCTATTTTCCCACTACTCAATTAGGCTATTTTGCACCATATGGTATTGAATTATGCTAGCCTGGGTTTGGACCGGTTTGGACGTGTTCGTTGGTTGTTGTCTGCTTTTTAATTTGTTGTGTTGTATGATCTGTTGGCTACAAGTGATCTGTTTTGGCATTGTATGTGGTGTGGTAGCAGCATATTGACAGGGATATAGTCTTTTTTTTTGTTGCCCCCCTTAAAAGTCAAACTCCGCCTATGGGTCTCTGCCTGTTTCCTTCATGAAAACAGCACCCTTTGAAGGATGAATAATTTTGTAAATAGCCTAGACAAAGTGCACTACTACTGCCTAAACTGCATTAGATGACTCCAAGGGCTAATCATTCACATTGTGGTTAACTCAGCTGTGCGAAGCCTTCTGTCACAGCAGATAACTGTGGAGTAATGTTACGCTCCAGCAAGTTTAAGTCCAAATTGAATGTGCATCACACCCCTTATGATTAACTTATTACTGTTATACTTTACCATAACAGCTTCCCTCTGCCTTGGCTAACCAAATCATGTCTGCAGAACAGAATGATCCATGCTGTTGCCTTGTCAGCAAGTTTTGGGCCTGTTAATGTCTAACTCAACTTACTTATGGTCCAGTAAATAAGGAGACAGTTTTTTGTTGGTTGCATTCTTAACAACTATCTCATATATTTATATATGTTTCTTACAGCGTGCATCACCAGAGGCTGACTGTCACAATGGACGCCTTTCCTGTCTCTATATCCTGTTATTTTATGATGAAGCCTGCACACAAGCCCTGTATACCTAGATAGTAATAAGTGTTGAGCAACTTTTTCAACTGAGCTAAGAAAGGAGTGAAAAAGTATATATTTTTGTTCATTATCCTTTTAGTGGAGGTAGAACTTTATTTATAAACACATACTACCTCATAAACCACTGTGAAGCCACACAGAAACTGGCTTCATTTAACTTTATTACAATCAGACTGAAATTTAAGATTAATTGGAAGTAATCTGGTGATGGATACTACTACACTAGCGACCCTAGCTGCTGCCACTACTGTGGCTCTGGCTTCCCAGTCGGACATGTCAGGCTACTTGTGGCTGTTGGTGGTGGGCTTCATCATCGCCTTCATCCTGGCCTTCTCTGTGGGGGCCAATGATGTGGCCAACTCGTTTGGCACGGCGGTGGGCTCCGGGGTCGTCACCCTGCGGCAGGCCTGCATCCTGGCCACTATCTTCGAGACGGTCGGCTCAATACTGCTGGGGGCCAAAGTCAGTGAAACCATCCGGCAGGGCATCATTGACGTCAGAATGTACAATGGCTCTGAACACGTCCTAATGGCAGGATCCATAAGTGCCATGTTCGGTAAGTGTTTTTGCACTTGTCACTGTAGTTCAGATACTTATTGGAGGTCGACGGGCCAGATAGCAACAGGTGCATGGAGGGAGGGAGCAAAAAACCCCCCTCCACAACTACAGACAAAATGCCCTTGAGCAAGGCTCTCAGGTCCCAGTTGCTTCCATGGAGTGGCTTACTAGCAAACTGTGACAAGACTATGGTTGTCCTGGGTGTCTTCCAGGTGTGGGTGTGGGCAAGAATGTAAATCAGGGCATTGCTCTAAACAGGAATGGGTTCTTAGTTTACTTGCTACAGAGATAAAGAAATGCAGATATTTGAATGGTGACTCGATGGTGACTGATCTGGTTGAAACTTTAAAAAGTCATGTTTTTGTGCTACAGGCTCTGCTGTGTGGCAGCTGCTGGCTTCATTCCTGAAGCTCCCCATTTCTGGAACCCACTGTATTGTTGGAGCCACAATTGGTTTCTCCATGGTAGCCAGAGGTCACCAAGGGGTCAAATGGATGGAGCTACTCCGCATTGGTGAATAGACTTTGTTTTTTTCCCCACATTTTAGTACAATTTTCTGTTAAATCTGGAATGAGTAGAGCTAAAAGCTCATTATAATCAGTGTTCTTTGAAATATCTTTTGTTATCCAACAGTGGCATCCTGGTTCCTCTCACCTCTGCTGTCTGGCATCATGTCAGGAATTCTCTTCTATTTTGTTCGCAAATTCATCCTGAACAAAGTAAGAATGGGGGTGGAGTATCTTGTAGCTCATCTCTTTTTTATCCATTGCCTTGCTAGTGTATACATGTTTGATATGTACAATATGAATTGATATGAAGGAGTCTTTGGTACGACCCAGACACGTCTCAGTTCTCACACACTGATTTCCACAGGCTGACCCTGTGCCCAATGGCCTCAGAGCTCTTCCCATCTTCTACGCCGTCACTATGGGCATCAACCTTTTCTCCATCATGTTTACAGGAGCACCAAGTGAGTACAAGACACACACACTACACGCATGATTCCTCTGAGGCACTCCATTACTTACTGCACTGCACTAATACAGCAGCTGTTGAAATCCCTGGACCAAGATGAGGTCTGAATAGATGTGTCACTGGAGACACAATGGAGTGTTGATGACTATCTTCTTAGGACAACAGCAGGACGTCTCACATCACACCCATCTTAGCTTCCTTACATTGGCTTCCCATCAAGTTTAGGATTCAATTTAAGGTTCTTGTAATCACATATAGAGCCCTGCATGGTCAGGCACCTGTGTACATCTGCGACCTACTCCATCCCTACATTACCAGCAGGTCACTTAGGTCTTCTGACCAAGGCTTACTGGTTGTCCCTCGCTCCAGGCTCAACACAAAAGGTGATCGAGCCTTTGAAATTGTGGCACCTAAACTGTGGAACGCTCTTCCACTGGACTTAAGATCTGCGGTCTCTGTTGACACTTTTAAAAAGCAGCTGAAGACTCATCTGTTCAGACTGGCTTTTGTCTAGCCTCTTGTGTCTGTATTTCTGTGTGTTTTTATGTCCTTTGTTTTTATGTTTTATTGTTTCTTACTATTTGATGGTCTTATTTTAACTATTTTACTCCTGTGAAGCACTTTGTGACTTTGCTCTGTGAAAGGTGCTATATAAATAAACATTACTTACTTACTTACAAGAGCAGGTGACAAAAAAAGAGGAGTAATTTCATAAATATTTAAACCTCTCAGATCATTATTTTTTTGTCATACTTATTCAACCAAAACAGTTTGGTGAAGATCTGTCCGTAAGGTAAAACCGGTAAGGTCAATTAGGACAACCAATAAAAAGGCTATCCATTAACATGAATTAAAAACAGGATTACAGCAGAATAAAACAGCATAAAATTGAGTTGAATGAGCATCTGAGAGAGATATGGTTATTAAATGGACAATTTCCGCTCCTTTTTGTTTCATTTGCAGGCTTGAACTTTTCAAGAAGTCAACTGGCCTGGGCCCTTCACTGAAGGCTGCAGGCCGGTGTGTGTATGGGTCAAGGAATAATACACACCATAACCCCTGCTATGACAAAATACTGCAGAATGCACTTCTCACACTGATACTCTCACCCAAACACATTTTTTATGCACACATCCAGGCCAACTTCTTTTCTCACAATTTGACATACACAACAATGCAGGAAACCTAAATTTCATTGGCTTCATATAAAAATTATTTTTTTCTGCATACACATCTTAACTGATAAGATGTGTTGCACCACGTCTCCCATCTCTGTTGACGACCTCACTGAGATAGGCAGAGTCAATGTTTATGGCCGTTTTGCTTCATATCCATATTGAAGATGGGGAAAGTATGGCCACACAGCAATTACCTTTGCTTATGTTTGTAGTTAACCTGCCATTGTCTACAATAAGAAACAGGTAAGTTGTCCCTGTAAGGGAAAATTGTCATACTAACCTACCTCAAGTGAGCTAATTCTAGCAAAATATTACTTGGTTCAATTAATGACAACCACAACAACAATTTAGTTAGTTATTCTATTCCAGCAAACATTTTGATGTTGAATAAGTATTGATATGATGATCTGCACAACACTGAAAACCTGTGTAAATACATCACCAAAATGAAAGTTGAGACAATGTTGTTGTTGTCCATAGCTGCTACCTGCATTGTTTTGTGAAATTGGACCTTAAATATCATTCTGATATCAATTAACAGTTTCCAAAGCTGTTTTATTACAATTTCTTTCTGTGTCATAACATCATTGTAAGAAGAATTTGTGTTTGGTTTGACTTGAACTTAAACTTGGCCATCTCCTGCATGTTCCCATCCATGAAATGCTTGCTGGGATGTATCAGCTTTAAAAGCAAAGTGAAAGTGATCCAACTGTCCTTGACAGTGTCTGTACTGTATACATTATCACTGTGCTGCAAGGCCGGTCTCTTTCTCACTATCTGTTTTAAGGAGTTTGTACTCCTGCTGATAAAAGCATACTCAAACATCCGAACAGGCAGTTCACATTTTGCATAACGTCATTATTGCCAAGTCACCTGACCATGACTCACGAGGCAGGGAGGGGCGGGGTTACCTTGGAAAAATGACATTGCAAGGATGTCCTAAGGGGCATGCAGCTGCACTACATGTTCCTGAAATGTTGAATATAAAGTCAAGTGACCTATTAGATGTTACAATATTTCCAAAAATGAATGTGAACTTATAGGTGGTAACTGTTGAGTTATTTTCTCACTACTTTCAAAGGACCAGGCAATAGCATTTATGAATGAATTAAAGAAGAGATAGAGTTTCTCTGGCTCCTCATCTGATGGCTCATGTCCCTCTTCTGTGTGCCTAGTGCTGGGCTTTGACAGAGTGCCATGGTGGGGTACACTGTGCATTTCACTGGGCTGTGCCCTCGTCACTGCTTTGGTCGTTTGGTTTGTTGTCTGTCCGCGCCTCAAGAAGAAAATCAAACGTGAGTAAATATTTCTGTATTTGAGGACTTTCATTCCAAAATACATTTTGGAAAAAACATTTTTACTTAATGGTCAGTGCTCAATATTTCAATGTAGTTCTATCAGCTTTGTAAGCAAAAGTCTTGAGATAGCTAAGACCTTCAATAATATTCAATAGTGGGTTTTATTTTCATGTCATGAATGATTTCATCAGAGTAGGTGTTACATTTTTCAAAAAGTTAATATCACATTTTGGAATGCAAGGCTTTTTCATTTGTTGCATTTATACACCAGATGTGGCTGAAAGCTTATACAGCATGTACATTATTGCATAATGGTATAAGCCTTCTCTACAGTTTGACATACGGCATCTTGCTCCGTCGTACCCTCAGTCTTACACAAGTTTGTACTTTAGGTGAAATGGCTGCTAGTCCTTGTGAAACTCCACTGATGGAGAAGAACTCAAGCAAGCCTGTCCTAGCGGAGCAGCCCTCCAAGCCTTGTGACCCTGAACCCCAGACCCCTCCAGCAGACAGTCAGAAGGTGGCTTTCAGACTCGGGGGCTCAGAGGAGGCTGATTTGGACAGCAATGACATGGAAACCAAAGACATGGATATCATCAATGGTGAAATATGGCTGCCGTAAAACTTATTATTACTTCATTTGTACTTTAAATTACTTGTGTAAATGTCAAATACTTGACCTCTGAGGTCAAATTCATGGAGATATAAACGCAAGTAATTCTGACTAGCTTCACAGATTGAATTTGAATAAAGTATTGTCATTTCCGTAGGGCTGAACGGCACTTTTGGCCCCATGACCATCACCGATCCTCACAGCGGACGGTCCCACACAATTCACAAGGACTCTGGGCTTTACAAAGACCTGCTGCACAAGCTTCACATGGCCAAGGTGGGTGACTGCATTGGCGACAGCGACACGGAAGAGCGGCCCATCCGGAGGAACAACAGCTACACCTCTTACACCATGGCCATCTATGGCATTCAAGGAGATCCTCAATACAAGGAGCTGGACAGCGGGCTGCAGAGAAGATCGAGGGTGGACAGCTACAGCAGCTACAGCTCAGCGGTGACAGATGCGTCCGCGGCCAAAGAGGGGAGCGTCACGCAGGAGGCTGGCATGGTCCTCGCCCTGGAGGAGGACGAGCTGGAGACGGACCAACCAGCCGTCTCCTTGCTTTTCCAGTTCCTCCAGATACTCACAGCGTGTTTTGGCTCCTTCGCTCACGGAGGGAACGACGTCAGGTAGGAAATGAGTGGAATGTGTAAGGAATGTGTGCACTCTCTGCTCGTCCAGAGGACTTACATAAGTCTATCTTCTTTACCAGCAACGCGATCGGGCCACTGGTGGCTCTCTGGCTCCTGTATGAGAGCGGTTCTGTGGTGTCCAATGCACCCACACCCATCTGGCTGCTTCTGTATGGAGGAGTGGGTATCTGCACTGGGCTCTGGGTGTGGGGCCGAAGAGTGATCCAGACTATGGGCAAGGACCTCACCCCCATTACACCCTCTAGGTATGCCCTCCATATGCTACCATAGCTTCCATTCAGTCTCCTTTGATATCTTATGATATAGTCAAAAGAAAGAAATGGGGAATTGTTTTCAAATTATTATTATTAACATATTTTCTTCCAATCTAGTGGATTCAGCATTGAACTGGCTTCAGCAGTTACAGTCGTGGTGGCATCCAATATCGGTCTTCCTGTCAGCACAACCCACTGCAAGGTAGTGGACCTGAATCATTTACAAACCCAAATAGATGAATGGAATAATTATAAGTAGGTTCAGCTTTTTGTGTGTACTCTGAAAGAACTGTGGTCTGGTTTTGAAACCCTTTATAAACCCACTGGGACTGCGATCACGTGTGTTGAGTAACTTTCATGTGTTGTGAACACAGGTGGGCTCTGTGGTAGCTGTGGGATGGCTGCGCTCCAGGAAGGCGGTCGACTGGCTTCTGTTCAGGAACATCTTCATCGCCTGGTTTGTTACGGTTCCTATCTCTGGGTTCATCAGTGCCGCCATCATGGCTCTCTTCATACATGTTATCCTGTGAGCCTCCCACTGTGCAGCTAGCCTGGCCACATAACTTCACCTCCACCGACGGACTACACGGCGCACTACGTGAATAGTTTTTTTGACTGACAATTGTTAAAACTGTATTGATAAACAACGTGTTCCACATTTTTTTTTATTTTTCTAAGTTCTCTGTGCATTCCAAGTTAAGCCAATCATGAATGTGGCCTATATCACTGCTATCAACACAATTATGATCATTATATGATATTATATAAGATGATGTTATGCAACATGACCTGAAACAGGGTGTAAATGAAAACAACAATGTACATGATGACCTATTAACACTGTTCAGACATCCAGAAGTCTGTGATCTCATTATTCTCCTGTGTATATTTATGAAATGGCAAGATGTGTCAAGAATCAAGTAATTAAATCCTGACTGAAAAAAGAACACCTCTCTAAGAACCTATATTGTGAAATAAACATTAACAACTATATTGTGTGTTTTAGTAGTTTATTAGGCTATGGTGAAACAAGGAATTACCATACTGGAAGGGATATAAATCTACTTTGCTCACTATCAAACATTTTTCAACAACTTCATCTCAGAGAATCCTGTTTAGTGAACAAAATACATGTGTGTGTGTGTGTGTGTGTGAACACACATACACACACACATACACACACACACACACAGTTTATACCCTCCTCACCCCACATCAGCATACATTCAAGGTCAAGACGGATATTTGCTTTTTAATGGTTTATTGGGGACAAAATGAAGGTTAAACGCTACCATTACAAGAGAAATACTACTTTAATTTGGGTCAGACGCCTTCTATAATGTCTTCACAATTGTTTTACAGTTACACTTATACTTTGCAACTTGTGCATCACCAGCTTCACTGTCTAATAAATATTTGCATAGAGAAACCCAAACCTGAAATGTAAGTTACAACTTGTAGTTGGCTATTTGTGAACGTGTAAAAAAGAAAGTTGTCCATTGAAGGTGAATAATGTATTCTTTGGCTGGGATAAATAGGCTGACCGACATTCAAAAAAATGTTGTTGCACATGAATTTGATTCTGCAAATGACACACCATTCAAGCAATACACACACACACACATATACACGTCCTACATGATGAAAATTGCTTGCAATTTGCAAACCGCAGCAGAATGTTGGGAGACAAAAGGGAAAATATATTAAAAAAATGAAGATAGATTCTTCAATGAAAATATGACAAAAAGTATGATTTTACATACAATGTGCATCCTGTTCACATTCAGGCCCACATGTACAGAAAAGAAAATCATCAAAGCATGCAGACGTGTTATAAAAACGTCTTGACATCTTTTCAAAAACGTTTCCAGCATCACTGCATCTCAGTCAATATCTATGAGAATTTTGGTTTGAGGCAGCATGGCTCTAAATGACTCTGAGGCTTCATGCTGTAATTTGTGTCCATTTAATTATTTTTTTCCATATGAATATAACTGTATTTATTTAAATATCTATATTTATTATTTCCTATTTGAGATCCTATCACACATGGGCCCTCATATCATGCAGCGCATGGTGAAGGGATCCTAAATGAGAACAGACAAGGGTCTGAGTTATTGATCCAGCTTCAAATCACCATGCTCCTCCAATGTGTGGGTGTTCTGCAGTCTAAGCATTTTCTTTCACCTAATAATTTGCCTATTGATATTTGTAGGCAAAACACATCCTCTTGTTCACATGAGGAGGGAAAGTTATATCGCCCTCTAGTGCTTTTGTAAAGACAAAAAATCTTGACTTCTTCATAGGAAATTACAGTTTGTTGAGTTAAACATGATAAGGATCCCATTAAAAGCCCTTCCTTCATGGATTGTAGTCCTACTCGTTGCTAAAGGCTAAACTGAATTTTCTACAATGTTTTATTGTAATAAATGTTAGCGTAGGCTCTAGTTGGGTAGGTAACTATTTTTCTGATTAAGTTCAGGTTATTGTTCGTGAGAAATTATATTCGTTAAACACAATTGTGGAAAATGAATAGCCTACATATTTTGTTAAGAATAAAACCACAGATCGTAGTAGATAAGACTAAACACAACAAGCAGGGGCGCTAGTTGTCTAGTTGTGTAGTTTTGTACCTGCACGGACCGTCTTTGTTTGTACTTGGCGTGACCTTTGATCCCGGAAACGGAAATGGCAGGGAGGGATTGTTGTGCGCTCGTGTAGTCGTGCCGTTCTAACGTACGGAGGACGCATTTTCTTTTGCAAGACTCCGGCTTTTTGAGTAATATTATATGCTGTAAATCACATTACTGGGCTGATGCTCCCGACGTCTTCATAAGAAAGGCAGGGTGAACTTTACTCTGCAGCTATTTTGAGTTAGCTGGCTGTTCCGCATTGAGTAAAAGTGCGGCAACGTAACGTAGCTAAAATACAACAGTCCCACCATGGCGGATGTTACTGCGCGTAGCTTGCAGTATGAGTACAAAGCGGTGAGTATGTTTTTTGAGCTAACTCTTTAATAAGCAACACTCAGTCAGTAGTGCATCTTTTGCTGGTTGAAATATATCGTGCAAACATTCGCTTAATTGTAATTTAGTAAGGCTGGTCCGTATTTACTCCGCTAACTAACTGTTAGCAGTTAGCAGTTAGCCTAACCGGCTATGCTAGCCCACAAACTTTCTCACTGTCCCTGTGCTTCATATGTCAGAACTCAAACTTGGTGCTGCAAGCTGATCGCTCTCTGATCGACCGCACACGGCGAGATGAACCCACGGGAGAAGTGCTGTCCCTGGTGGGGAAGCTGGAGGGGACCAAAATGGGTGACAAGTCGCAGAGGACCAAACCTCAGATGCTGGAAGAGAGGCGTGCGAAGTTAGTGCCACACCACATTGCTCTTGTGTCTGTCATGTTAACTCACTTCACCTAACTGAAGTACATGCTTCTAGGGTATCTGTTGAGTGAGAATGGTGACACCTCGATCCTTTTAATTTCCCCTTGTTTTGTTTATGCAGGAGGCGAAAGAGAGATGAGGACAGGCATGACATCAACAAAATGAAGGGCTTCACCCTTCTGTCTGAGGGCATTGATGAAATGGTGGGCATCGTGTACAAGCCTAAAACCAAAGAAACCAGAGAGACCTATGAAGTGTTGCTCAGCTTCATCCAGGCTGCCTTGGGAGATCAGGTCAGAGAAACACTCAAACAACTGCAAAGTACTGTGTTATTAAAAATGTCAGCTAGTATTGCTAATCAATGACCGACACCTGAAGCATCCTTTGACTTGGTTAATATGTATTTCTGTAGCCACGTGATATTCTGTGTGGAGCAGCTGATGAAGTACTAGCAGTGCTGAAGAACGATAAAATGAGGGATAAGGAGAGGCGGCGTGAAGTAGAGCAGCTTCTTGGGCCTGCTGATGACACACGCTACCATGTGCTGGTCAATCTGGGAAAGAAGATCTCTGACTACGGCGGTGATAAGGAGTTACAGAATATGGGTATGTACAAAAGAAGGAACTATGGAGGAATGTTTCACATCCACAGATTGCGTACTTCATCTGCTGTAACAGGTTCAAAAAAACGTCTCTTTCCGATTGATAGTCCCACCGCCCCAATGGCACGTTGTGACTGTGTACTAATATCTGTTAATACTTTTCTCCACAGATGACAACATTGATGAAACGTATGGTGTGAATGTCCAATTTGAATCTGATGAGGAGGTGAGTTTGCTGTTTGCTTAAGAATCGCAGCTCTGAGTTATCCCACATTTGCACTAAAACTTGTACTAAGGTACAGTTTTAAAACGATAATAAATCAAAATTGTCTGGGCTGAATAGGTTGTGTTTGATTTGTTTCCCCCCATTATTAAGGAGGGTGACGAGGACCAGTTTGGGGAGGTACGAGACGAACACTCAGATGAAGACAGTGAAGGAGAGGAGGCAGATGTGGGCTGCACTCTTTCAGCCAATGTAAGTCCAACATCTACATCAATATCTGCATTGGATCAGGCTACTAAATATACAAAGCTAATCAAACGTTTTTGAAATATTGCGCACTACACAATAAATGTATTAATTTCTCTTCCGTCTAGCTTGGTGTCACGGGCGATGTGATGACAGCGAAGAAAAAGGACCTACACCCTCGGGACATTGATGCCTTTTGGCTCCAGCGTCAGCTCAGTCGCTTCTATGATGATGCCATTGTCTCCCAAAAGAAAGCAGATGAGGTCTTGGACATCCTCAAGGTATTTCTATCATTCTGTTTTGCTGTTTCTGTTTAGTACAGACACATGTGTATTTTTTGTGAGCTTTCAGCCCAGTTGACCCTCTGTCTCTGTATTCCACAGACTGCAAGTGATGACAGAGAATGTGAGAACCAGCTGGTCTTGCTGCTGGGGTTCAACACCTTTGACTTCATCAAAATCCTCCGCCAGCATCGCCGCATGAGTAAGTCATTGTTTTAGGATGGAGTAGTTGAAAAAAGTTATTTCATCCTGTGCTCTTTGGAGCTGATAATCAATGTTGTGTTTCTGCCATGCAGTCCAGTATTGTACCATGCTGGCCAGCGCTCAGAGTGAGGCGGAAAAGGAACGGATCATAGGAAAGATGGAGTCTGATCAGGAACTGTCAAAGATTCTTTACCAGCTGCAGGAAACGGAGAAGGAGGATATTATTCGGGTAAGCAGTCTTGTTTCCAGAATTATGTAAACACGTCCTGTTCACATAAGTGGATCCTTTTGTACAAACAGTCACATCCCTTATTGTTGGTCTTTATGTGTTTAGGAGGAGCGATCTCGCAGAGAAAGGGTGAGGAAGTCTCGTGTCGACGACTTGGAATCAATGGACATTGACCATGGAGAGGTAAATACATTAGCAGTGTTCTTAATCCAGATTAACCCAGAATTGTTACATTTTCATATTTACATTATGTCTGACATATCTTAAGATACTGTAAGTACAAAAACAATAAAGGAGACGATAATTTATGCCCTACCTATCCCCCTTTGAAAAATGGCTGTTACAATTCCAGGGTTTAGGATACTTCCATTAATTAATTAAGTTAAATAATCTGAAAAGATAGGGGTACATTGAGAATGCGCACCTGTGTCAATGGGCTGCGAGACAACAAAACTGAGACTGCCATATGCCTTTTCTGATATCTGATGGGAAATGCAACCACTATCCAAAAGTAAAATTGCTGTGGAAACAGCCATTCTTCATTCTTAAGTGCCACTGCTGAAGGTATGCATGCATTGGAGTTAAAAGCATGTCTGTGATAATCCACCTCTCTTGTCCTACAGTCATTGGCGCCTCGGCAGCTGCTAGATCTAGAGGACCTGACATTCACCCAGGGCAGCCATTTCATGGCCAACAAGAGGTGCCAGCTGCCAGATGGATCTTTTCGCAAGCAGCGCAAAGGCTATGAAGAAGTTCACGTGCCTGCCCTCAAACCCAAGCCCTTCGCGGAAGATGAGGTTTGTATGTTGGTTGTATGTCACAGTGCCTTAAACATTTCGGTGCTCAGCTATACGGCACTTAATGCAAAGGCTCCCACTTGATAAGCAATGGATAGTTTAGCAATGTGGTTCTGTCCTAACTGCAACGCATCATGCTGTCATCAGGTGCTTGTTGCTATTGAGAAGCTGCCCAAGTATGCCCAGGCTGGGTTTGAAGGATTCAAAACCCTGAACCGTATCCAGAGCAAGCTGTTTAAGACAACCATGGAGACAGATGAGAACCTGCTGGTGTGCGCACCTACGGTAAGTAAACTTAGTTTTTGATCCATAGGCTGTCACATATTGTTCAAAGGCCTGCTCATGTGAATCCAACAGCATCGTAACACCTTTTGAACAATTATATTTTCTCCTATAATTATGGTATTCCTTTGTGCGTGCAGGGAGCGGGTAAGACCAATGTTGCCCTGATGGCTATGCTGAGGGAAATTGGAAAGCACATAAACCTGGACGGAACCATCAATGTAGACGACTTCAAAATCATCTACATTGCACCCATGCGCTCACTGGTACAGGAGATGGTGGGAAGCTTTAGTAAGGTGAGCCTTGTTCTGTCTTCTAGAGCTCTGTGTAGATACACTCAGGCTGTTTGCGTGCTTGCAAGGCAAAACTTAATCCACTACTAACAGATATTCATACTGTATATTCTACAGTCAACCAGAGGCAGCCAAATATGCTTAAGTCAACATGGCTTACATAGATATTATATGCTACATGAGGACTCGACAAGAGAAATACAAAACAGATGTTGGGATTTGGTTCATCAGTGGTCTAAAAATAAACAATTTGGATGGGAATCTACATGCAGGGGATGACTGTCTATCACTGTTTTTATTTCTGCTTAGCCCCACCTCTACATGTGTATTTAAAGTGAAAGTCACATCTACAAGGACTCTCTACTAAGGTTCAATGATTTGGTCCTCTTCCCTGCCTCCCTCTAACACCCAGCGCTTGGCGAGTTATGGCATCACCGTCTCTGAGCTGACAGGTGACCACCAGCTCTGCAAGGAGGAGATCAACGCCACCCAGATTATCGTCTGCACCCCAGAGAAATGGGACATCATCACACGTAAAGGCGGAGAGCGCACCTACACCCAGCTAGTGCGCCTCATCATCATTGTAAGTGCTGAGCCCATCTTGAAGACGGGCACTGTCGTAAAACTCACCTAGTGCAGCATATATCAAATTTTATGTGCAGACTATTTGACGTCAAACTTGACGATGACAAACAAGTTTTTTATATGCTGTGTAGGATGAAATCCACCTGCTGCACGATGACCGTGGACCCGTGTTGGAGTCCCTGGTGGCGAGGACCATCCGCAATGTGGAGCTGACCCAGGAGGATGTCCGTCTGCTGGGCCTCAGTGCCACACTGCCCAACTACGAGGACGTGGCTACCTGCCTGCGCGTAGACCCTGCCAAAGGACTCTTCTACTTCGACAACAGGTAATGTATAACATATCATATGCCATCTGTTGGTTGTTTTTATCTGAAGCACCTTTTAGCACCTTTTCATGCTAGTACACGAGTGACCCTAGTGGGAATGAAACCGCTAACCCTGGCAGTGTTGGTGCCATGCTCTACCTATTGAGCTAAATAAGACCACAGCCCAGTGACTACAGCAGTGTTTTCTTTTTTGGCCTTGTTGTATGTTCAACTCTGATAAACACCTTCTCCTTCTCTGTAGTTTCCGCCCTGTTCCCTTGGAGCAGACTTATGTGGGTATCACCGAGAAGAAGGCTATCAAACGCTTCCAGATCATGAATGAGATTGTCTATGAGAAGATCATGGAGCATGCTGGGAAGAACCAGGTAAGGCCTGTCTAACATGTTCATCCCAAGTGAGCTAACACAGCACATGCTATTTGATAGACACTTTTATCCATCATGCTTTAGAATACTGTGACTGCATGTTTTTATGGGTGACTCTGGTGGGGAAACACACCTCTAACCATGGCAGTGTTGGTGCAACATTCTGCCTATTGAGCTACAGACAACTTTACATGCATACACAACTGTATGTAACCAGATCCGAGGGCCTCATGACATTTATCCATCTCCAATAGGTGCTGGTATTTGTCCACTCCCGGAAGGAGACGGGAAAGACTGCCAGGGCCATCAGGGACATGTGCCTGGAGAAGGACACTCTGGGCCTTTTCCTCAGAGAGGGTTCGGCATCCACAGAAGTGTTGAGGACTGAGGCAGAGCAGTGCAAGGTGAGCTGCACTAACCTGAGACCTCACTGCAGCAAACTGGGACAGATGAGCAAATTCAAAATAAGGTATCTTTAGTACCTTTTCAGAATCCTGGTAGATTAATGCCTGATCTTGCTCTTCCAGAACCTTGAGCTAAAGGATTTGCTGCCCTATGGCTTCGCTATCCACCACGCTGGTATGACCAGAGTGGACCGTACCCTGGTGGAGGATCTGTTTGCGGATCGGCACATCCAGGTTCTGGTGTCCACAGCCACCCTGGCCTGGGGTGTCAACCTGCCAGCACACACCGTCATCATCAAAGGCACCCAGGTGTATAGTCCTGAGAAAGGCAGATGGACTGAACTGGGAGCCCTGGACATTTTACAGGTCAGTCTGAGCTGGCTGGACACTAAGCTACAGTAAAGCTTGTTTTCTAGCCTAGCTGTAGAATAGATACATAAATTATGTATTATTTCAGATGCTTGGTCGAGCCGGCCGTCCCCAGTACGACACCAAGGGAGAGGGTATCCTGATCACGTCCCACGGAGAGCTGCAGTACTATCTGTCTCTGCTCAACCAGCAGCTGCCCATAGAGAGCCAGATGGTGGGCAAGCTGCCTGACATGCTCAATGCTGAGATAGTACTGGGCAACGTGCAGAATGTAAAGGTTAGTGGCTGGCATGCAAAGACACCTCATCAAAAATGATCAAAGGAACAATTAATCAAATCCTTTGAAAATGTCTCACATATTCTCTTCGCTGTGCCAGGATGCAGTCAACTGGCTTGGCTACACCTACCTGTATGTGCGTATGCTCCGCAACCCCACCCTGTACGGTGTCTCCCATGATGACCGTAGTTCAGACCCCCTGCTGGAGAGGCGCAGGATGGACCTGGTGCATACAGCAGCCAATGTCCTGGACAAGAACAGCCTGATCAAGTATGACAAGAGGACTGGCAGCTTCCAGGTATGCACCTTTATCAACTGAGTGTGTGTTTGATTAATCTTTTTTTGTGATTCAGGTACCTTTTTAAATTGTACTTTAAAATTTGACATTTCTTTCCTTCTCTACCTTAAGGTTACAGACCTGGGACGTATTGCCAGTCACTTCTACATCACTCATGACTCGATTCAAACTTACAACCAGCTGCTGAAGCCCACTCTCAGTGAGATTGAGCTCTTCCGTGTCTTCTCACTTTCCTCTGAGTTCAGGAACATCACTGTGAGAGAGGTATGGCTGATTCTGGACAATCATGGTGGTTCAATTTTAATCCCCAGCAAAATATAATTAGACACACTATATTTAAATGGTGACATGTAGCTTTGTCTTTTCAGGAAGAGAAGCTGGAACTTCAGAAGCTGCTGGAAAGGGTTCCTATTCCAGTGAAGGAAAGCATTGAGGAGCCTAGCGCTAAGGTAGAGCTCATGACTAGTGATGAATTTGAAAAATTAGATTATATTATGTTTATTCAGAGAAGTCCGCTAACAAAATAGAGGCATTCTTAGTGCCCAGGTTGTAAAAGAAGTTAAAGGAGAATATGGTTGATTTCAGACTACATGTATTCCACTGTAGCCTCAGTTACCTCACGCCAATCCCCAAACTAGGCAACATTCTTCTGATCACATTAAAGGCTCTTGTTTGCAGGTTTCAGACAGTCTTGACAGTTTATCTTGAATGATGTCATTTAGGATATTCTGTTACAGTCAACTAAGTATGATACTTGGTCATGATGATGATCATGGCTTGGTATTTTTTGTTTTATTTTTCCAGTGCACAGATTAAGTGTACCTTGAAGTAATATGTCACATTTTACAATGAGCTATCAAATCCCAGTGAAGAGAACTGTTCCTGTACTTTGTGTGTTTCCATTTCAGATCAATGTGCTGCTCCAGGCGTACATCTCTCAACTCAAACTGGAGGGCTTTGCTCTCATGGCTGACATGGTGTATGTTACACAGGTACGGCAGGACCTGCCCTCATTATTTTGCCATGAAAGTTGACTTTTAGGCTGTTGCCCTTCAAAATTGTATGTTTTCCGTACAGTTCTCAAGAAGTTTATCTTTTTTCCCCCCAGAAAACTAAAAAGAACTTGAGTAAAAGTCAATTTTGTTATTATTCTCCTTAAAATTAAATTATCATAAGTTATAAGTCTAACCATAGCGCTTTTTTTCCTCCAGAGTGCTGGAAGACTGATGCGGGCCATATTTGAGATCGTACTGAACAGGGGCTGGGCTCAGCTCACAGACAAGACCATGAATCTCTGCAAGATGATTGACAAGAGAATGTGAGTCCATCAGTGCTTTCTCTCCAAACTGAAATAGGGCCTTGTTTTCACGTCACTTTGTAGCAAGCACATAATGCTATGTTTTATTTGCCAAGGCAGGCTGTTGATCTTCTGTATCCCCGTTCTCCACAGGTGGCAGTCGATGTCCCCTCTGCGGCAGTTCAAGAAGCTGCCTGAGGAAGTGATCAAGAAGATTGAGAAGAAGAACTTCCCCTTCGAGCGTCTCTATGACCTTAACCACAATGAGATTGGTGAGTTTCCATCCCCCGTCACACATGCTTATTGAATTCTCTCCTCAGCCTAAAGAGTAATTGGAAGTATTTTTTGTGTTCAGGTGAGCTGATCCGTATGCCAAAGATGGGGAAGACTATCCACAAATATGTTCACCAGTTCCCCAAGCTGGACTTGGCTGTGCACCTGCAGCCTATCACCCGCTCCACACTCAAAGTAGAGCTCACCATCACTCCTGACTTCCAGTGGGACGACAAGGTCAGTCGTAAGATCCGGTCAAACTTCCCATGATGTGCTGTACCTCAACTATCTACGTTTCGTAGACTGACACACACTCTGTTGCCCACTTAGATTCATGGCTCATCTGAGGCCTTCTGGATCCTGGTTGAGGATGTGGACAGCGAGGTCATCCTCCACCACGAGTACTTCCTGCTCAAAGCCAAGTACGCCCAGGACGAACACCTGGTCACTTTCTTCGTTCCAGTGTTTGAGCCTCTGCCACCGCAGTACTTCATCCGTGTGGCCTCAGACCGCTGGCTTTGTAAGTAACTTGTTTTAAGCGTGTGTTAAACATAATTCACATAATGTTCTTAAATGTAAGCGTTGCTCACTTCTTTCTTTTGTCCTCAGCCTGTGAGACTCAGCTTCCAGTGTCTTTCCGTCACCTGATCCTGCCAGAGAAGTACCCCCCGCCTACTGAGCTGCTGGACCTGCAGCCCCTGCCTGTGACTGCTCTCAGGAACTCTGCCTTTGAGACTCTCTACCAGAACAAGTTCCCCTTCTTCAACCCCATCCAGACACAAGGTAAGGAACAAGAAACAGCAGAGAAACTACAATGCCATTCTCCAAAACATGTTTTCGTTTCATGAAAGGAGAACTTTGAACTGAAGGTCTCAAAGTGATGGCATACTAATTGGCCATTTCTTGGTTGTGCAAGTGAAGGGGTTTTAAGCAAGTGAATGAACGCTCAGGGACTCAGGAATAAGTTTGTAATTTCCCCAGAGTGATGACCAACCGTTTCACTCTTACATTATTCTCTAGACTTAGTTGGATTGTTTCTGTCCCTCCAGTGTTCAATGCGGTGTACAACAGTGACGATAACGTGTTTGTGGGAGCTCCCACCGGCAGTGGAAAGACCATCTGTGCTGAGTTTGCCATCCTAAGGATGCTGCTGCACAATGCAGAGGGTCGCTGTGTCTACATCACTCCCATGGAGGCACTGGCTGAACAGGTACTGAGTCATTTGGAAGTTGGAAGTTTGCTTATCAAAACTATTTCTTTCCATCTAACAATTCATAATTCCTTGCATCTTTGTCTATCAGGTGTTTGTTGACTGGCACCAGAAGTTCCAGGACGTCCTGAACAAGAAGGTGGTGCTGCTGACCGGAGAGACGAGCACAGACCTGAAGCTGTTGGGAAAAGGGGACATTATTGTCAGTACCCCAGACAAATGGGACATCCTGTCTCGCCGCTGGAAGCAGAGGAAGAACGTCCAGAACGTCAGCCTCTTCATTGTGGATGAGACGCACCTCATTGGAGGAGAAAACGGAGTAAGATTGCGTCCCTGCTTTGTGCTGATTTTTAGCAATTCCATATACCACTTCATTAGGTAGTGTACTGTGATAGTCATTTGTAGACTGTACATGCATATTAAAGTACACACTTTCTTTTAATTAGCCTGTGTTGGAGGTCATCTGCTCCAGGATGAGGTACATCTCCTCTCAGATTGAGCGTCCCATCCGCATCGTGGCCCTCAGCTCATCTTTGTCCAATGCCAAAGACGTGGCCCACTGGCTGGGCTGCAGCACCACGGCCACGTTCAACTTTCACCCCAACGTCAGGCCCGTGCCTCTGGAGCTGCACATCCAGGTATGGAAAACTGCTTCAAATTATCTAATTTAAAGGCCTTGAAATGTCTTGAATTCACTTTTAGATTATGTATTTTATTTGTTTTTTTCCAGTGAGAAATCTGCCCAGTAATGCAAACCTATATTCTGATAGGCATATAGTTTTAATTTTTACATTTCAGTTGCGAAAAAGGTCTTATATTTCATTCTAACTCGGATTAAAAAGTGTTGATTTAACTTGATGAAACTGGCAGACACCCTAAACATACCTTAATCTTATCAGGTGCTTGAATTGCTGTTAAGCCTCCTTTCTGCTCTCTTTAGGGCTTCAATGTGAGTCACACTCAAACTCGCCTGCTGTCCATGGCTAAGCCAGTATATCACGCCATCATGAAGCACTCTCCCTCCAAACCAGCCGTGGTGTTCGTCCCATCGCGCAGACAGACCCGCCTCACAGCCATTGACATCCTTACGTTTTGTGCTGCTGACGTGGTTCCTCAGAGGTTAGTCACAACTGATGAACACGCTTGTAGAATAGGAATTGATTATGATACTGCTGAAGGTGGGAATCACACCTCAATCACACCTTTACACTGTAAAGCAAGAATTGTTTTTGTCTTTACCTAGGTTCTTGCATTGCACTGAGAAAGACCTGGCTCCATTCCTGGAGAAAATAAGCGATTCAACCCTGAAGGAGACTCTGGCCAACGGGGTGGGGTACCTGCACGAGGGCCTGTCGTCCACTGAACGCAAAATAGTGGAGCAGCTCTTCAACTCAGGTATGACTCACCAGTCCTCTTCACTTCCAGCTTGGTGGTCTCTGAAGGTGTAGAGTTAAATGATCATTTCTGATGTGCATCTCTGGTCCTTCTCATTCAACAGGTGCAGTTCAGGTGGTGGTAGCCTCCCGTTCACTCTGCTGGGGCACCAATATCTCTGCACATCTCGTCATCGTCATGGACACCCAGTACTACAACGGCAAAATCCATGCGTAAGGCTTCCAATTGGTTGGATACTCTTGTTGAATTCATAAGGTGACTGCAAACACTTATGTGTACATATTGCGTCGGTGACATTCTCCTCCCTTTGTGTGCAGCTATGTGGACTATCCCATATATGACGTCCTCCAGATGGTAGGCAAGGCGAACAGGCCCATGCTAGATGACGAGGGACGCTGTGTCATCATGTGTCAGGGCTCCAAGAAGGTAGCAAGCCCCACCTTTTTTCTATCTTGTTCAGATATAAAGATATAAGGGTAAGAACAAACCAAATCTTTTCTTTCTCCATCCTTGACAGGATTTCTTCAAGAAGTTCCTGTACGAGCCACTGCCAGTGGAGTCTCATCTGGACCACTGTCTCCACGACCACTTCAACGCTGAGATCGTCACCAAGACGGTGGAGAACAAGCAGGATGCTGTGGACTACCTGACCTGGACGTTCCTCTACCGCCGTATGACCCAGAACCCCAACTACTACAACCTGCAGGGTGAGCCACTGCACGCTCAGATTTAAAGGCTAATAGAAAGGACAAAACAAAGTTATACTACAAGTTTCAAGTGTAGGGTTTTGTGTGATATGCTCTCTCTCTGCCCATCAGGCATGTCCCATCGTCACCTGTCGGACCACCTGTCTGAACTGGTGGAGAACACGCTACATGACCTGGAGCAGTCCAAATGTATCAGCATTGAGGATGAGATGGATGTGGCTCCCCTCAATTTGGGCATGATCGCAGCCTACTACTACATTAACTACACCACCATCGGTTTGTGCCAACACAACTATCCTACCACACTCACTGAAAATCTGTTAAAACTGCCTGACTGTCATGCTTGTCATAGATCCTTCCTGTAAGTGCCTATGTGTTGTTTACTTTTGTGTATGGCAGAGTTGTTCAGCATGTCCCTGAATGCCAAGACAAAGATCCGTGGGTTGATTGAGATCATCTCCAACGCCGCTGAGTACAAGAACATTCCCATCAGACACCATGAGGATGCACTACTCCGACAGGTGAACCCACTATATTGACGTAACTCAAATATGAATGACCATCTTTCCTCATTACTTTTGAATAAGTAAACATAAACACGGCCTTCCATTGCTTGTCAATAAGATGAAACTAATTTTGTTGGAACAACTCCTTTTTATATTTCAGCTTGCACAGAAAGTCCCCCACAAACTGAACAACCCTAAGTTCAACGACCCCCATGTGAAGACTAACCTGCTGCTGCAAGCCCATCTGTCCAGGATGCAGCTGAGCGCTGAGCTCCAGTCGGACACTGAGGAGATTCTGAGCAAGGTTAGGATGCCTGAAGATGTTGACACTCTGGCTGCTTTAGGGGAACAAACCATGCACAGAGACTGTTATATTTCTGGATCCGAGTGTGTGTTAACCTGCGTGTTTGTGCTGTTTGTAGGCGGTCCGTCTGATCCAGGCCTGTGTCGATGTGCTGTCCAGTAACGGCTGGCTGAGTCCTGCGCTGGCAGCTATGGAGCTGGCCCAGATGGTCACCCAGGCCATGTGGTCCAAGGACTCCTATCTCAAACAACTGCCCTTCTTTACCTCTGAGCACATCAAGCGCTGCACAGACAAGGTAAACTAATCCTTCCTCATTATGCTGAAAGTACTTGACAAAATCAAATTCTTACTTCAGTATAGATGATGCACATTGATCATTTTTGTACTTGCGGTTTACAGCTATTACTCTGGCGATGCTAATGGTCTCTCTTTATGCTTGGTAGTATTAGTTTTAACATAATGCAGTCTGCTGACAGTGAAGGCTGACTTCGTCATCAAACATCATGACAGATAAACTAAAATACAAAATAGATGTTTAGATTTGGTTCACTGACGATGTAAAAATGCTAGGGATGACACTGTACCCTGTAAGTTTTTTTTTTTTTTTTCTTCTTTTCTGATTCAATCTGTGGGACTTAACTACTTGAAACTGATCCTCTTATCCTCCCTCTTTCCATTAGGGTGTGGAGAGTATCTTTGACATCATGGAGATGGAGGATGAAGACCGAACTGGCCTGCTGCAGCTCTCAGACACCCAGATGGCTGATGTGGCTCGCTTCTGCAACCGCTACCCCAACATCGAGCTGTCATACGAGGTGGCAGAAAAGGACAACATCAAGAGGTACACTGAATAGATTCTGTCAGCAGTACTGTTAGAGGAAGTAATGACTGTTAAAAATATAGTAATAATATTGTGAAGGAAAAAATACAGACAGAAGAGCTGCTACAAGCATACACGTTTACATTTTATGAGGCAAAGAGGAATCTTGATTTCATTGTGGATATTGTCAATATTTTCATGCCAAAATAAAAATTCTGAATTTGAATAGGAGGCACATGTTAATATAAAGTGTGCATGTTTCCATATTCATTCACAGTGGTAGTCCAGTGCTGGTTCTGGTTCAGCTAGAGAGAGAGGAGGAGGTGACTGGGCCTGTCATTGCACCTCTCTTCCCCCAGGTATGTACCAAGTATCTTTGAGTTTTCTCAAGTTTCTATAATTAGTTTTCATTAACCGTGTTTAATGACCCTGTCATATAAATTCTTTTTATTGTTCCAGAAACGTGAGGAGGGCTGGTGGGTTGTGATCGGAGACCCCAAGTCTAATAGCCTCATCTCTATCAAGAGGCTAACTCTTCAGCAGAAAGCCAAGGTCAGTGAGTCGCCCCAAATAGGCAGCTATGAGCTTGTAAAGTCGAAGTCTTGTTGGTGCTGCAAAATCATTTAATATAATCTGTATAAATGCAATAAGTAAACCAGTGGCGTTCTCATTATGTTTAATTGTTTCCCCCCACTGCAGGTCAAGCTGGACTTTGTTGCCCCGGTGATGGGTGTTCACAACTACACCCTGTACTTCATGAGCGACGCCTACATGGGCTGTGACCAGGAGTACAAGTTCAGCGCGGATGTGAAGGAGGCCGACAGCGATGGAGATAGCGACTCTGACTAATCAGTGACCCGACGATGACCAGAAATCACTGTAGCCTCCAATATCTTGTTTGATCTGGAGGGATCAGTAGCTGTTCTCACTGTAGATATTCAACCAGATTCACTTCCCTTATCTTTGTCTCTAAGTATGCCATTATCTTCTCTGCTCTTGTGACAATAACAATGGCAATTTTGTGAGTACAGTTTTCTTAGTTTAGATCACGTGTAAGATGTACACCAGTCCAGAATTATAATGTACAGGATCTGTTAATGTCACCAGACATGTATCACAGGTACATGGGAAAGTCTGCTTACCGTTGTAGTGAACAATTGTCATTAAAGCCCCAATCTGGGATTTTATTGAGTATATCAATATTATCTACAGACTCTTTGGAGGGTAGTACTACATAGTAATTTGCTATTCTATTGCTATTTTACCAGCAACAGATTGTATAAACCACGTAGATTCAAAAACAAATTTATCATGGTCAGGCCTATAGAATATAGTTGGTGCTATACTCTTATTCCAGATTGGGCCTTTAAATATTCAGGTAAACTGTCCAGTTATATTTGTGGGCTTTAATTGCTTTGTTATGAGATGTAATTCTTGGACTGGTCTAAAAGTTTTTAGTATGATGTGCTGTCTTGAGTATTTTTTTTGCAATAAAGAGAATCCACATAGTTCTGACTATCTTCTGTTAATCCTCATGGTTGACAAATTCTGTAATTATGACAAAGAACAGGACAACGACCTGATGATGACCCCCTTTAATTAAATCATTTAATGTAAACTCTTTAAACATTTATCATGAAATGGCAGAAAATTAATTACATTGTTATAAAAACAGATGCACCAAGCACAATACTTGCTGAGGCAGTATATTCATTTTAGAAACAGACCTGAGGGCCTACAGGTGACATGTTAATGATCTGATACACCATAATTAATATCAAGCATGAACCTACCCAACTAGCACAATTATTGTATAAGGATGAATGAACAATATTAACATATCTCTATTGCCGTGTGAAAATCTTGTAACTCCAAATTTGGCAATTTTCATGTTTTAGCTTCAATTGAAAGATTACATGCTCTTCTACGGGTTGAAAAAAATTATGAAACCCTTTCAAAACCCCATCGTATAAACTCAAAAATGCATGATGGTCAATCTGGAAACAAAGTTGTTTTTCTTCCTGAAAAGTTGGGATTTGGGAAATATAAGATTTTTACCCAACAGTGCTGATATGTGTGGCAACTAAAGTGCCACACACATCCCAGTGTGAGCTGCAATGATGAATACTGTCTTTCTTTGATGAGAGGCCAGTCATGTTGCTTATGTGTTCAGTCCTCTTCTTGGTACCTCCAGACGGCCATCTCTCCATTGTCACTGCAGGAGACTAGGAGTCCTGCCTCCTTTGGATGCCAGGCCACACAGTTGATATCCTGGCTGTGGGCCTTGGGTACCTGGGCAGCCACAGAGAATACCGGCTGGTCTGGATCGGCTGTCTCATCCTCCTTAAAAACACGCACTCCATCATCACCGCAGGCAGTCGCCAGAGCACCGGTTAGCGGACACCTGAACACAAATGCAGGTTAATCAGGTTAATCTAACTAGGTGACTTGGAATAAACTCAGCTCAGTGCAGACCTGTGAAGGGCAGATGGCACATTTTCATGTGTTTTCATGGTACTGTATGGACTAAGTGCCATTTCCTCAAAATTATACCACACTGTTATCCCTACTGGTTGGAAACGAGGCAACAGTTAACATGTCATCCTCCACAAATGATGCAGTCCCCCTCTTGGTCAGTTGTGTTTTGACCTGTAACGGTAGCGCCTCCCTTTGGCCACTCCATGTAATTTTGAAAATGCTGGAGTGCAGTAGTGAAATGCATCAGTTGTCCAAGTTTCGTCAAAATCAAATTATTGGTGTCTGAAATATAGCATGACAGACAATAATTGGTGTAATTTTGAAAATGACAAAATGCAGTGTTAAAATGCATCATTCCCCCAAGTTTCATCTACTGATCAGTGGTGTCTGAGATACCGCATATAACACATGGACAAACAAAACGAATGATGTAGCACCCCCCTTGG
The DNA here is from genome assembly GCF_048128805.1 of Centroberyx gerrardi. NCBI lineage: Eukaryota > Metazoa > Chordata > Actinopteri > Beryciformes > Berycidae > Centroberyx > Centroberyx gerrardi. The sequence continues at coordinate 10,950,770 of NC_136004.1, forward strand.
GCCAATTAGTAACATTTTACGTGTTGAACACAGTGGTTTCGTCAAAATCCTCACAGTGGTGTCTGAGATATTGTACGTGATGGATGAACGAACAAATGTATGAACGGAAGGAGAGAGTGTATTGTGCCCATATATGGGAATCATCAGTTAATCCTCTCAAGAGGAAATGTGTCTTACCAAGCGACATCGTACACTGCGCGTCCATGGTAACCTGACAGAGTGCAAACACACTTCCAAGATGCATTTCCTGTTAAACAAGCAGAGCAGAAGGGAACGGTTAAGATGAAATATTGTACCAGTCTCTGTCCCATCACGCATCCACACTCACTTTAATTTAGTCAGATTTTAGTCATATAAATGATTCAGTTCACCGTATTATTAACTGACTAAAATAGTAAATAGTTTTAGTCAACAAAAATAGCAATATAGTTGACAAAAATGTCTACTGCAGCAGCTCTTTAACTGTATATTAGAAGAATTAGCACCACTGCATTAGTGTAGATTAAAACATCTACACATTTCTCAATTCTGTAGACCTGGAAGCTGCAAACAAACATTCACAATCTGAGAGCTGTCTGAAATTTTTGGGAAACTTGTCAAGATGGACAAAGAGGTGCCACGCTCTGTACATTAATGCATGTCTGTGACTGGAATCATTGGATAATAATAAATCATGTCTCCAATGGTATGCATGCATTGTGTTTGCTAGTCTTCGAGAGTAAATATGTGAATGTGATTAGATATTATAAACTATGTTCTTTCCAAATATACTTTTAACAAAACAGTACCTTTTTCTCCAGGATAGTTATGATAATCGTCTCCTGCAGTGTTTTTCATTTTGACATATTTTTATCAATAAACTGAATGATATGAAATTATTTCTAACACAGTAATGGTAAAGAATTTTAGAATAGAATTTTACATAGACATTGTTGACTAAATAAAAAACAAAACAAAAAAACCCCCAAAATTCATACATTTTCTGTCATTATCGTGAGAGGATTAACGCTGCCCACACAGAACATAACAGAATACGAGCTCACCCTGTCCATCTCCATTTGGAGACTCTTTCCAAATCTTCACTGTGCGGTCATCGCTGCAGGAGGCCAGTCTCTGTCCACTCGGGTCAAAGCACAGACTCCAGACTGTGGATGTGTGCCCCGTCAAGGTGGCCCTGCACTCCCAATCATCATCCTCTTCCTTGTAAATACAAATGTTGTTGTCGTAGCTGGCTGAGGCCAGAAGCTACAGAGAGACATAGATCAGAGAACAGCGGTGTGGCAAAACCGGGGAATCAATAAGGAGTATGGAGTAAGCCGTTACCTACCTCCTGTGTTGGGTGCCACACAACATGCTTGACATCTTGCGTGTGAGAGTTCAAGACGGTAACACACTCATACTCATCCTCCTCATCCACTGTGAAACGCAAAACATAAGAGATCGTTTCCATAAACATTGTGGGATGCATTGGTAAATAATGAGATGGCCATTCTCTTGCCGTCAATGAAAAGAATGAATGAGGTGTCGACATACTGTAGTTTAGCACTAACCTTCCCAAACCCAGACACTCTTGTCTCGGCTACATGTGGCCAGCAGATTCCCTGAAGGTGCCCAGGCCGCACACTTGACCTCATTTTCATGTCCTTCCAACACAGTCAAACTCTAGAAAACGAGATTACACTATAAGCAAAATCTGAACAGGTAGAGCAAAGCATTAAATGACAAATACACTGCAGATTAAACATCTCATCTGACCTCAAAATCATTGTTCTTCTTCTTCCAGATGCTTGTAGTCGCATCAAAGCTGGCAGAGGCCAGATAGTTCCCACAGGGAGACCATGCCACCTTCCTCACAGTGCGCTGGTGTCCGTCCTGGAGCACAGTCTTGCATTTCCAAGAGTCACCTAAAATGGGGGGAGCTATGTTATTCTTGCTGTCCCAAAAGTGTAATTGTACAAATAACAGAGGAGCTAGCAATTACTGTTGGGTGGTAATGCATTACAGTAATCTTATTTTGTTTTTCAGTAACAAACTGCTCTTTCATCTTCAGTAATACCTTTACAGTTACCAATCCAATAAATAACTTGTTACTTTGATTATCAGATTGAAGTTGAATTATCCAAAAAAATAGCTATAGCTTAACGTTAGATGAGATATGGCAGAAAAGATTACTGTCTCTGATCTGACAAAAGTATGGTAGGAACATTGGACATCAACACTATTGGTTTCTCTGGTCATTCACAGGAGAGGTAACTAGGTTATGGGGATAGGGTCTTTCAAAGAAAAAAATGTTGCTTTTGTGAAAATATAACAGTTTTTCGCGGGTGTTTGCCTTATGCTGATCGCAGACTGTAGGTCATGGTTTACCCACCTTGTTATTTCACCGTTACATCACTGGAAACGGTTCATTATTCTTGCTGTGCCAGAAATTGCCAATGCAGAATTGTAACAGAGACCTAGCAGTAGCTTCACAGGCAGTCATTGCATTGTAATCTTTCCACTCAATACATTTAGCTGACCAGCTCACCTTCTCGTCCCCATATCCGGACGGCCCGGTCGCCTCCGCACGAGGCCAGCAGCGTCCCGGTCGGGTTCCAGGCAGCATACCAGCACCGGGAGTCTGGATGTGCGTTCAGTCTCTCAACAAGGACCAACGCGTTCTTCATATCTAGCTAACTGTTACAACTGACAGTTGGCTAACGGTACCTAAATTAACGTGCGCCACAATGCGCTGCAACAACCCAACCGCAAACGAAATGCTAATCTCCAAAACAGAAATAAACGTCGAGTTAGAAAGGAAAGGAAAACACGGAAACTATTTGCACCACCTGACAAAGTACAAAATCATGCAAAATATGAGTTCAATCCCTTACTTTTCCAGTTTAGTTACATTTCACAAACTTCCTGTCCATGCCTCTACTTCTGACAGTCATGAGTAACGTTACAACCTTGATATTACTGCCCTCTATCGGTCGGGAGTATAACGTTAGCTCGCCATGTTCCCAATGCGGCTGTGTCCTTACAGAAATCACCAGTAGATGGAAGCACTGTTCACCACTATCGTTTACACGGTGGCTTGTGGAAGCCACGAAGAAGAATGGCATGAACAAGGAAGAAAATATTTTACAGGAAGCCAGCATAAGCTGTCTTTTGTTTTTGTTTTGTCTTTATTTTTTCTACCAAATGGATGGATCTTTATCATAGGATTAGTTAGCTAGATTCGTTATATATGTGAGTTTACTTTAGTTGTTTCTGTTAAGTGCGTCGATTTTTGTATGAGAGTAACGTTGACGAGATTTGGCCAGCAAACGTTAGCTCACAACGCTAACAACAACACAGTAGGCCTGAAGGCCATCTGTCCATTGTCCGCCCGTCATTTGCCTGTCGCGTTTCGATTGAGCAGCTAATTTAAAGTTAAAAACGTCGACTGTGGAACATTACTATAATTAACAATAACTGTCCTCCTGTCTATCATCCATTGGCTAGCTAGCTGGGTCGGCTACAAAAATTTGTACTGGCTACCGAGGGAGCTTGTCAGTTTGCTGACCTTTGTAGCCTTAGGGATTTTAAAATCGAAACTAGTGGGACACCATAACGACAGACGATAAGGAAATTGGATGACAATGTATGCACCACCGGGGTCCAACGTTCCTGGAGGCCGGAGAAGGAGAGGGGGCACCTCTCTGCCCAAGCAGCCAGAGCGAAGCCTGGCATCGGCGCTGCCCGGCGCCCTCTCCATCACGGCGCTGTGCACGGCCCTGGCGGAACCGGCCTGGCTGCGGGTTCACGGGGGCACGTGTCCGAGGCAAGAGCTGGGGGTAGCAGACGTCCTGGGGTACATTGACCCCAAGCTTCTGGATGGTGAGAACCAGCCCTAGGCCCAGCGCAAATAACATCAAAACCAGCTGTGAAACGGTCAATATCCAATGGCTTAGTTCTAATGCTTTGTGTTGTTGTCACTGTCTTTTAGACTACTGTGTGAACCCCCAGACCATCCTGCTGCTGAGGGTGATCGCTGCCTTCTGCTTCCTGGGCATCCTGTGCAGCCTGACTGCTTTCCTTTTAGATGTGTTTGGACCCAAGCACCCTGCTCTCAAGATCACACGCAGATATGCGTTTGCCCACATTCTCACAGGTATGAGTTTCTCCTATCACTGCTCTTCAGTACGAGCCGCAGAGAAGTACTTTAATTTGTCATTGATGTTCCAAGTAGGTCATTTGTACTAACTGATTTAAATCTGAACTATTCCTGGATCAGCCAATTAACTAGTAAATGATTGTTTTCCCTGTTTATCTGTTTGTGCCCTCAGTGCTGCAGTGTGCCACGGTGATAGGCTTCTGCTACTGGGCCTCGGAGCTGATTTTGTCGCTACAGCAGCAGCACAAAAAGTACCACGGTTCCCTCATATACGTCACATTCGCCATCAGCTTCTACCTGGTGGCCGGCGCTGGCGGAGCCTCTATCCTCGCCACAGCTGCAAACCTCCTGCGCCACTACCCCACCGAGGAGGAGGAGCAGGCTTTAGAGTTGCTCTCCGAGATGGAGGAGAGCAGCGAGACATATCCCGCTGATTATGACATTGCCAATCAGTTTCAGCCGCCGCCTGCCTACACGCCCTAATGTAACCAGACTGGCCTTGTTAACACACGCTTCTCTATGAGCACTGCTAGTGGCTTCATCAGCAAACCCACTCTTTATCAGGTGGATATCTTCGCAAATACTCTCCATAATGAACACAATGTGCACAGTGAGCGCACATCTTCCTTGATTGTCGGTGCTTGGGTGCATGAAAGCTTTCTTTAGTGGTGGGCCGAAATTTGGGAGTTGATTCTTTCTTTCACCACTGAAGCTTTTAGTGATTTGCATGTAAATGGCTCTTAGGATTTGGTCCTTACATGTAAAGCAAACTAAACTATATGAAGTGCAGTTTCAACATGGCTCATCGCCAGTAATTGATGGAATGGTCTAAGTCGCAGCCTGATCAATGCCAAATTTTGAAGGTGGGCTGTTGGCAGTGTGTCACAGCAGTTGTGTTGCGCCTGGTTGGATGTGGATGGAACATCATTAAGCATCATTTTGAATTGATTTTTTGATATGCTTGCCACATGTACATGGTTTTATTTGACTGAAACATCAACAATGTAGAAATACACTGAGAAGATTGTTTTAGACATTTCTTTTTTATATTCTATCAAATGGACCTTTATTTATTAACTGGTTGTCCCTAGTGCTGTGTCTTATTTTCTTTCCTTTGCTGTGTAGACATCTGTTGTTACTGTTTTAGTCTCATTTAATCACATCTGTATTTGAGATGACACAAGGTAAAAAAACAGATTTTTCAGATAATGTGAGACAGGATGTACTTTAAAAAGGATTATGGCATGCTCTGTGTCTTTTGCTACAGCATAAGAAAGTTGACACTCGTGGAGAAAATAGAGGAACATGTTTTTTCTATGTTTCACAATGACAATAAGGGCAACATTTAGTAGACAAAATCTCACCACATAAATTAGTCTTGTCACGTTCTTGTGTTTGATTTACAAACCTTATTTGTACCCCGTGATCCCCCTGTGTGACAGTTAAGTATGTGTTTTCTATGCATGACTATCCCATTTGTCAAATTTTAAACCTGTTGGCAGAATCCTACAAGAGCATCTCGAGTTAGGGGCCAGCCGAGGCTTAAAGTTGTGATCTACGATGTATTGATTCTACTTGGTCATATATTGTTCTGTTTACGCAATTTCTGCATTTTGTTTCTCAAATTGTTGCTATACTTTCTTCAGTATGTAAATATTGTTGACTGTTTATACATAAGAGTGGTCATAATAAAAATAAATGCCCAGTTTTGCCTCGCATTTGTCATCTGTGACCAGACGTTGAACCTGGGGAATGGGAAATCTGACCTTACTAATGACAATCGCATGCAGCACTGTGGGCAGGAGCCGCAGTTTGGATTCAACAGGCAGAGAGTACATTGACTTTGGCACTTCCGTCTGACCGGGGTATTTCAAGGTTTGCTGTCTAGACATTGTAGACGCAACCTGGCATTACAGCAAGTAAGAGCCTTACAACTTAATAGACTTTAAAGGGCATATGTCTCATACTGTACAAAGACATCACTTCCACTGCTACCTTACATGCACCACATAAACAGCATTTTCAGCACTTTTTCACAAAATACATACTGATGTAGAGTGTTGCACAAAGGTCAGCAGTCACGGGCAACTACCTCAGCACGTTATATTGAATTTTAGTTTTTAAAGCCAAACACTTGCCGTTATTTCTCTGACCTTTTCCAACAAGAGACCATTTTAAGAGTTAAATTCTAAATGGGCCACAAGACATTTCATGGGTTAAATCAGTTCATGTTTAGACTACATTGCAAAGCTGAGGGGTTGCTTGGTGGCCAAATGACTTAAGTTAATTCGATGAATAAACAAGGTATTAATAGGGAGGAGGTGTTAAGGAGAGGTATAGGTCAGTCTAGGCAAGGAAGCAAGGGCTCTTCCCAGAAAATAAGGCTTATGCGGCGGCGTCACTTCGCCAGAGTTTGCCGGTATAAATACAGCCGCAGCGAGAGGAATATTGCACGCATCAAACGTCTTCAAGGCTTGGTGGCATAAACTCAGATTTCTTTTACAACACTTTGACAGGTTGAAGCTAAATCATGTTGGCAACCAGGACCTTGCTTTCAAAACAGACACTGGCTGCTCTTTCTCGTCAGCCTGCCTGCTTTGTTCACCAAGGTGACTATGGCAACTGGGGAAATACCAATGTTGCAGTGGTAAGTGGAACATATCAATACAGGCTCTGGCAAAATAGATAGAAAATACATTATTGTGGGCAATTATATGATTAGCAGGAAAAAAAGGCTGTCTTTGTATTCTGATTTGTGAACCACTATGTAAAAGTGATACCGACAGTATCTAACCCTTACTTCAGGTTTTCTCAGGATGTGGCTGGTGGGATGGGACTGATGTCCATGAGGCAGTATAGTGAGTATCATGCCTGCTGACTCAGAATAGGAATTTCAGTTTATTGCACAGCATTACATTTCAACACACAGAGATGTAATTCACAACTGTGTCTTCAGCACTATGTACCACCTGAGCCGTAACGGAGCACGCTTCCAGATGTTTGCTCCAAATCAGCAGCAGATGCATGTGATGGACCACATGAAAAAGCAGCCTGCCTCCGGAGACAACCGGTATGTCTGTTAGGACGGCATCGGTACACTTTCAAATGGAAAGAGGTTACAGATCAGTCCAGTGAGTTGTTTGATGTCGCATGCTTTGTATGTCTGACTTGACTAATTCCACAAAATAGTATTTATGATTATTTTTGGCCATTACATAGGCACATGATGGTGGAGTCAGCTCGTTTCAGTCATGGCCAGGGAATGATGCAAATGCAGGACCTGTCCAAGCTGGATGTCAACAGCTTTGATGCTGTCATCTTTCCTGGAGGCCATGGCATCACCAAGAATCTGTGAGGAATAGTGGAATGTGAAGTAGTCACTTAGAGGTTGTGAGAGAAAACTCCATACATAATGATTATGATACGATAGAGTGAATAGCAGCAGTATTTTTATGTAAAAATAACTCTCAACTCTTTAGATCCACATTTATGAAGGATGGCAAAGACTGCAAGCTCCAAAATGATGTGGAAAAGATCCTTAAAGATTTCCACCGTTCACGCAAGCCTATTGGGTATGTATGACTCTGAATATTCAGTCTATTCTGTCTAAAGGTACAGCAGATCCCTGCTGAAGTGCAATCAGAGGTTCAAGTATTGGGGCAGCGGTGTGAAACTGAACTTCTTTTGGCTGTACACTCACTCACATTACATTTGTATTTTAGATCCAGACATGAATGTGAGGCAAAATCACAGACTGCCATTGATTCTGACCATATATTAAATTAGATTAGACTAGATAATTAGATGAGGCTTAAATTATCATAATGGGGAAATCGGGTCGCAGCAGCAGAGAATTGGATATAAGCTAGATAAGAATAAGACAGACAGTGAGCGCTGTATACGTCAAAATGGATGTTGCTCACATGTTAAAAAAGTTTGGAGAACTGTGTCCTTTTCCCCCAACATTCATTATTATTATAGTTATTATGAACAATAAGTTATGCATAACAATTAATAATAATACTGATAATTCCTCTACTAAAACTACTACTACTACTAGTACTACTAATAATAACAATAATAATAATAATGCTACAATGATTGACAGCATGTGACAGCTAAACCTGAGGATTACATGTATTTTGTAATTTGTATTTTTAAACACTGGAGTAAAACAGGCCTTTTGATGTAGGATGGACTAAGACAATTCTCAAAAACTTTCAACTACAATTCAGTCTAAAAGAACAAAGGAAATATAGTCACAATTTATATCTTTAAATAAATTTCAGATTGTATCTTAAAGGAACACCATAAAAATAGAGAATAGTAGTAAAACCATAAGCTGAAATAAAACCAGTAGAGGTATCAAGTAAAAGAAAAACAAACAAACATATAAACAGTATATAATAGCAATCCTGTAAAAATGTGCATTACAAACTGTCAATATATTGTTTGAGAGCCCAGATGGTCAAAGTCTGATGAACTTCAGTTTTGAATCTGGGGCCCTGACCTATGACCTCTACTGTGGCTCATATGGGGTTAAAGGTATGTGGAGCTTTGGCTTAGACCTAGCCTTCCTTTAAAAGTGGTCAGTACAAAGTTTCATTTTGTCAGGGTTCAATCCAATGGATTTAAAAACATTTTAGAAGTGTTTACAAGGTTTCCAGGATAGTAAATGATCATATCATCAGAATGAAGGCACATTTTGACACATTGTGGCCTAAATTATCAATGCAGATAATAAATAAGAAAGGGCCAAGCACAGAGACCTGGGTCACTCCTTCACAGAACTAACATTATCACATAGTGTGCACTGGACAGGATAGTTTACAAAACACCAAGTGCTTGAGCTGAGAATTCTATAAAGATCTGTAGGTTAAATAAGGAGATAATGCTGCCTATTAAAGGCAGCAGCAATATCATTTAAAATCTTAATACTTACCATTTATGTTTTGCTTCGTGAAGCCTGATTGGTAAGTTGATACAACTACATTTAATTCCTTGAGTTGCTGCCTCATCAGAGATTTGAGCACTTTGGCCAGGACAGACAGTTTAGAATTAGTCCTGTAATTGTCAAGGGAGGAGCATAATTGGTCTTCCAAATCCTTTTCAGTTATCTAAATACACCAATTAGAACTGGCAGCTGAAGGTGTGACTTGACTCAGGCAGGAGTAGGGAGATTTGCAGCAGTCTTAAGCAAGAGGAGTTAAAAGCATGGTTGACCTTCCTCAGATCACAGTGGTAAAAATGGCTTGATTTTGAAAATATTCAGTACAAAGAAGCAGAATTGCACTTTGATCTTGACCAAAAAAACCAAAACATTTTTGTAGAGTTTGAAGGGCCAAAATGAACAATTTCAGATTTGATTTTCTGAATTGTAATTTACTTTGCGACATCCAACATGATATCTGTGAGGCAATCTTTCATTGTGTCAAGGCAAGTTGGATCACTGGGTTAGCTAAGATATAACTGGGCATCATCTGTGTGGAAAGGTACATTTTATTTACAGATGTGGCCAAGTGGGAGTATGCATGGGGAGACGAACATACATCCTAAAATTAAGCCCTGTGGAACCCCCAAAGTGGTATTTGCTAAGGATGCTGATTAATTACCTATTGTGACAGAGAAGGCTGCTGTCACTGTAAACAAAAGTAATTAGTTATGACCTATATGGTGCACAAGTAATAGATATGTACTTCTATTTAAAAATTTTAGGCACAATTAAAGCTGCTACCTTATACAGGATATTTTGAACAGCTACTTGCCAATTTTGCTCACAAAGAGCAAGTAATCAAATATTAACTTGACTAAGTTTAATTTCTGAATATTTGTTCTCTCAAGTTGGGGGAGGGTGGCTGGCCACAACAATAGCAATTTCTCTAATTTGTTTTAACTTGTAGGCAATATGTAGTCATAATCAAATGCTGACAGTCTGTACTTTTGCCTCATACTCATATTTTGGTCAGTAATGCAAGTTGTTTAAGTATACAGTGAAAACAACCAACATCACACCACTGTCGCCATACTTCCGCAACTGACTGTATGCTGTGAAAGCCATAACTCTTCAGGCTTTACATTTTTCCTGGCTGATACAGGTACAGCAAATGTTCTTACACCCTGATCAGTCTTGCTCTCCTAATCTTGACTTAATAAAAAGCTCCACTGACTGTCTGCTGCTGTCCTTTGTTCCAGGCTTGCCAGCATGGCTCCTGTGCTGGCCTGCCGCGTGCTGCCCGGCATCGAGGTGACCATGGGCTATGAGCGGGATGAGAACAGTCGCTGGGGTAACTGGCCCCACACAAACATGGTGCAAGCTGTAAAGAGCATGGGCGCACGCCACACCGTCCGTGAGCCATACATATCCTTTATAATGTCTCTTTTTACTATAGATGTTAGTTAACTAACGCTGCGCGAAATGATGCACACTGTCTGTTTATTTGTTCTGAACTGCTAATTCCTGTGTTGGCCTTGACTGTTTGTATCACGAAGCCTATGTGGACGAGAAGAACAAAGTCATCAGCACCCCTACATTCATGTGGGAGACAGACTACCACTATCATTATATTTTTGATGGTATTGGCAATATGGTCAAACATGTCATGCGTATGTCAACCAAGTAAGCGAAGATGATGAGCCTGGACGAGGAATAGAGGAAGGTTCTGTTGACATCCAAAATATACCTTTGTATTGTGATGAATTTTAAAATGAATACCGGTATTCATATAAACGCTTTAGTTAAAGAGCAAATGGCTTGTCGTCTCATTTTTTTCATGAAGTCAGATTTATAGTTAACAGTATTGGGTAATAGGTCAAACATGTCACGTGTATGTGAGCCAATGTAGCTGTATTAATGAGCTTGGATAAAGATTACAGACAGCAGGGTGGTGCACTGACATTTAGAGGGGGCAGGGGCTTAAGTCTACAAAAAGGACACCCTTTCCATCTGCTGTGACCCCTTGTTTAGACATCTTTCTGGACTAGAGAAAGTAGTTCTTCTTCATGCAGGAGGGGGATCACTACATCTGTAACACGCACACTAGTCCTGGGAGCCCACATCTTAAATCAATCAAAGCTAACACTGACCTGGTCACTAGAGGTCAGCAGTGCAATGAATTTGAGCACTAAGCATCAGTTTGTCGTAGTTGAGCAGTACTATTACACTGTCTAAAAATATATTTTCATGCAGGACAATTTTTGATTTTGAGATGCTTGTCACCAGTGGCATTCTTATGTCAGTAGGTCACATTGTGAGGAAGACAACTGAAAAGCATAAACAATATATATCCAAAAGTAACAGCAAATATTTTTTGGTCACATAAAGGCCGATTCAAAGTTAATATAAGCCTTGCATGTAGACACTATTCATTTTTTAACTTGACTCAAACTCCATGACAGAGACACACAGCACTGAGATGTTAAATCTGTCAAAGAACTGATGATTCTGACACTATTGAAACATGGCATTGTCTATTAGCTAACTAGAAGCTATTTGAGTTAGCTGGTTTATTCAGCCTACAACCACTAAGCTCCAGTAACATTTTTGGACTATGCATCCATTAAATTGTGTCTTTATTTCATTGAATGGCACACAAAGACTGGATTTCATTTGAGAGTGTTTTACCTTCCCTCCTCATCACTGTTTCCTCCTCCTTCTCCTGAAGTCTGCTCAGGTGCAGACTCAAGACAGTTCTTGATTTGGATTTCCCATAATTCTTTGTGAATTAAAGGTGTAAAGCAGCCTAATTTATTTTTCTTGGCTGATGGTGAATATGGAAGGAGGCAAAACTATCTCCAAATGCAAGTGATTTTAATCTTTACTCCATATAAAATACTTCTGTAATGAAATTAGTATGGATACAAATTATTTAGTTAAAGAGCAAATGGCTTCAAGAGACTCAAATTCACGACATTATCTCAGTCAGGTACATTCAGAATAAATCAATTTATTCATTACAAACATATAAAAATGACAAAAACAAACAGATGAACAAGATATAAAATTTTTCAGTTTGTACAAAACATCCAAAACCATCATTAGAAATGCATGCTCACTCCATATGAAGATTTCCAGCTGGATTATTTAAGTAAATATAATACAAGTGTTGACTCTTTCCAAGGTATAGCTACAAAAATTGAAGATTCACTGATGTTCTAATCTCTCTTGGTCACTGTAAAACAGTTTGCCAGGGAAAGTACAAAAGTACAAGTTTTGTCATCTCGCAGTAAAAAAAAAAAAAAATCAGTAGGCTGATGGGCATAAAATGAATAACAAGAGACTTGCAATTCAAACATAGAATTAGAAGTCAGCTTAATGAAATATTCACAGTGTTGCCTCCACATCAATAATGTGAATTGTAAACATTGTTGCATATCATAACCCCTAATAAATACACAGAAATCCTCAATCATGCCAGCAGAACTCATGTAAAAAAGGTGCACATGAAAAAAAAAAGTTTTATCCTGTGATAAATTTTTGTTTTATTATAGCTTGTGAGCTCAACCTCCCTATGGTCAATCAACTAGTTTATTTGTGACATTTACAAATATAAGGCAAAAATCATATTTTTTCCCTGTGTTTCACGAAGGATATTCTCTCTAGCTTTTCAAGTTTTATCATTTCTGATTTAATTATACAGGCGAGGTTTGACCAGTCCAGGAGGAGTAAAGTAGCATTTCTCATATGATGAAATGGTGAACATTTACTAATGGAAAATATACAAGGACAGGGTTGATTGATGTTAGGGTACATATAAACATTTGTACATATTTTTAACAGAGAATACTGGGATGTTATTTTAAGTGATTAGTTTTAAAAAGTCTCAGGAGGGGAATGCTATGGTGACAGATATTCTGTGGAAAACAGGAAATAATTTTAGGAAACTGAAATCAGGTAAATCAAAGTAACAGATAAAAATATTTTTTTTTAATTACAGTAGATTGTTGTTTGGAATAATTAACTTATGTAACATGAATTCCTTTGGAAAGAAATGGTTGTTATGGTCAAAATTTGTATTCTAATGCATAAAAAGTTACCTAATTACGTGATAAAAATCTTTCAAGTCCCACTGTTGAGTGCTTATGCCATTTACAATGGGAGATGGTGGCTCTAAAGTGAAAATGCTGTTGGTGTCAAGTACTGTTTGATTGGGAACGTAGACATTATTACAGATACAGACATTTCAACAAACAGATGTTATCTTGGACCATATACCTACATATTTATCATTACCTCCGTTTTTTAAAATGTTTTTTTTTTTAATTGTTTTTATTACTAAAGGGCAGTGTTTTATGTGATAGGCATTGACAAATTTCAGACATTAAACTTGAAATACAGTTTCAAAGCTCTTCAGCTCTTCACATAGCATCCAGCTGCTTTTATAAAGCATGCTGTTGGCAACTTTGTGTAAACAGATCTTCAAGGGTGAGCTTGTCTTTTCTAATGGGGGCCCTCTGTATGTGATTGTCAAGGTATACCAAAAGCCCCAAAACATTGTACTTGCTTCTTTGAAAAATAAATAATCCCTTCTCATCTTCAGTACCCAAAGCACATTGGAAAAAGTACAAGAAAATGAATATCCAGCATCTGATAAGAGCTTCAATTGAATAACAAGTATCATCGGGACAACTGAGCAATTGTAGTCTGTGGCAATTGATGGCATATAGAATATGGGTATTGTCTCTTTAAATTGGTTGGACTTTAGTCCGTTGTAACAGAGGATCAAATAAAGTTAAACAATGAGGTGTTTCAATATGACAAAGCTCCAGTGAGGTGAAACAGTGTGTCCAGGACCACAGTGCCGTCTTCTGTGCATTAAAAATGTCTATTTGGTTTCTTTCTTAGAAATACCTGTAAAAGAGAAAGACAGAGCAGTACACAATTAGAGAATTATCTTCAGACAGACAAATTTAGTAGTAGCATCATGATTTCATCAGCTTTAATACGCATGTACAAATGCACTGCACATGGATGGTAAAGTAGCAGGCAGGGAAAGGAGAGAGGCAGGCAAGCAGTGAGAGGTGAAAAAAAAGGTCAGAGGGTGAGAGGGCAGGCAGAATAACGGACCAAGGTAAGCTGCTAGAGCAGTGCTGAGTTGGAGTCAGAGTCTGAATCGGGGCCAGGGGTGAGGCAGGGCTCACGGGAACAGATGGATTCCTGAGCCCGCCTGTACTCTTGGTACTCCAGGCGGAGAGCGTTGAAACGCGCCTCACTTAGGGAGCGGCTGTACTGGCAGCGAGGTGGGTTGGAAACTGGTGGGCTGACTGAGGGAGACGGGCCTGGGAAGGGCAGCAGGGAGACGAGATGCATGGATGGGAATGTCATGGGCTAAGCTCACAATAACCACAGCACAAGGGCACAAGATGAACACATGCAATACCAAGAAGCATTACACTCACTAAGAACACATGCAACATGAAGACATTATACAAACAAAATGAGCATGAAAAAAAAAACAGTTCTTACCTTTCTTTCGTCGGTCCTGGAGGCCACCAGTAGAGTAAGATCGATCATATCTGAGCTCCCCCCTGCCTTTCCTAAAACCCATTTGTGATTGATCGAACTTCATGGCCTCCAGGACCTCCGAGTCCACACAGGCATCAGCAGAGTCCCACTCATAACTCTCATCTACTGATGTGTTCCTTCTAATGACAGACATACAAAACAAGCGGTTAGATAATAGCAAAGACAATAGAAATGAAGAACTACAAAATACATAACATTTTGGCAACATCCATAAATCCCTCTGCCAAGAAAACACTCCAGTGTGTTTGGTGTTATTGGCTAGGTGTGGTAGTGTTTCACCTTTTCGCTCTTCTCTCACGTAGCTCCATCTCAGCTCTGTATCGCTCACTCTCTTCTGTGGTTTCGGGGGAGCTGAGGAGGGTGGGAGTGATGGACAGGGACTGTCGGAGGAGACCGACGCTACCCCTGCCACTGCTTTGGCTAGCGTAACTGGCCCTCCCTCCCTCTCTGCCCTCCCGGATCTCAGTCTCCCCTCCCCTCCCTAATACCCTCTCCATTTCTCTGTGACTCTCTACCTCCCTTGGTGGGAAGGGGGCATGGTAGGGTGAGGGCCAGCTGTTACCCCTGGGCAGGTAGGACCTGGGAGGGCCCCTCCTGGGGTCCATGGGTCTCATACTGTCCCCTCTGGAGCCTGGCCTGTGTTGGTACTGGGGTACAGGGATGGCGGAGGGCATGGGGACATATTTATGCTGAGCAGACCTCAGGTTGTCTTGATAAGTGGCATGCCACCTGGAGGACTCAGGGAAAACAGTGGCCTGTCGTCGTGGATCGGAGGGTTCCAGCCTACTGGAGATTGAGGTTTGTCTGGGAGGGTACATAGAAGGAGTGAGGTAGGAAGGGCTAGCTAAAGGTCTTTGTGCATGGTGAGGCCTCTCCAAGCTCCCAATGCTGGGGCGCCTGAATGGAACATATTCCCTCCAGGAGGGGCCTGGCCTGGGAAGGGAAGACGGATTGTGACCCAAACTATAGGACTTTGCCCTGACATCTGGGTTTGGGAACTCATCCCAGTAACATTTCTCTGAGATGTATGTCCTTGGGCTCTCAAAGTGTTCCCATTTTTGTGAGCCTAAACTAATGGATTTCTTTAGGAAAGGACGAGGCTGTCCCATACCTGAGAGGGTTCTACAGGGACCTATGCTTAAGGATTTCTTCAGAAATGGCACAGGAGCTTGACATATTCGTGATGCAATATTATTAGTCCTTCTGCCCTGAGAAGCTTGTCTTTGGGATTGCTCTGTGACAGACTCACAACTGTCTACAAAACTCTGTGAGTGTTTTGACACTATATCTGCCATGCCTTTAGCTGCACTAAACAAGGTGTGGGCTGAACTGGATCCAAGTCTTGACTGAGGTCTGTCTGTGCTTTTAGTGTTATTACCAAGTGGAACTCGTGATTTCTGATAATAAAGTTGCTTGCTAGTTTTTTCTGGACCAAGTGATTGTGGTTTTGTCTTGTCTGGAAATCTTACTTGGACTGAGTGTCTATAGTCTGGCTCTTCACTAGCATCTAAGCTTGCCTCTGCACCACCTACAGAATGAGTTTTCTCAAAGGAAACTGCCTTTTGTCTTGAGTCCGTTTGTAGTTTTTCCTGAAAATGAACCTCCCAGTTAGGAACTACGTCTGGCTTAGCCACCAGAGGTTTTTCTGGCTGTACTTCTGAACTTTGCCCAGTAGTGTCTGTGACTCCCCCCTCATCCACAGGTTCATCCACACTCATTTCAATGAAACCTGGTAGGCTCAGGTATTCAAGAATTGCACTTGTCTGCAGTGGGGACATTTTGGGAGATGGGGCTGCAGGCTTGGCCTTAAAGGACTCTGACATTCTAGGAACAGAAAATTGGGACTGGTCACTCTCACATTCCTCTACAAGAGTTAATGGAGAGATAGGGCTGGGACTATCAGAGAAAAGACATTTATCACTCCTCCTGGAGCGTGTTCTCACCCCCTCTCTCTCTAAATCAGTGTAAAACCCTGAACTCCGACGGTCATCCCTGCCTTGATCCTCTCTGTCTTTGGCCTTTGCCCCTCCTTCATTGTGTTCATAGGGTAAGGTAGAATAACTTGAAGGACTAGGATCCCTTCTATCTGTGTAATCTATTTCTCCTGTTCTCTCAGGCTGATTATATGGTGCAGCATCAGTGTAAGGCCGGGCTGGACTTGCAGGTCTCTCACTGTCTACTGGAGGAGTTCTGACAGCTGAGTCCCGATGCTGAGAACCACAAGCATATGACCTTCTGGGACTTAAAGCAACACCTCCACCCTGTGTCTTTTCCCTCCAGCCCTCCTCAGTCATGGATTTCCTGCGACATGTAGCTGGTTCACTGGGACTCTTTGACCTGGCTCTGTCAGGCGTTCCTAGACAAAGAACAGGGAGGCTTTCTGAGGTAACATTAGGGGAAAGCATGGGTAGGGAAGTGTTCTGAGTGACTGGAGAGTGTGACGACTCAACAAGGAGAGAGTCATCTGTAGTTTCCCTAACACCACGTGTGTGAGGATGTTGGTGCCTGGGTGTGGTGGTTTCCCGTGGGCTCTGTACTGGAATGAGGCTGGTGACAGATGTAACAGGGCTAATGTCCCACTGTATACGAGAGGTAGGGAGCCGGTCCATAGGACTGCTAGTATTCCCAAAGTAGCAGGCCCTCCTATAGTCGGACACCCGAGTTGTCTGACCTGAGGGCCTGTGTTTTTGTCTGAAGGTAACATCTTGTGGTTTCCATACAGGATCATCCTCTGACCTGGCCACATCCTTGTGAGGGCTTTCTGTCTTATTGGACTGACGATCCTCTCTCCCTCGAGTCCTCTGATTGGCTGTATAGCTCTCCAGTTCCCTCTCCATTTCTTCCCTCTCCTTTGCCAGTTTGACACACTTGCTAATACTATCCCTCTCCAGCTCACTGTCTAGTTGTGAGACTAGGGTGCTAGCATTGGTCAGCCGGCTCTCTCTCTCCATAGGCTGGTAGCCTGAAAAATGTGGCCTATCTCTCTCCCTATCTATCAGCCTGGTTCTCCTGCCCAAACTGGGGAATAGGTCTTCAGTGTGGCCAGGTATGCGATACCTTCTTATGGAATCAGTTGGTTTTTTCTCACTGTTGTCTGAATAAAAGCTGGCTCTTTCCAGTAGTGCCTCTGAGCCCTGCTCGTCATCAGAGTAAAAGCAGCCGTGACGGGAGAAGTTTCTGGCCATTGCCTTAACTCTCCCAGGGGAGGAGGGAGGCCTGCTCAACTCTGGGACATCCACAGTAAGTGGAGAATCCTTTCTCTCATCCCTCTCAGAGCTCAAGATGCTTGACTTTGGAGAGTCCCTGAATGATGTCCGGTTGCTCCCTGTGCCACTCGCCCCACCATTACTTTGTAGGATATCCTTTTTGAAGTTTTTCTTATTGGAGGGGCTGGAACCCTCTGGCAAAGGTTGGACAATGAAGCGTCCATCTGGGCCTCTGGAGATGGACTCCAGAGCGGTTGGTGAGGGGGCCTGAGACCCAAGGTGACTCTCAAAGAGAGTGTAATGGGGTGGTGGAGATGAATTGGACAGCAGTTGCTTCCGCTGATCCTGGTATTCCCCACGGCTGCCTTTATCAAAGGAGGAGCGGTCAGACTGCGAGGAGGAGGTGTTAGGGAAGAAGGGAAGGGGAGGACACAGCTTCAGCTTTAGGACACTGTCGGGGCTGTGAGAAGGCGAGCGAGCTCTGAGGATAGAAAGAGAAAAAAACACAAAAGAATCAAAACATTTGTTACTTCAAAAAAAACATGGCTATGAATAAGTACCTGTTAAAATCAAAATACACAAATATAAATGGAAGTTGATTTGTGAGAAGATAGAAAATGTCATGAGGGACAGGTGCTGGCCTGGTAAAGATGGACACTTACTCTGGAGATGAACTCTTCTGGAAGGCTGAAGGGAGATCTGAAAAGGTGAGGGGAGGGTTAAAGGTCAAACAATGGCACATGGCAAATGGGATGATTAAAATGCATTTAACTTAAAACTCAATCAAAATATGATGGCAGTTAAAAGCTTATCAATGGTGCTTTCAGCTGACCAATTGTAGTATTCCTATACATTCAAATATATGTTTATATGTCTTCATTTTATCATCACATCTACTCTTTATGACAAGCCATCAGATATCAAAATACTTGAGATTTAACAATAATTACATTATTCTGAAAAATAATAATTTGTGTTTTCCAATCTTATTCTTTACCTTCTCTTCTCTTTCTACGCCGACGTTGTCTCCTGTGACTCATAAAACATGCCGTCACCAAGGAGAGGATGATGGCCACAAACAGGAAGCACACTCCACCCAACACACCAGCCAATAGGGGCTCAGGAACAAACTCCAGGAAACTTGGGCGTAGGGGGTACATCTCCATCCCTGTAATTAGATCAGACACTGAGTCAGTAATGGTGGCCCACAAATCCTGGTGCTACTGAAATCTAATGATAAATTGTTGAGGATCCTTTTATATAATTATACCTAAACCTTAAAATATGTTGTGTACATGGTATTTTACTGAACTAAGCTACTTACCCGTGGTGGACACATTGACCGACTCACTGGGCTCACTAAGTAGTTTGTTGCTGCGAGACATCAGCCTCAGATCATAACTGGAGTCCTGTGAGGAAGAAAGATCAGGAGTTCAATGCACTCAATTCTGAGGCAAAAAATGAAACAGTATGCTCGTTGTGAGGGAAATGCATATGTCGCAAAAAAACATAAAAAAAATAAAACCCAAAACAAGAATCTTGTAGATTACCACTTTAAATCTTACAGAGAAACTGATCCTTACCCTCAGCAGTCCTTTCACTAGTATGTCACTCTGGTTGGCACTGACATCGCTGCTGAGGATAACCCACTGGCCTTGGTCCCTGCGGGCCTGCAGCACATAGCCAGTCAATGGAGAGGACGGAGCCTCAGGGGGCGCCCACTGCAGGAGAACGCCTCGACCGGTCCGGTTGGCTGACAGGAGTATGGGAGGATCCAGGATTGGGAGAGTGGTGACCACTGTAGGTGCTTCTGTTGGCACAGCTGATGAGAATATCCAAGATGAGCTCACACTTGTGCAGTATATTCAGCAAAACAAACACAGAGTGTTGGATACAGGAAAAGTAAAATCAAATAGAACATTCTTTAACATGCACAGACCTTGGGTTCGCACAGAAACGATTTCGCTGAAGGGCCCAGAGCCGAGTTTGTTCTGAGGTAGGACACTAAACTGGTAGCTGGTGCCAGCTAATAGCCCAGTCACCAGCAGGTTGTTTTTGGATGTGGGCACAGGCAAAGATGCCCATTCATGTTTCCCTCTGGATGCCTGCTTGACCCTGGAAAGAGGAGTAAAAAACAAATATATAAACACCAGGTTACAGAACAGAAAGGGCAGTATGATTGTTTGTTGACAACTGAGAAGATGTGGTATGTGTGGTATGTTACTGACCAAACAGTGAACTTTTGGGTGTATCCACCATCAAAGCCAGGCACCCAGGACACGTTGGCCTGGTTCATCTCAGTGCTGACAGATACTGAGGCCACAGCATGAGGACTGGTTCCTGAAAGGAAGAAAAGCAGAGTCATTCCTCCAGATCAGTGCATTTTAAGTCCATATTTCAATATAATTTATGTAAAATGTTTACCAACACTACATTCAAAATGCTTGTTCTAAATTATTACATAGAGTAAGTGACAATTAATTTGTAAGAAAATGTTAAATTAACATGCACTGAATGATCTAAAACTCTGGTCCTGTAGATAATACATGCATACATGCAAATAAAGTGTCAGTCAGATCTAGTGCCACATATACTGTAACTATGCAAAGAAGAAGTCGGCCCACTCACCCAGCACCATGACCACAGTGCCTGCACTAACAGTGGCTACACGATTAGTGGCCAGGCACTCCCAGCCCCCGTGGTGGTCTTTACTGAGTGGCTGCAGCAGGAGGGAGCCATTAGCCAACACAGAGTACGGGGAACGAGGAGTGGGGCCAATCTGTGAGCAAGAAGACAAGAACACATAAGAATAAATGGACAGATATAATGGGTGTGTATACACAGACAGTTTAGGCAGCTCCTCTAACTATATCTGCGTGGAATGTCCCCTCCTCTACCTTGCTCCAAGTTACATTCGGGGCGGGGTCTCCATTAGCTTCACAGGGGATGATCAACTCTCTGCCCACTTCCTGCAGATACTCAGCGTGAGGGGGCAGTTGGAAGGACGGGGGGTCCTGGGAGGGGGAGAGAGAGATTTACGTCTACCCATGTATCACTGTGCGCATTCATAGGACACGTTTTCTCTCTTACTGAAGTTTGAGTCGTGATGGACAGCCTTACCTTCAGAATGACCTGGGTGGGATCAGACTGGCCCATGGTGCCATAACTGTTATAGGCAGTACAGGTGTACATGCCTACAGCATTATCGTTGGCTGTAGCTATAAAAACTGAGCCCTCAGCATTCACCATCCAACCTGGGAACTGGACAGGCCAAAAGAGAGAATTTGTGATTATAAGTGATTCACGCAGTCTCGGTTTAGTTATGTGTCAATTTTCATTGATTGAGACAATTGTATCCATGCCTCATAACTTACATTGTCAAGGTTCAAATTGTTCCCATCTTTGGTCCAGTTGACATAAAGCACAGGGGGATCAGCCTGGATGGGGCAGACAATGACCCCCTCCATGCCGGCAGGTAAGTATGTTTCCCTGGACATTCGGCCCACCCGCGCAGGGTCTAAGACAAAAGAAGAACAAGGAGGGTAAGCTACAATAAATAGCTAAACAGGTGCTGCTCCTTTTAGCAAACTAAACCCTTACGTTTCACTTTCAGATGAGCGGAGGCAGAGGGCGGGGTCAATATCCCATTAGTTGGAATACAGGTGTAATTGCCAGCATCTTCTGGGATGAGATTAGGGATAAGGAGTGTTCCATCCACCAAAATCTTCACCCGGGACTTTAGGGACCTAAAGCCGGAAGACACAAGACACAGTACGCTTTACATCTTTAACAGGTGATTTAAGAAATGTCCTTTTGGCCATCTAAACTAAAGCATGGACATTAAAATACATACTTTTTTGAGAATAAAAATTGTTTATAATGGTTATATATTAGAGCATGACCTTGGAATGATGCCACCTTAATCTGAACATCAATCTCCTTTGTCTAAGGTTTATAGGGCGGCCGTGTCCCTATCTTATAATTGACTTACAAACAATCTAATTAGACCCCATTGTATTGGCAGCTGCTTTGGAAAAACACCTGTGATTGATCCGATATGCTTGGTACAAGAACATCCATACAATTCAATAGGCTTCATTTAAATATCCTTTACAGCATTCCACTGAAGTGAACTATGTTTATTTATTTGACCACATTATGGACCTTGGGCTTATGGATAACGTAAAGACCTTGACTCACTCAATATGGTAAACATTCCGCCCTTGTTTCGACCATTCATAGGTGAGGTTGGAGGGATAGGCGTCGGCTTGGCACTGCAGAACAGCATCCTGGGACATGTTGAGAGTGGTGTCCTCTGGGGAGATGATGATGATAGGAGGACCTGTTTTGGCAAGTTGGGAGAAAATATGAGTCACCCTGACGCAAACATTACGCCTCTCTATAAGCTATCTGTAAACCAAGCTGAATCATATGAATGTACGTCAATGATGCAGTCAGTCATGGTGAGGATTAATGAAGAGATCAATGCTTAGTGTAGGTAGGTCTTCTGAGTCAATTATGGCAAAGGCAAGGGATGGACTGTAGGTGGCAGTATAGACTATGTGATCCAGATTATCAAACTATTCACTCAGTTTGCAGTAATACATGTCAAGATGTTAAAACCTTTGAACAGGACAGGGGATGAAGAGACAATGACATTTAATCTGTCTGGACAGATTTTGTGTCCCAGTAAAACATATTAGGCAGATGTTGCTTTTTAATAAACTAATGCTTTCTCTTTACCTGCACATCACAGTGCATGCTTAACATGAGATAAGCAGAGATCCCGCCTCTCCTAGATGGCTAGAGGATGGTTCAACACTGACCTTTGACCTGCAGCTGTGTATAATGGGTCAGGTTCCCCTCTGAGTTGGACACGTGGCATTTGTACACTCCTGAGATATTTCTTGTGGCGGTGGCCAAAGACAAGGTACCATTGAGCACCTAAAAGAGGGGGAGGGGGTGGTGAGAAAATAGTAAGAGGACCGGAAAGAAGGTGAAAGAGAAAGGGTGGAGAGAGCTCATGTAGCTGTCATGTAGTAATTAACTTCTGGGCAGGACACATCTAGAGGAAAACGAGATAAGCCCTAACCCCAACCCTAGTACAACAAAATAGTTTGCACAGGAATATCAAAGCTACAACTACAGAAAGTGCTAATTTTATAGTATTTTATCATGGTGCTGCAATCTGTTTATCTGCCTCACCTTTATTTTTTCATGTCTCTCGATTGGGCTCTCATCTTTATGCCAGACAACAGTTGGTCGAGGGTTGCCATGGGCTCCGCAGCTGAGAGTCAGGGAGTCCCCAAGCAGAACTTCCACAAAGGTCGGTGGTGTCTTGATAAACACAGGTGGTGCTAGAACAAGGAAAGGCACAGATGAAGCACTTCTAAAATATACATTTTTAATATATACTCAAAACGGGACACGGAGCACAATTAGAGAACTAACATGATCTTTGACCCTGGTTGCGGTAACTGAATGGTTAAAGACGCTGCGCTTTACCTGGAAGAACCTGATCCCAGCATCTGCCAGTAGGACAGTGTCTTAAATTACATCATGAAGCACATTCTGCCCACGGTCCAGTGGGTAGAGCCTGGATCTAACACTGCCAGGGTTAGCAGTTTGTTTCCCACTGGGGCTATCTATGCTAAACATGTATGCACTCATTGTACTGTGAGATGCTTTGGATACAAGTGTCCACCAAGTGGCCTATATCATGTGTCATCATTCTCTATCTGCAAGTCTCTGTGGCAAGTGTGGCTTTGGGATTACCAAACACATTCTGGGGTAAAATGTATGCAAATGTAACACAATACGTGCACTGATGTAATGCTATTATGTGCAAGAAAGGTGTCCAGTGTCCATCTGCAACCTGGTGCAACACATGTAAGGCTTTCACTCGTTCTAGTACAATCGGATCAAATCCCTACTTCCCACTCCCCATAGAACTTCAAACTATAAAATCACCTGGGGCATGACTGGTGTGAATGTGTGTGTGTGCGTGTGTGTGTGGGAGAGAGAGGGAGAGGGAGGGAGAGAGAGAGAGAGAGAGAGAGAGAGAGAGAGAGAGAGAGAGAGAGAGTATTTAACATTTAATCTTCAGCCCACACAGGCCAGGCCACATTCGCTGTCTGAATCTATGCTTGCTGCTCCTACGTTGACATCCGCTCACAGTGGGCCGGGCACAGACAAAGACAAGATGTGATCACCGTATGCAACACAGAACATTAGGCAGTACCCCCTGACACACTGCAATAATACCCCTCAGGAAATGCTGCATGCCAGGCCCTTCCGAGTCCCAGCCCCATGCTGTGGCTGTTCTAAACAAGGACGGCGCCAGAGACGAGCAGCAAAAGGAGCAGCTCCCGAGTCCCCAAAACCCTGCGGTGCTGCACCTGTGATGGAGAGGAAGGTCCATGTGCCGTTGCGAAACTCGTCGGTTTTGCTGTCCAGGAGCAGGATGCGGCATTCAAACCAGCCCTCGTCCTCCAGGGTCAGCCGCTCCACCAGCAGAGAGGCACCCCGGGTCAGAGACACACGGCCTGGTGGAGGAGGGGTGAGGAGGGGGGGCAAAGAGGAAGGGACAGAGAGAGAGGGAGAGAGAGAGAGAGAGAGAGACCTCGGGGTCAGCACACACACACACACACACACAGCCAGACAGGCAGAGTCAGCACATGCAGGCAGAGGGCTTACCATGCAGAGGACACAGGCATCCAGTGTCACAAAGGCCACAGTCAAAGTCAAACCCTAGAGACTTTATGGTAGCACACACATCCATGCACAGTGTGCACATACACTACGGCTTTCATGTGTGTAGCAAATAACCACATAACGACTTCAGATTTTTTTGGTCACATTATGAAAATGGGAGAGGTGGCGGGCAAATTACGCAGTTTAGAAGATGAGAAGCCAGTGGCTTTGGGTTGGAGAAGTGCAAACACATGAATCACTCATGTGATGGTTGTAATGATGTGCGAGATTATAGCTGAAGAAGATGTCCTATCATTTAGGCTTCATGTTGTGGAGGGAAGAGCCAGGATGAGCATGATAGGAATGCTTGAAGGCAGCGTTATGAAATTACTAAAATAGCAAATGTGTTTTTTTAGTGTAGCGTTTATTCCCTTCATATTTCATAAAAGTTTTCAGCTGAAGATGGATTTCTAAAAGAGATGCGTTATGAAATGAGCCACCTGTTTTTGTTTATCAAAGAGGGACATTTGGCAGAGACAAACACCGCGGAGCACAGCAGATGCACAGTATGAACTCGTGCACGCACACACGCACACACAGAGGGTGCGCGCGCACACACACTCAAACACACACGCCTTTCTATCACACACTCATACCCCACCCTCTCTCCCCCTCTTTCTATACTTCTTACAACTCCTTGTCAGGCTTTGAAACTTGATCTGTTGGTTGCCTGGTGACTGCAGTCTGGTTTTCAGGGTACTGAAGTTACCCTTCCCTACCCGCCCCCTTCCTTTTATTCTGTCTCTCAATGAACTCTTTTTCCCCCTTCAATCTCAGGGCTTTAAACGATAGGAGGATGCGTGCGAGGGGGAAACACACACGTTGCTCATACCAGGCCCGAGCCAAAGGAGTTTGAAAGTAAACAAGGTAGCTGTGGAGAAATCTCCGGCATCCCACCATTCTACGAACAAGCAGCTTAGAGGATATAGGTTCACATGTTGGTCAGAGGCAGACACATTCTTCTACCCAAAGTAAATGAAACACTGATTAAATACATTCAAGTAAAAAAAAAAAATCATGCACATTATTTTGAAAGGGACCTCTCAATAGGGCCAATGAATAACCATGAGTTAGAAAATGAAATTACATTCTGTTCATTGAATCTTTTCTCTGTGCATCTTGGAGTTCAGCACCTGAGGTCATCTCCCCGTGGAGTTAAATGACAGGAGAGATTTCTTGAATGTACTTCGACCTTGAAATTATGCCGCCAAGAATATCACAATAAACATTAGATCCTCACTATTCAGATTGGTTTCCCTTCAGACAGCAGTGGCTGGAACAGAGTCTGAGAGGTACGAAATTCATTTAGCTAAACACATAACCTCAAGACAGGGTGAAACACCGCACTGTGGTTAAAAAAGAGACAACAATGGCTAACAATTAACCCTGCATTCCTGACTGGGGCTGTTGCTGTGCTTAATAGTTGGGTTTAATGATTGACTGACCTCCTAAAAGACAGGCCAAGCCTTTGATGGGCGGTGTTCAGTTAGAGTTTCCATAAAAGACGGCCTCTGATTCCAGGTCAGCATCATTTAAACAACTGGGCAGGGCTCTGAGAGAGGAAATGTGCACACACATGATAACAGGTGTGGGGAAAACTTCAGGCATTTTCTCTTATCTCTCTATGAGGGATCCTCCCTAAGCTGAGCTGCTCATTTCCTATGCGCCCTTTTCCAATCGGACATGGAATTAACTCTACGCTGCGGGGAAGAAGAAAAACACTTTCACGTGCAACACCACACACACCCTCTTTAAAACACACCTAATCCCCATGCGGCTAAATATTGTGGGATATTTTAAGCTCATTATGGCCAACAGTACCTCTTGTAATAGTTTGTAATACGAATAAAATACAACCTATGGAAATCCCAGTGGCTGACTGAGCCTCTCACTGGCCTTGTGGGTTCAAAAGCACGTGGGTGTGTGTACACGTTGATTTTCAAAATTCGGTGTGTGCCCTGCCCTCTGGGTCTCCGCAGGGGAATTCTGGTTTCGCCGTCGAACACTTAACCCTTTCCCTCGGCCTCCCTCCTGTCCATCACTACAAAGAGACGGCAGCCCCCCACTCCTCATTCTCTCAGGTTGCCATAGTGATCAGACCAAGAAAAACCCCGGGCCGGGAGTTTAGATTTGAATTCAGTTGCTGTAGAAACGCAACGGGGCCAAACATGGGTAGGGGAGGGTCGATCACACAGGGGGTGGGTTTGTACTGCCGGAGATTTGAAAAATTACAAGTGGAAAAAACATGTTTAGATTTAAATAGAGACAAATGGCTTGTGACATCCAGCAGCACAAAGAGGCAAAAGGAGAGAGAGAGAAATAAATGAGAGAAAGAGAGGACCTCGTTTTCATTTCAATCTGTGGACAGACAAAAGGTTGACACTGAGTGACAAATGCTGTTTTATTTGAATTTGAATATTGCATCTCTGGACTCTCTGGAATCTCAAAAGGCACTCAGCAGGTGCTCTGCATTGAGGTGGTAAAGAACGCCCTGGTATGCACATCAGCATAACATCTATTTTATCTTCAAAATATTTAACCACATATGCCAATATATTGCAATAACTGAACACAAGAGTTGAAAAATGATTAACTGAATCAATAAAACCAACACTGGTTTCATTCCAAGAGGAATTGAACGAGAGGTTACGGAGAGGTTACCCAGAATGTGTGCATTGATAATCCACTGACGACAACCAATGAGAGGCTGACCTTTCTGACCTCAGAGAGCCGTAACCCTCCAGCAGACACATTCATCACTCCCCCTTGTTTTACACTAGCACAATGTCCACGAGTCCTCTCCAAGAGCCCCACATCACTGGACTATGGGGACACAGAGGTTGAAACAATAGCTTGCTGCTGCTGCTCCTTTCTCGTGCCGATCCTGCTCACTGTTTTTCCACCAGCAGCTATCACATGACAGCTCCAGTCTACCTTAAAATGAGCCCTTGTTCCAACAGGTCTAGCTGCAGTGCAGCCAAGGGTAGAAAATGGAAACGCTAATCCACTAGCGCGCTGTGTGAACCTCTAAGACGCACCCTCTTCATATTAGCAAGAGTCAGGTTCTCTCCCAGTGGGTGGCAGGTTAGGAATCACTCAGCTTTCAGAGCGGAGCCGCTGGCAGAGAGTTGGCCTAGTCTTGTGGTTTCTGTTCTCCAATAACAGTTTTTTTATGTTGACAAGATGAACGAGGCTTTTTATGATGAACTTCTGTGGATGAAATCACTGCAATGCATACTGAGCACAATTTACATCACGTCAATTTTACTCACATGATTCCCCTCAACCTGGGTCGCACTGACAACACTTCCGCTGCATGTAGAGACAGTGTATTGTTATATTGCTTATTGTGGTTTTCCTGAGTTGATCCAGTCCATTTTTGTTTCTGCAGCTTCTCACCAGTAAAGCTCTGAGATAAGGCTTTTATTGTTCCAAGGAAATGTGATTTTTGTGGGGGTGGTTCCCACTGCTACTTATTGACATATAGTAATGCGTGGGGTATACTGAATTTCATATGATACAATAGCAGCGGCAACTATGGAGGAAGACAGATATATTCTGTTTGGAGAGGCATCACCGTTGTTTTTCTTTGTCCATCCCTATGTGCATAAGAGAGCCAGGCAGAGGTGCATTATGGGATGTGTTTTGATTTGAATACAATCATAAGTCTGGGGCCGGCCCCCTGCCTCTGACAGCCCACCCCTCCCTCTCCCCCAAATTTCTCTCTTCAATCCTCCTGTCTCCCTAATCAGTTTAACCCTCTTATGAATAGCTCTTTGTCGTGTGATAGATTACAGTTAACTCTGCCCCTCTCACTCTGTCCGGCTCCGTTAACCCCTGCAACAACAAGCACACACAGCTCACATGCCAGTTCCACTACAGGAGCAACTCAACTAAACACTGGCAGAAGTAGACAGCGTCTTAATAGTATAGCAAGCACAGAACAAGGTATTCATGTGAATACTTTGAAAATACTGAAATATGAAGTGAGGTATGGGTCCAGAGTGACTAACAGGAATGTTTGACAGCATGTGCATGTGTTTCATAAGATTTGTTTTCTATAGGAAGAGATGGTTAATAATTAATTGCCAGTCGCCTAAAACATATGCTGTAGTTACTCAGTTGGATCATCAATCATCAGGAATATGCCTACAATCGCCAAAGATAATCCTTGTCCTTAGTGCAGGTCAAGCACGTTTTACTGTCCAACAAATCATAAGCCATGTTTATTAGATAAACCCCACCTTTGAACATTATTCAATAATCTTGCAGGAGTAGATATGTGAGACCCTGGATTGACAACTATCACCTGACAGTCACACTGCATCCCCAAAGTAGAGCAGACTTTAATATAAATGCATACAGACTGGAACTGATCTCATCCTGTTCCTATGAATCTGGCCCACATGACGCACCTAAGGCCCTGTGAGATGAGGTAACAGGGCCTTTGTAATGACCTGCTGCTCTGAGCAGGAGAACATGAGATTCCCAGGTTGCAGCCATCCATTATTCTCTCATTGTGTCACTGTTTGGTGCAAATCTCCCTGGTCCAGTCGTAGCAGAAAAACTGGTTGGTGACAGATAAAGGTGATCAGTTTCAGCTGCCACCTTTCTATTGGGCTATTTCCTGCTTTCGGTGTTGTCAAACAGACTCATGTTTGCAAAAGCACAGTTGGCCAATATTAAATTCCAGTTCAGTCTGTGGAAGAGGCGGTCATAGAGTTCAGTGTTTGGGTGCGCGTGCATGCATTCAACTGTGTGTGCCTGTATGTGAGTTTGCGCATGTGTGTGGTAAATCCAGGCCTTAACTTCTCCAGTGTTCAGAGCTCATACTGAGAGAGTGATGGAGGCCTGCTGAGATCTAGGGGTTTGCCCATTGTGGTTCTGGCCTCAGGTCAGAGTCCCCTCCTCACAGTCTCTACCGATTTACTTCAGCACACAGGAGACATTTGATCTAGCCCTACAACAGTAACCCGCCCTGACACTGCAAGACTTGACTCAAGCAGACTATAACAGTGTGTCAGTCAGAATTTATTTGGCTGCTGCCTCTTTGTCGTGAGTTGACTGATGTTCAGCCCTCCAGGCCGTGCTGGATGTGAGACACAGACAGAGAGGAAGGGGGATGTGGGTGCTAATACCTTCCTGAGTCACTGTAAAACTGTAGCTTTGCAGCCAGCAGACAACAGAAACACTCTAGGACTTAGACAGGCTGGTGTCTAATGGGGTCAACAGAAGGACAATGCTCTGTGGCACTGACACAGCAAACACTCCCCAAGTACAGAGTGCAATCTCAAATACACCTGATATCATATCGAAAAATTGGAGGGTAAATGGATGACTTAAATGTACTCACTCATCCAAGATAAGGCTTCCTCTGATTCTTTCATCTGACACTCTATAAATGGACAGTAGCATCAGTGAGCTTGAGACAAAGCAGCAGACTTGAGACAGATAGTATTACTAAATGCTTTTTATGGTTTATTTTAGCCTATTAAATGTGGGGTTTGCAATGCAACAAGTGCCACAAAGTTAAGGAAAATACTTAAGGTCAATTTAGTATTAGTCTACTACACTATCTGTGACTGACAACTTACTTGCTGCACTCTCAATCTTAATCAGACCTAATGCTATAAAGGTCCGCAAGGAAGTACAGCTCTCTACAATGCCCATAATTCATTTTCATGATCTTGAAACTGTTGAGCTTTGCAGTGTAAATCGTCTCGGCTCTCTCGTCCCTGATCTCAGGCAAGCCGAGACAAAGATCAAGAAATGGTCGCCTACCCTGCACCCTGTCTCGTGGTTAAATCTAAAATCCCCCTACATTTTAATTTGAGGGTAGAATACATTAGACCCACAGCGCTGACACGCTTCACATGCTGCCATCTGCCTCTAGTGGGAGGGGAGATATGAGGATCTGAGGCAGACAGTAATGCCCACACCAGACAAGTACACACCAGGGATGGATATGAGGTATCAAAACAGTGTTCTACTCCGAACCATGTCTCTAGAATGTTGTTTACTTCATTATGGCTGCTGGTGCATCAGATGACTGCCCTTAAACAATGACATGGTTAACGGCCTACAGCAGGGTTAACATGCCAGACGCATGTATCCCAACAGGCAGGCGGAGGGAGCCTGTTTGTGGCTCGACACCACGCCCCTGTTGGTCTTCAGTGTGAATCCTGAGTCACGAATCCATCCATGTGTTCCTACAGAGTTGTTCGTCATGATGCTGCATGCATGCTGCTGTCTCTCTTAAAATAGCGACTTTCGGTCTCAGCAGGACTACCTGTTTAAATCAAGGTTTTAAGTAAGGGTCCCTGTCGGTTTCAGTGACCCAGTTGGGAGCGTATGGGATTTTGGATGTCCCAGTAGTTGTGTTGGCTTTGGCAGAGGAAGGGGTGGCTGCGATCGCCCTCTTTCTCTTTTGTTCTCCGGTAGACAATGACAGGATTATAGCGCTCCAGCAAGAAAACTCCATTATTCCCAATGCTTCATCCATCCTCCTTCCAGCAAAACAATCTCCCCTTACTGGGTCACCCCTCAGAATACTAATAAAACACTGTCATCAGACCACCAAGCCCCCACCTCCTCCAAGCCTCCCTAAGTTCCCACTCTCTTTAATCCAGACGCACACACACACACACACACACACACACACACACACACACACACACACCCAACCACGGTGTGCCGGTACCCCCCTCTTCTCTCTCAGCCACCCCACCCCCCCCTTAACTGCCTCCATTATTCTCGCCCATCCCCTTTTCCTTGCATTACCGCTGTAGTCTGGAAGCACACAGGCTCAAACACCCACAGTAATTACAGGGCTCGTGGTTTGGATGGATTACCTATTTGGGGTATTGTTTCAGCCAACTCCCCCCCCCCCACACACACACACCCCAAACCTTCATAAATACCTCCTTCTGCCCACTGCTACTCCCACAGGACAGCTGTACGTAACTCATGTTCCCAGCTATGCGCTTGTCTCAGGGCAAAGAAAACCTCAAGAGGAAATAATTGAAAGTTGCCACGTGAACCCCCACCCCCACCCCCCACCCCCAACACACACACACTCACACACACCTACCCACTCCTCGAAATCACTTGAGCCATAATCACAGAAACCTGTCTTTTCCAGGTTTGTCTCTTCACTCCTTTCAGCAACACAAACTGTTATGGTAGTGGCTCTAGGTTACCAAAGTTCAGCTCCTCTTTGTCCTAACCCTCTGCCCTGCTCTGTTAAATGTACTGAGAAATGTTTTCAAAGCCCACACTAGGCTTTGTGTGCAGTCAAACTGCTCCCAATAAAGCAATGGGACAAAAGACTGAATTGCAACAAGGTCTTACAGGTCTAATTCAAAAGGTTTGAACTTTCAATTAAGTTACACATACAGTTACAGATTCACGTCTTTCATCAGTTTTTTGAAAGGCATGTGTGATTGAACACACACAGTTCTTACCCTTGTAGTTTGGATGCACACGAGGAGCATAAACTCCAAATTTGATGAGGATGGGAACGCTGTAACCGAGGCGCACCCACTCCACCACATGCAGAGGAAAGAGGTTTGGGGTGGTGGCTGCTTTGGAAGACGGGGTGAGGCTGCAGCCCAGCTCGGCAGAGCTGCCCACTCTGGAACGCACCAACGACGCCACCCCTTGAGACACACCTGCAAAGAGAACAGCATGTCAACATCATAAAGTACAAGACTTGCTGTGGACATTTGCTGATAGCATCGAAGGCAATAAACACTAAAAGACCGTGCACACACACATAAATCAAGTTCTGCAAGGGCCCGAAAAATGTGGACCATGAAATATGGCCGGATTGACCTCTCTGGAATTTGTTGATTGCTGATTCCAGTGAAAATTGTCCTATTTGCTATGCGGAGAACAGATAAAACTTTAGTTTGGTTGTCTTAAGACAGTGTGAGGAGGGAGAAAGACAGGAGAGGGAGACGCCGAGACACAGAAATGCTGGAGGGAAAGAGATAGTCAAAGGAGAACTAAGCATCTGATGCATGAATGCTTTTATGTTGAACTGGAGCCGGGATATGGCAACGACTACGATCTCCCCAGCGTGTTCTCCGTTTAAAGCCGGCCACTCAGGGGGCATGTAAAACAATGATGCTCCATTTGGTGACAAGATCGAAGAGCTGCAAAGCCCGCAGACACATTGCAATCCCATTAGTGACACCTGGGGCAGTCTCTCCTCTCTCTATCTCTCTGTCTCTCTCCCGGTCATGTGCTCATGTGGGTGGGTGTGTGCAACTGGGTGCCAGTGTTTGCTCTGCAACTCATCTGGCCTGGTGATTACACTCTAATCTCAGAGGGGGGGGGGGGGTACTCTCTGATGCAGGGCAGCAGCAGGCCTCTCTGCACTCCCCTCCCACCCACCTCCCACCACCCCCTGGGGTACACACATGGTCTGCGGACCAGCACAATCCCCTTCCCCCCCGCCGAAGCGTGCCTTGGGTTGGGGGTAGCATAAATCCCAGATTGATCTAAATCCACACCCGCAGTTATTATTTAAGTCGGATTTTGTCCCCATTCTCTCTTGTCCACTTGTGTCTAACCCGTAACCCCTCCTCTTTACTTTCGCCGATGCAAGCCAAGGGGAACGCTGCCAGATGCATCATGGTCTCTCTCACACTGTGTGTAGGCAGTATACATACAGCAACATATGCCCACTGCTTTTAAATGCTTCGTCATAACACAAGGGATATAGGTCTCTTTGATGTAGGTAAACAATGAACTTTTGGTGAAGCAATGCAAACAAAAGACAGAGAGACAAATGGTGGAAAAACAGCTGCTAGCCTTTAAGACTGACAAGGAAGCCCAGTGAGAAAAACATGAGAAAAGCATAATAGGTTTGTTTATATGCCCCGATATCACTGAAAAAAACAAACATCTTATATCATACCTCACACATTTTTACTGTCTGAATTATGGTAGCAGTGAGAGAATGTAAAAATTAAAAACTCAACAAGGACAAATGAATTATGTAAATGCAATGTAAATGTATGTAATGTATCCAGATTAGCATTAGCATACTTACATAGCAGACAGAGGGCTACAGCAGTGGTGACAGCCTGAAGCCACCGTCTCTCCAATCCCATGGCCGTCCTCACACTCCTTCACACATCTCCCAACCTGAAACACAACATCACACATCCCTTTTACTCTGCAGCAGAACACTCTGCACATCACTGCTGCACAAGGACATTCCTCAGACAAATGTAATCCTTCAAGTTAACATCAACCCATAATCCAAGAACCACACGACATTCCAGATGCTTCTTGGTTAATAAATAACTGCATTCTTTGAATACTCTTAATCCACTGGAAAATTGCATGTCTGATGTGTGGCTGGATTAAGGCAAATAAACTATTCCAACAAGTGCTAGGAATAGACAGTAGGGCATGAGAGTGATAGGCGTATGCATGCTGTAGAGGTGTGCCTGTATAGGAGTGTGTGCGTGTGTGTGTGTGCGTGCGTGTGTGCGTGTGTGTGTGTGTGTGTGTCCGTGTCCATACAACAGACCTGTGGGAGGTTCTAAGTGTATGGAACAGATTAGCCTGATGCGTGTGATTGGTCCAGCTCATCCAGCAGGTCTTGTCTCAAGCTAAATAGGCCAACAGCAATGGACAGGTGACATATGCAATAGTGAAAAGACGGGTCTGTCTCCCTGCCTCCAGATGTTATCTTATTACCAGCGCTTAAATGCACTTAACTGATATAAATAAACTGCCATTAGACAATTCGGTTTCAAATCGACTGAAATGACGACTACTACCAACACAGTACATATCAAGCAGCCTGACTATGAAATGTGCAAATAGCACATGAAAGCCCACAAGCACGATTCAATGATTTTCCTCTCATATTACCTTACAAACAAGACTCCACTCACACAGAATGTGGGCCTATTGCAAAGTCTGAACAATGGGAACAAGCTGCAGCACTGTGATGCTAAACCTGTGAGGGCCTAACCTCAAATTGGATTGGAGGCACAAATTGAAGTTATTGCCCTTTAAACATAATGGAATGACCTCCCTCCCTTTAACTCACTCCATTCAAGTACCCCTAATACCAGCTTATTACTTTAAGTTAATTAAACGAATATAAGAAGGAGGCTATTATTAGAAGGCAGGTAGGGTGTGCAATATTAGTTGCTGATAAAGCCACAGATGCATTGGAGAAGTGCGGGATAACGGAATCATGTGACAGACACATAGTGTCTTAGCAGTAATGCTTGCACTTGAGTAAACAAACATCCCCGAATAGAACAGTAGAAAGATAAATTTACCCCCCTGCTCTTGACCGACAGGAGCATGGGACTGTTTCTATTGGGGTCGGTTGACAAGTACAGGATAGCAGTCAGTGTGTGTGGCATTATCATAACTTTTCTAAAAAAGTGCTTCACAATCAAGACAAATAAAAGACACTGAAACAAGGTTACACAAGCAAAGAAGGGGACAGAGGCAAAAGACATTAGAGTGGGGGTTGGGATATGAACCCTGGTTAAGGTAAGGGGGGGTGGAGAGGGGAAGGTGCTAAGGCATAAACAATAGTCGTGGTTGGTAGCTTTTGGATGGCAGAACAATTTAATTTAATTTATATTTGTAAACAGGAAAGGATTATTCCTACTGAGCCAACATGATTTGCTCAGTAGGGGTGTTGGAATGAACAGTTCCATTATAATGGGAACAAAAAAAACACAAATGGTAAATGGTGCTGATATTTTCAGTCTAATAGCTTGTGTGGCACCTCTGCGAGAAAAATAAACTACGCTGGAATTGATTGCACACCACTTCATCATCTTGGCTGCCGTCTTCACAGTCATCCAACTACATGACAGCTAAAGTAATGAGCAAATCCTGTTATATATCTCAAATTTCAGCTCATATCTACAGGCTGAGTAACTTTTGACAACCTCAAGACACAACTAATCTTGTCTTTGCTCTTGTCTGCTCTGCTGCACCGCTGTGCTTCCACACCAGAATATATGACAGGCTTAAGGAGCAGACGCAGACAGGGCCGTGCCCACGGAGAGCAGGCTTACTACAGAGGAAGCCTGGAGGGGGCTTTGTCTACAGGTGCAGGGGAAGACGGAAGACAACCAGGTTATTTCCTCGGGCGGCAGAGCAAGACAAGAGGCCATTTAGTTGACATATAAACAGAGGAGGCCTCAAGAAAGAGCCCTGACATTTAAGTCAGAGCATGGACAGAGAGCACAGTCCATATCAAGCAGCACACAGTGGCAAAATGCTGTTTACCGGACTGAAATGTGGAAAACAGCACTTGCAGACCTACAAGTAAGCAAGTCATCTCATAATTAACTTACAGTGGAGACTCTGAGGCGTTCGCTTTACAAAGAAAATACCTGTGGATTCGAGCTTCTCTTCAACAGTGCATGCACCACGCACTTGTGCAGTGAGAAGGGTTTTGCCTGTACACTGATCTCACGAGGGTATCTGAGGGAAAGTGGACATCATTAACAGCCTTTTCTAAGTCACACACAACCATAATGAGAGCCAGTGACAGTGATCCCCTACTGAGTACATCATAACACTCCTCTGCTTGACTCCAATTCCAGTCCATGGCACAGAAATCACACTGAATGACATAAATTATAGAGAAAACAAAAGTAGTTTTTGAACACTCTGATACATACATACAAGAAAATCACAGCCATTTTATTGCCAATATTTAAATGATTAGAGATATTTAGTACCCAACGGAAAAAGTGGCATCACACAAAGGCTCCTCTCCTGTCAAGCTAATAACAGCTGCATGACAGCAGCCTTCACATCACACATTTATATCCAGTTTGAGTTCAAGAAGGGCTAGTGCAGGTAAGAAAAACAGGAAAAATTTCTAGAGAATTTCTGCTTCTCTCAGTAATGTGTGTGTGTGTGTGTGTGTGTGGGGACACCTTTCACTGGTGGAATGTCTCACTGGATCTCACTGACACAAATTGCTTTGGATCTAGGCATGACTTAGCCTTCTGGACGGTACACTTGTGACACGCAGTCTAATCCTGCCCTGCTGCTCCAAGTGTTAATAGTGTAATTGAATTAGAAATCAAATCGGTGAGACAGATCAAGGGCATTCTGTCATCTGGCTACGCCTGTGGTAAGCATGATGGTTCAGACAGTCGATGCGGCTGCTGCCTCAAATAACCCACTGACTGACAATCATCGATGTGTTTGACTCACCACAGACATTATAATCTATTACGACCGTGACGCCTTCAACTCAACACTAATCACTTGCAAATCATGTAACTAAACACTCCAGATTATTCTGCTTACTGGGATGTTAAGCATGTTGGTGGAATTATAGATAACATGGCTGGTTTATTCCCTGTAAAGCTAGCAGAGCATGTCATCCAGATTTTATTGAGGACAGATGGCACCGGCGACCAAGCTAAGTTGGATGTTGCACCAGTAAGAGGCAGCTGATTGAGGTAGCACACACTGAAGATCCATACTGTGTTATAGAGTTTTTTTTCTCATCAACACAGCCTGGGAGTAACTTTACATCTGCCCCTGACAACTTTGGTCTCATCAGAAACTTGAAATGAATTCACTCACTGTGTAAATCTATACTGTGAAAACACTCTCCAGAGATTACGAATTTAATCTCTATGATGTTGTCACTCTTGTGTCAAATAGTTAGCAAGAAAGTGTTTCCAGAATCAGAGTTAGAATGGATTGATGGATGGATGAAAGTGTCTTTAGACTGACATTAAATTATTTTTTACTGTTTTTACTCATGTGCTACATGCAAGCAGAAGCTGATTCCAAGTCAGCCGCAACAGCTGGTAAGCCTGCGCCCTATATGCATCTCTTCTCTAAACGCAACCTGAGAAACTGCACCACACTAACAGCAAAAGGACTTGCATTGATATAAGCAGGCATAAACTGAAGACTGCAAGTGGTTTAGATGCACTTTGTAATGGGTTACACTGTAAAAGAGTTAACAGGAGCAGTGAAGTGGGCACAGGCCGACAGTGAAATAGTCTTATCAATTTCCCTTGTTAAATACACTTAAAAAAAATGAGTTCAGGCTGTCGTGATTTTCTCTTTGGCACTGAAATGCACGCTCACATAAAACTCATGACAACAGTAAACGTCTGACTTCACGTCCGTGAGAGCGTCAGAGTCATCCCTCAGTACCTGAGCGGGGCCATCGGCGATGTTGGTGACAAACAGGCCTGATAAGCAGCAGCATTACTTTCTTAGTAATCCTTGTTAATCCTGACGAAGGTTGTAGCCTCGGGGCAAACCGGCCTGGCCCCGGAACGCCGAGTGTCACTCAGGCAGAGACTAACACAGGTGCAAAGAAGAGTCCCATACAGAGGCAGAACTATCACACAGCCACAACAAAGACGTCAATTCAGCCCATTCATGTGGACCAAAGTCATTAACAGAGGAATGAGGATGTAAGCCACCAATGCAACCTTGACTGGTTAGACCAGCCTACAAAGCATAGAAATCAATTCATAGATTTTTTTTTCAAAGAGTTGGCATTCCATCCTGATTTAGCTTCTCTATTGACATTTCATTTAACAATAGGAAATGAGCTGGGCATACAGTGATAACAGCAGTGGCAGTGACTGAGTCTCGTGAGGGGGGGAAGCCTGTATGGATTGACATTCTACATCAGTAGTAACCTTACGCATGGCGCTACAGGCTATAACAATATCGACTTATGTGCAATGAATGTATTTGCTGTTGCTCATTCACAAGTAGAAACTGGGACAGTGCTTCATTTCATTTTTTAGCCAAAACGTATGTGTACCGCAATGTAATTTCACAGCAATTGAACATTGAATAAACTCCCTATCCACTTTACACACAAGTGGATTGATTTAATGTGCAATTTTTCTTTCTCCAGCAGATGATTCAGTGTTGCTCTGTCAGGCCTCAGAGGAGTTGAGACTGACATGTTGTCTAGTGAAAGCAACGCACCGTATGTCTGATTCCTGACATCCTCCTTTAAATTGCAGAGCCTTCACAGTGGTTTGTGCTTCCCAACCCCCCCCCCCCGACCTTCAGAGTCAGGTCAGTCCCAGGGGAAATAAAGCTATTTACAAGACATGGCACTGAGGTGAACTGAGGGTCTCAAGGCAAAGGTAGGAAACTCCAGAGCTGGAGGCCGGTGCTGAAGCATGACACTGGTCTTATTTATAACTTGGGGGCAAGCCACTGTCCCAGGTCCTTAGCTGATCCAAAGATAAGCTATAAAACACACCCAGGGTGATATGGATCTCATGTCTTCCTCACTGGGTCAGCTGTGACTGTTTGTGTGAGTGAGGAGTGGTCAACACTATAGACAGAAGACTTGAGCATACAACGGTGCCATTTGTGGTAAGACTTTCTTATGCACTTTCTTTAATCTCATTTAGTCTTTTTATTTTTTATTTTTATTAAACTTGTATAAAATCCTGGCGAGAAACCAAACCTAAATCCAAAACATAAAGGAAATATATGTGCTTTTTATATATATGCTGTATTGGCCCTAGAGGTTCAAGTGTCATCAACCATTATTGATTTACTGGAAGAGTCAATGACAGAACGAGTGTGAGCTAAGGACCTGCAGTATGGATGAAAGGAGCTTCAGGCTACGACTCAACATGTGGGCTAGTACAGCAGATGACAACAGTCAGATCAGATTCCCAGCATCTAAAGCTATACTCTAAACATATCTCTATTTCCTATATATCTATATTTAAAATCAATATACTTTTTGTTTCATTTCAGCGTCAACGTTTGCATCTCTGTACACTCACACTAAAGTCCACCACAGTCTTCCTGGTATTGAGTTGCAGCCCCTTTGGCACAATCCACATCTCAGTTGTCGCAAAGCTTTAAAATCCTTCTCTAACTCATCTACTTCTCTTTATCTACAACTCCTCCTTTGTCATTGGTATACATTTAATAAGGGAAATCAATAAGGGATAATGGCTTTTACCTGGATTCACCTCATCAGTGCACATAATGAAAACAGTACGTGCCCCTAATATTTTGTACATTCAGTGTAGAGGACTACAAACTATCCTAATCACTACTGACACAACAATACTCAGTAACAAATTTCAGTCCGTGACTCATTTGTTTCCCCCAATAGAAGCAACATCGTCCAGCATGACAGTCTATCTATCTGCAGGTGATGAGCATTGATCTTGCCAGGGAAAACACACCATACCATTAGAGAGACACTGTCACTGAGGGACGTCTTTAAGCTGGAGTTCCCATTGTTTTCACCATATTATGAAGTAATGTGTCCTGTCCACTGAACACATTTTAATAGTCATAGGATTTGATCAGCCAATCACAGAATCAGTTTAGTCAACAAATGGGCAAAACTGCTTCTTGTTCATTACTATCACCCTGTAAATACTACAGTGCAATCACACAAACTGATGTAGTGTTCTAGTGTTTTTCAAAGAGGACCGGTTTGAATGTGTGAATTTTAAGGAAATAACTTATGTTAAAACTCATTAAAATGACTATTTCACTTAAAAAGTCTTAGTTGACTAAAGCCTTTAACAGTAGTCGATTAATAATGAAGGTAAATAGTGTCACTTCATCACTCTGAGTATAACACAACACAACAACACAAGTATTTTCAGAGGCTTTCAGAATAATTATGGAAAATGAGAATCATTTGTGGATCAGCTTTCATTTCATAGATTGTACACTCAATAATATTACGTGTGAATATATCAACTACAGTTTAACCACCTTGGATTGGCTGGGGTGTGTGTGTGTGTGTGTGTGTGTGTGTGTGTGTGTGTGTGTGTAGATGCATTTCTCACTTATCAGTATTCAAAAGCTAAACAAAACAAAGGGGAAACACTAGAGGAGGGCGTACAGTGCAAAAGCACAAGAGGACTACAATACACTAACCAAGACTCTGTTCAGTCACATTGGAGTGGAGAAAGAGGCAAATTAACTATCTTGGTCTATAAGAAACGGCAACAATGCCATTATTCCTGAACCCCTACAGTGAACTCTGATGCTTATCCTCCATGTCACCATCCGGACCTGCTGTAAAGCAAAACAGGTGCATCTTTTGTCTGACACGCTCAGCCATACGGACTGAGAGGAGGGATCCATGAATAATAATAATAATATAAAAAACACTACTGTGACCATTGTTCTCACTATTTCTAATCCAGGGAATAGAGTTCATTACTGGGTCGTTACAGTGTATTAAGCTCATTGGGACAAAAAACACACTCACTTGGAGATTACTAGTGGAGCATGTGATAAACAAAAAAATATAAACAAAGGCGCGATAAGGAAAAGCACCATACAACATTTTAGAAGGATGCTTTACTAATATCCCTGCAAAAGTCCCTATAGGAATATTATAGTGATACCATATGAAATAAAATACAATAAAGTGCAGTAATGTCACTGTAAACTCACTATTGAGTAACACAGACACACTAGGGATATAGTAGTAATAGTAGTAGAAGTGATTTTGTGTTCATGGTATTAAGTCCAGCCTGGGGTTGTGTGCTTGATCCATCACAGACTACAGCAGTCTACATGTGAAACACTATCAGCAGCAGATGTTTTGAAGGCCTGTGAGGATGCTTTACAGGCTCTCACTGCACAGACCCTTACCTTGCTTGAGGCACTTTTTTCTTTTCTTGACGCTTGAAGTACAGTCTTTCAATCCATTGATGGTCCTCTTGTTTTTTTTACTCGTCCTGCAGATCAAATTTTAACGTTCATTGCTTTTCTCTTCTGGGAAAAGTAGAATAAAAAAGCGTGCTTTGAAATAAAAGAAAAAAATGAAGGTGTTTCACAAAACGCAGGTGGTCACATTTTTTGTTCAACTCCCAGTCCGTGCATGGATGGATCAAAAACAAGAAATGAAATCCTTAAAATCCACGGTGTCAGACTTCATCAAAAAATACTTTGCAGTTTCAATAAAATCTGTGAATCCAGGCGACCTGACTGAGTCCAAGATCAGCCCATTTAAAGTCCAGTTAAAGTTTACACGCACAGACTATTATTCCCGCACTCTTCTGTGTCCAAAGTTTCTGAAAGTGGCTCTGATCATAACTACGCGTTTACAATTAGGCTAAGTTAATAAATACGCAGAAAAGGCGCTCACGCGCTGTGTATATTATCCCCAAACAGGCGCACATTTAATAAGAAAGCAGCGTCCAGCACGTTTTGGTGGAGCTGCTGATACTACTACGCTCCTGACCGTCTCTCTCCTCCCATTCCTCCCTCATTCCCTCCTCCTACTGCAGGCGCTGCTTGAACCAGCGTCAAGTCAGCCAGAATAAAAAATACACTTCCTGTTAGACCTTTAAAAGCCCGTATTGACGAACCTGTAACGTAATGCAAAGTTTAAAATAAAGGGCAAAATAAAGATTTCAAGGTGTAAATAAAAAATAGATGGGTTTTTTTTCATAAATATCATGATGTTAATAGGCTTTTGCAAGATGCAACATACAGTGTAGGCATAGAGCTGGCAAAAATACACAGACTCAAAACAACAAAACTTCAATGAGACAGCTTTGAAAAGCATCTACTTTCTCGAAAAAGTCAATTGCAACCCATAACAGTGGTATAATTGTTTGTAACGGCTATAGAAAGGGGCATCGAGAAGACAGAGTAGCCTATAGCCTACCCAGTGTCAAGACAGCCAGAAGGAAACTGACACGTCTTGTGCTTTTATTTTGAAGGCAACGTTGTACATTTCCGGTCTTATGCTTCCCATTTCTGGGTGGCTTGACGCAGCTGCTGTTTGAGCGCCTCAAACAAAAGCGCCTTTCCGTGGGAAACACATTGGGACCCTAACAAAAGGCAAAACGCTCAGCTATGGAGAAATTGTGTTGGTGCCAAATAAGTTGTTAGGTCCAGGATCCAGCCTGAAGCGCGATTCCAAGACTCCTGAAAACCCACTGAAGAAAAAAAAAAAAAAACCATCCTGCGATTTTCAAAATGTTAAACCATTATGATACGGCTTGTGTTTTAATTCCCCACCCCCACCTGAAAATGCTGTCTCCCTCTCACCACCTTTCCTAACGAGAAACCGTTATAGCCTGATATTCCTATAGGGAGTTACAGTGTGTCTGCAGTGCTCAATAGTGAGATTATGGTGACCTTATGCCTTATGGTTTGTTTTATATTCTATAGTATCACTATAATATCACTATAATGACTTTTTTTTGACGTTTTGCTGTGATATTTGTATTCTAAAATGTATCATAGGGTTACTATTGCTATTTTTCAGAAGGCTTCATCTGGTGCCTAACAACCTCTGGCTAGATTTCCGTCCTCCTCCATACAAATACCAGGCCAACAACATTTCTTGTGGCAGAGTTAACATACCCACATTTCTGCATATCAGCTATTATATTATAAGCTGTTACAGTAACAGCCTAACCTCAACCACATCATGTCTAGGGACCCACACATCACCGCCCTGGAACAAACTGTGACCACTTCCAGGCTCTCATTTGCTGCCGGATACCACTCACTGAGTATCACATAGTGTACATTGTTTGCCTTTTGGTGGTCTATTGAATCCTGCTCCCATTGAAATAGTCCATCCAGTACAGAAACAGTCTGTATCACCACAAGGTGGCATTATGGAACAATAGAGACTGATTTGGTTCATGAAAACTACCAAAAAGTAGCTTTCAGTAGGCCTGATGGCAGCAAATCTTCACCTTTCTTTTATGAAAGAGAGAGTACTGGCAGGAACAGAAAACAAGAGAATAAAGATATAAATTCGGATCAGAGGCTTTTCATCGTTAAGTATATATGTACAAGGATTTTGCCTGGTGACAAGTTGTGACATGACAGCAAGTAACAAGGTGACTAACTATGTGTAGGACATACAGACAGAATAGAGTGCAAAGGAGACACCGCTATAACATTCCTACAATATTCCTGTTCCTGTACATTCATACTGTGTCTGAGGTGCTCAAAAGTGAGTTTAAAGTGACCTTATCATACTTTATGGTATTTTTTTATGGTATCTCACGAGGTATCACTACTGTTTTGCTGTGATGTTGGTTTAGTATCCCTCTAAAAGTTCTTACAGGGTGGTTCTTTCCTTAAGGGAGTGCAAGGCAGACATTTAAACAGCAGCCCTGTGTACTAGTGGCATGGTAGTAATGAATAGGATTAGGGTCAAGGGTGGTTAAAGCACACACCATTATCAAGGTAGTGAAAAATATTGGATTGCTCAAGTGCAAACAGCTGAGACAATAAAAGTATAGATGCCGATAGCAATAGCCTATACAGTCAATCACTGGCTTTTATGGGTGATAGGGTGTGTGTGTGTATGTTTCCTGAAGAGGTAGGAAAAAAAAAAGCTGTTAAGCTGATGGGAGGTGTTTGACCTGTACTGACTAACAGAGCGAAGTTTCTCTCAGGTTGTTGTGTGAGTGGGATGTTTGGTGGCAATAAAAAGAAACATG
The DNA here is from genome assembly GCF_048128805.1 of Centroberyx gerrardi. Lineage (NCBI taxonomy): Eukaryota > Metazoa > Chordata > Actinopteri > Beryciformes > Berycidae > Centroberyx > Centroberyx gerrardi. Next base: position 10,994,858 of record NC_136004.1, read on the forward strand.
GAAAAGTAGAAACTGTCCTCTCCACCAAAAAGGCTATTTTATCAGAAAATATGATATAACCGCCATCTTTACTTGGAACCTTCATTCCCACTGTATTATTTTTTACATATGGCATTATCTTGCATTATAATGGAGCTATGCAAAGAAAATGGAGGATGATGGGTCTGTTCCTGTCCTCATGGGCCTATAACCAGCATACTATCACAGATTAGTGTTGAAAACATGAAGCTGATACCACAGGTTAGAGAAGGAAAATGCATTTGGCATGGCTTAACAGAATCCCAGGTCTCGTGTGCTCTTCGCTCTTTGACAGTTGACTCTCTCAGGCCAGGTGCACCATATGGAGATCAAAGGATTGGCATTAATCAGATGAAATCCTCCAAGAAAGAACACCTCTGGAAAGCAAGGGAATTACCTGGAAGAGAAGGGAAACTTACTGTACTATATATTGGGTCTAGATTGATATACCAGTTTGCCAATATTGGCCTTGTATTAAATATCAGTTGTCAGCCAATCAGTGTCGCCCACATCCAATATGAAGGAGTTTCCTCCCTGACCACAGCTACATGAAAAGTCTCTAAAACCTGCAATGAAATTTGATTTTCTTTACACAATAAATCGATTGTTAAATTGTTTTGTAAATCAATTATCATTTAAAGGCAGTAATGCATCCCAGTTTCCCTATCAACCTTAAAGAGCTGCTAACCCACCTAAAACAATTGCATTTGTATTTGTTTCAGTGGAAAGTTTAAGTGTCACATGATGGTCTAAATGTGGTTTCAGAGGCTTTTCCACCCTGCTAAGAATACAATTCTGCGAGAAACACTGAATCCTTGTATTTGTTTGGCATGAAAATGGTCAAATTTAAAACATATTGAATATCGGCACTAGCTACTGTCTATCATGACTTCAGTCTACAAATATCGGTATTGTGTCCGTCTTCAAAAACCCCTAACAGTTGAACCCTACTACATATAAGCTAAGATAGATGTGTCATACTCAACTGTCACACTCAGCCCAAGTCTATCAGTGTAAGTGACAGTGATACAGGAGGTAAGCACTGACGCTGTGTGGTCTGCATGTGTGCATGTTGGTGAAATTGTGTCAGTGTTGCTCTAAGTGTCAGATGGGCCAAACAATACAAATGTACACAAGATTACACAAACAACAGCACCGCAAAGTTAAACGGAGAAAGAATAATCAAATTACATGTTTTTATTATTTATTTACCAAGCTAACAAAAAGAATAAATGAACAATTGAATAAAGCAATAGCTAATGCAGATGTGGCTTTATACCAGGAGGTTGGCATTAACTATCTCAGAATGAAGATTTATGAGAATAACATCAAACTCCTTCAGAATTAGATGTAATCCGCACTGAAGCCATATTCAGTTCTATTTTCTTCACATCATCACAGCCTTAAAATCAAGCATAAGCAACATATGAGTTCATTTAAGCACAAAAAGAGTGAAACTAAAGCTGCGGGGGGTTGTCTCAGTCATCAAAGTCTGGGATATCGTCATAGGAGTAGCCCCGGTAGCCCTTTGATGCATAGTACGCGATCCGTAGGTGGTAAAACCCAGGCAGGAAGACAAGGATTCCAATAATAAGGACAGGCACAGTTCGGTCTGAGTGCTGAAAGAGAGGAAACATTTCAATATGTTGAACTGGAGCATGTTGGAACTTCTTGTTTGTAGAAAGACATGAATTCAATGGAGGTAAATATACACTCTGTTGGAAATACTGTCTAAAGCACGTGTTCATACTCACTGTGACACCAAAGTATCCAGCCAGGAGAAGAGCGCCGATGATGATCAACAGAGAGCCGATTAAGAAGAGGACAGTGGCGAGTGCTATGGCTTTGTATGGGACTTTGGGTGGACTCCTTTTGAACTGCGGAAGAGGAGAAATCTGTCATTACAACACTTTTGTGACACACTGTGACACAGCCGGCTTTAAACATTAGGGTACTGCCTGTTTTTCACTCATGGCTTATACTGTAGACTAGGTTAAACTGGTTTTGGTCATAATGTACTTGAATAACTTGGGGGAAATGAAAGTCTACTTGACATGACACATATTTTCTATGTCATATCATTGTGTGTGTGTGTGTGTGTGTGTGTGTGTGTGTGTGTGTGTGTGCTGATCCAAATATAAACCACCACATACACCTAGAATAGGGAGTTACAAAAGTGATACCAGGATTTGACTTCATGACTCTGGCAACTGTTGTGTGTTACATGTATTTGAAGATGTGAAAGGGTTGATTAGGAATTATATTCATTGTAAATATTGGGAGTATCCATGAGAAGTCACCAAGGGGTCATGACCAATGTATCTGTGTGTTCATTTATACACATTATGTTTTATTAGTAGTTTCATTGTTTTTGAAGTCCAATCACTCAAAAGTGGTATATCAGAAATGGGTGAACTATGACCTTCAGTCTGTAACGACAATAAGGCAAACAACCGTTATTACAAACAAAATTCAACTATACTGCCAGAAAAGCATTGGTTTCTGACCTTTTCCTCCCAAGTAAAGATCCTATCCTACTATAACGCATCATTTTGATACTAGTTACTATGATGTGTATTCTGAATTTCCTGTTATGTCCTATTAACTATTGGTGTCAGCCTGAACACATGGGTAGTTGGGTGGGTTTACCCTCCACTACAACCTATACAGCCTCGGTCTGACTCTTACCTGTAAATCAATGTAGCCGTCATCATCACTGGCTAATCTGGAGTACCTAACCTTGCTGTTAGGAATCCCATTGGACACAATATTACGAGCTGGCATCTTCAGCTGGGCAGGAACAATGTTTTCAGAGCAGCAGCAGCAGCGACACTGCAGCCACCATCACAACAGAACTACCGCGGGTCTCTTACTCACGAGCTCGACAGTATCAGCTCTCATTTACCAGCACGGTTTAGTAAAATAAGACGCCAATACCTGTACAGCTGAAAGTGATTTCTAAAGCGAGGTTCTGACCTCAGGTTACAGCGGGGTGTTGTCTGTTAACCGAAGATCTTCCGTGTTATCTGCTCGCCACGCTTGCGCACACTCTCAAGCGTGATTATCGGGTATTAGCCTATAGGTTTTTGCAGAGAGTAAAGGTTTTATGAGACAACGCGATGCAGTGTCATATGGACGGGAAATTCCTTTTATCTAACCAATAATCACTTCTATTGAAATACATGAGAGCCTTACAATTCTTTGCAGATTTGGCTTTTTCCTGAATGGTGATTTGCACCGCCCCGTGTCTACCACAAGAGGGCGCTGTCGAGCTTTGTAAAAAAAAAAAAAAAAGAGCAAGTCGCTCCAGAGACTGTCACTCTACTACAGGGATGGGCAACCATGTGCCATGGAGTCTGCAGGTTTTCATTCCAACCAAACACTACAGCAGCTGATTTCACTGCCTCCTCCCTGGTTGAAGGTGCTAAAGAGTGAAATCAGCTGCTGTAGTCTTTGTTTCGAATGAAGGCCTGCAGACTCTCGGTCCTCCATGGCACATGGTTGCCCATCCCTGCTCTAGTGTCAAGTATAATACGCTTTCTGTGTGTGGAGGGATTAATTTCCTGAGGCGCTCTCCCCAGCCAGGTTTATGATCTCACTGGGTTGACTGATCCCTCACCAGGCCAGAGTTATTGCCTAGGGTTCAAATCTTGATATGGTTTCATGTGGCAGAAGCTGGCACATTGACATACACTGGTAGTCTTCCTCTAAAATGTTGACCAATATACATATTTCCTAAATCAAGTGGTTCTCAATTCCGTTTGGATCAGAACCTAAAGTCTTTATTAGCTATTAACCCAATATATCAATATTCACTTTTCTAAGTGGGTGTGTGCCCCATGGCCCCATCAGCACAGGTCATGACCCACTTCTGCATCTAGAGCCACCAGCTGAGAAACCCTGTTCTACACAAGTCAATGCAAAACTCAGCATAGAAAACATTTTATACAGAAAGAAAGTCATCCTTTGCTACTTTGCTACTTTTCCTCCTAGAATCACATATTGACAAGGGCCTGTGATTTCTAATATTGATTAAATTGAATTAAAGTCCTAATATTAATACATGCAATTGTTTAAATTTTTAAGATTAAAAACACACGCTCGGTGAGATTTCATTTTTGGGAGGAACAGTCACATCTTCAAAATGTGTGTGTATGTCACGTATGTCATGCGGTGGGTTATTGATTCTCAGCCAGTGGATTGTCATCTCTCTGGTCATGCACAGCAATAACGTGGCCAGGGAAAAGACCAGGAAATAGATGAAACACACACAAAATGACACTCTCTGACATTTCCCCTGAAATGAATAATTAAAGCTGTTGGGGCAGGAATATTGTTGTTTTTCCAAATGTGTTTTTCACATTGGCCTGCTGGTCCGTGGAAAATTGGACTGTCACACAGACAAATATAGAGTCTCCTGTAGGCAGAATTCAGATAACTGCAAGGCCCTTCAGCTGCAGAAAAGTGGATCGGCCTGATGTAAGCATTCTGTCAGAGTCGTGCGCTACATTTAAGGAGTAACTGTCCGCAGACTGTGAATCATCTTGAAGTACATTGTGTTTTAGGCAGCAGCAGGAATAAAGTAAATTCACATTTCCATCAGATCTGCTTGCGGCATCAATAACATGCTCTTGTTGCCACTGAATGAGTCTCAAGTGATCATTAGCACACTCAGTGACCTTGACTGCCGGTTGCACTGCTGTAGTTATAGGCCATATACTGCAGCTCTCCAGAGGAACATGAGCCCTGCAATCATTTTATTCCTGTATGCTTCATATTCTTGCTGTGTTCACTTCAGTGTAACATTGTCATGCAATTTCGCTGTACGTTCCCTGTCTGATTCATATTTACCACTGTGAACGACTCATCGCCAGGCCTCTGAAAGATATAATCTCTGCAAATCTGCTCTGGATCCGACTGGATTTCATCTTTCTTTTAAGGAGATTAAATATATGCTATGTTTTGTCTCTCGCTGACAATGTTCAAAAATGCATCAGAATGGCAAATTGCTTACAATGCAAAAAAACGGGGAGTGCATTTGGCTCAGCACAGCAACAAGTCCTGCTTTTCCTCTGACAGAAAAAAAGGACTGTGTATAAACCACCTATGCCTCTTCCAATAATTGATTGTGCAGACATTATTTATATGCAGGCTACCCTCTCCACATTACCTGTTACTGACAATAACACAGGTAAACTTTGCCACTGTGTCCTTTGGTTTATTAATGATGCCAATTCTCCTACTCATTACTCACAGTGTGACTGCAAGTTGGCTGTACTCATTAGTTAAGTCATTAGCCAGGCTGCATCATTGCTGCATATTCCTCCATACGCCAAATACGTCCCTCTTATCTGTCCGGCTTCCTCACTTGGAAGTCCAATACCTACGAAACAAGGTCACAGCACAAGCCGCTTACCCCTCCTCACTCTGAATGTAGAAACATGGCATTTGATTTATCTGCCCCATGGCCTCAAAACAATCTGCAACACCAGATAAATCTGCAATATTATTTTATTCACGATTTAAAAAACAAATGAAGTCAAAATGGACCTAGTGACAGAGGGATGTAACTGTAAGTAAACCTGTTGTCTTTGTTTTCTATTGTCCTCTTTCATAAGTTAACCTGTGTGCACATCATCTATTGTCTATCTGTATATTACTGCTTTTTGGTGTTATATAGTTTTTTGGTTAAAGCAAGGGTTTCAATGGGACTGTTCTATAAAGTGACCCAAAAAGGGGGATTATCCACACACTGGATTAAAGCTCCTTTCTAAATTCTTTATTCAACACAGTTCAACTTTATTCAATACAGTACAGCATTTCAGCCCTGAGGTATAAATACACAGAATATAGAGGGCAGTTCTATGTATTTATTGCATAGGTTACTATAGCCTTTGGATCATAATCTATTTTACTGTCTGTAACTTGGTTTGTGTATCACTATGGCAATGCGATCACCTGTGACCCTGCTGTCTATATATACACTTTTGTTCCTCATGGTGCCTGACGAAGCCCTTAGGGCCGTAACATGGTACTGTATTGAATAAAGTATTTAGAAAGGAGCTCTAATCCAATGTGTGGATAATCCCCCTTTTTTTGAATCAGTTTTCATGACTTTTCTCACTGTTCTATAAAGTCACGGCTTGATGCAAATACAATCCAAAATGCAAATAACAATGCTGCTCAAGTGAGAACTGGAGATGTTAATTAATCAGAGGATAGGCCGCACTGTCGCTGGTCAGGAGGAGGAGGCAGAGTGTGTTGTCATGTTAGATAATCCCCACCACTAGAGCATAATGCCTCCACAGAAGAGCATCGCAACAACTGAGCACAGCCCCCGGGGTGTGTGTGTGTGCGTAAGTCTGTGTGTTAAGAAGTCAGCGGCAGTCGCCCCCCTATGACCCTTGGGTATGACACTGAACAGTAAGAGAGCAGCAGTCAGGCCATAATTAGAGTCCTGTTCAGAGTGCGGTTCTATCAGCAGAGATAATTAGGTCTGTCTTCATTACAGCAATTCAGATAGCACCATGACTGGAGCCCAACAACAGGCCCGACCATTACACCTCTTGAGCATCACGCAATCTCCCTCTGGCTCAGCTTTCACTTTTTTAAACTCACTGGGCTTCAGAAATGATCAAATGTGGCATGTGAGTGGTGCACAGGTGCTCCCACAGCAACGAGCCTTTCAAAATTTGAAATAATCTGCACAGATAAATATCATAGCTTTGCTATTTTTAGACTCCTCAAGCAACATGTGGGGGGGGGGGAAATGATTGGGTTGATTTATGGTTTTGCTTGTGTATGTGTGTGCTCATGCAGGTGTGACCAGTAGTATTGTACATATAGGAGAAAGGGGGTAAGGTATAGGACTGGAGGTTTTATTGTGTGTTTTAATGTTTGTTTTGCCTCTGTCTGGTGTATCTCTGGATGACAAGAAAGCAAGTCTTAAAAAAGACTATACTGAAGTTGTTTAAAATGGTTACAGCCTATATAGTTTGTTGGCTCAATAAAGAGTACATCACAAAAAAGGCAATAAAATCGCTCCCTGATTTGGACTTCATTGCTAAAAGCTGCTTGAAACAAAAACAATGACCAGCATTACCTGTTAATGTACTGTATATCCATATCAGTGTCAGAATCAAGGACAACACATGCAGAGGAATTCGTCATCTTTGACTGAATCACTGCACATTCTGATACATGATACAGGACAACAGGACATACAATAATGACAGAGTGATGTGATAATGAAACTTTATTGATCCAGGGATTCTAGGGAAATTTGCTGTTAAGACACTAGACTGCACACACCACTCAGCACTCACCGTTCAGCATTATGTATGTCATATGGTTGCAGCAGAGGAATATTTCTCTTCTTTGCAGTCCTGTCAATTGCCACTGATGAATCAAGCAAGTGATTTATCGTTCTTTAACCTGCATTTCAGGGGCGAGCATCAAGTTAGGTGCGCTTGTGTGTGGGTGGAGAGCTGACAGCTGCTGGACACTTTACATGAAGGGCTTCATCAAAGTGATGACGAAATCTATCACCTTTATTTGAGAATGTCAGCTCGTATTTTTCCTTCCTTTTTCTGACAAAAGCCAATCACTGCAAACCACTGTGGCTCAGTGACTGTACACTTACACAATAGAATCACAGCATGACACACAGAGAAGGTTAGTCCCTCTTTTTATTTGCTTGCAAAAATGTGTAAAACAGTTTGTACCGTTTTCTTACGGTTTTACAGTTGCACACGTAATTGTACAGTATAATATCATTTGGCTGCATATTCCCACTCTGCTGTGTTTTATTAGACTCAATTGTGCCTGTGCTAATTTTAATGGATTTTGTCAAAGTCAAAACCATAGGAGGGGAAATCTCTTGATATGCAATTAAGGTGAATGCCACTGTAAATGTCAACATTAGTGTAAATGCTTGGCTAAGCTAGTTGCCTGCATGAAGGGAAATGTTTCTTCCAGTGCCGAGGTATTGATTTCTGTATCTTTCAAACTCAGCAGCCCACTGCACTGCGTGGCCGACTCAGACAGGTAATTGCTCTTCTCTTTTAAACAGAGAATGTGAAGCACAGAGGAAACGTGCACGCATTATTTCTTTGCCTCATTATTTAGTAATGTTTCAGTTTGGTGAAGCTTAGGGTTGTTTCACTGCCCTGCTTCTAATGCAAACCCAACAACACAGTGGTGCGTAATTGATCTGTTGTGGCAGTGAATACATTTTGGGAAAGAGTTCCATCTGTGTCAATCAATAATATTAGCTCTAGTGTGTATGCATGGCAATCATGAATACACATTAATAAGACATAATCTCCATCAATTTTTATGATAATCATATTTAAAGTAGCTGTGAATACTGAAAATTGTTCATTTTCATTTAAAAAATGTTCCACCCGTGAAATTTGCTGTCATAAAATAACCAATTTATTGTGAACACAGAATAAAGATGTCATGTACTTTTTGCTTAAGTAATTGTACTTTTTGGCAGTTTGGAGGTGTCGCAGTGATTTATGCTTTGACACAATGAAGTGAATTGTCCCCAGGATGTAGCAGCAGGTGGAAAGAGAGAGAGAGAGAGAGAGAGAGAGAGAGAGAGAGAGAGAGAGAGAGAGAGAGAGAGAGAAAGAGAGAGTATTTAATCTTCAGCCCACACAAGTGAATAAGAGAGAGAGGGAGAGAGAGAGAGAGAGAGAGAGAGAGAGAGAGAGAGCGAGCACACTGCAAGATGAAAAGAAGCCTCATCATAAGCAGAGGAGCCGCACTGTAAATTGTCAAATGTTCATTTCACAGATGGTCTTGTCTCTCAGTGGGAGTCTCCCTATAGGGACAATCAGCAGTCTCAGGTATAAAGCCTTTACATCTGCAGCCGACTGGAAGGCAGATAAGATCCCAACTGAACCGAGGATTTACCCACAGTGGGAAGAGAGGAATCAATGTAGTGTGTTTGTTCATGTGTGCTTGTGTGCGTGCGTGTGTGCGCTTCATCTCTTCCAAACGGCTTGAGTGAAAAAAATACAAGCACAGGCGCTGGATAATTAAGTCCTTAGTGAAATTGGAATGCTATATACATAAATTAAAATTGTCACCCTACAGGCCTTAAATGCATATTGACTTGCTGCTGCAGTAGATAGAGTTACACCTGAGAACCCTTGGTTTTGATTTCTTATGTATCCTCAGTCTAGGTCTCCTCTCTGTAATGATAATAATAATAATAATAATAATAATGATGATAATAATAATAATAATAATATGACAATAATAATAATCATCATCATCATCATCATCATCATCATCATCATCATCATCATAATCTTTATTTAAATTGCTCTTTTCAAAACAGTTACAAAGTGCTTCATGAAGGATAAAAAATCTAAAATCAACAGCAAAATCAATAAAACAAGAAATATAGAAACAAGGCAGAGTCATAATAAGGGAGATCAAAACAAATTAACAGTAATTACATAAGTGGAAGTCTATAAAGATGATGATTTAAAAGATGATCCAGATTTAGCCAGCTTGAGCTCCTCAGCCAGGTCGATCCAAGTCTGGGAATATTAAACAAATGTATTGTCATAATATAGGAGATGAAAGAATGCCACGAGGTATCACTATCTGGTATATAAGGGCGCTATAAATATACTGCTGAAGACCACAGACGCACTAAAAATCCTATATATAGGAATGTCATGCCATTGCCATAGGAAATAAAAATACTATAAAGTACAATAAGGTCTCAATAAAGTCACGACTGAGTATAGCCACACTATAAGACTAGTATCGGAATATTGTCGTGATTTTTCTACTGCAACTGCAAGTTAGCTCTTTCCACTTTTATTCACTTGCCATTTGAAAGTCAGTTAGATGAATGACTCGTTTTTATTGGGACATTTTCTGAATGAATAGTAATTTTGCTATAGGCCTGGACAATGACTAGTTTTGATGACGCACAGGGCGTGATGCTGAAGGGGGATGAGGAGATGCAAGGATGGGGTGGGTTGTGGTGGTGTTGGTGATGGGTGGGGGGAGGGGGGTGGCAGGAGGGAAGTGGGTAGGGGAGAAAGCAGTGACTCATTTGGTACTCATCATCATTTCAAGAGAGTTGGAGCACCTGAAGGTCGGGTATTTATCCTGGGAGATGTGAGGACTCTCCATGATGAGCGCACTTGGCTTTCTCTGCGCCGTCTCATAGTGAGAGGCGGCAATCATTTAGGCTTCTCCCAATGTGGCTCAGTCAAGCCGGCGGGACCTGGAAATCAGCTCAAAGTTAGGTGAGTCCCGGCAATAATGAATTTCTTGCATCTCAGTTTTGATTGGATAATTTCTCATTTTTTATCTTAATTCTAATTGTGCCTTTTAAGTGTTCATTAATTGGTCGCTCCGTCTCCTATCCATGCTGTTGTTCCATGCAGACTTTATGCAGACGGACGCAAAAAAGCACCGACAACCACGTTTCACTTGTTTCTGACTGAGCGGATCTGAGAAAAAAAAGAGGGAAAAAATTGGTCTGAACTTTCATAGCCTATGTAAATTTGGAATTGTCGGTGCAGAAATTAGCGAAGAATGACGCGCTGCGCATACTGGCAATTTGGAAAGTAGAGTAGCCTAGCCTATGATTTATCATGTCAAATATGTCTGTGCACATCTATATCTGTCTCACTAATCTGCATGAGTTGTCTGACTGAAATCATAACACTGGGTCGCGCTGATCTATAAATAGTTGACATTGTATGAGGAGATATTTCTCTGTCATCTATGTCAAACTTAAATAGCTCTCTCGATAATTTTAAGAGAATGATGTGGCATCTTATACTGAATTCCGTACTAAAAAGAACTATAATAATCGTATAATAAAAACATTATAAGGAAACTATAAAAAATACCACAGCAAAGCACGATAAGGTCACTATAAACCGACTACTGAGTACTACAAACAGACAATAAGTCCCTGTAGGAATATTATAGGAACATTATACTGATTTTTTAGGCTGCCTAATGTAGTCCTATGCTTGTAGAGTTGGGAATACCGCAGCAGTGAAGAGGTTGAGAAGGCATCTCATCCAAAATGGATGTTTACTCCATGGCCAATTAAATTAATTGCACTTGCAGACAAGCTGCACGTCTCAGGCTGTCCTGAACATTACTTCTGAATTCCAGTCCAATCCTCAGTAACAGCTGTTAGTCAAACCACTTGAAAACATTGTTAATTGTGATTCTGTTTGGGGGGAAAAAAAGCCACCCCCCCCCATCCAGTATGTCTATTCTGTGGTGGAGAAGTGGGCTTGAGACTGGAGGGTCGCTGGTTCGAATCCCAGGACCTGCTGGGAAAATGTGGTTGAGGAAAATAAGTGAATAATGTAACTGTATGAATGTGAAACAATGGCTTTGCTGGAGAAGAGCGTACATGCCCAGTATGTGGGTTATTCCACCTTTTGCCAGCCACTTCACTGCACCTGCAGCCACTTGCATCCCAATCCAAATCCCATATTTCTCACCCCACTGTGACGGTGTGATGAGCTCCTGCGGATGATCATGTAACTCTCACTTAATTACCTTAGAGGGAACCCCCCCTCCCCTCCCCTCCTCCTCCACACGCGCGCACACACACACACGCACACACACACACACCCTCCTCCACTTGAGTGTGGGTGGGATACAGAGGCAAACCCTGCTGTTTCATGAACGCAGGTGGAGCCGCACCATGTCAGCGGCGGACAGGAGCATGCAGGTCTGAGACGGGGAAGTGAGTGGCAGCTGAATGAAGTCCATCAAAGACGTTTAACAGCAGTGCAGCCCAGTGCGGAGCAGAGATTTGTGGGGCGCAGAGGAAAAGGTCAGCCAGTGGTTAATAGTGTGACGAAGAGAGATGGAGGATAGGAAGGGAGGGGAGGAGGGGGGTGTTGAGGCTTGAGGGGACTACATAATGCTTTCTGCCCCCACCGTTATCCCTGCGCAGTCTGTGTCAGTATTAAGCATATTTGGTACTGTTGTCATTGTGTAATTGCATAGAGCTGAGGGGCTGCGGAAAAAGAGCAAGAGCAGATAGACAGACAGACAGACAGACAGACAGACAGACAGATAGATAGATAGATAGATAGATAGATAGATAGATAGATAGATAGATAGATAGATAGATATTTTTTATTCATTAATTACTGTCAAATTTCTACTACTATATCATAAGAGCACTGAAGTGGCTCTGGCTTTGAATGACCCCTTTATGATATTATATAGGCTACAGATAGATAGTAGAGATAGAGTCAATGGAAACGAGGGCAGCTCAAATTAACTTTTAATTTTGTGTCAAATAAAGCAGCTTAACAAAATCCGCAAATCGTCAACACGGCCCCACTACTCTTACTAGTCTCATGTGACCACCTAATCTACGTTTAGTTAAGGAACATCCGCATAACAAATGTCAGTAATCTGCACAGACGAGATTAATTTCACATCTGTCAAACAGTGGGAGTTTGTGCGGGACCAAGATATTGTTTTCAAGTCAAAGGACACGACGTGCAAAAATTGTTTTGAAATCAATGCAATGCATCAGTGAGCGAATCGGGTCCAAATCAGCCGTGATGAAGGATCAGTGCATAGTAATGCCAGCAAACAAATCCAATTGAGCAAGAGAAGATTTCATGTTACTCATCTAAGATATAAATAGATAGTGACTAAGGAAAGAGCCCGATGATCTGGCTTGACATGAAAATGATTTTATTTGACCTTACATGAAAGTTGCATTCTGGGTATTATATAAAAAATAAAAGAATAAAACCAAGCATGTTCAAACTGTATTGCTTTGCAGTTGCAGGAGGAACACTTTCACAAATGTTCAACTGGTCAGAATATGACCTTTTTTTTTAAAGCTTAGCTGAATACAAAAATGTCAAATTGTAACAGTGTGTGTTTCCTTGACCTCCACTTGTGTAGAGGCCACAGTGTAATTACCAAGCATAAAAATACCTACAATGTGGTTTATTGATTTGCTTAGTGGGATGATTAAGAAGGAGGTGGGGCTTAGTGTGATCTAGGCCAGCTGAAGATCATTCAGTCTTACTACAAAAGAAAATGACTGTGAAATCCAAATTTGACCTGACCTGTCTGCTGCGTGGTTCACTGTTCAGTTATTTTGGTTTGACTCAATGCCGTCTGGAGTTTTGTGTGGTGTTTCCCCAGCGAATTCAATGACACAGTCCACCGGTCAGTCCTGATATCGGTTTCTTTATTCCTCAACCTCACATTGTGTTTAGTCGATAAGCGCTAGACGAGGCCATAGTCACATTGATCTGACGGAGACTGTGGCTGAGGCGTCGTCTCACGCCCACAGTGGTGATGGATCTGAGCCACAGTACCATGGAAATGAAACACAAAAAAAAAAAAAACACACAGCAAAAATGAAACAATAGACACGATGAAGATGAATGTTCCTGTGTTTGTTTTTCATCCGCTGAGCATGACTTCTCTCACAGCAGATTCTGTTGTGTTTCTTTTCAAAGGCGCCGCGTACTGTCGCCGTGCCTGCACCCCACTTTGTGTGCTCAAGCTGAATCCGTCCCCGCATTCAACAGCCTGGAGCCTGGAGCTTGCCTGCTGCTGCCTCGTACCCGGCAAAAGTGATTTCTCTCTTCTTTTTTTCTTCGAATGTGAAGGCACTGGATATTACTCCTTGCCACATCCAATATGGATCCACTGCAATTACAGCCTCGATTGAGCAGAAATTCAATATTTTTAAGGATAAGGACTGGGATTTCCGGTCCGAGCTGCAACTTTGCCTAGAATGCTTTAGAGGGCACATAAAGATTATATTAGATGCATACAGCTATCTTTTTGTCAGTAGTATAACAATAATATTCCACGTCTAAGAGTGTTTTGTCCCAGCTGCATAATAACTTTCAGTTTTAACATCAGCAACATTTTCAAGATGGATTATCTGATGTTGCCTCAGTAGGTTTCATCTGCATGCATTATGTTTTCCTCTCAATGTTTCTGCATGCATCCTGTAGTTTTATTTTTCCTGATGCATTGCCAACGTAATGGCTCATTTGATAGAGGCGTCATCATTCAAATTATGTTTTGACAGAACAGACTTAATGTGATCATTACTCTAATGGCTTTTATGAGAGTGCTCTGATGTCCTTTTTCTCCTGTAGTGAACTTAAATAGGTGCTGTATTTCAGTCCACCTTTGCTGTACAGGGCAGTGTAGCGCATCAAGACTGTATTGGAACAGATGGTTCCTGTGGTGGACAATATGACCCCGGCGCCTCTGACTCAGAACTGCTCCAACTGCAGCCAGGTATTAGTCCCAGAGCTCAATGTGGTGAAGGCCGTGCTGCTGGGCTTGGTGCTGGGTATCTTCATCATGTTTGGAGTGGTGGGAAACATCCTGGTAATCCTCTCGGTGGTTTGCCACAGAAACCTACGGACGGTCACACACTACTTCATCGTCAACCTGGCAGTGGCGGACCTCCTGCTGAGCTCCACTGTGCTGCCCTTCTCTGCCATTTTTGAGATCCTGGATCGCTGGGTGTTTGGACGGGCCTTTTGCAATGTTTGGGCAGCTGTGGACGTGCTCTGCTGCACGGCCTCCATCATGAGCCTGTGTGTGATCTCTGTGGACCGCTACATCGGAGTCAGTTACCCGCTGCGTTACCCGGCCATAGTGACAGAGCGCCGGGCGCTGCTGGCAGTGGTGGCGTTGTGGGTGCTGTCCGTCACCATATCCATCGGCCCTTTGTTTGGCTGGAAAGAGCCGGCGCCGGAGGACGAGTCCATCTGCAAGATCACAGAGGAGCCGGGCTACGCGATCTTCTCTGCCGTGGGCTCCTTCTACCTCCCTCTGGCCATCATACTGGCCATGTACTGTCGGGTTTATGTGGTGGCTCACAGGGAGAACCAGGGCCTGAGGGAGGGCCAGAAGACGGAGAAGTCGGACTCGGAGTGCGTGACGCTCAGGATACACCGGGGCAACACGGTGGTGTCAGAGGATGAGGCCCTTCGCAGGCGCACGCACTTCGCCCTGCGGCTGCTCAAGTTCTCGCGGGAAAAGAAGGCCGCCAAGACCTTGGGCATCGTGGTTGGCTGCTTTGTGCTGTGCTGGCTGCCATTTTTTCTGGTGCTGCCCATCGGTGAGTATTCTCAGGGCCATCTTCTTGTATGTGATCCTTATCTTTGTGTGCATTCGTTCTGGGCAAAGCAACAGTTGTGAATTAATTCAGCTCAGTACGGAAGTAACTGTTGGATGATTTCAATACTTATAATAGTTACAGGGTAAAATACTGGCTAAATGTCTTTCTGTCAAGCCATTAAAACCCCTATGAGCACTGAACAGTGTCATTTTCATCAGGTTTTATCCATTTGTTTACATGATAAAGGATAAAGATGCATAAGATAGTTCTGTAAGATTCCCTGCTTTCTATTGTCCTAACTTTTTAACTTAATCAATAAGATTTAATAAATTTGGAACAGGGACACATATTCGAGCACCTGCACGCATACATATGAGGCAGACTATTTTTAGAAAGCTATTTCACATCTGCATTAATTCATTTTACAGACGCTTTTATTGATTCCTGCTACGGCCAGAATTTTAAGTGCTGGTGAATGAAATAGTTTGATGATGTTAATTGAATTGCTCTTCTGGGGGAGCACACAGAAGTTACTGTAATTCAGATGAGCCTTGTGGCTTATTGAGCAGCTGTAGTAAATGCTTTGGCTTCATGGACCAGGTAGCTACTTAGTCCAAGGGCTCCCATTAGAGAAACCCTCTATAAATAGGTGGTGTCTCTCAGACGGCCTCTGCTCCAGTGCTCCTCTCTCTGTAAACAAAAGGCTGCAGTAATACTGAGCACACGCTGCCAGACCACCGACCATACTTCAAACACACACTTGAATTAAGTGTCAAGTCTTTTCTCTGTTCCCTTCTTTCTCCCTGGCATCTATGACTCACTTCATCACAATGCCATCACAGGAATGACAGATAAAGTCATCACATCGATGTCATGGCTTATATGTTGCTGGGCTCCCTCCAAGGACGCCCAGGTTGAAGATGACAAGCTTGAAGAGAAATCACATGGCAAGCCAACCATGTATGTGCTAGTGTCAGTGTAGAGAGGGAATGTGGGAAGGAAATCCAAACCAAGTATTATTGAGATATGGCAAACCCCTCAGGGTTTGTATTTATTGCATACTCTCATGCTCATAAATATAGCTGATACCATAAGCTTTTCCTGATTGGGTTCCTGCTCCCTTACCATGGCTGGTCTCCTTCTGAAGAAACTAAGACTTCAAGCACAACATAAGGACAATCATAGGTTTAGCATTAAATCACCCGGCAGTTTTCCAGTTTCCATATATAGTGCCAGAACATTCATCATTGTTTTATTTGGTTTATTAAAGTAAACATTATTTTGGCATCAAAGAAAAAAAAATTACACATCGTGGGAATTTAATCAGGTCAAAAGTCTAAGAAAGGCGAGTCCTTGTTTTGGCTCGGTGTTTATTTTGAGAAAGGTTTGTTCTTGTCTGTCCTTGACATTTCAGAAGTCCTTCACAAAGGAAGGAAACACAAAGCAAGCCATTGCTCATTTAAACACCAACAAGGGTACTATTATTGTAGTTCTAGATGTTTTGCTATCACTTGATCAGGAATTATGTACATGTACATTATGTATCTGTGGCATCGGGAGTCAAAATGATATTTCACATTATAACCCATCATTTATGTTGGCGATTGTTTCCTTGATACGATGCTTGCACGTTTGAAGCGAGCGTGAAATGTGTTCTTTTTGCCTCTCCCAGCATGCATCATTTTGTCGCTGTTGGGTGAAAACCTTGTATCTCCCAAATTTCAAGTTTTTTAAGGAACTAAGAAAAACCGCCTTGTTTCCAGATAGACCACCATGCATTTTTGAGTTTATTCAATGTGGTTTTGAAAGGGTTTTATAAGACAGAGGGACTCTCAACTCTCAACTGATAGAGAGGCATGTAACACTTAAACCGAAGTTAAATCTTGAAAATCACAACAATTGGAGTTATGAGATTTTCACACACAAGCAGCAATTGACGTTTTATGGCTTTTTGCACAGTAACACATTTATCTGAACAACTGCAATCAAAGCTTCCCTTTTTCACCCCAAAAATGAATCAATCAAGGGTACAGCCAATAATAGAACTGTTGTTTTTGGCACAGTGGGGGATAAAATAGATGAGTTGTACAGTGAGGCACAAAATCATTAGCTTTCTCTCTCCTCTCCTCACCTCTCCTCTCTATCCATCTCTACATCACGATCTCATTTTTTCAAAAGCCCACGTTTAACTGTCTCCAGCAACCTGCCCCCCAATAAAGACTTTCACAAGACAGCTCCTTCCTTTCTATCTTTGAAGATAGATGCTCAATTTTGCAGCCTTCCAAGAAGTCATCCATTTAATTATTTTAATGTGCGACTGGCAGCCACTGGGTATGTGAGGAGTCACCTACATTTACAGTGACAACCGGACCTGCATGTAATGTGCCTGTTAAGCCGTTTTCTCTGCTTCTTCATTAAGGGCCCTGCTCACACTCTCTGCCGCGGATACTTCCTCTAATCAAAAGCAGCACAATTTATGAAGGCAATTTTAATTAAACTATTAACCTTGACGGCAAGTTGGTAGCTATTCTTGAGTGGAAATTGGATAAAACAATTGAAGTGACTCAAGTGGATCTAAATAAGTGTGATGATAGGGTGTTTTCCTCAATGGCTGCTGATCATGTTTGTTTCACATTAACTCACCATTAACTTTGAGGCAACAGATACTATAGCAAGTATCTGTAGCACCCACAATTCATTCAATATTATATATTTTAAAACAGTGAACTATCCCTCAACTCAGACTCAGGACTTCAGACAAGGAACCCAGTGCAGGGTTTAGATTTTATTGCTACTTGTGCTGCTTTGGGTCATAATATCAATCACCTGTCTGTGTCTGATGTCCATACAGGCTCCATGTTCCCCGCATACAGACCTTCAGACACTGTTTTCAAGATCACCTTCTGGCTAGGCTACTTCAACAGCTGCATCAATCCCATCATCTACCCATGCTCCAACCAGGAGTTCAAGAAGGCTTTCCAGAGCTTGCTAGGAGTGCACTGTCTGAGAGTCACTCCCAGACCGCATCACCACCTGAGTCCGGGTCAGAGTCACGTCCAGGGCCACAGCCAGCCCCTCAGTCTGGGCCTGGACAGCAGGGGGGGCCCCTCTCGCCTCAGCCCCTCCTCCTCTATGGCCCTGTCCAGGACCCCGTCCTCCAGGGACAGCAGAGAGTGGAGGGTCTTCTCCGGAAGCTCCGGAGTTGGATCCGGACCAGCGGAGACCAGCAGGGCGAAAGTGGCCAAACTCTGCAGCAAGAGCCTCCGCAGGAGCTGCTGCTGCATCCTGGGCGACGGGACCCCCTCCCAGGAATCGAACTGTGTCCAGCCCCCGCCGGCCGGAAACCTTCCCACCATTAAAATCCACCAACTATCCCTGTGCGAAAAAGGAGAGCCTGTTTAACCGCTGTAATCCTTCATCCCTTTGTCATGATCCTCCCTCAAGGTCCTGCACTATTTATAGGAAACGGAATACATTTCTTGGCTCTGTTAACACTAGAAAGGCCAAGCTGTGGTCAATTGGCAGCTACTTTGAAATTTATAATTGAAATATCTCTTTAGCTTCGAAAATGGTTTTCCTAGACCCGATTTCTGAACAAACCAGTGTTGTAAGATCTTCAAAATCATGCAAAGAAACAGTAGTTAAAATTATATTTATCCCTGGGTGGCATTCTCTCAGATGCTCAAAATCCATTGGCCTTTCTAGTGTTAAGGAGAAAACACAAATGACCTAACTACGGCTTGTGAGATTGGTCAATGTATTACTGAAACATCTTAGAAATCTCTTCTGACTGCGTTTACATTATACAAGTCGTCTCTTTTTATATCATAAAAATGAACCAAATGTGTGTCATATTTGATGGAGGTGAAAGATATTGAGGGTTGTGGAGACATTCCTTCAGACGGACCAAAGAACTTTTCATAGAAGAAACTGTGAAAGAGCTGTGAAAGCATTCCCTGAAATGGACCAAAATATTGTATCATGTTTACATATTTTATACTACAGAAGACTAGAAATATATATATAAAAAAGAAGTAAATAGGAAACTGTTTTGTATATTGCATGATTTCACCAAATGTTACAAAAATGGTGGTCATTCTCTCGTTGTCTTCACCATTTGCCTAACACTGTTCCTGTTGTCAGAATTGTGTTTGTGTACCGCTCTGTACACAGTTAGGAACCCAGGAAGCCTGCAGTCTTCCGTGTCACATTACAATAAAAAAAAAAAAACATATGAAATATTCCTGACAAGGGAATCATAAGAACATTTTTGGAACTTGTGTTTTTTTTGGAGGGGGTCGGGGGGGGGGGGGGGAGTTATTCACTAAATAAATAATCCCTCAAAAAATCCTACTTCAGCCATGAACATTCCCATAATTTCACTTACCTCCTCACAGTGCCAGATGGATGTATTAATATACTTATGTGGAATTGTGACTGACCTTGTGGTTGCCGACCTCAATCCTGACCAGCCCCCAAGCCTCTTAAAAATCTACCAGATTTAGAGATGTCGAGTTCAATCATACACAGTCTCAGACGTTCTTCTCTCAGGCAGCATTCCTTGTTTCTGTCATTTTTAGTTGCCATCCACACGCACTCTCACACACACACACAGGCGCACAGTATCTTTATCTCGGGCTACACGCTATCCTCTATGTGGGCAGTGTTTACCAGTGCAAAGGTGTAACTAATCCCTGTGCTGTTAACCCTGGGTGGGAGCCTGGTGTGCTTAGTGTGAGTTCAAGGCTGCAAAGTGTGTTCTGTCTATGACGAGACGTTAAAGGACAAGAGGACAACTTCTTGCAGACGGTATTGATTTGATTTTCTTGGGGCTGTTTCTTCTGTAGTACCAAGATGCACTGCCTTTGTCAGTGTGAGAGAGGGAGGAGATGCGGCCGGCGTCGTTGAGCCAATCTCCCCTCACGGCATTAAGTTCAATCTCTAAACAAGACCAAGAAGTGGAGTCGACAGCTTTTCCTGAGGGGAGGGAGCAAGAACACAGCCGGCAGCCAGAGTGCGTGTCCCCATTGTCATTGACTGACATGTCTGTGAACCTGTAAATCACACCATCTCTGTGCAGACACCATTAGGAGGGAAGCCACCAGCCGCAGCCATCAAACTACAGATGGTACTGATGACCTAATCCACCCCCCCTTCTCCCTTTTTTACTCCCCTTCTTGGCTATACAGACAGAAAGTGATAGGAACATGAGCAAAACCTCTGCCAAGGAATACCTGCGTGCTATGCTTTTTAAAGATATATCATCTTCAAAATGAGCCAGCTGTAATGAATCCCGTAATCAGATCTGCAGCCCTGCAGGAGTCAGATACAGACTGGAACGGAACAAGTGCGCCCCTCCTGTGTTACCGACGCTCTCTGATTTTATCCAACACAGTCTTGTTTTATGTATTCATGATGAAACATATGAAGAGGTGCTTAAACCAAGCTCCCCCACTATCCATATTATTATTTTTCTGTTGTGAAAGATGCAAAAGCCCACAGTCCTGATATAACCTCTGGATTCTAATGGGAAAAATTGAGCCTGAATGAATAGCTTTGATCTGGTATTGAATTAATGTGCACGATAACATCATGGTGATGACAGTCAGATCAATCCTGGGGGGGGGACTGTGGTCAGAATAATAGTGGTGGCTGTCTTTCAGTGGATTGAATGCTTAGCGAGTGCCGATGACTCACACTGTTTGTACTAACAGCTCCCCAGGAGGTTTTAGCTTTGTAAAGACTTCCCAGTGTCTTTTTTTAAGCTCTCATCAGTGGGTGAAGAAGTTGACATAAGGCTTCCCTTCTCCAGTTTAATCAGTGTGCTCATCATGCTAAGTCCTAATTGGACAACTGTCAAACAGCCACGGGGCATCACTCCAACTAATCACAAAACTTTTGTTGATGTGTGCATTCACTGTGACGTAACTCAGACAATTCTCCCACAGGGACACTTCCACTGAGCTAGACTGAGGAGCTTGTACAATAGAGCTGCTGAGCTACACTACTTGCCACGTCTCTGTCTCCACCTAGTGTCAAGGTACCTCTCTGCATCCTCCTTGCATTCACTCCATCCATATCAGGGAGGGACACAGTGCAAGTCAATTAAATACTTTTTTATTTCAACCCTTATGTATATGATCTAAAACAGTGGTTCTCGACGTGGGGTCTGGGGACCACCAGGGGTCCTTGAGGGTGTTCCAGGGGGCCCCCCAGCAAATTGATGAATTGTTAAATTTCACCATTATTTCACTTAGAAGAAGTTAACCCAATTAGAGAATGCAGAAGAATGACTATTTTGATCATAGTTTCACTGTTATCTCTCTACCTACAATACAGACAGTCACGGGACTCTGCACAAAATCATATCCATAAACAATAAAGATATTCTCAGATTTGGATCCGAGAGACAAAATCAAATGGGGGTCCGTGGCTCCAATGTGTATTAAATTAGGGGTCCTTGATATGAAAAAGGTTGAGAATCACTGATCTAAAATCCTTAGTGGTCAAATTATTCATCTATAAAAAAAATGACTCAATCAAATGCTTGTTTCATTTTTACTGCTTTAATCCATTGAAGTCAACACAGATAGGGTTGAATGCTGTCAGGACCGATGATTCCCCCAAATCCTGGTAGCCTACAAAACATACATGATCAAGAGTATAACACTAGTTGGGAGAGGGGCAACAACAGTGCTCAACATCGAAACTCAAAAACCATTACCAAGAAACCTCCCCAATTGCAGTTCACTTCACATACTAGCTTGGCATACAAAACCTACACTTGACAAGGCAATGAAGAAGAAATAATTCATTGTTTTACAGTATGCAGAATATTGGTCGTACAGAACACTTCTCACAGTGCTGCATATCTAACAACCGGTTGTGGCTTGGTGGACATCGTTACTACCTCGGATGCGTTTGGTGCTGACAGTGTAGGGCAAGTAAAGGGGTAAGAGAAGGAGAATTGGATATCTGAAATTCATTCACAACACTAACAGGACTTAGAGGAGGTGCTAGTCTAAGAACCATATGACCGAGAACAATGGACACATCATCAGCACACTGTAACGGATTTCATATACATACAGAAGCACTTCTCATCAGGTCTCAAAGCTCGTGGTTACAATTCTTCAAAGAACCTTCATAGATGCATGACTCTTACAGTGTGCTATCAATATCTTACAGAATAGGCAGGCAAGTAGTTAAGTTAAACAAATATCCTAAACATATCAATACAGACATATCCAATACAAATAAAAGTTGCAACCTCACATACATATTCACCATTTGGATCGGTACAGGTGCAAAACAAAACCCAATTCTGTCAGAAATGGAGAAATGGAAACCCTGCCCCGGCTGCTTTTATTACAAAGCTTTATAATTGCTGTGTGGAAGTGAAGATACGAGACAGTGTAACACCATCTGCACATATACAGCAATGGTCGTATAGCACCAGGTGCAGAGAGGCTGTCGGCAAACTCCTATCTAGCTCCATACTGTCTGCCAGTATCTTCAACACTAAACACCAGTCTGATTATTGGAAGCTTGTTGCCCTGACAACCCTCTAACAAACTAGAGGAGGAAAAAGGATGAAATGAAGCAAAAAGGTTCATGTTTCCAAGACAAACCCATATGTGCTAATTATTTGTTGTCAATGGTCCCCATAGGGCGGAGTTGAATGAGTGGTTTAACCCTAAAATACCCTTTCAGTTCCTTTCAGTGCAGTCAGTGCATTCCAACACTAATATCGCAGAGCTAACGTTTTACTGTGGCTCAACACATTATTTAAAATGATAAAAACTAATAAAACATCAGAAAACATCAGAAAGATTAAAAAAAAAAAACAAAGGTGAAAGTGCAACTATGAGACAAAAGGAAGACCGAAGTGAATTGTTCAGTTGAATATATAGCTGCAAGACACACAATATACTGTAAGACCAAGAAAAGTGTAATACTGCAAACTTTAAGAGCAAATTAACCAAACAACAAAATAACGAATAACCAAAAATGCAGACTTTACTTTCAGTTGAAGGTGGCAGTGTAACACTACCATCAACACATTCTATCTAGCAATGTCTGGGAAATGAAGGGACAAGAAAGAAATCGTAAACATGTGCTGTTGGTAAAATGCCCGCTCATAATACCTGATCACTTCTTGGACGCAATGTCTGTCAGCTTTCTCACCCAGGAGGCAACTAAATAGCACAAACATGTACAGCAAAAATCATATAAAAATATAAACAAATGTAAACAACTTAATTTCACCAATAGTCAAATTGATAAACCCAGCAAAACAGCCATCTCAATTCACTTGACTCTTCCTTGAAAATGGAAATGGAATATGGCAGGAAGGAAGAACAAAACAAAATGGAATAGTGCTTCAATTTTGCATGAGGTGACGTAGCAGTGTGTGCATGAGAATGGATGGAGTGTTTTTTTTTTTGGGGTGGGGTGCGGGGGAGTCAGAGGCTGTTGCGGGGGACCAGACGTGATGTGACAGTGGTGAGAATGGCCTCTGGTCCCGTGTTGCCCTGCACCCTGGCTCGGTGGAGAGGGGAGCTTAGCCCAGGCTGGTGATGTTGGCTCTTCCGCCGGGGGGAGCCACGATGCGCTGGGTGGTGCGGCGGGGAACATTGTCATCAACTTGGGCACCTAGAAAATTAAGACAGATAATACATTGCAGGGTTGAAAACTACAGGTCACCTTGACAACAGCCTCATGTTAACCTTTGTACGGTTAAATCTGTACCTGGTAATAGGAAATAATGTGCACAGGACAACTGAACAGCGATGAAATTTGCGCTTGCACTTACCAGACAGACTGAAGCCAGACTGGTGAAGATTGCGCACGGGCTGGGGAGCTTGCTGCTGTTGCTGCTGCTGCTGCTGCTGCTTGGCGGGGGAAGTCTTCACCGAGGAGACCGTGGACATCACCTTGGGAGTCACAGTCACCTCACACACTGGCCCGTCATACAGGCCCCTGGGGACTCCCCGCAACTCTGTCAGCTGGACATACAGACCGTTTCATCAGTTGTGATATATAACATCTGCTGGGTGGGCTGCTCAGCAGTGGGATGTTTATTTGATTAAGCATGGTAAAAAACTAGACTACCTGTGATAGACTCACCCTGCTGCGAGCCTTTATCCTCTTGTACACATTGTCTGGGAAGGGCTTGCGGGTGATGTAGCGCCCGCAGCCCTCTGTAGTGTGAAGGTTGCCTTCCTCCAACACAATCTTGCCCTGGCTGATCACCACCAGAGGACCTCCACGCACCTCGGTGCCCTCGAAGATGTTATACTCCACAGCCTGGGGGAACAAGAGTTCTGGTGAGAGGAATACTACCTGAGATCAGGAAGCGAGGGGGTTGTCATGCAAGTTATCAGGGCTACATTGTGCTCAGTGGCATGGCACAAATCATAAAAAAATGATTTGAAAGCACAAGTAGGCAAAAAGTATTAGCCATTCACAATATGCTGAACTGCGACAAATGGCAATAACAGCCACTCATACAGCCTATCCAAGGGGTAGAGAAGAGTCTAACTGGCAGGAACCTTAATTTTCTCTCATTCTCCTCATTCCACGGCCTAACAGCACACACTTTAAAAAATACATTTTCTGAGTTGATAGTCTGTCAAGCAAACTTACAAGTGAAAAGTTGTTTCAATTCCAAAACTAAATAAGCTCAAGCAGAAGTGACATTGATCCAGGGGCAACAATGAGCATTTTTTTCTGCTAGAGCAACTTACAGAAGGGGGACGCACCAGTTCTTGTAGCTACTTGACAGCTGGTTCTGCTGTTTGTACTCTGAGTGATTATGATCCCATGAGGAGTTTCAGCAACCTTAATAGATGCAGGGCAGCATCCACTGCAGTGTGTATAGCCTATACGCAGCAACATTTCTTTTCTACCAGCAACTATGCATGTGAGGCTTTCAATTTAATGGACTATCATCACTTTCAAAACTTTTATCATTTACTAACTCATGTGAACTCTGATGTAGATATGCACTGGAAGACAGAACTCCAGTTTATACATTCATCTGTAAGTATCAGCAACATGAGCCACGCACAATGCTAAAACAGGCTGACTCACAGAAACCAGGGCAGGAGACAAACTTTTCTGACAGTGACTAATGGACTCCAAAATTTACCAGCAGCTTAATTTTTTTTGTTTTAACCAGCCTAACTGATTAAAAACAAAATACAAACAACAAAAACGCTAAACTGGCTCAGCTGACTTCAACCTCAAGAGCCTCTGAGTCCATGAGTAGCAATTAAGGCTATGGTATCATCCAATCATTTCAGCCTGCATTAAGTGCCGGGTCTGGATGCACAAAACTCAGATTTGGCTTACACTGCTATTGAATCTTCAAAACCAGATATAGAAGCGGTCAGGCTCACATTGTTATTGGATATCTATGTAGTCATGATGCAGTCCAGCAGCCACAGTGCACAATGGAAAGATATTGAGAAGGGAGTAATGCAGACAGAGCTAAATAAATACAGCCACAGGAGACGCATAACAGCTATTTTCAGGCCGAGTGTGGACTGACGGCAATGCTGTCTCATGAAATCCAATCTCAATCAGAGAATCAGATCTCAAAGATCATGTTGAAATGACGAGTGCAACCATATCCCAGGACACAGATAAATGACTAAAGACATTGTGAGCAAGAGCCAAGACAAGCAGGTAGTTTAATTATTCTCTCACCAGGTTGTGGCTCTTGGCTGAAATGATCTTGGTGACATCTGGGTCCCACAGCACAAGGTCGGCATCAGAGCCCACAGCGATGCGGCCCTTGCGGGGGTAAAGGTTGAAGATCTTGGCCGCGTTCGTGCTGGTCACTGCCACAAACTGGTTCTCATCCATTTTTCCAGTCACCTTGGGGGACAGAGGGCAACAGATTGTATACTGCAGCTACACATACACAGGTGTACACGGTCATTTGCCTTAGCGTACTTGATGATAGGAATCTTGCAGGAATAGGCGCGTGTGAAAAAGTGAGTCTGTCTAATCTCCCTCACCACACATTTGTCCCAGATAAGGGACATCCTCTCCTCGGTGCCGTTGGTGCCCTCTGGGATTAGGGTGAAGTTATCTTTGCCTACTGCACGTTGAGAAGTTTGGAAAGTGCAGTGAGCACTACCAGTCACCTGCAGGTCCCCACTAGAGAGAGAAAACAAGAACACTGAGGACATGCTTGATAAGTCTCATCTTGACCAGTTAATACAAGTACAATGATTTGACCCATTTGATTTCCTATATTTTAATGATTCTATCATTGTGTTAAGTATGCTGCAAATAGTATTTTGCTGTCCAGCCCCTGCAAAGAACATTCAATAAAGAATGTGGTCTCAAAAAAGAGGAATGAAGTATAGCTGGGTGGAAATAAAATGTAGCGCACATCTGTAACACATTTACTACTGTGTTCCAGCTATATTTAGGCCCTACCAGGACAGCAGAGAGTTGAGGTAGTCAGGGGTGGTGGGATCAGGGCTGAGTGGTGGAGAGGTGACATAGGCTGCCGCCTTGGCCCAGTTCTTGCTCCAGTAATGGGTGCCGTCTGTGCCCAAGCTGGCAGATATGGGCTCTCCATAAACCACAGCACCTATGGGAGCAGACAGGAGAAACATCAGTGTCAACACGTCAGTAGAAGACAGACCGTTCGATCACAGAATAAATTAAGGTACAACATTTAGCTTCCTCCCTCACCCTTTTTCCTGGCAAGGGCAATGACATCAGCAGCACTCTTGCTCATCACCTTGGTGATGTAGAGGGGACAGTTGGTCTGATTGGCTACGGTGACAGAACGATTGACTGCCTCCGCCTCCACCTGCAGAGCAGAACAGGCACACAGAGGTCAGACCAAACACTGGCCTGGCTTTCATAACGGCTTCCTGACAGCATCACTTCTCTTCCATACACTTCCTCACTGAATCAAAGTTATTGGTTCTTATTCACTGTTCATTGTTAAATAGTACATTATCACATGACCTTTTTCTCTTATGGCTAGAGTTATTGAGCAACCAAACCTTACTAAGAATGTACGAGGTCAAGGCCAGTCTTACCTCCTCTGGACGGCTAAGCACATGACCCTCAGGCCCAGTGATGCCCAGCTCCAGAATGCGGCGCTGCTCCTAAAAGCCCATACAAGAACATTATGATCCGAAATAAGTGGCAATAAGCATTTACAATTAAAATTTGACTGGATTTAACAGCGGGTCTGTTACCTCAGCAACGATGTCTCCATTCTCAGCATGCACCTGTGCAATGGCTCCCAGGTCTCTGATGACACTGAACACCTCATACATCTACAAGAGGATGACACAGGCTGATCAGAACACAGGCCGAACATAGGCCCAAAGACAGCTAAACAGCTTAGAAAAAAATATGCTGGGACAGACAACTCAGTACAGCGCGCAGAGCCCACTAATACAGATACAGAAGCCAAGCGTACCTGGGAGTCAGAAAGTTGGAAAACATCCTTATAAGCCAAATAGACCAGGAAAGAGTTGACACCTGAAGATAGAAAACTTATGAGAAAACAGCCAAGGGTGGAATAAAGAGAGCAAAGGGGGGAAAACCCAGAGCAAAGAAGAAAGTAAAATCAAAGGATACAAATCACAAACCAGAAATGTTATTGTTTTATGCTTGGTGCAAAGTGATTACTTTTTGCCCCTTCCGATGCCAGGATGAGGGAAATATACATGATTCTCTTGACTAAAATATGAATTGTTTGTACATGCAACCAGAGGGCAAGAAGCTTGCATAGTCTCAATAAGCACAATAGAGCAGACTAAAATAATGTCACATTTGTTAGCCATGCTAGCAACCCAAGGAATTAACTGATCCCAAACTAGTGTCACTATGCAGCTAATGGGCTAGAGTGATACCCAGCCATTTGTGTTAGAAAAGACATAACGACACAGCAGAGACATGGCAATATTCCACAACTTGACTTGTCAGAGTGGCAGGGGGAGCAGTGACTTTGAAACCCAGCCGTAGCCTTCACATATTTACAGACATGAGCTGAGACCGCTGACTGCGTACCATGATCCTTCACTAGGCTCTCCATCTCTTCTTGAGTGCCTTTGTGCCACTCGGTGATGTCCACATGCAGAGAATAGTCACAGCAGGACTTGCTGTCGGCCCACTCCCTCCACTGGTTGAAAGCGCCAATCAGGCTAACACCAGGCTCCGGCACCACATGGTCAACTATAAACAGAAAAATGCAGGTGGGCTTTAACGTGCACAAACAACTGCACAATTAAATCATACGCTTGACGGCACGCACATTTGCAGTCAATCATATCACACTCGCAACAGGATTACCATGTTTTGTAAACAAGTTGGAAACACGTGTGGAAATGCTACTTTTGTGTTGGGGTCACAATGCGCTGCAGTACATACTGATCATGGTCGTCCCCCCGGCCAGGGCCGCCCGGGTGCCCTGGTAGAAGTCATCGGCTGCAATCATGCCTCGGTCGGGCATCTGGAAGCGGGTGTGCACATCGATACCCCCAGGCATCACCATTCTCCCATGGGCCTCTATGATCTTCACTCCCCCAGGAACAATCAGGTTCTCTCCTATTTGCCTGAGAGAGAGGGATCAAAGAAAAAGAGTTGAAAAGAGAGTTAACAGTCTAGAAATAACAGTCTAGATTCCCAGTATTTCTCTGCCATTTCTGTCAAATGGCACCACTAATAGGGCTGATGGTCGCATTTTAGTAGCCTACTCGAGTCATTATTCCAAAATCCTACATGTGGCACCTTTAAGCTAAAAATTAAATCTACAGAGTCCAGGAATACGAAACAAACTGAACTTACTTGATGACTCCATCCTCCATGTAGATGTCAGCCAGGAATGACTGATCATCGTTCACTATCTTCGCCCCTTTGATTAGGAGACGGTCACTCTAAAAGGAGGAGAGAACATTTCACGTCATCCACAAAGCTGAAATTGTAGCCAACTGCTGAGTACAACTGCAGAGTACCAGAGCAGAAAACCAACTCTTATTCACTGGCCATAGTGGGTGGTGGGTTCCAAAATTGAGGGGTCATTTTTTCCCCCACCATTTTCACAAACAAATTGCTTTTTACAATAGAAAAGAACCTGGTTGATCTCCGGACAAAGTAGCCAGTAGGGTGAGCACACCTACCAGCCATGATCATAATTTGCTAGAATTTGGCTGGCGCTTATTTCCCCAGTCTGCAGAGTACACTGCAAGGAGTATAAAACAAGATCTTTATGAAGGCAGAAAGTAAAGCTGCTAATGGTCACCGCATCAATCATGCTTGTGTGCTGACTGGATAGAAAGCCATATAGCCCTTAGTATGTTCAACTTTCATCCTGTGGGACAGGTAGAGCGATGATATGGGTTATCCTATATGATTTATTCAGACACAGTAGACATTATAGTTTGAAGAGGGGCAGCAATATTTAATGGAGAACCTTGAGTAAAAGCAAAAACTCTTGAGTGGCACAAATAGCTCCATCTGTATGTGAAGGAAGGAGAGCGCACTAGGCTGGCCTACTTCTCCTGCAGGCATCCCGGAGGCCTCTGAGGGGAGTAGGGATAGCTAATGAAGACGAAAAAGGTTTACTCCAAACCCCACAGGAAGAAACATTCAGTCACTAATGGTCAAAGTGGGTGGACACAGAGAGAGGGAATACATTAGGTATGCAAGACGTGGCTGTATTGACGTGACCTAACAGGCTATTATTCTCCTAAGTGGGTCATATAGCTCCTTTCTGTATCCGAGTGGTCAAAATAACATTATTGAGTGTAGGGGTAAGGAGTGATATGTCAATTTCAGGATCATATTTGGTGCCCTTGTAATGTCATATACCTTAGCTCCAAAATGCCTTTGATTACCCAAACATCTGTGTTTAAATGAATCTATTAAAATGTTGGGAATCTGTAGTGTACAGCCATAAAACAGAAAATTGATTACAAAGAAATACATGTATTTAGCAAAGGGCCAGGTGTTGAGTGGTGGTGATCTAGCTACATGAGAATACAAAAAATGGGACTACTTCCATTTTTAGTTATACACTACATAAACAGATGTTACAGCTAAGGTAAATTAACTTGAAAATCTGCATAAATCAAACAATTCCCTAGCTCTACAAACATTTTATTCTTTGGTTACATGATAAGACGCATAACAAGCAGCAACTACTGTTCAAGATGTAGTGATCATGCTTATGATTCACAATGACTAAAATACCTTGCTTGCATTACCACCATAATTACATCTATGAAGCAGGTTTTGATGAGACAGTGTAGAAGAGGGAACCTACAATGAGGGGCCACCCTACCTATAGCACCATCAGGCCTAGGCTAGTTCAGGGCCAAAGCCTAATGTTGATGCTTTGTTAAAAGCCCTGCACAGTGAAAATGTCTGCTACATTCCAAACTAATAGGTGATGTCTATGTCTGTCTGAGGGCCCGGAGGGCTGCTGAGGAGGTGGGGCCATCTGAATGTTGTGTCTGAGATGTCAGGAACTGTGTTATAATACTGCCTCTACCTGTGTGTGAGGGAGACCTGACAGCTGCCAAGAACACTGCCTAGGAGACGGCAAGCCTGAAGTAGGCCAATTCATGTCACAAGATACTTGGCTGTTATTTTATGATCTAGATTAAAGCACTTTATTACACTAACTATATGCTTCACCACTCTGCCTATAAAAGCTGCATGATCAAAGCTTAGGGCAACCGGCTTGGGTGGGTGTTGTTCAGTGACCTACTTTACAAAAGAGGTTTTACTTCTTTTAACTATCATGTCCCCCTACTGTAGGCCCTACAGTACATGTAGTGCCTTCTGGCTGAATGGATGGATCACAAAGCAAATAGAAGCTACAATTTCAAACCGCATTTTCCAACAGTATTTCACAGGGTCAGGGCAAAATAACCCCAAGTCTGTTCTAGCCACAGCATTACTTGAGATCTTACTTGGTTTGCAATAAAGATCACTGAAGGTGACAGACTAAATAGGTGTGAGAGGAGATGAAGGGATGAGACTGAGAGAACCTGTTCCTAAACCTGTTAACTACACCCTGCATGCAGAGGATGCTGACAGAGACAGGGGAGAGCTTTAGCTACAAATAGCAGGCGAGCTAAACTGCACGCAATGAAAGGAATATAACGTTAAGGGCTTGAGGAAAGCTCTAACTGTGCATTTTATCGAAAAATAAAAACACTCAAACACGGGACGAACAATGGCCAAAGAGCTTGCCGCTACCTCCTAATTCATATCATTGTTCATCCCAGTCTCAGTGTCTGGAGCTGATGGTGGGGTGATTCTTGCTAGTGACAGCGTCAATGAATGGATACGACAGCTTAGCGTTGGCTAGCTATTGGTCTAATCCTTTGGCTGGAAGCATATTTAACTACATCAATGTAGGCTAAGATAATATTTTCCAAAAAATGTACAATACTCACTGTAATTCGTGGAATGTTCTTCTTTCCCTGGTAACCCGACATTTTGACGATCCCTCCGACACAGCTGTCCCTTGCCTCTTGGCTAACGCTAGCTAGCAAGACTGGAAACCGTTAGCTGCCAATGAAAGGAATGGATGCTCTGCTTGTTGGCCAGTCGACGCCCTGGGCGAACTGTGGCTATCTAGCAATTTCTGTCAATAGAAGTACAATTTGCACAGTGCAACCGTATAAATAATCTTAGCTAAGCTGTTATAGCTTTGGCTAACAATCCAGTGCTAGGTTTTACTAGACCAGGTCCCTGAAGACCAGACAGGCACCAAGAAGCAAAGGGCCACAAAAAGGAACCGCGCATGCGCAGTGCCCCGCCCTGCTCAGCTACAGATCCATGCTGCTTTGATGTTTCATATGGTTTCATCTCATATGTATGAGGTGAACAGCTTAATTCTCACCTGCCTAATTGACTGGTTCAGTCAGATCATCATGTGTTGGATGTGTTTTGGAGATATACCTGACAGAAAGCAGTCATATTTGAAATTCATTTGCAAACTCTTGTTAGTGAATAGAAATTAAAATGTTGTCCTTCACAATCCAGTTCCCTGACTAGGTTCCAGGGACCTCCGCAGGTCCTTGGAAGGGTTCCCAGCAAAATAACAATTAGTTCAGTTATATCTTATTTTTTTCACTAGAAGCTGACACAATGAGATAATTGTAAGAATGATCAGTGGTTTCACCTTCTCCACTGTTATCTCACCACCTACTATGGACAGATGCGAGTCCCTGGGATAAACACTTCATCTAATGGTGTTTTGTGGTCTAAAGCATATTGATCTAGGTTTTTCTTTACAGGAAAAAAGTTTGGAAAGCCCTGGATTAAGTGACCACATACCTGTCTGTAAAATGACTTTCAAACCCTTATCCTCAATTAGATTAACATTTGATTTTGCTCTACTTCAGTAAACAGGCTACACACAGACAGATATAGCTCATGCTGTCAAGTTCCTCACATGCTGTCAAGAATCACCCATGCTATTTTGCTCTGGACACATAAAAAAAACAAAAAACTAAATCACTATTTGTAAGTCTTGTATTTATCTTATATTGTGCATTGATAATTCATTCTGGCATTAAATACCTAAAGTTATTTATAGTTGTAAAGATTTAAAACACCACCGCATAGAATTGTGAGCAATTTTACATTTTAATGTTAGTTTTCCAATATGATGACAATAAATCTAGCAATTTTAACACACCCTTCAATCCTTGCTACTTATTTTATCACTGCTTGAATGAGATAATACTTGACATTTCTGAGGGCCTGCCCTTCCTATGAACAAGCAATGTTTGGTCTATCAGGTTAAAAAAGAAAAAAAAAGTAGCAACAACAATGTACATATGATCAGAAGGATAAACCTGACCTCTCAGATGCAACACAATGAATCTAGACTAGAAATGTGCTAGTATCAAGTTGAAAGGCATGCAAACAACCAGGATTAGAGGCAGCCAAAATTTCATCGCACCCATCTAATGTTGTCATACCCATTCCGCTCTCCACAACCAGGCAATTAAATGACAGAGGTGGAGTGCTATTGCCTCACGCGCAAGTTT
The DNA here is from genome assembly GCF_048128805.1 of Centroberyx gerrardi. Lineage (NCBI taxonomy): Eukaryota > Metazoa > Chordata > Actinopteri > Beryciformes > Berycidae > Centroberyx > Centroberyx gerrardi. The sequence continues at coordinate 11,028,065 of NC_136004.1, forward strand.
CTTACACACAGTTTGTGCTACGACAAATCCAACCCAGAGTTGTGATTTATGATGAAGTTATCATGATGTCAAAATCAGGGAGTTACTTTGATTTTCTCAAATTTTCTGTGATATATCAAAAACTAAAACTAATTTATATCTCCATCCTTACTCTATGAATTCTACAGACATTATTTTCTCATGTTTGTATCACTGTTTGAAATGATTGTACAGTGAAAACTAGAATAAAATCAGATAACACTCTTAAATGAGACCCCTGGAAGTGTCTTTCTCTGTGGTGGTTTCTACCACTGCCAGTCCAGCAATTATCATATGACAGCTGTTAAACAAAAAGCAAAAACAAACATTACTTACTGCCGCAATGCATTAGATATACTGTGCATGGACATCAAATAACAGTGTATAAACAAATTATACAATGTCAAAAGGTATCTATTACATGGGACAGGTCACAGCTTGAATTATTTTCACATCTATTTAAATATCTCAACATATCAGAAAATCAAAAAAGTCTAAGATAAATCACCAATGTGCAGAGGTGAAAGATATACAAATTTGGCACTTTGCCATCACTGCTGTATTGTATGTTAATGAAAAAGATATGTAGGCAAAAAGAAACAAAAATAGCATATGGCCTGGTAATTTGTCATCCAGCTTAATTTCAACTATCATAAATCTATCCAAACATCAACACTCCCTATTGGAAAATTTTGGAGCTACACACTGGATCATCGTTTAAGCTTCCCAACCTTCAAAAAACCAAAGCTTAAAAACAATCAGTCAATATAATACAACTTCTGCAAGGAAAAATGTGTGGAATTTAAAAACTAATCCCACTGTGCAGCTTTATTTGTTTCTCCCTATAACTGCAACATGAATATTAAGCTCAAGCTCAAAAAGTCAGGGAAATAAAAAAAAATCCCTTCTACTCCCAGAGCCAATTGAATTATTTTGCATCACAGACGCAACGCATATTTTTGGTACAAGCACTCTGCCTACTGGGAGACCAGTGGAGAGATGCATCTTGGGAGAAAGGCCAGATTTCTTATGACATAACATCTCTGTCAAAAACATAAGTATAGAAGTTTCAGAGAAAAATCCCAAACCCTGAAGCCATCTGACGTCAAATCCAAGTCACTTATTTTTTTTTTCGTTGGATAGGATGACTAATATAACATTCTCTAGCTCAGGCAGGGGCTGTTATCTATCGGATTCATGATGGTGACAACTGTTGGATGCGATACTGCCCGGTGTCAACATGTGAAGGAATGCAACCACATTATGCAACGTGTCCTATAACTAAATCTAGAATGTGACAGACTCCAATGCGGATCGGGAGGGGAAATGTAGGCGTACGACAGAGGCGGCGGATGAGAGAAGGCTTGAGCACAGGAGGATGTTTGAATGACTTGTAGACAGGAGAACACGACATCCAGGCACTGCTTCATTTTCTATTCAGTAAGAGCTGGTGGAGGCTGTGGCAATTCTCTTCCCGATGTACACCCTAGGCAAAAAACAATCCACAAAATGTGTGAAATTAAACAAATTCTCACAAAATGAATAAAATGACATTCCTGAAAGTTTAAAAGAGAATGTACAGCTTCTTACCCAAGGCCAAGAGCGAGAATGTGTGAGATGAGTAAGGAAGGAATGAAGACTTTGAGGAATTCTGCGGAGAAGACGCCGCCTTTCTTCATAACCCCGCTCTTTCTCATACTAAGAGATACTGAACGTCGGGGGTGCCTAAAGTGGAACTCCCTGGAAGGAATGATCAAATCAGTCAATCAGTCAATAAAGACACAATTCATTCAGCTAAATATTCCGAGCCACCATCTGCTTCTCAATGGATGAAGCTGGAAGCGTGAGTCTGGAGTCTGCTTACTTTGGGGGAATGTTTTCTGGTCTGCTGGACCAATCGGCAACCCAGTCTACTCCCTTGTTCATCAGGATATCTTCCTCTCTGTCCTTCTCTGCACCCTCTTCCTCTGACTGCAAATGACACACATTGTGTAGTGTAAAAGCAATAGAGACTGAAGGTCAAATGAAAACAACTGAGAGGGGTATAATTTTTATATGTTACCTGGCTGCCTCTTGTGCTTGACATCTCTACATCAAAGGTTATCTGACCCTCATCCTGATCTGGACTTGGCGGCCTGTGGGGACTGAGGCAACAGAAAGAATGAAATACAAACCATGTGGTAAGAACAAAAAAAGAAAAGACAGAAAAAGCCCACATTCCCTCCATACACACAAACACACTTTTCTGCCCTTTACCCCTACCTATCGCAGGAGGAGCTGCTCTGGCTGGACTCATGCTGTGCATCCAGCAGGATCTTCTCCATGTCTCCGTTGTGGATGGAGGAGGACGACGGCACGTGCTCCAATCCTCCAACCAGGCTTTCATCTATCTCCTCAGGCACCACTTCCATGGGCTGTAGGGTCTGACCGCTCCCAGCGTTTGCGTTTATTTGGTCTGCAGCGGGTGTTGCTGGTGCGTTGGTCTGCACGCCCTGTGCCCCTGTGTTCCCATTCATCTCCAGCTCTACCCAAGAGCCTGAGCGACACAGCCATCGAGAGGGAGCAGGACGCATAAATTAGGCTTGTGTTAGTGCAGATCATGACAGTCAGTAGGTCTAAAACCATGCAGAAACACATGATGTCTGCTCTGTCTCCTATCACACGGAAACAGCTAACCTACATTTCCTGCACCATGCATTATGAATTTAAATGAACTGGGTGCGCACTGCATCCAGGGTAGCATATATTTCTTTGTGCCACTGCCCCACAAACAGCTTGCACATCCAGGCAGGAGGGGGAGTTATGTAATCTGTGAAAGCCAGCAGGCCTGGGTGAGCACAGAATGTAAACCTTGGGACGGTGTGAGAAGGCGTTTTTGTCGTCTTGGGCTCGATACAAATGAAATTCAATTCGTGTCATTGGGCAGCATAAGTGTGCATGAGTGACTAGCTACACAGAGAATAAGTGTTTCACATCAGAGCGGTTCCCCTGCGAGCTCTTGCATAACTGCAGGGAAAGTGCAATGGGAGACAATTTAACCAAGCATGTCGCTGTTGTCTGTGTAACACTGTAACGTTAACATGCAAGGCAGACCTCCCGGTTTTCTGCTCCCATTCGAGGCTGCATGCCCTGAACGTTTTCAGTTCTTCCGTTTAGCGTTTCGGTCTGAATTCACCTTGTCCCAGTTTGGTGTTTTGAAAAGCTGTTTAGGAACTGTGACTCTGCAGACACTCGAGCTAACATCCTTAGATTATTTTCCTTTGTTATTTACATTTGATTAGGAAAATTGTGGCATGCTGAATAAAAAGACAAAATCAATCATACAGAGAAACATATTGATATAACGGTCAATTAAACGATAGCATTGAAAGGTACGTTTATTTCGTCTTTTGTCCCAAAGTTGTTTTTATTTTGGCTAGAGCCCACCCAACGCAAATATATGTAGCTGGTTGGCTGAAAATCTATCAATCAAACATTTGGAGCAACTCAATTGGCTCATTCGTGGTGACGTTAGTCAACATCACCCTCCACCCCGCCCAGAAGAAGAGGAAATTCCATACCCGATATAACTTTTACAATAAAATCTGCATTACACGATTGTTCTCTAGGAAAACACGCACACCCATGAGAAATATGTAAACAACGCTTTACAACACAACACGCGGAAAAATCGGCGGTGGTACGTACCGTGTAGCCCCGGTTCTTCGTTATTGTTTTGTTGAGCAGCGGCGGTAGACATGTTGACTACCCAGTTTTCAGCATTCATCAACATGACACGCAGACAAACTACATTGTGCGCATGCGCAACACTGGTCCAGAGTCCAGAACCATGGTCCAGTTTAATACATCCATGGTCCAGACAGACAAGAGACTCAGACAGACTCAGTGATGGGAATTTGTGTCTCTCTCTCTCTCTCTCTGTCAGTAGTACAGAATGGAAATGGGCGATAGAATTTTTTTGGTGGTGTTCATTATGGTGAGTTTTCTGCATGACATGGTTATGCGATGATTAGGTTCTGACCAGCTGATCTATGGGGTGCTGGACCTGGGAGGACTGACTCCCTTGTTTCTATCTGAGCCTGTTCAGGGTTTGAAGACTGATGATAGGAGGCAGGTTTGCCCCATTTACCTCCAACATCTGCTCTTCAACCAGCTGCTGGTTTGGCTAGACTTATACTACTTATGTGGGGAGGCAGGCATATATCCCCTATTATATATATTTTTGGTTTTGTACCTTTACATTGTGCCTGTTGTACATAGGTTTACCATGGCCTTGTTTTCTGATTGGTTCACAACATTGGTCTCTGCTTCCTTGTTAACAGGAAAGCTATACATATGACTGATAAGTGATGAGCTGTCCTTTTACTCCCTGATGAAGCCATATTGCCGGAACATGTTGGAGTTTTTTATAAATTCAGTATGAATTAGCCATGCAATAAAGCCTTTTTAACTTTTTCAATTGAAGAAGAGTTGACTTGCTCCTTTCCTTCTTTTTTGTATATCTCTTAGCAGTGTTTCCTGTAGATTGTTTGTAGGTTGGGGGCATTTGTGGTTCTGAAACCCCGGTTCCCTCCTGGTCCCATACAAGGGTCGGTGTTGAAGTTTAACAATGCTCTTATTTGGATATCATGTGATGTATGGACAGTAGTGCTGTAATTGCTGTTTTTGGGCAGGCTGAGCAAAAAGGCAAGATGAATGTATTTTTTATTTTATAATATACAGTGATAGGCAGTGGGTCAAATGCACAACACATTTCAGAAAGCTCTAACAGAAGAAGAGAGCACTCTTAGAAACTATCCTACTGGACTCCAGGCTAGTGACATCAACCTGTTCCCAAGATTGGGCATCCTATGAGGGTGGAAGGCAGATAAAGACTATGTAAAATTATTTTAGAATTATTTGCTTAGGGGACACATGGATATCCCTCTATGGAGCGTCCATGTGTCCCCCAAGCAAATAATTATCAAGAGCCTGAGATTTCATCATGGATAAATCACCATTGCTGAAAAGGTCAGGGGATTTGCAACGAGTGACTCGTAGTGTTACTGCAGTAAAGGCAGTGTTTCTCTGATAAAAACAGTTTTAGTTAGAGCAGAGGGAGTGTTGCCCCTATTTTGCATTTTATGCGTGTTGATTTCTTTTCTTGGAGATTGTTTTTTAACTAACACATATCTGCCCCCAGCTCTCTTAGCAAGTTGATAATCACATTATATCATACAGACTTGGCTATCAAGATGGCTCTAAGAGGAATGGTGTGGAAGGCCAGCAGAGGGATGTGCAATGTGTCTTCAGGGTCTTGTAGAAGCAAAGGTTAAGGTTGAAGTTCAGTATTATCAGTCACCACTGCAGGGGTTTGAAAACACGTTGGCATTGAATGACAATACTGTAGATTATCTCTGCTTTGAGGATGAAATAAGATACACTGACTTACCATTTTATGTGGTTTCAATTAGCTTACTTTATGTATATATATTTTTTTTTTACATAATGGAGCTTCTCTTTATGAGATGGCTGTTGTATAAATTTGCAGTATCTTCTACACACAAATCATGAATCAGGTTAATCATTTTATTCAGAATTCAGGTTTGAAATTCTTTATTACTTTGCACCTAAATTGTACTTTATTCCATTTGACAAAGACAAACAGAGCTATACAGTGAACCTTTTGTATTGAGTTTTTTTTTTTTTCTTTTTTTCCAACAGATCGCCAAAAATCTCCTACAATCTTTATTCAAGAGCCCCTTGAAAGAAATAAACAAAAACATACAAATCAATGAAATTCACAAAAATAAAAGTGCATTTTGTTTTGACTCCTGTGACACATTATACATGTATATAATGCTGCTGTCGTGGAAAAACCTCATAACTCCAATTTGGGTGACTTTCATGTTTTTACTTGAACTGGAGATCTCATGGTCCTTTATAGGTAGGGCAGGTTTCATCAACCCAGGGCTCATGAAACCCATTGAAAAGCCATGATAAAAATTTCAAAAATGCACGGTCATCAATCTGTAAATAAGGCTGTTCTTATAAATTCCTGAAAAGTTGATTTCTTGAAGATACAAGGTTTTGATCACACAGCAGCTGTAATTCCCCTGAGCAGTCTCCTGTCTGGCGTGCCAGTAAGTTCAAGAAACGTACTTGATTATCGTATTTCTTCTAATGCTATGAGAAAGGCAATAGGGTTCTTCTGAACAACATTTTTGTGGTCTTGCACCATAGCCTTGCACAATAGCTATGAAGACAGTGTGGGGAAAGTGAGAAAAAAAAGAAGATTATTGGTTAGTCGTTTATTTTTCGTAATATCAGTGACTGTTTTTGAAGAAGGTTCTTACATATGCAACGCCCTCATATAGTGTGTGATAACCATTTCAGCTGTGTCAACTGTAGAGATGCACAGACTGGGATTTTTTTAAACCAACGTTAATTTAGTAGATTTTGTTTGAACAGAAAATTTGGCAATACTGATCCAATACCATTTTTGTAATACAGAGTACGATTTTTTCACATATCTAATTTTTGAGAAATAAAAAACAAAAAACAAAACATAAAACCACTTTGGGCAAGTTGTTGAGTTAATCTGAACAGTGAAATTATTAAATGCTTTGCTTTGGATGGATGTTTCAGTCAGAAAAACAGCTTCTCCGCTCTCGTATGGTGATGTTTTTCCACCAGATCGGACAAGGCTGATCACTGAGCTCATATTTTGAATAGATAACTCTCAATATTGGTCAGTGGCTAATTGATTGGAGCATCCTTACTGAACTGCTACCAGCTTGTACTGTCCTGATGCAATGTGTGTGACAGTGGAATGGGATAAGGGTGCCACATTAGGCAGGTTTATGTACGCATGACATGAGGCAAAAAACGTTAACTGACCCTCACATGTTCTTGAGTCGGAGAACAAAGAAATAATCATCTTCAAAAAGTTGCAAAACAAAAACGAGATCAAGTTTCTCATGACTTGAGGACATTACCCAGAGCCCTGAGGAGGTGACACTCACGACAGTAGCATAACACCACCCTATGGAGGCCATTAGAAGTGGTGTTTATATTGGTGGCATTGCTAGTGAGTGGGAATCAATTCTCTAACTTCTCTAAAGTAGGAGTGAAACATGTTAACTTACATAAATATGATCCAGTAGACCAAGAAGTTTCATGCCCTGATCCAATGGCTTAATTTGTCATCCAAAGGTGTTTTAAAGAAAGAAAGAAAAAAATAATTGTGCTATAATCAACCTGCCTGCTCCAGAAAAGAATTGGCAGCATGTGACTGAAGCATAGGGTAGTACAGAAACAGCAGAAAGTGCTGCTGTATGTTTGAAGTATTTTCCCAAGCCAGCACTAACGACAGGTTCCATAAAATAATGCCTGCAAACCAAGTGCTTCACAAATTCTCCTTTTTAACAAGCATTTATAGGAGAACTAGCCCTGCATCACAGGAGAGAGAATACATTTCAATTCATACAATAATTCAGGATCAGTAACTCCAGCTAGTCAATTACCTTGACTAACTTCAGAGTAAACCAGAATTTAACAGTTTAACACATTACAAGTTGATTAAAATGCCTTTCCCATTTAGGCCTACAAGGGCCTATTCTTTCACAGCGAGCAAAATGATTCATAAACACAACCATGGCACAAAGACGGAACTTTAAAGATCCAAATTAATTTCCAAACTAACTCAGAAGCATCCAAATAAGTTCTATATAACAGTTACAGTAAGCCAAATTAAAAAATAAACGTTATAGTGCTTATGACTACAGAGGTACTGACACCTGAAAATACTTTTCTTTGGACATCCAACATTGGAAACAACAGACTTCCTTGATGTCACATAAACGTTCTCTAGCTTTCAACCAAATACCCGCCGGAATGAACAAATTGTTCCAGAGTCATATGACAAAAGATCACCAAACCAGGCAACCTTTGTTCCGTCTACAGATCAGTCCAAGATAGACAGCTAAAGAAACTACAGTGATCAGACTGTAATCCTATTGCCTTAATTCATACAAAAATAAACCAGCTATAGTGATTATTCTTCTCTTTTGCCAGGTACAGTACAAAACATCATAAAAAACTTCTACAAACAAAAACTAGTTCCAGAGGGTAAAGCGATCGATCAATCAGCGACAACACTACGGGCTTTGTGGGGAAGTTGGCAGCAGGACTAAACTTTGGTGCCACAGACCATGAGAGAACTCCACTGACCTTCCACAGCTGTACGTAAGCCCTCGTTCTGAGCTATCGTGCCTTCAATCACTTCAGTATGTTTCCCACCATGCTTACCAGACAGCTTCACCGCGACTATAACCTCAGACTGTATAAGACTAATTTATTTTGCCACGATTAGTCTCCATTCTACTCCCAAAGCCCACAAACCCTGCCGACCGTGTGCATGCCAGTCTCGTGTCCGCGTACTGTACATTAGGGAAGAAGGGGGTAAGTCAACATGGCAACTTGACACATAATTGGGGCAAAAATGGAGTGTTGACAGCTTGTATTTGCAGTATTCCAGGCCAATACGAAAAACAGAATTTTGTGACAGAATGATGAGAAAACAGAAACAAATCCCTACCCAAACTTAGGAAACTTGGTAGCTACAAAAACATATAAACACTTGGTAGGTATGACATACAAATGAATCATGTCATGATGGCACCAAATAATAATGAAATAATAGAAAAATAGCCAAATAAGTGTATTCAAAAAACATCGTTTCCCTTTGGTTTGGGATGTAGTGGACAAGAGTTGCAGTATGGTAGCATGGTGAATGGAGTGCTCCTACCAGAGGAATCCCATAACACTGAATCCCAAAGTCTGGACTGAGAAGTACGGACCCTGGTCCTGCATATTTTGACTGCACTTGGAAATGCGCTTGTGTGGGCCTGATGGGGTGTATTATGCGATTGCAACTATGTTTGTTGTTGACAGAGTGCATCGGCCTGTCACATATGCAATACTAAAATAAGCAAGGGCAGATTCCGTAGTCAAGACAAGGGGATTCAGCCTAAGATAGCCATCAAAACAGATCATGTTTTTAGGTGTGTATCAGAGCAGTGGGGCTTAAGTGGAAACTGGGATCTGAGCGGTTCATTGAATGCTAGTTCAGTTTGTCCTGGAATATGTACAGGTTGTTGGTGGTGGCCACAGCAATGATGTTGTCCAGGGGATGCCAGGCAGTGTGGAGGATCTTCTTGTTAAAGTCCAGACTGTCTACACTGATCTCATCCTTTTTGCGCTTCCCACCTGTGCACACTTTGCGAGGTTTCAGGACAGACCGTGGCTTGCTGTTCTCCCGCGACGCCTCCAGGGTCATGTCCTGCCGGTAGCCTCTGTCAAACATCCTGAAGAAGTTGTTGTAGGATCCAGTCATCACAACGCTGCAGAGGAACAAGGTAGGAGTGAGGCAGCTGTATGAGCAACATCAGTCTTAGCTATATTGCTGGATGGTAAGCCTCATCCTCACAGGGAGAATGAGTGAAAGAACAAGCAGAATCATTCTACCATTACGAGCAGATAAACCCCTCTGCCACCCACTCTGAAGCAAGGGCAGCCTTACGCTCTGCAGGGAGCAGATAACGACAGTAATTGATAAGGCCCGTGTTGCTGGCTTGAGTGGCTTCAAATGAGGGGACAACCCAAATAATCTTGTCAGTATGTCATGCTTTTTGCAGGTCTGGGGCATTGCAATGGCATGATGAAGAAAATGTGACACATATGTCACAAATGCATGCTAGGTTTGCTTTTACAATGGTGACCACTATTAAAGTAACAACTCTTCTCCAAATGGTAACTATAAACCCTGATGGTACATATTAGAGAAAAGGTGCCCACCTGTCGTTCCCATTCCAACAGCACTCAAACTTGTCAAAGATGCAGTCGTTCTCATAGAGTGAGCACAACTTACTCCTGAGATATTCATGCACCTGTTAGAAGAAAGTAATGCTGTAGTTACAGAGTCAGCAATTATACAAGGGTGAAAACATCACATAACAAATGACCTGAATCTTTTGGTTATGCCTTTTGTAAAACACCTCCCCCTTGTGGAGGACCAACGGACTGACTTTGGGCAAATGAATCTGCAGAAACTTGCATCTGAAGCAACACAATTATCTTTCTCTTAACATGTGGACAAATACAGACCTGGTATGTCTCTACTGGCCGGGTCTCCATGTTGAGATCCCAGATTTTGACAGACAGGTAATCGCGGGTCATCATGTAGCGTCCACTGTGGCTGAACTTGACATCAGAGATGGACGAGATGATTTCAGAGAAGAACGAGCGGTTGTTTGGATCCTCTGGCTCTTCAAACACTGACAAAAGACAAGGATGTGTCACGTGTGCCGTCAATATACTCTGCCATGAATAGCCTGGGACAGGTTGGAATTTTTGTAAGGCTGTGCTCCATTTCACACGACATGTACAACTTTTATCTCACCCTCCAATATCCCCTTTCCTTAACCTCACCACATTCACACCTCAGCAGTCGACACCTCACCTGCAGGCACAGAGCGCAGACTAGATCGACTTACTTTTGGAGTGCTGGTCACACAGCGCCGATGCCCTCATGTCACACAAGCGGATGGTGCCCTTGCTGCTGCTGTAGACAAAAGTGTTGCATTGGTTGGGGTGGAACTCCGCTGCTGTGATCACCTCCGTCAACTCCTCCATATTAGCTGGCTTTATGTCAACAATATCTGAAGAAGTGAGGTAGGTCAAGGGGCTAAAACGAAACGTTTTCCCACTCTTAGCTGTGGAGCCACAGCAATTCTTCAGAGAGAACAAAATATATTTTGAAGTTTTTCAAGATCAAGCTGGTATTAAGATAGCAGCCATCACTTCAGAAAAAGAGGTTGACATGAATCATAAAGCCTATTGAACACAATGTCTGCATGGAATTTGAAAACAATAAAGGATACTAAAGCTGCGATCAGTGATCTCCAGATGCCATAGGTTAATGCGAAGGTCATCTGCAGACAGGTAGGTCTCACAATCACTGTTGACTGAGATGGAGTTGATATGGTAGGTGTGAGCATTAGCAAACACTCGTCTGGGGCTGGCCTCCACCATCAGGTCCATGGGCCTGAACACTGGCACCTGAGGAGAGGGGTGGGGTTAGTGTCAAGAGAAAGAGAGTAGATATTTCCACAGTCCTCCATCACAGATTTTTGTGACTGTGAATAGAAATCAGGAGTCCATTTTTTCACCAAGTACAATAAATGCCCAGGAATTTGTCTTTGTGGCACTGGTGCAGAGACAACAATTTGCACTGGATCATGATGCTTACTGATAATAGTACATGGACAACAGGATCTAACAGAGCAAGACATACGATAGACAGTGGAGTAGGGATGCAACGGTTTGAGATTTTGATGGTGCAATTATAGTGAGACAAAATTATGGTCACGATTTTATGATTATTATGCAGTAATTATTTATTTTTACAACACTAAGGACGGGGAAAATCAAATGAGCATTTTATAATTTAAGGTTTTATTGTGTTTTTCCAGAACATTTCTTTTGGTCCTGCAAAAAAAACAAAACATGTACTCTATATTGAAAACACATTTAAATATGGTGGGAAAAAGTATGGGAATGAGCAAACGGGAAGTGAAGATTGCACTAAAAAAAAACTTCTGACGGCTGAGACAGACAGCCCCGCAACGACTGGAAGACACGCTGATGAGAATAAACAATGGAATACTTTAACTTTGTTTGAACGAGATTACAGCCGTTTTGGTTGAGATTTTTAAAATGCAAAGTAATTAATGGATGCTGCAACACTGCAGTTACTGCTTTGTTGATGTTGGCTTATGGTACATTGAAAGCCCAACTCTTAATTCACTGCTACTTCGTTGATTGTAAGTGGCAATTTTATATTTAATCCCCTACTAGCTTTACGTTTCATTAAGCAAACTGCCACCAAGCTAAACAGATTTCAACTTGCTTTTATTACCTTGACTTGATCATGCATGGATGATGGTGATCTGGAAGATGCTGTTGCAAGTTAAATGTGTTTGACCCATTGGCATCCACTCTTCATTGGCATGTTTTGCAAATTGGATATCAGTTTTCTTCAACAAACCCCTGGTAATCTTTGAGGTATCCAAAATGCTGATTTAAGGCACTTTTTGGTGGATATAAGACTGGGACGTTGTGTCCTCTCTGTTAGCTAATGTAGCCCCCATACAAACCCACAAACAACGGGATTCAGAAGTTTTGACAGCCGCAATTTCATTCGAACACAAGGCTGCATTCACGACCATAGCTGTAGACGGAGATACCGTAGCTTCTAAAATGCTTACGGTTAGAAATCTGTGGCGTTTTTAAAACGTGGTTAATAGTGACACTGGTTAATCGCTGCATCCCTACAGTAGACATAATTCTACATGTATATGTTCAACATCACTGGGACAGTAATATAGTTTATGTGTGAGGATGTAGCATGTTTAGCGTGGATATGTCCATTTCTACACACCCGTAGAGTTGTGACAGTGTTGGGATCTCTAAAGCGCCCATCTTCTTCCTTCAAATTGTAGCCCTCTGGTCTCTTGTCTCGCTCACTGATTTTCCACAGCTTTATGGTTTTGTCTGCCAACAAGAAACAGCAGAGATCATGGCAAACTTGTGTTCGGTGACAGATGAAAAGGAGTGAATATAATTGTTATCACTTGACTGCCCACTAGTGCCTCCAGAGGGCAGATGGACAGGTTTTAGCTGAAAATAGCTTAAATGCCAACAAGTCATTATAATTACTCCAGTGAGTCCCTTAAATTAGAATACAACAATATTTCACTAACCATTTGTGGACAAAAGGAACTGCGCTGCATTCTTCTGAGGCAACCACCGAATCTTGTTGATCTTCTCCTCAATCTCAAGGCTTTTCAGGTAGTCAAACTCAGGCTCGTGGCTCTGGAAGGTGCTGTAAACATTGTACTCTCCACGGCACTGTGGCTGATTCTTACTCTAAACAATGACAGACCACAGATTCTGAGTCACATCATGACAGAAATAGACCGATGCTGAGAGCAAGTGTCAACCTCTCAGCTCCCATGTATGATGAGCAGGCTCATCAACAGTATCTACTGACATTTTTTTTCTGTGGTGTACAAACACCTTCACTAATATAAAATCATGGATTTGTCTATATGAAAGCCAATACTTGATGAGTCCAGATTTAGTTCAAGCCTGATGAGTCACACCAACTTACCTCTGGCTCCTGCTGAAAGATGACGACACGACCCCCCTTGTCCCCAGTGGCTAGTAGCTCCCCAGAGTGGTTGAATTCAACAGTGGATATGATGTCAGCTGTCAAAGAGGTATTGCAATTAGATTATCTTCAAATTATTTTCTTTCTTTTCTCCAGTTGTGCTGGCATGTAGTAAAGCACATGTTGACATGCCCTGCTTCTGCAATGAATCAGTATTGCACTATGGAGCCTATTGTGTCCAACTGATATGACTTCATGTACACACTAATAGGCTATATTTGTCTTTTTCAGTATTTTTGTCTTGAGTTTTTTTTTTGTTAACAGTGAGTAAGTTTTTGACTTCCTTAAATTATTTTGACAAAGATTCTTATGACTTTCTGCGATCTCAATCTATCAAACCATTTTGCCGTGTTGCCGGCTTGAAGTGATACATCACTTTGGTAGAATACTTTCACGTTTTTGAAACAATAGGCTACTCCTACAGCAGTTCATAAATGGTCATCCACCTTAATTGGACGATCTAGTCAACCCACCACTCACTTTTGTTTGGAAAACGTAGTCTACAAATCTCCCTAACACAGATATAAGCACATTAAATCTACTTAGTCCCACTTAATATTACTCCATTCCATATCCAGGATCATGCATTCCTAGAAATAATTTTGCCTGTTTGCAATTATTGATTTTGAACACTGGTTAAAGGAAAGCTGAGTTCTAATGTTGACAGCTGAGCCCAAATGCTATAAGTGAAAATATTACAATGTGAAATATTCTTTCAAGTGCGAGTACAATTCCTGATATATGAACCAATTGTGTACTGATTTTTCCTAATAACAGCGTTGATAACCTGATAGGATGTTCAGCTAAGATCTAATACTGAAGAAGTGTAATGTAAGTGAAACAGTCTACAACTCGCCTTTAGCAGGGGAAAAAATAACTTGCCATCTGCAGCTATTCAGCATTATCGCTTCTCCAAGACGAGCATTCTCATCAGATCCCACAATACAACAATCAATCCTTTATCAGAGGCTGGCACAAATCTGAGCTAGTGCTATCCTTACTATAGGCGAACAGGAGTTGTTCTGCTTCTTACAGAGCACAAAAATTGCCTGATACGACCTGACTCCATACACTCTCTCATACAAGATAAAGGGTGCAAAAGAAGGGGGGGTGAAGGAGAGTATTTTTGCAGGAGTCAAACAAAACTACTGCACAATTGTAGTGTTGAGTCTTGCGATTAAGTCTATGTATTGCTTTGTGTATTGACACAATAAGGAGAGGCTCACATTTATGCTCGTTCTCAGGCAAAGCTTACTGTAAACAACCATGTAGTCCTTCACACACAAATAAGTCCACCACGTACTGTAAACAGACGTGTTTCAGCCCCTTGTGAATATACTCATTGGACAATGGGACAAGGGGCGGTTGCCACTCCCTCCTTGGCAAAAGTCTTCCCCCTCATATGGGGGAAAAAAAAAAGACAAAAAAAAAAACTTTGTATGCAATCACCTCTCCTGATCATGGGTACTACTTTCGTGTTTTCTTTGTATTATGCATCACCGTGAACTGTATGAACATTGGCTATACAACTACAAGTTCTATCATAGGCTAGATGACTTCGACGTCTCAATTTCAAGATGGTTATTAGAAACATAACAGTGCAACACGCACTGCAAGGCAAGTTTCATTGTCATTCCACCTGCTAGCTAAAACTAGGAGGCTCACTTGCTTTGGTTTTGTATAAAAGTATTTGAGTATTCATTGAGTATACATGCTCAAATGCTCATCCTTTCCCTGTAAAAGCCCAAAACTGGCACTATCAATCAATTCTGATTTACATTTCTCTCCCAAAACTGTTTACCTTATGGCAGGCAAACAATGGAAATACTAAACAAATCCACATTAGTGAGTCTTTTCAATTAACTGACCCGAAGGACATCTCCAACTCTAAGGAATTTTACAAATAGAGATTTTGCAGTTCACTGCCATAATGCCATTCAACCAGCTGCTGTGTGCTGAACACAATCCACAAATTTCACCTGTTTAGGAAAGGCCCATTGAACTAGCCACCAGCATGGGCCAGACCACTGACTCGTTTCACTCAACCTGAAGTGGTTAATGCTCTAATACCAGACCATTTCCTGTCACCGAAACACCAATGACACCCATAGTTTTGATATGAAGGCCTACATACAATCACTCCAAACATAATGTGTTTCACAGAGTACAATCACGCTACCTTAATGCAAACCTGCCCAGGATGCAAATCATCAGACAAATCAGACAATGGATGCTAGCAATTGATCAATGACCACCACATGGACTTACCTTCAGCCACATCGTCATCTATCGCTCCTTTGACTTGAGAGAAGCACCACTGCACATCATTGCTCCCACCACCGGCTCCTGCACGAAACACAAACCCCAGTTTGAAACACCAACATCAGACAAGTTGCACGCGTTAGCTTGGAGCTAACTTGGCTCAGTTATTAATATGAGAACAAGGCCACATCTGACTTCAAACAAACTATAAATTATCACTAGTGTAGCAAATCCCCTAGTCTAGGAAATGGGTTGGGTGTGTTGAGATATCCGCGCGGGACACACTTACACTACTGTCAGTGACACACAAGCATCTTGCTAGTAACCTAGCTAGCTAGGTAGCTAGCTAGCGTTAGCTAGTTAGGCATCGTTAGCCACAACAGAAAAGACAAACCCATCATCGGTGTGCTAAACAGGGTACGCACTGTTGTACTGAATAATACCTAAGCCTCAGACACCATAACAGGCTTTGCTTTGCACTTTTACCTGCCATGGTGAGCGACTCAGAGAGAGGGGATCTTAGTAGCGGGCTTGGGCCCTGGACTGGAGCTGTGCTGACTCGGGCTGGCTGGGTGGTTCTGACCGAGGAGCAGTGGAGGAATGAAGCTGTGAGTGCTGGTTAGTAACTCGGAAGACCTTACAAGTCCTCGGCACAAGCCAGACAGATAGCACGAAATAGTTTTCAACCAAAGAAAGTAAACTGCAAATCCTTAGTAAGGGTTTCTAGACTTTGTACTCTACTTTGAGATTTCCCTCGCCTCTGCCTCTCCCTGCATTACACTTTCAAAATGGCGCAACGCGGGCGGCGTTCAGCAAGCATCAAACAGGGAGAACGGTTGGATTCACAGTGAGATTTTAATCAATTAGACTGACACCTGAACCGTTAGCGCCACGGGTCCCCTCCCTCAGTGGCCGGAGTGTTGATTCATTTATAGCGCGTTTGCTTTTCAACAAAGAGCATGTAAGACCTTTAGAAAACCAATAAATGTCTGAACTCCGCCCATCCGGATTATTTTAGTCAACGAAATCGAACTCACCCATACACAGGGTTTGTTCAGTCGACGGCAAAATTAGCAAAGCCACAAAACGGTGAACTTGTTTTTGAAATCGAGCGTTCCTGTTAAAAGTTGTCTTGTTCAGTGTAGAATTAATCATTATCATGACGTACTATATAGTAGGCTATATTCACTTTGTCATGGGGTAACCAGATTTTATAATCCCATAATATTTTTTATAAAAATATTAGGAAAAGATATGTCACAGCAAACTGTAGTAACTATAAACTCACTACAGAGTACCACAGACACACCATAAGTCCCTGTGAGAATATTATAGCTATGCTATAGAAGAAACAATGACATAAATTATAGGCTACCATAGACACACTATAAACACCTACAGAAATGTTGGGAATATTTCTGAATGGGGTACAAAATGAAAAATGAGATTAAAAAGCACAACAATCAAGAACAACTGCCATTTTTGGAGAAGGGGTTGTGAAAACCACAATAGTCACTCTATTCTAGAAATTGGAACAGGAGGGAGTCTTCATGATAATATGATGGACAACTTTATCCACAAGATGGCAATATTGAACTACCGGTCCATAGGCTATGCAGTCTGGTTCAAAATTTCATTGCTCATTAGGAACTCGGTTAGATCTCATTTTTGAACTGGTGAGAGGGACAAAAGACAAGAGAGTGGGTGTGCCCTCTCTCTCTCTCTCTCTCTCTCTCTCTCTCTCTCTCTCTCTCTTTCTGTCTCTCTCTCTGTCTCTCTCTCTCTCTCTTTCTTTCCTCTCTCTCTCTCTCTCTCTCTCTCTCTCTCTCTCTCTCTCTCTCTCTCTCTCTCTCTCTCTCTCTCACACACACACGCACACATAAAATTTGGTGGAAGTTAGTGCAGTCAGTAGATGGTGCACAATGACACCTGTCAGAGTTGATATTTTTGGAAAGCTAAAATAAAATAATTAAACTCTTAGTAGGTTTTGAGTTATACAAAGGATAAATACAAAGGTGTATGTCTTATTGTACAATTTCTACAAGTCACAAGGGACTATTGTTTCATGATCATTTGAAAGGACTTGGAAAATGACTTCTATAGTAGTCTTTACCTGGTATGCTCTGATCTGATGCAACTATCCTTTGAGCTATTTTGGGAGGGCTCCTTTGTAGAAACATGGCTTGGATGTTAGAGGGAAAAAGGATGAGAGCAGCAGGTATCATTGGAGTTATCAAGGAGGCGCCTCCCATCACAGATGTTTCATTGAATTAGGCCCACAACAACTCCAGAAGGCTCAAGACAGAGGAAGTTCTGGCATCCCAGAGAGAGATATCTTTTGGATATCAAATTGTCTAGTGTGTAATCAAGCACACCACCAGCCTCTTACAGTAAATCATATCAAAGTAGTTAGCTGTATTAAGAAATTGCAATAATACAGCCGGCATTATGGTTTCTCTGCCAGCTTGATGGCTATTTGTGCCGTAAAACTCAACAAGCTGAGCTTAATCATCATTTAGCTCTTACTGAAATGGCCGTGCTCCCATGCTTCAACATCTCTTTTCTCTCTTCATTTCTGTATGTTGTTTACAAGTTTTTGTCACAAATTATGTTTGGATGACAACTTTTTCTATGATCTAAAACACAGCCACACCTCTGTGTCCCATTTGAAACAAATTTCTTCCTCCGTCTTAATGGGGGAGCTAAGAAGAAAGTCACCGAGACTCCTGTGCCCCCAGCCAATCTCGTGCTACCTTGGAACAAGTCCTTATTAATTAACATATTGAGCCGCTCCATTTTCAAAAGGTCACTTTGTCTACCCTTCACAATTCAAGGATTTGTGCATAACTTCTATTTTGGAGTCAAGTCAGTAATGTCCTTACAGTCTCTCTGTTTGAAATTCACAGAGTATGTATGACACAATGTTTCTATTTTCAAGTATTTGTGTGTGGAATATCTTTAGAGCCGGATAAGCTTCCGTGCTGCGGCACCTTTTAATCATCATGAGACCGCGATGGGATGATTTTATTCTCCTCCTGCCGTTCTATTGTTTCTGTTTGGCTCTTAATCACGTCTGATAGATTACCGCAGATAAACTTATTGTGCCTCGTGTGAGAAATGACAGACCTCTGTGTACACTGACCCTGACTCAGCTTCCTGCTGCTTACTCAGTGTCTCTAAATGGATTAAGTTGTCAGTTGGACAGCCCATCTGAGATTTTTAATATCCAGCCTGAGGTATATCAAGCGACCGTCTGCCAAATGGTATCAGAGGGATTTACTTCAGTTTTATTGCAACTTTCTCCCTCTCCCCTTTTCTCATCTAAGATATGGCCATGCCCTCCGTGGTTCCTTGAGGGTGTTTCACTTGTACATTAATAACACATTGAGTAGAGCGAATAAAAACGTATTCCATGAAGACCAGTGCAAATGTTACATTTTATAACGCCAATATACCACTTATGCAGCAGATGCGAAGCAGCGAGATTGAGACCGTTGTCACATTTTACCCTTTGCCTTGATTGGTACCCTACTGGCTTTACCTCTTGGATGCTGTTGACATTAAAAAGGCCAAGTATGAAATCAAATGAAAATGAACACACGGTCGTTATAAGATGAAATATCAAGTGTCTTTTTCGTGGATTCATACATGCCAGCTTGTTGTTAGATCATGGCAGCTATCCATTTGATCAAAGCTGCAAGGTCTCTTGTTAGTCTGCGTACGGAAAGCCAGATGAAACTGAGATGGTGAAAAACGAAGACTGGAGACTCCTCAGGACTTAATGGATTCGGAAAGACAGAGAAAGCTGACCAGAAACTCATTGACCTTAAGTGAGCAGACCTGTAGCTCATCGGACCGCAAGTAACACCCACCTCTCTTTGTATGCAACAACTGCCCATTTGAGCCTCTTTGCGAAGATTCAATCTCTTTGGATGAGGCTTGAGCACTTCCATGACAACCTCTGTCCAGAGTGCAGACATTTTAAACACCGGGCTCAAGTTTGCAGCAATGCATTTGGCCCATATTTCATTATATCAGGCAACCGCAGAGGCGTATTATGTCAGCTGCTTGTGTGTGCTTGTGGTTTTCTGTTTCAGGAAAACAAATTTGGTTCATTAAGTCTGTTTATTTGTGTGTGGTTGTGTGTGTCTGAATGGATTGCTGGACCGAAAGATCAAAAGTTTTCAAGTCCCTAATGACATTTCCAAAAAGAATGAAAAAACATATAAAATTTACACATATGGAGCTGACATTTCTTTCACAAAAACTTCCCTAAGCCTTTTAAAATGTTTGACTTACCCATAGAAGACATAGACTATAGCATAATTGGACTGACATACATACTGTATATGGTCTGTAATGTAGCCCAAATAGAGAAACAATATGGCATATATGGCCTATACTACAAAATTGGACATAACTCTATGACAGTTTGTCCAATTACCCTGAACATTTGTGCATTTAATGAATAGATGTAAGGGACTATGTCTGCAAACATATTCTTAAAATAGTCCAAAATTGGACAACACAAATTCCAAAAATTGTATTCCAGTCTGGTTAATTGAGTTTGATGCTCTTTGGCCAAGTATTTGTTAAAATTTAGTTTGTTTTTTATTGGTGAAGTTGGTGTGGCTTATCGCATAATGGCTTCTAACTCAAGGTGGAATTGCACTGTCAATTACACTCGGCATACATGCCATGACCTCTATTTTGAACAGGTACACATAGGTACACAAAGTCCCACTGAGGGAGAGAGTTTCACTATTGGCTTTTTGAGTGTTAAGCCAATAAAAGAAAATTTTACACAAGGATAGGTGCAAATTTCAGTGGGCCATAACTGTCACGATATTATGGGATGGGTGTCTTTATCACAGTTAAACTCGCTTTGAGTCTTAAATCTAATCTTTGACTATTCCCATAATTCTGTTTACCCCTGACAGTGGTAAATCTGTAACATTCACACAGTCGCCACATGTCATGTCTGTCTGTTTATGCAGGTTGTTTATGTTGTGTCATATAATTTTCCACCTTACGACCCATCAATATAGAGCCATGAAACAAAAACCAGAAAGCTCAGTGGGGATGTGGGACAAAAATGAACACTTGACCTTGACTTTGAAGGAAGTTGGTCATGGCCAATGGAGGCTGTCAGGAGTTATAAGGGCTTGGGTGTTGGTGGGCACACAGGATGAGTTAGAGATGGTGGAGTATACTCGTTTTTACATTGTGGCAATTGGACAATGCAATAGTTCTCACCCTTCACCTAATTTGTGTCTATTAAATGTACAGGTTCATAGTTTCATCTATGGTACGTGGCAGAGAAACCTTAGTGAAGAATGCAGTATCTGTAGAACTTAGGGGAATTGAATTACAAGGGATACTACAGGCAAAGCTTCGTTGAAAATCTTTTTGAGCTCCATAAAACAGGGTTATTTGTAATGGTCTATTTTGTGTTAATCCATTGTGCATCTTTCTTGTGTTAAAAACCTCAAGGACACCTTTCTCCAGCTCCCACCCACAAAACTGCATTCTCCTTGTCACAACACTCAAGGTAATTTATTTAATACATTGCAAAATCATTTATCATTTTTAAGGAGTGACAAGAACAAGGCAGTAGCAAAGGCTACATGATTCTTTATGGTAATAAAAGTACTTTGAGCCTGATTAGCATCTCCTGTCTTGCAGTTTAAAAGCAATGTGAGAAAAAACCCCAAACATCAGGGATTCTCACCATTGCAGCCATGGCAACTCAGACATTGACGGTAATCTCTTTCAGGAATGTGAGTGGCTGTTTTCAAAGTGACTGAAGCTTTGTCAAGCTTCTCACAGTTGGAGGTTACCTCAATCTCTATGATGAACTGAACTGACAGCCTCCAGTTACAATGATAATATCGTCAGCATTGTACTCATTTCCTTTTGTGAGAAAAAGTATTGTACATGTCTGTGTATTTATTTTGCACAATTTTACATTTAAACACGCAAGCTTTTTCACACAAACATCGCTATGCAAACACCATTCTGCAACAAAAGATCTAAAACTAAAATAAAATAATGTTTCAAAGATGTTTGTTTGTAATATTTGTAATTTCCCAGGGTTTAGTGAGAATGAATCAAGGTGAACTACAGGCCTGCTAAAAAAAAATATCCCTAAATCAGCTGTTCTAGCTATCAACACTTATGTTGCTCCCATTGTCCTTATGTCAGGATGACATACCGTCTCACCTGTCCAATTTCAAGTCGACCCATCGGATATCATTATGGGTGGTTTGACAACTGTGAAACTGTCAAACAATAATTGATGTCATGGAATGGGAGTTACTCAAGCTATACATCATCCGAGCTCAACCAACTTACCTTTCTTTATGATAGTACCATTACAGGACATAATAAAGCAGCACCATCCAAGCCACACTGGCTGTCCACGAAATTGCTTGCTGTAATTAAAAAGTATACTATTATTTATTAATTTAATTGAGAGTGAAAGGAGTGATTTTGAGATTTTTTTTATTGCATGGCATATTATATAGCTGATGATAGCAAATGAGCAAAGAAGCGAATGCCTTGCATTTCTAATCACTGTCCAAACAGCCCTTCTCTCATGCTGTTTTCCATGTGAAAATGTTTGGGCATCCTTGTATTTAAGCATTTACTCAAACAGATTTTGTTATACGAAGTATTGTGGCTCTTCAGGTAAATTGCCTACATAATTGCAACTTATAAGCAGTTGTTTATGGTTCTAAATGTCATCCAATGTTGGAGTCTTCCGGTACAGGTTCTTTTTCTGCTGCGCCAGCTTCCCTGGGAATGTCATTAAATGGAGCTGAGCCATTGGAAATTATCTCTCCATTCTGCTGATGAACTAATTGTAGTCGTATGCTGTAATAATGCCATTAAAAT
This sequence comes from Centroberyx gerrardi, assembly GCF_048128805.1. Taxonomy (NCBI): domain Eukaryota; kingdom Metazoa; phylum Chordata; class Actinopteri; order Beryciformes; family Berycidae; genus Centroberyx; species Centroberyx gerrardi. The sequence goes on from NC_136004.1 coordinate 11,050,515, forward strand.
GTAATACACTAGGGATCATTACTCCACATTTTATATAGTTGTGGTTTGCAGGAGGAAGTAAGAACACAAGTGCTTCAGTTACAGCAGTGTTTATGCTCGCGATGAAATTCACTTTTCAAATCAGGAAAATCTCCTCTCAGTGGAATACGCGACTACAAAGGGAACCGTCTTCTTCTTCATTGTTGAAAATTGTTCTCCATGGGTGCACTAACTAATCGGATTAAATAGAGGGAGAAAACTCAGTATTATGTTGTAGAACTAAAGATAAGCATTAATCCAAGGTTCATGCAGAAAAAGGCACATCCAGCTGCTAGGAGTGAATGATACAGTGCTGTCATCTCAGGCTTTGATGAAAGATCTTTCATTTTCCTGGCCACTAATGGGAATTCTCACAGTGTCAGCGAAGCCTTCATTTCAATTCCTGTTTTTAATTCATCATATAATTTCTTCAGGGCCAGGATAATGAAATGTTTGCCAAAATATTCTTCCCTTTTCAGGGATTTCAAATTAAAATTGCATTCATTTATCTTAGCTTATTCAGGAAATTAAACCGACTATTTTAGGAAAGAAAGGCTGTCATTGCATACCTACATACACACACAGACACACACAGAGACACACAAACACACACACACACACTGCCAGAGACAAATAAATATAACATGGCTTCAGTAATTTTCCCCATGAAATAAAAAAATAAATATAATTATAATAGCCAAACATTTAGCCTTTGACACCTCTGCATATCTATGATATCAGCTATGTAATATTATGAGAAATAAAGTGGCCCTTTCCCAAACAATACAGACAATCTTATTTAATCAGATCATGTCTGTAACTGGATCACTGTCAGAATTGTCTGTTTTTAAGCACCACTATAGATCAATTCAATTTGACTTCAGTTCCGACAAAAAGCAGAATAAATTACATTTGTTTCCCCAAGCTGGCCAGATACCCCGCCATTGAGAGACGTTCACTGACTTCCAAAGCCTTTGAACAATTCTTAGTCACAGTACACGGATAGCGGTAGTAATAAGGTGCTGGGATTTTCAAAGTGTAGGTTTAGCTAGCAGATGGGAGGGGGTCCTTGCCAAGCCTAACGAATTCAAATGTGAAAAGACTTTGGTTTTGACTTTACACAATTAGACAAGATGCAATAACACAGTGACCTTGGAGTAGCGCACCTGGCTAACAAGTGATCAAACAGCCCCATCCATCCACACTTAGAGAGTCCCAGCTCCTCCAGCTCCCCATTAAAGCTGGTCAGCACCTTGAAGCTCAAGCTCATTAACTCTTTCAGACATTGCTACTTACTCCCTCTTTGATAGTGTACACGTGTTTGTGTGTGTGTGTGTGTGTGTGTGTGTGTGTACAGACTTACAAGTCCCCATGCTATCAATTTGCTTCTCTTTTACATGATTCAAACAGTGTGAAGGGACAATCTCTATGCTGCCAATATCTAAGTGTGAAAATAATAATAATAATAATGTTTCTTCAGTTTAAAGCATAAGGCTATTGGGAGTGATTTGCACTCACAGCACTTTTCCCCACTTTTCCCTACATCTACAACCCTATACATCTGCATACAATGACCAAAACATTACAAATTACAAAGCGTCAAAAACACGAAGACCCACCTGACTTGAATATCACATGAGTGCAATTGATTTATAGGCTCTTATCAGTTGAATTATGCTCTTTTTCTGTTTAGGGAATCCAGGTGCAATCACTGGAGGGGGTAGAAGTGAATCTGTTTCTTAATTTATTTATGTAAACTTGGCCTCCTTCCAGTTGCAGCAGATGATTTCATTTGTCTGAGCAGTGCCTGATATAATAAGATTACAATCTGGCTGTTGGAAAATTGTCTGTGGACCTCTGTGTTTCTGAAGGCTTGAGCAGGTCTATTAGCCCGTGATGGCATCCGCATGTTCTATCCATTTTGGGTGAAAAGCCTAAATATAGGACTCCATCTTTATGTGGCGGCAAAGCACACTTTGTATCAGATAGGTGTAATGCGTAATGTTTTCATCCAAAGTCTAGGATGATGTTGGACAGACAAAGTAACTGACCTCTGGTTATTGTTTTGGTCATACTAAACTTCAAGCAACATTTTGTTTAACATCCATAACTCATCCATCTCTCTCTCTCTCTCTCTCTCTCTCTCTCTCTCTCTCTCTCTCTCTCTCTCTCTCTCTCTCTCACACACACACACACAATAATATTCACCATTGCCAGCGAAGCCATAGCAGAGAGGATAGTACAGGAAAATTGTTTAGCTGCTCTCAGCACAAAGCCAACATGGAAATGAGATTCTGTAGAGGAGTTCTCATCAGAGGCACGAGCCCATGTCTCCCAGGCATATTCAGCTGAGGCGTTCCCCGGAGACATTTGGCAGCTTCAGGAATGTCCTGGAGGTGGGATTGAGGAAAAACTGTTTCACACTAGGGACACATCCACAGGGCTGCACATGCCACAGTATGAACACAATACTAACACCGTGTCAATGAGGAAATATATTCAAATGCACTCGACTCCTATTCCAGATGCATTATTTCGGTATATTAGTTTCATATGGAGACCAGATATAACAACAGAGATATAACAAATTAAATATGTATTATTCTGGACCCTGTTATCATTTGCAATGGAAAGAATATCATCATATAGGGACAAACCCTTCCTCTGCTGTTTTTTTTTTATTTAACACAACCAGCTTGCGGTTATTCCCAAATTATCCATCACATATTGTCTGGGAGTGTTGCTTCTCCTGTGTAGCATGACAGTGATTGATATGTAATTATTTACAGTTCATTCTGAAAGCCTTATCTGCCTGTCCGTCTAAGTCAGACAAATCCTATTTGGGGTGCTTATTCATCTTGATCTTTTTGTTTAGCATTTTTTTAAAAAACAGTAAGCAATTTAAATGTAATGTTTCAGCCATTCATGCCTCCAGTACACCCTAACAACATAGCACAATGTCACATAATGCTTGAGCAAATACATAAGTCAAAGAATATCTAGAGGGATCTGGCATATACCTATATGTTAAAATTAAGCACTGCTGTCATCTTACAAGCAACACACTGCACAGAGCTGCACATGAGTGAGTGCACACAGTACCAAAGGAGACAGGAATCTGCATTTTATTCCCTAGGCTACCTATTCTGAAACACAAGCTCAGATACTCAAACAGGGCGAGACCCGAGGAGCAACGAGGGTGAAAATATCTTGCAGGAGGAAGATATGACATGATAGATGCGCTAAGAACAGAAATGAGGTGCAAATAGAGGAAAACAGCTTGTAAGCGTTGCTCTCTAAATAGACTGAGGGGCCTGCTTGCTATTTTCTGTTTCGCTGCCATGTGAATCTACAACATACCGTGAACGTTAGTGCCGTTTCATCCCGGTAGACAGCAGATCCTGGATGACATGGCAAATTCATCCATCAGTAATTAGTACGGGGACACAGAGAGATGACAGTTTGTTCTTTGACTTTAGGCCCGAACACCTACACACGAGCTTATATGGCTCCTCTCTCTCGTCTGGTGTTTCTAAGAGCCCACTGAGAGCTCCCCAAGCACTACTTCATCTAGTAGGATGTCAAACATAATGCTGACAGTTAATGTGGTCATTTGGTGCATGGCTGGCAGTGATGGCTTTTCAATTAATACAGCCCAAATGGCAAATATGCTCAATTAGCTTTAATGTATTCTACTCTCTGATGAATGCTGCGCAAGTGGATGAGGAAAAAAGTCATTTATCAACTGCATTTTACCTATAATGACTTACCCTAAAGTTTCAATGTTCAGCACTGCACCAGGACCAATGTTTTTTTTATTTTTTATTTTTTTTAACACTAAGCCATTTTTTTCATTTTGTGTCAACTTAAGCCATGGACATGAGATAGATTGTTGTCTGGAAGACTTACTGTAACCTCTGGGGGACGGGCAAGAGAGAAAGACGCGTTGGCAAAGCCGGGTAAATGAAAAGTGGATCTCGAGCCACTGCACAAAAAAGTTCTAATACCCACACAGACAAGAGGAACAGATGTGAACATACTGGTAAATATCAAACACTGACAGCCTCCAGAAGCCTTGTGAGACTGCGGGCCCCCTGAGTGTCGACTACAATTGGATGGCACATGCTGCTTGTGCTGTATTGAGTTCTCTCTTGCTGTTATTCCTCCGCATATTTTCATCCTATCAGTCCTTCATATCAGTGGTGATCCCGGAAAAAAAAAAAAGAAAGAAAAAAAAAAAAAAGATTCTGGTTTGTGGATGTCATCGACCGGAGTTTTTGTTTGGCTTTTCCATACAGATTAAGATACGTTTTTGACTGTGAATATGCATGCAACAGTGGCTCTGGCCCAAATGTAGCGATGAGTGACTGCGGTGTCTATAAGACTCCATAGCTGTATAATCCTCAAACTGCCTCTGAGACCAATCTTCAAGTCTGCCACTCCGAGTCGGATTAGAGAGTGCTAACAGGATTGCCTTGGAAACATAATATTAATTTTAGGCCTCAAAAACAGGACAGCTACACATCATGTACTGCTGCTGCTCCGGGGCGATGTACTGCAGATGTCGAGTCGACTTGCCCCTTTCTAAAGTGTCTGCTAAATAGAGTTCTTCTGGGAAAGAAACTAATTCAATAAAATCAGAAAGACTCTCCTTGAGCATCAGTTCCAGATGTTTGGACTCAGATGTTTGGACTCACGCTGGCAGTTTGAGTGCGTGTGTGTGTGTGTGTGCATGTGTGTGTGTCAGTCCGTGAGATTTATCTGCCAGTGCTGTTCACTTGAGCAAAAGCCAACAGCAGGTGTGAGATTATGGCTTGCTCTTATTTTGAGGTGAGCAGATGTGGTGCTATTAAAGCCTTAGCAGATACAAAAGCTGCTCTTTTGTATCGTTCTCATCATCCGTCTAATCACATATAGGCCTCCAACAAGAAACCAGTCAGCGTGTGTTATAAAAATGCAATCTTTGACCTCAGGACCGGGGCCAGATTCACAGAAGATCTCTTAAGAATTTACCTAAGAAGAAATTTAAGGAAGTTCTTAAGAGGGCTCCTAAGGACAATTCCTCAGTGTGATTGGAGTTTTTGCTCATTTCCTGCTTTCCCTTACTGTTTTACATCACTGTAGAGCATTTTTCAGTGCTTTTATCATGTTATTATGAGATATTTGGTATTTTTTCCTTTTTCAAAGAACTGTTTTTTTCAAAGAACTTTGCTTTCTCAAATACACTTTATTTGTAAGTTTTTTTATTGGGGAGCAAAGTCAGAAGAAAGTTAAGAAAATACTATTTTGATGAATATCAGCTATCAGGTTTTCTTAACTTTTTTTCTCAAGACTAAAGTAAAAACTTGACTTAACAGTGTTATAGATTCCATTCATTTGTTCAGAAAGATCCAACCAGAAACTGGGAGAAAGGCTGATTGGTGCTTGGCCTCAGACAGATATTCTCTCTGCCACTTGGGGCCGAGCAGTTGGCAGAGGAACTGGGCTCAATGCTCTGGTCATTAGTTCAAGACCATTGACTTGATAATCTCACCTGGGAAGGACAGGTAATGGTTCCTATCGGCGCAATTACGGCTACTCACGCAAACAGCCATTCATACCTGTCATGTACAGACCCACTCAATTTGCGTGACCTCACTAGTTAAGTGGTGGTTGCCGAGACCTGACATTATGGGGCCGGTGTCAGGTCTTCTTTGGAAAAAAACATCTTGTTATGTGTATATTTTTTTGTAAGTTTAATGCTAAGAAAAGGCGATATTCATCAAAATAGTTCTCAAGTGTTTTCTTAACTTTCTCCTTATTTTGCCTCCTAGGAAAAGATTTAGGAATAAATGGGATTCTTGAAAGCAAAGTTCTCAAATTTGTTCTTAATTTTTTTCTTAGGTTTAACATAACCTTCCACTAAAACTGTTCCATAAATTACTTCGCTTAAACACACATTTTAAACAATTAACTAGGTATTTATAGTTTTACTTCTTACTTCTACATCTTAAATTTAAGCTTAACAACCCCTGCAGTCCAACATTTAAGCTCAACAAAGGTCTACATTAGCTGATACCGTTCATTAACCTTTTCTCCTTAAAGGTCTCACTAGTGGATTTCCTATCCAATAATGGTTCTATTGCTGCAGCTACCAGACAAAGTGCATTCATTATTTGAAAACATGCTAATTTAAATTAGTGTAAGCCTATTTGAGAAGTTCCTCAATAAGAAATCAGTTTGTAAGAAATGAGAATAATCTTAAGAAAATACTGCAGAATTGCACTTGTGAAGAACTTGAAACTCTCATATTGCTGGTGTTCATAGGCACACAGAAGGAAACAAATGAGGTGTGTTGAGGCAGTCTGCTTAAACAGTGTCAAAAGGGTAGTTTTAATAAAATAAGATAAGAATGCAAGAAGAATAGAGTGGGAGTATAAGAGAGAGAAAGAAAGAAAGGGTCAAACAATGAAGCAGGGAAGGAATAGAAGAGGGGGGGGAAGGGAGGGAGGGAATGAGAAAAAAACAACATATATAAACAAAAGTAAATGAAGTAAAATTAAAGAGGTACAAACAGCAGACAAGGACAGAAGGAAGTGCAGACAGCAGGCAGATAATAGACAGACAAGGACCTGTACATACCGACAAGGACAAACAAGAGTAGGCAGAGACAGATACGCACATAGGCAGAGCAACAATTAAGCAACAGAAAAGACAGGTAGGCAGGTAGGCAGGGGTAGATTTAGGTAAACAAAGAGACGAATAGACAGATGTACTGTATGTGCATAATAAACTGCTGCGTGGGGTGAGCTATGGAAGTGTTTCTATGGATGTGCTTTGTTGCATTGATGATAGTAGTTGTGGCAACAGTATTAGCAGAAACAGTCAGTCAGGCTTTGTTCATATGAAGAGAGGAAGGGGGAAATAAAACAAAAATAAATGAACAAATAAATACTTAAATAAAACAAATAAATGAATAAATAAATAAATAAATAAGAGGGGGGAAAAGAGAGTCAGACAAAAAAAGATCAAAAATGTATTATATTGCCATCACTATCATCACCAACAATGCTAATAATACTAATAGTAATGATGGTGATGCTAACAACAATAACAGTAACAACAACAACAACAACAACAACAACAACAACAACAACAACAACAAACAGCAAACAAGTAGATAGATGCAAATAATGTGCCACAGTCATTGAGGCCTTTGTGTTGGATTGTTTTATGGGAGAGTGGGAAAATTGTGTGTTTGAAAGTGTGTGTCTTTGTGTGTGTGTGTGTGTGTGTGTGTGTGTGTCTGCTTGTGAAAGAGAACTAGAGGGGAGGTCACACCAGGTAAAGACCCAGCAGTGCTTCTGATCTCTTCTCTAATTGTCAGTGTATCTCTGTTATTCCAGAGATTGTGCTTTGAAATAATTTCAGTACATAAATAGACAAACTTTTTTTGGTTTTGTTTCAAAATGCAATAATATAGACACTCAGAATGCTCTTCTGACATTTTGCAGGTAACTGTTGGTCTTTTCCTCCACTCACATAAAGGTCAAGTCCACTGATAAAGGAAATCAGTGCAATGTAAGGCATTATTCCTGGATGAAATTCATCAAAACAAAGGCTAAAAAAATCAGGAGAAAAGCGATCAGTCTTGTTATTTAAATCTGAAAACAACAACAAAACAAAAGAAACCCTAACATTTCCACTTTGAGACAGTTTAAGTGCTTAGGGTGTTAAATCACATGCAGTTTAAAGGATAAGGCCGGTGTTTTTTAATGCATTGCTTACCGTCAACAAATCCTATGAAAATAACAAAATCAACAATGCGTTTGCTCTACTCCCGTTACTTTCTGACATCCCACGTACCGTTTTTAGCCGTCAACCCGGAAGTCATTGGCTCCAATTGTAAGCTAAAAACCTTGAAATACAGCTCACAAAGACATAGTTTCGATTTTAAAAATCACTAACTGTTACCACGAAAAGTCAGACTGTTGTAGTTATTACCAAATCACATTCAAATGGGAACAAATTCTTCATTACGCCGGGGACTATTTTCGGTGCTACGGAACTACTTTCCTGAGATCGCAAAGTGTTTACAGCCGGCTTATTAAGTTGTTTGAGGAAAAAGTCAGCTGGCCCGTTGCATTGCGAAGATCAAATATGTTGCCCAGAGCAACAGCATGGCTCTTTGACGTGTTTTTAATTGTTTTTTTAATACAATGGAGTTCTATGGCTGCTGGGACATGGCTGCATTGGGCACCGGCTACATGGACGAGATTTCATAGAATTTGTTGATGGTAAGAAATGCATTAAAAAACCCCAGCCTTATCCTTTAAGCAGTTCAACTATTTGAATTCAATACATTTTTGCTCAGATATAAAAGTGAGCCTATAAATTCCCTATAAGCCAGCAGTGTTCAGGAATAGTTAAATACATGTGTTTTGATGATAGTTTTCTGATTAAATGCTGTTGTCCATTACCAAAAAAAGAAGCAATTCTCAGATTGGGAAAGGTGATTACATGTAGGATTACTCTGAATGGGTTGAAGGGGAAACGACATTTTGATTGTGAGATTATGGGCACAAATATAGTTTCACACAGTTTGAAATATTACTACTGGTGGTAAATATAAAAGATGTTAGTGTCTTAAAAATGTTTTGATTTCATATTCTATGAAATTTAGAGGCAAGTAATCCAAAGATTACAGAAAGTCAACAGATCATTTTGCTGAGTTTTAGTAATCCAATAGATGACATGACTGAAGTAACTTGACAGGAGCCTGTAACTGCTACATTTTAAAAGTAACCTGCTGACTTCCAAGCCAAGGTGGCATATTCTTTTCCAACATGACTGAACCTTCAGAGTTCGAAAATTGACTCTTGCTCAGTTCGGTGCCCTACATTTCCCGCTTTTCAAATGGAATGTTTCGGATTTGATTGATTTCCAACTTGATCTATCTTTGCACCTGTACTCCAACCACCTCCATCAACTTGGCAGAAATGCAACTAGAGAGCTATTGATTTTTGTGCCCCTGAAATCACTTAGAAGTGGATATACACTTTGCTCTCACTGTACCAAAATAATTTTATCTCTCCAAAATGGTCTCCTATATTCTCCATTGCACAAACCCATTTAATTCAAAGGGACATTACTGTGGGGAAATTGAACATGGACCGGCTGCACCCAGCTCAATGAAGCCTTAAGATATAAGACCAGCGTTTACAGTATGTGGAGGAAACCACTGTGATCAGTGAGACTTTAATGAATAGGCTGTATTACCTATAGGTATTCAATGAATCTTTGCAAGAGAATCATAACTAGGGGATGGCTTGGTTCACACAGTATGATTGCCCTTTTAATAAATGCTATGTCACAAGTGTGAAAACTCCAGTGGGGTTTGTAATGGGATCCTATGTAATTGCAATGACAATATGATGTATTGGTCCTGCAGATCGGCCCATTCACTATCACTTGAAATCAAAGAGATTAGATACAGCCATATTTAGTTAGTCAGACATTTAGTTAGTTGTGGTCAAAGAAGTGAATAGATTTCACAAACCTTATATATCCAGAAGCATTTCAGGCCCTTTATTTAAGTCCATATTAGCACAATGAACATACCTTTTGGAGAGTACACAGACTGATGCCACTCTGTTATTATGTGTTGTTGAGCTGAAACTGACCAAAAAAAAATAAATAAATAAAAGCTGCTCCCACATGACAGAGAGTCATCCGCAGCTCTACTCTTTGCGTCAAAGTCACCTTTCGTGTCACTGCTTCATGGAAAGCTGCCCAATGATGAGCTGCCAGGTATTAAGCATTTTTAATCTCACTTAATCTCCCCCGAGTTTCATCCAACCTTCCACTTTCAAGGAGTTAAAACTTTATGATTTGTGATTCACATTTATGATCCTCATCTTTCCGTCCCGTTCCTTCGCTTCCCCAAAGTGACATCAAGTAACCTACTGTACATATCCCTCATTATAGAGTCACTGCGATGTAGAGGAGAGCCGCCCAGCCAAGAAGCACACAACAAGCATTTTCCTCGTTATTAAATCTTGCGTGTCGTACAACACTTGAAGCAAGATCAAAACTGATTAGTGGTAAATTAGATTTGAAGAATAATCCCATCTCCAAGAAGAATAATCCCATCTTTTTTTCAATTGCTGGGTATTTGGTATTTTGTGTGATGCCCTATGCCCGAACATGTCACCCTCATAGAACTTGCAGACAGAAGACTTGTAGTCCCAGCAGCTGAACTCTACACATGAACAGCATGATCCAAGCTAATTTATTTTTAGGGAGCTGAGTTCAGCCTACACTACACTGATCCTTTTACACACCACATTAAACAGTCAAGAACTGCTTTATATCTCTGTGGTAGGTATATGTATGGTATGTTTATATATGCACACACATGCTGTGCATTCATGTGCATACATATGTATGTGCACACACGCAAACAAGTCTATATACATATGCTATATACTGTACATACATATATGCGACATGTCAGCATGTGTATATATACAAACACACATAAAGGCGTGCATGCAAAACACACACACACACACACACACACACACACACACACACATATACCTGCTCCCACAAACCTGAGGGGTCCTTTAACAACTGAAGATGGTGGTCTGTAAAGCCCATTAATCAAATCATTTGTTCATTTTCGTTCCAAATGATATTACTTCCAGGGGATATAATTAAGTAAATGGATTCTAAAAGAAATGAAATTGTTGAACAAATACAGACTTGCTGGCTTCAGCGACAGCGCAGCCTGTTTTCTGCACAGCAATGCTGATCCGCCCTTTCTGCCTCTGTCCCCCGTCTTCCCTTTGCTTCCCTCTCTCCTCTGCTCTCCATCTCTCCTTTGTCTTTCCCCCTGTAACATGCACCCTAAAGAGAGGCCAAGCAGGGGCCACGCAGACCTGTGCAGCACACCAGCTGAGATTTATGTATACTTTGCATAGGTCAGCCCAGTCCTAGATGCAATCGGGAAAGTGGATACCGGCCCTGGCAGGGAAACGGAGCTTGAAGACATTCCTCAGATGAGTGAAAAATGTCACAGAAAAGGCAACATATCCCACACAGGTTCTGATAGACATATACAGGAGATGAGGTTTGTATAATAACCCAATACAGCCAACAAATATTCACAATTTTCTGTGTCAAAAAAAAGAAAATAACTGTTTATGTTTTGATGCGATGCTGATGGTGAATAAAGTAAACACAAGCAACACAAATAGATTTTGGTCCTAACATCTCTACGCGCTATCTTCCTTCTCTGCATTTCCACAGCTTACTGAATTAATGGAAGCATTTCTTCTGCGGAATAGTCGGTAAACAAAAGAAACACAAATAGATTTTTATTCTTCCTGTTTTGTTTGTGCGGCATTGTGTAGAAGAAAATTGGTGTGATGTTCTTCTGCTCTGAAGTGCGCAGAGCTATTTGAATTCCTGCTGTGCATAATTATGATGGATGTGCATGGGTCTGGGTGGCAGTGGAGGTGGTGGTTTTGTGTGTGTGTGTGTGTGTGTGTGTGTGTGTGGGGGGGGGGGGGGGTAGTTGCCCACAGAGCCCACAGAGCCAGGTAGCTGATGAGCTATAACTCAGGGCAGACAGACATCTTGTCAGAGCGATTCCCGGAGCTGACAGGTGTGAAAGGTTCTGTATAGCTTGTATAGGAATATTCTTTATATACAATGCACAGTAACAGTACTCAAAAAGTACTGACAATCTCCATTTCCCTCCTGTGACAGAGCAGCCTGCATTTGCCCTCATTCATACCTCTCACCGCTCCGTGGCACTCTGGATGAAAACACTTACTCCAGTAAAGCGTAGGCATTTCAGCAAGTGTGGACATGCAGTTAATAGCACACCTGTGACATTGTTTTATTTTATTTGTTGGTTTGTTCTGCTTCGGGTTGGCCTTCCATGCAAGCCACTGAAGCACTGCTGTGTGTTTCCATATGATCGCTTGCACGAAAAAGAGGAAATGACTGCATTTTTGGGCCAAATTATTTAAAAATGTATTTGTAAATAACACCCATTTCACTTGATAGGGTCACACATTATGTTTGCTGTTCAAAATCGTTAATATTTTTCAAAGTATTACCGAAAGTCAGAGCAAAAGTTGAATTTACTGACTTCTCAACTACATAAAGTGGCAGGGAAAACAAACTAATATGATAGAAACACAAGACAATCAGAGCAGAACATTTTAGTCAAAATCATCTGGAGTTCACTGCTCTTAAAGTGGTAATCCTCAAGATTATTATTATTATTATTTTTTTTCATTTTGTTTTTTGTTACTCAGCGCTCATTGCTGTGGTGTTTCTGCACTGCACTTCCCAGAGATCACCTGTCAATCAAACAGTGTGTCCAGTACTGTGACCTGTGTCTTTTTCCTTGGATTTTCTGTTGATGCAGTTTGTTTGATGTAGTTTCTGTAGGCGGCGCTCTTTTCTCTGTCTGTTCAGCCATGGTAGCTATCACAGCTCATGCTAAATACCCAGTTCTTCACATTGCTTCTTGTGTACCAGAGGTCCCAGAGGTGTTTAAAGCAGCAAGCATAAAAGGTTTGAACTGAGTATAGGTTGAATCACTATTGTGTTAAATCAATCGGCAATAGAGAGTAGTAAAACAGATATTATTACTTAAATTAAATTAAATTATATCTTCTAATAACGTGTAAGGCCAAACCTTGGGCATGCAGTGCACAGTTTAGAGGCTGAAAACCAACCATCTTGTTCCTTAATCTTCCACCTGGCTCAATCCCTATAAGGCTTGTTAGGGGAAAACTGAGTGTATATGGGTCCCAGGTGTGATGCAACAAAACCATAGTAACAATTCTGGCCTACATCCCTATATCCTATCTTTTATGTCCTGCAGCAGAAGTAAAGCAGAAGTGTTTGTCTCTTTTTTTTTCTTACTATAGACACTAAACATACTGTATAGCGCTACCAGAATGTTTCTGTTCACGTTTCTGAAAAGGTCTTTTGGAAAAGAGGACTTGTTTTTAATTATTTTTTTCTGATTCAGTCAGAAAAACTGATTGAATGAAACAAGAGAATCAGTTAGTTTAACTTCTGTTAATTAAATCAATCGCTGGTCATTAAAAAGCCATGTAGAAGAAAAATGTGTTTTTGGTCACTTAAAGCTTTTCTAAGGTGCTGCATGGCAGTAGCAGAAACAGAAGGTCCAGGGATCACAAAACTCACACAACACAAACATCACCATGCAAACTTTTAATTCAAGGAAGAAAAATAAAATTAGAGTTTTGAGGTCTTCACCCAACAGCAGCAATAACGATTTTGCAATATATACAGTAGTAATATAATGTCCACATCAATGCATTTATCATCATTCATCATTGCTCCTATGTGTGAAAATGTAGTGTAAGATACCTTGTGTGGCTCAGCCTTTACTAATGTGTTGTAATGGAAATCCAAAGGGTTTTAATTCAAATCCAGAAAAGAACAACAGCAAAATTAAATGAAATATAATTCATTTTAATTAATTGAAAAGATAGGTCAAATCAACAGCTACAATAAATGCCTTTGACACTGAAGATTTTGGATGTGAAGAGTAAATTGTCACTATTCACGTTTTTATTTTTCGTCACATTTTTCATGCACTTTGGGAGTTCTACATCAGCAATTGGCAAAAAAAACACCTGACGCTGCGTATGTATGGGTGCATGCCTGCATCCGTGTGTGTGTGCAGGAGAGTCTGTGTGTATGTGTGTGTGTGCATGTGTATGTACTGGGATGTTTGTTGGCTGTTCTTGATGTAATTTATCATTCGGTGGCCCCGATGCACCAGTCAACAGTCTCCAATTCCCCTATAATATGGGGGATATTTGTGGCTGCTGTGAGGCAAACAATTTAATAAATCAGTTCATTGCAGTGCACACAACGCCCCTGAGCCTTACACATAAACAACATGTTTCAGCATCTAAAGATTCCAAAAGACAGATGAGAAAACAACTCGTATTAAACAGCCTCTTTAAGGAAGGCTAATTTCCAGTTGCTGTCCGCACTAAAACACAACATTTGTATTCCTAGGATGCTGTTGAAGAAAGATGAACCAATAGCTGTAATGGGCTAGACTTAACAGCAATTAAAAGAATAATTTCTAACTACATTTGCCATCCTTTTCATATTTTCAAATGATTATAAATTAATTACGCTACTCTCATCAGCGTAATTGAGTAACAGGAGATTAGCTGTAGATTAATTTAGTGGATAAATGTAATAGGAATGGGAGAATGGAAGAAAAAGGGAGCCTCATATCTTCAAATGAAAAATGCTTTAGAATGGGATTCTGGCCACACACACACAACATGCACGCACAACGCATTCATAACAGGCGCATGACACGATTCATAATGCATTTATGAAAGAACAATAGTTGTTTGTAAGAGCTTCATTACACATTTATATTACATGATTTAATGATTTATTCCACAATAAAAGTCAACCCCAGTTGGAAAGTGAGGGGGCTTGACTTGATTGGTAAAAGTCAGTAGAGTAAATGTGCTGGCTCAGTGAACTGATAATTGTTTATTCCTGATTGACTTTTATTTTGAAATTTGCTACGTAACCACTTAGATAACATGTAAGGATTTCTGACAATTCCTTATTCATATGTAAATGAGTCATGAAACGTGTTGTCAGCCTGTTATAAATGTGTGAAGGATTTACAAAGGGATAATAGTTGCAAGACGGCAGCATTACACACAACTGCTGAAAATGATACTGATCACAAAGAGAGGTGTGCGCCCTGCCAGATCTCACTGATGGCTTCCCCTCATGCCAGGTGTTTGTTGGTAACCTAAAGAGATAACATGAGTGAGACCCTGCCAGTTACCAAGAAGCTCGTTCCTGCAGCTTCTCTGACACTCATTTATCAACAGGAGCTCTACATAGCAACAGGTCTTTTCTTTGCCACCATTACCACTCAACAGCCATCACATTATGAGCACACATGGCTCTCTGTGTGTATGTGTGTGTGTGTGTGTGTGTGTGTGTATTCATGTGCATATGCATGTGCATGTGAGGCGGGTGGGCGGTGCAAATATGCATACATGTATCAAGAAGAGGCTCAGCATTCTAATTCATTCTTGATTAAATGTGCGAGCGGCACGCTGATTAAAGATGATCAGTGGAGATCCCTCCAGTACCCTTTCTAGAAGTTCTTGTGCTTTCTGATTAGATATGCCGTGATAGATTCCTAGCCATGTGGAAAAATAGGGGGAAAAATGCTGGATTTCCGCAAGTCATGAATTGCCTTCTGTCAGGGAGATGTAAATCAATGTAGCAAGCTTAAATTGATGGAGCATCTTCTGGCTGTGCGTGGTTTTATTCCTGGCTCACCCCGAGTGCTCCAGTGAGCGCATACACACACTGAAAGGTGGACTGCAAACAAAAATGAAAAGTGTGTTAAAGTAACAAATTCAGTGTCAAAGCTATCAATTGTATTGATCTGATCGAGCTGTGCGAGCTTTTTCCTGGGTCTTAGCTTGTTACGTAAACTGTAATTATGGATACAGTTGATGGAGAATCAGAGGCCTGTATCTGTGTTCATCCCCACTGACAGTGCTTATGTTGAGTTAATTGAGCTCATATCCCAGGATACATGGTGTGAGGCTATAACATTAGCCATTTCCTGCATGCAGCTCATTGGGATGCAAGGGCAGTGCTGGCAGAGTAAACTGCGCCTTGGCAGAGATGCTGAGCAGTGGTAGGTGCTGCTGCTGCAGGGACATGACAGCTACAGTCTTCCTGGCCATAAATCCCCCACACTCCGCAGGGCATACAGCCACACCTGTGTATTAAGTTGAAAGACAGCTAAATTCAATCTGCCCCATCTTGCCATGTCAGTGGGTGAACTTGGACTGGTGTAAGACATTTGTGCTGTTTCATCAACACCATGTTATTTATTCTGGGTGTTTTCTCTCTCTCTTGGGGGAAGGGGGTTGGGAGTTGCTGAGTCTCCCCAGAATGTGAACACAATTATGCCACTTCCTTCAGTTGTCCCACTCAAAATCAAAGCAATTAGCTCAGAGCCACAATCTAAGCTTTTCTTATTATGTCAGTCACGGACATAAGCATGTAATGTATTCTCGAGAAAACAGACTTGAATAGGGTGTGATGAATTTTAAGCTTTTCGTAATTTTTCTTTTTTAAATAAAGCAAACAACGATGTTCAAAGACAATCATTGACTGATTTATGAGGTGTACTTAATTGTTCATATTGCCTGTTGACATCAGCCACTTGCTGCTGGGTATAAGGAAGAGGAGGCAAACAGCTTCATCCAGCGGCTTGTTCTTCTCATTCTGCTTCCCAGCTCAGTGTGATATGACTTTGATTGTCTACTTGCAATTTACCCAGCAACTGCCAGCCCCCTGTCCTCGCTACATCTCATACAGACCTTTTCTTAGATCTCAATGGATTGCCTAGCAACCTTTTCCTTCAGTACAAATACCAATCTGTGCGCTGTACAGTACATGATGACCAATATAAGTGTTATGCAAGAGAGACTAACCAGAACAACACAAGTATAGAAATCCCCATTTGAGATATACAATACTTTATTACGCTCATTCGGTGTTGAAGAAATCAGTAACAACTGTCCACTTAGTTATACTGGAATATCGTTGAACGCTGGACAGTTGAACTGCTGCCTATATACCAGTATAATAAAGTCAATCAAAACCTTGTTTAAACCGGTAACTGGTGAGTCGGCACAGAGAACAGTGCTAAAGAGGGTATTAGTAGTATGCAATAGAAATCCTCCAAGTGAACCACCTCGATTGCCTTTCATCTCAACTGCAGCTAAATATAAAACTAGATTAAGCACATTTATGGGAGGTGGATTGATGGGGAATTTCCATATTATGCAGCACATACGGCAACTATAATCCTAAGGCGAGCATGCATCAGGTAAAGTGAATGGTATTCAGCCCATAATGCAAACCGAACAGCACAATACTGGCTTAACTATGGGGCTATTTACCATAATTGATTTGTATTTTCGACATTAAATGTGGCGTTGGGGGAGATGGATTCTGAAACCATTTAAATACCAGCATTAACTAGACATTACACTAGCTTTCAAGTCTCAGCTTAGAGAGCACAAATGCTGGCTCAAACAGCTGTGGCTATAGTTTGAGATTTTAAACCTAATTTCATTGCTTACTGAAATGTCGACAATGGGAGCTACGGGTTTCCTTTCACCACTGCTACCCAACGTCCCCCGCTGTCTTTCAATCAAGCATCATCATCACAAACCTTGTGTTTTTTTTAGTAGGTCAATGTGTCTTTTCCCAATTGTGTTTTGTCGACGCCCTCTTCTGCACTGGAAATCTGCAAAATCAAGGCAAAAATCTAGGACGCATATTGGATTTAGATATTAAATCTTCATCCAATAATGCTGACATCCTCATGTGAATCGTTTCTTATTGCTTCAAGTGATGAAGATGTATTTTTTATTGGGATTTCACCTCTGTTTTACTGTAACCACATGACAATGGATAAACATTGAGTCTGCAGATACAGAGCAGATTACTGGGTTATACAAGTTCATTTATGCAAGATTGTGTGTCTGTTCCCATCAAATTGCAAAATAATGGCCTAGTGAAGATAGTTTGAAATGGGAAAATGGTTGATTATGCCTTCAAGCTGTATACTAATGCAGGATTCATAGCATTTATCACTCCACAAAGATCCTTGTTTGAAGCAACTTTATGCGACGTAAACAGAGTTCTCAGTCACTGGGAGCGTTAAAAAGTGGATACGCCCTTGACCCTGAAAGCTATCATCAAAGCAGTAGATTGCCTTGCGATTAGACACACAGTTTAAAAATATACTAGCAGGTCCAGTGTCATACTGGGCCTGTAAGATGGTAAAGGTAATCTGAAAGTGTGGGCATAGCAGCGGCATAACTCCCCAGGGAAATCAGGCGCTTTCACAGCTGCCCTGCCTGCCAGCAGTTGCAACACAACTCCAAAATGACAGGGCAAAGTACAAGGGGACGAAGACGGAGAGAAACTTGAGGTCCACCTGATATCAAAACACTTCAAATACAGCATCAAGTGGGGGGTAAGACAAACGCCGCATGGTTCCAAATAAATACACGACTGCCTGAAGTGCAGCCGAATATGAAAGCGTGTCTCACTTCCACGCTGCAGGTTCTGAGTTGAATCCTACTGCCTGTGTGCGTTTTACAGTGTAAATATTCCTGCTCATTTTGTGTTATGCCAACTGCTCCGCATCCAGGCAGAGAGGAATATAGGTTAGACTATGCCAAGAGCAAAAAACATCTGGTCCTATTTTATTGGAATTCAGCTAGTTTGAGTAAACAAGTGTGCTGAGTTATTTGTATCACGTCTAGGTGTATATGCAAAGGAGCGCAGACAGTACATAAAATCAAGGAGCTATCACGACTTTTTAAAATTCTTCTACCCTTTAGTTTATTGTGCTTTTATGACTCTTGTAAATGCAGAGAGGCCCTCTTGATGAAGTCCTGAATCTAACTGAAGTAAGACCGTTGGATGAAATCAATGGAACAGAATGAGGGATGAGACGATTTTAAGCCCACATAATATAAAGTAGTATATTGTCTGGCTTACTTTGACAGCCCTGAAGAGGAAGTAAATAACTTGCCTCTGCTTTCCAAGAAAGTGCCAACAGAGTGTCAGTAGGACCAATATGTTGTCCAAATAGATAAACTGTCAACTGGATAACAAACCAACAAACATTTCTTGCCATTACCTTGACTCTTTTCATTTCTCAAAATTAGGTCTATGGCAGAATCCGAAGTAAATAAAAGTCAGTCAACCCAAAACCCCAAAAGGAGTACAAAGGTTGTTGTTCTTGCATCATGGAGGATAAACCAGAGTCTGCAGGCATGGAGATGGATCTCAAAACAAAGATTCTCACTCACGACACCCTGACATGGGTGTGCATACAAAAATCATGAACTATGACTCCAAGCACTGTTTTTTTCAGCTTTTCAGGCTATTTAACTTGATTAATTATTAGGGGAAGCTGAGGCTGAATAATTTCATTATTTCACACGAAGAAAGCATTTTTCACAAAGATTAGACACACGATAATATATTTCTCTATTAGAAATGTTTTTTCACATTCCATAAATCATCTTGTGACCTCTTAAAATCCTCTGACAACCCCCTTGGTTTAGGTAAACTCCAGAATGGAAAAAACCTTGTACTTATCTCTCGTTTATATGAGTCACCAAGTTGATTTGAGATGTGCTGTGAATGATAATCATTTTCCTAGTCTGTGTGTAAAGTTATATAGAAGGGACAACTGCAGAACTGGCTCTCGATGGAGGCATCATGACTGTTCAGCCTGTTAGTGCCAATGCATATAGACATCCTGTATAAATCTGAATCCCGCCAATGCTGTGCTGTTGCATCTGTCACAGCTCCCTGTCCTGGTTTTCTCACCGAATACTATTCACAATAAAACACTTGAAGTGAGTGCAGTATGCAATCTATCAGTGTCATTAAACTGTTACAAGTGTGCAGCTACACAGCAGTAAATCTTTCAGCAGCGCGTATCTGTCACTGAATACATTGTCATAAGCAGATATATCTTCGACACATCGCCTATTCTTACAGATGAACACAAGGCAAAGCATTTACAAAATGTCTGTTATTGATGAGTCATTGAAAATTGGAGAGAGAAAAGTGTGCAGTTGTACACAATGCGTATTTCATTTGTGATTAAGATTCCAGACGACTGATTTCAGTCGATCAACTTCAGGTTAGAACAATATTCAGGTTAGAACTCAGGACTGGACATGGACACAATTTTGACAATGATGTTGCAATATGGCAAAATATCATACATCCCCGCACCACGTTATGCCCAAAAAGAACAAGAATATACAAGAAAGGAAGAATACTTCTATAAAAGTAAAAACATAAAAAGTCAAATATATAATAAATATAATAACGTTCTTCAAGTTGTCATTTCACATGTTCAAAAGCATCGTGTTGTACAAATGCCCAACTCACAAACGTCCCAGTTATGCCACATTTAGTTTCGTTAAATTCCGCCATTTTCACGGCACATTATTTGTTTGTGAAGTACAGGTGGCCGACGTCTATTAATATCCAGGACTTTAATTGGGTATTGTTTTCTACACAAATATGCAGTGTCGTATGTTCCTTTTCGGGAAGCAACATAAAAGGTACGAGTCTGAGAGCCACGTTCAGAGAGGCTAGTGTGGTGTATTGTGTTGGATAACGGTCACACACAGTCACACAAGGACAAAATAGCAAGCGAAAGTTGCCAGGTCTTGATTACTTAGGAGAATACGGGGCACACATCATTATCAAACAGTCTGTTGTCTTCAGCACTGTGCTCTTCAGTCTCAACCACCCATGCAGTTGTCTAGGCACGGCAGACAGTTGTTTGGGCTGACACCACTTTGATGAATGACATTGTAAGTATTGGTCATTTACCATAGTTTATTCATCATGTACTATAATGTAACATCTTCTAAAAAGTACACACAGATAGATATATGAGTGTGACTGAAGTGCACAATCAGATTACTGGCTGTAGAACACATTTTATGACAAAAATATCCTTACAAGAAAGATTAATATGGATGATGAAAAGTAAATATGTCAACAGAGCAAACTCATTCCAACGCACCAAGCTCTGCACTTGGTGTTTATTTTTAATCAATGTTTACTTCTCAGCTAGATTAAATTAATTATAATGTAATCAACATTGCAAATCATTTAGGAAATCAAAAGTCCCCATGTAAATTACATGTACTGCTGGCAAAACGTGTGGGCTGTACATTTTACGTTGACAATTTATTCTTATTTGCTGACTTGCTTCTCTCATCTTGAGTAATTGATTCTGAGTGGCTCGTTTCTTGCGATGAAAAACACTACAGGGACTTGAGGAAGAGAAAGACCTCTGACTGACAGCATGATCAGAGAAAGCAGCAGAGAACCTTTTAGCTCGGTTGATCTTTAATTTGTTCTGCTATTCCGTTGCTCATCATGCTGTTTCCCCGTTCTGTTTATAGCATTTTGCATTTAATTACTTCACCTGACACTGCAGAGGTGCCCGAGCGGCGAGAAGTCGAGGTAATATGTCCAATAAGAATAACAAATCATTACATTATTATCCTTATTACTCCTCGAGAGGCATAGTGGAACACGAGAAGTCACACCGTTGGTTCCACCTCCTCTGCTAAATGAGGACATCAGGGGGTCAGGTGGGGGCGCGGGCTCGCCGATCAATTCCGCCGCACCCCTTCATTTCCACCGAGAAACATTTTCATTTTCATTAGCGTGACCCTGGGTCCAGGATACTATATGCAGCGGATTAATTGTCTCCTTTACTCCTTCGCTCGGTAATCCAATCCCAGTCCCCTTCACCACAGGCTTGTGTTTCATTAGAGGGGGTCCCCTGGTTCTCTGCAGCAGACATATAGGTTCAGTGAAGGAGACAAGAGGTGCTTCTCGAGCCTCGCGGCGGACGCAGCTCACTGTTGGAGGGAGTGGGACTGGGAGCAAGGCAGCACGGGCTCGGAGGGGAGGGCAGCCATAAGGCCCGTGTGGTGCCCGGCTGGCCTCGCACCTCCCAGGGCCTGAGTGGGGGGCTCCGCGCCCGCGTTGAGGTGCAGTGACAGGTGGGCGTGGCAGTAGTCCAGAACCGACTGCTCATACCTGTACAACGTCAGCGCACTCAGCTGCTGTGGTATCTGGGGGAAAAAAAGAGAAAAGGGAAAGAGGGAGAAAGAGAGAAAACCAGACCTGTAAGTCAATCCAAGAGCTTCTGCTTGCCCGTTCCACATTTTATCCGCTTTTAGAATATCTGGAACGCTTTTAATTCACTTCATGCAGCGGCGGCACAGCAGTGTCATTAATGCAGCCTTGGCCAGTGATACAGTGCGAGCCCCAAGACCTGAAGACTGTGGTGCTCAAACACCCACTTTCAACTGGAGTGATTTATATGCAAGATGAAAGCCTTAAGCAAGAGTGCATACATATTTTCTGCCCTCTTTTAAATGGAGTCAAGGCTCCATTTAGTAGAGAGTGCTTATTACATTACAAGCACTTTGCTGATTCAAAGACCCCTCTCAGTTTTACGTGCTACTGTGGTCTGAATTATGTCAATTAAATGGGATAAAGCTGCATCTTGGCCTGCGCAATATTGATACTAATATCTCCATGTCTGTTAATGTCTTCGCACAAAATATGAATGCACTCATGCATGTCAAAATGCACAAAGCAACATATACATAGTAACAGTCACACACATCAGATAACAGCACAGAACACATACAGGACTCACATACAGGACTTGTATGCATGGTAGACAACTCTCTCTTCTCATACTCACCTTCAGATAGAGAAGATATTCTTGCCATTACTTTCATTCACTTTAAGAATCTAATTCCAAGAAATCAACTATTTTCATTTTCAGTGATAATGTGTTCAACTTAACTGCAGTATACTGAATGAGCAAACTATTAGAACTAATTAAAATTGTGCAGTCTGTAACTGCACTGCGAACGTTGCTTTCACTGCCTCCATTAAAAAAATCACAGATCACTGTAATGTGACTTGTGGGTGGAATATCTATTGTTAAATATGCTGTCTTGGATTATTTTATTGGATTGCAATAGGATTTACTTTAAGCTGATTTGATGCAGCAAGGGCTTTTAGATAGGTGTTCCCTGAATGCGGTTAGGTCAAATTTCACAGCGCCGCCGCCATTCAGACCTCTGAATTTAAGATCACAGCTTACAAAAGGTTATGTTTTACAACCCGGTTCAGTTTGTTCGCCGCTTTAATGGAAAGCTTAGCTGAAGACACTCCATTGTGTAATTCAGCGGCTGAACTTCACACACTATTTTAGAGGACTTAATACAATATTCATGAACAACAATGCCCTGAATGCAAAATGAACTAAGTGGGAGGTCTGTATCTGGGAGTTCTCTCCACAAATTGTCATGGGGGAAGGCTGCATTGAGGACAAGTTTTCTCAAATTGCTGGAACAGAGAAAGTCAAACATATTGGTGGAAACTTAGACATAAATCTATGCCACTGGTTGTTTGGTCGAACCAATAGCCACCGCTCTGTATGTACAACAACAGAGTGGTACTATAGATTAAACAGCTATAGTATTTTTCAAACGTGCCATAAACTATACTGAGCTGAGGTTGCTGCGGCGATAAAGCTCACTGTTCGAGCTTTAGGGAACTCTATATGACTGTTATAAATACATACTAGCATAGCATACTCTCAGAGAGGTATAATGCTATCATTATATCGGTTGACTCACTATAAAACAACCTGGATCTTTTTAAATTAGGACAATCCAGACAGCAGAAATTGTTAGGATGAATTATCATGTGATCTTAGTTGGTGTGTTTTGGACTAAAACAACATAATGATTTGAAGGATTTGCATCATTCAAAATACTCAAAAGAGAAGGGAAGTTAAAATAATCAACAGTAATGAACTCCAGCGAGTTCTATAATAAAGTTCTGCAATGCCAAGCTTTGACAGTGACTGCTTGTTTATTGTACTTTATGTCAAGTTATTTCCCTAACTCTAGCCTGCTCACCACCACTGTGCAGATTGCTTAGGATTCAAACCCTCTCAAACCTCTCAAAGAGCTTGACTCATACTCTTAGAGTATGAGTCAGAAGTGATCTGATACCTAGACAGCATATATATATTCAGTCTAAGGCCTGGGTATCTGTGTCTTCAGGTGCTTTTTTTATTGTATGTAGTCTAGTGGTGTGTGTTGAGCCTTTACAAACCCCTCAAAGTGAAAAATACTTTATCTGTGTGATGCACATATCCATAACGTATCCCAATGAGATGAGAGAGGTCCCAAATTATGCCGATGTCAAAATCATTTTTTCTGCTCTTCCAGTAAATGCACTGTGAAGCGCTGATGCCTCGGCTTAGACTTGGGGCCGTGACATTTTGACATCTCTAAGCAAGCACCGGGTTCTGTGATGGAGACTAATTTCCAAAAATGTTTCTAGTTTGTCCAGCATAGATTTGCAACCTACCAGTCAAAGAACAAACACACACACACACACTCACACACAATCCACCCCCAGCAAGTATGGTGATAAAATCTGTTCGACAACAATCACTTTTTATCGTGACCTTTTTGGCTTTTTACTGCCACTTTCCTCAAACACTCTAGTTAGTTGCCGGCTTTTTCAGCACTTTGCTTGAGCTGTCACCTAGCTTACATAATGTGCACCCTCAGCCTTCAATCCGCAAAGTCACACACTCGTATTTTCTTTTCATCAGAGCCACTTACCATGAAATAAACTATAATTTCCGTTTCATGGGGTCTTTAAATTTTAGGAAGGCCCTCCCCAGTTTTTGCATCGACAGCCATGGGCGGCAGCTGCAACCTATTCTCTCTCAAATGTTGTAAACTAGAACGGAAACAGGAACACTCGAGCCCCTATGACTTGCTCCAGATCAGTCCTCAAAGATCACGCTTCAAGACGATTCGCGCATGCAAATCTGAATTCAGTACAATGGAAGTTCTACAGACACTGAAAAGTTAGGGAGGGAAAGTCACTGAAACTGTATCTGCAACACGATGGGTACTCGTCATCTAAAATGGGTTTTGGTGAGAAGGTGAGTGTAGTAGTTGGTTGTGAATCAGCAAGTGGTGGAAACCTGGATGCCCTTATCACATACTTGGGACACTGTGGCTTTGAATCCAACTCATGACCTTTATTGCATGTCACCCTCTTTCTCTCCTATATTTCTGTCTCATCTAAGAAAGCATAAATGTCTTAAAAAATCAATGATGGAGACTGAAGCAATACGGCTTAATGTAACTGCCTTGCGACACTACATTTACATCCAAGATAGTACATACAGTACATACAGTATCTGGGGTGGCAAGCTGTCCTGTAACCAAAGGTCACAGTTTAAATCCCTACAACAGCTAGTGTTTATCAACTGCCATATGTCCCGCTTAAGTGGTTTTGAGCAAGACATCGAACGCCGTGCTGCTCACTGATTGTAGGTCACTCTGGATAAGAGCATGAGCTAAATGACTAAAGTATAAAATGTAAATGCAAGTATTTAATCCTCACTCACACTAACTTCATGTCAGCTCTCTTTACAGCTGCGATGAGGTCTCTATGCGGTGAAGGGTGAATAAATTGAGATAAATGGGATTTATGTTTTTACCACTCTCGCACGCTAACAAAACGTAGCACTGCACTTTAAATATACTCCATTCACACTGAGCAGGCAGCGCTCCTTTGCTGTACTCCCTCGTGAGGAGGACGGAGTTCAAATATCCCCGTTTCTGAGGCAGTTTTCAAAGTAGGATCGGTTTCACGTCTTAGCAAAGAAGAAAAGAATAAAAGCCTTTTTGGCCAACCAAACAGAGCGAGCCTCCAGGTCTAATCAGGAATATTGGGGGAAATGCTGGCTGTTATGGTTGGTGCTCTTAGAGAGGTGAGTCATTGGCTGGCGTAGCCTGGACAGCAGCCAACAGCGCTGCTTTAGGGCCAATCGCTGCAAACAGTAGGATTTGCTTTAGGCATGATCACATCTTCCCTCAACTTTCATGGCTGTGGAAGTCTTCTCCCATCTCTGAGCTACGCAAAACGATAAATATAAAATGATTTCAAATCTCTTGATTACAATAGCCGACTATGAATAGCCCAGTTTTCTCTTGACAATCGTAAGTCATTATTCAGTGACTCATTGGCTCCAAGCCAAGGTAATAAAACGGGCATCTGGCATCAACTCTTGTCCTCACTTTATGTTAACAGTTTAAACTATGGCTGAACCTATTTATCGTCAAGGAAATTCAAAGGGAAGAAAAACTCCAGCTGAATATATATCGTGCAAGTTGGCTATTCTTACCCCGTTGATACTAAATCTTTATTCAAGGTATTGTATGTTCATATTATATGACATATTTAAACCCGAGGTGACAATGTTATGGCAGCGCGATTGCATCACCTTTCAAACTTGTTATGCATTTAGACTCTTATTATCTGCATCTCCCTCTTAGCTGACATGACTCATCTTCTATCATTAGAAACCTCTAGAGTTGAAAGCGATAAGAAATACATTTTGTAGTAGATCAAGCAGTTTCATAATCTGTTAAATCAGTCTGGGAGTTTTTTCTGTCTTCAAGTGCCAACAGCTGTAAGAATCACAACTCTTTTTCTTTGGTTCTTTAGTTTAGTTTAGTTTAGTTTAGTTTAGTTGTTTACACAGTGATACAGCAGAGGTGAAGTGATAAACACTGTGATAAAACACAATGGTAAAGTACAGAAAGAAGAGGAAAACATACTAATTGCATTTGACACAAATAACCCGTCGGCGTACAAAAATAATTCACCTCAAAACAAACAAAACGAAGGAGAAAAATAAAGATGCCAAGCAAAGATACTACTGAACTGAATGACAGAAACTAAATGACAAAGAAATACAATGTGTGTGTGTGTGTGTGTGTGTGTGTGTGGTGGGAGGGTTATACAGCAACAACAAATTGCATTAATGACAAGTTGGGGACTTAAATTCTATTTGCCCTGATGCAGGGAATGAAATCATAGGAGCAGTGCGAGTGTGGATCTCGGAGATGTATACTTCCCAGTCTGCCTTCAGCAAAACCAGTCTGTCAGCTTAGTCTGCCTTCAGCAAAACATAACCACTGGAATCCTGACCCCAGGCAAAATTACACATTACTCACTGCTGGCTCCTTGTTATGGCCATTTCTGCCCGAGAATGCAGTGCGCAGTGTAAAACTACTACTTCTGTATAGCGCAACCCATCACCGAGCTAAGCAAGTCATTTTATAATGGTAGGATTGCATGCAGTACACAAAGCCTGAAGATTATCTGGCCATTCTGACATCTGAATGTTGATGCTGAAATGCAGATCTCACAACACCAGTGAAATTACTGCAATATGGTGGCCATTTTAAAAGAAGAGGTCTGAATTTAGGCAGAATCTTTTGGTATTACATAAAACTACTTCTCCACCAAATTCAGTGTTTTATTACAAAACGCACAGATCTACATAAGCACTCTACTAACACACTCTGAGGCACTTTGCTGCAGATGCCGAGGAGGACAATGATATAAACCCTTATGACACAGCGCACCGCCATTAATTCTATTTCCCAAGCTATTAGCTTTTGATTGCTTATAAAAGCATTCACTTAAGTTGTTCCCCTTTGCACTGCTGTGAATGTGGGTCAAGCTGCAACTAAATGATTCCCAATTAGGTGACAGACAGCTGCACCATGCCAGCATGCCTCAGACTGGCACGGGAGGCATGAGCTCTCATTGGCATATTAACAACATCCTCCGCCCGAGCAGTGCTGCTGCTCTCTGTCAGCTGGATAATTCACTCAGTGGTCAACACTGCAGCGAGAGAGCACAGACAAGCCTCTATTATCATTGCTGTCTATTAGGCTACACACCCATGGATGCTGAATGGCATGCTAATGGCCACAAGGCCCTTTTCCCGATCGCTGCTTTGCATGGATAAATTGCAAAATGACTTAAGGGTGAGTGAGAAAGACACATAGTTGATAAGAAGTGGTCAGTGACATTGAATGAAGCGCGGCATAAGACTTAAACATACTGTACTTGGTAGAAATGCACTTTCAGATATCGTGTATTTCAGATGATGATTATCGTGGATGTTTGAAATGCGCGTGAAAAAGTTAAGACGCATCCGACAACACAATTTGCTGTTGCTAAACGGAACATTCAGTAATATTCAATAAATCAGACAACAAATACTACGGATGAGACAGCAAACTGTCTAGCTTCCTCCTTTTTAGGTTTTTGTAGCAATTAGGACAAAAAAAAGCTAACATCCATTGCGGCTGAAAGTTGTACATCGTAATACTGCATGTGCTAGAAATCCAGAAAGATGATCTTTTGCCGACTTTAATATTCACCATGTAATTACATTTCTATTTGAAAAGCGTTTCACATTTGTCAAAATAACCATAATCCTTCAGATGTGGGGATTTATCTCCCCCTAATGCTGCTCATCCCATTTTCTGCTCATCAATGTTGGCAATGCATGCCGAGATTTACTGTTATTTACTGGATGGACGTTTTATGAGTCACTACAGACTCTTTCTGATGTATGTAGATATAAGTAACCTGAACATGGATGCCAAGAAAGATAGATGCACCATAAATTAATTCATGTGCAGTAGGAACCATACAGTATGAAGAGATGTGCACTGTACTGTATGTTTCACTCTCCCTCGCTGGCTGTCTGTTTTTCTCTCTCCTTACACACCCACACACATCCCTGAGCACACACACGCACACGCCAATGCTGCTTGTCAAAACACCCATTAAATGCCTCAATCCTGAAAAAAATGATAATTATGTCACTTCTAAGGTCACAGTTGTTTACTTGAAACTGCGATGGTATCATGGCGTAATATGTTTTCAAATTTATTTAAAGCTTCATAGTTAATTTATGTAACAAACATGCAGCACATGTTTTGAAGAATACCGTTTGCAAAATGATGCTTTCATTCTGTAACAGACACTGTGCTGAGGACTAAACACTGCAGCCTTTGATGCAATTCCAACAATCTTTATGACAAAAAAAAAACCTCCACAACAAAGGCAATTTTTTCATTTGGACAGATACCTACAGTAATCCAATTTGATAATATGCCAGATGCTGTAGTGCCCTGCTCACAGTGTATACAACATGTTTGAAGAAATTTAAACTATGACGAATGTTTGTATGTATAAACGCTACACGCCAATGCTTGTATTATTTCATTTGGAGTCTTGTTGCATGGGTAGACCAACCTGGAATTACAGGGGAAAATACTCATATGTTTTTCTTATGGCCCAAGACTATGAGCAACTCTCTTCCAAAGCAAGAAACCAGAGGAACCAAGACTCGCCCATGGAGCTTATCCACTGACAGTGAATGGACTTACTCACTGTCATCCATCATCATTTTTTTTTTTTTACAGCCACATTACCAGGATATTTCAGTCGTTCTATCTATTACAAACCCTCAGAAAATCAGTGCAGGTATTGTCCAAGTCACCTTTTCCATCTTATCCAATTCATAGACCTGTGCATCACCGATAGGGAGGCTGGACAAATGGATAAATTATGGAATTCATTACAATAACTCACTCAAGAACAGTACGGCGGTTGGATTGTTGATTGCAAGATTTCAAGATTTAAATGTAGTTATCATCACACTATTGTATTGCACTGTCAGTAGGTTTGTAGAGTGAACACATGTAGATTAATATGTGTATATATGTAGGTCCATACGGGATAAGTGTCAATGTATGTAGGTTATATGTGTCATGCATGTATGTATATGATATATGTGTGTCAACAATTATGTATTGTATAATATGAATTATTGTATGCTTAAATGTTTTTAATGTGGACTCTTGGAAGATTAGCAAATAGGCTAAAAGAGATCCAAATAAAATCAATCAATCGATAGGGAGGCTGGACAACCTCTTGATTCTATTGTTTCTAGCTTCATTAGACAATAATTAATTGTCCCAAGCGTATAAAATAAACATAATGTCAATATATTACATAGAAATAACAAACATATTTAAAAAGGGAACTTTAAATCATTTGGCTTGTGCAAAGAACAAATGAAAACCCCAAACCAAACAGAATCACATCACTACTTGTAGACGCCACTAATGGTTTCCGCAGAGAGTATTTTTCTTGGAACTTTACTTTTTCACTTTCTCACCAAAAAGAAAAGTAGTTCAGAAAGAGAGAGAGAGACGATGTCAGATATGCTAAGAGGAAGGCTAAAAGGGGTTCAATGCACCAATGACAGGCTATTTCATTCTCTAATGGATTTCTTGAGTTTATCAGCCTTGCTTTGTCTAGATGAGATATCAAGCTAATGTTGCAAATCACAGATAATTTAGTAAGTGCAAAGAGATATGAAAAGACCAGACTGACAGACTTGTGTTTAATGGATATGGTAATAACACAATCACCTTAGTTCAGATTGAACGCTCATCGATTGTGCGGCTGACTGTATTGTTACCGCTTCAGAGAAGTCAGCCAATATTTTATATGATGGAAAGGTTTTACATATAACAGAGTTTCTGCACTCAGTGTCTAGAGTTGGAGTCTGCTTTTTCTTGTTTTTGAAAAATATTAAGTCGGCGCGAATATACTAAAATCCATGTGCTCCAGGACAACAGAGGAATGGTAATTTTAAGGGGAGACTGAAAAAGTTGACTTTCTGAGGTTTGAAAAGAACTTATTCCTCTAATCCACCCAAACAGCCTGTCAAGAGCTCAAAATGAGGGCAACAAGAGCATCTGAATAGTGTTGCTGAGGAATTTTTGCACCCTCAGCCATCACTTTCATTTCTCCAATACATTACTGACCACATCTAACTCAAATATAATTGCGTTAATTCAATGTGGTGCTGTTAAAACAGCGTCGAAAATAATCCCCAACAGACCCGGAGTGAAGACAGAAAAACATAAAAGCCTCAAATTTTCTGATATCTATGAAAAGTGCTTTCAGACTTTTCAAAACAAGACTTGCAAAAGAAAGATACGGAAAAAATAATCTTTATTTTTTTCATCTCGGGAGAGTTGGCAGATAAAGTTGATACATTGCGGTAAACCATCTCATATAAATGTCACAGTCTAAGGTCCAGGATGTTGTCATGCCATTGCTCAATCCACCATAGTACAGGCCTTTCACTCCTGTCCAGTTTCCATGGTGATAACTCATAAAAAATGGGCTGTATGTCTAACTCTTAATGCTGTGGAAGACTGTGTGTGTCTCTATGTGTGCGTGCGTGTGTGTGTGCGTGCCATATGAAGGTTTGTGTACTCTGTTATTATGTGAATATCCCCTTTACTTTCTACACTGAGATGAACTCTTAAAGGAGACTAGAAAGCCCATAAAGCACACAGTAAACACACACACACGCACAGACACGCACGCACACACATTTTGTCATTTTTTTCTGCACTAGATTTGATCTCTCTCCTCATGATTGTGTTTTGGTTGGAGAGCCAACATATCTACAAGAAAACAATTGGTCGCATAGAATATTCAAGACAATGAGCTGCAGGGAGAAAAAAAACAAAAAGATCAGATTTGGTTTATCCCTGATCTATTTGTCTGTTGCCTTCAAAAGAGGCCAGAGGACAGCCATCTGTTTAAGTGCTACAGTCTGAAACAGCCTCTGAACTTGAGCAGACTTGTCCAATATTGATGTGGCTGAAAATGTGAGGCGACAAGAGATGAACTGCAGCCAGCTGTTGGCCTCCTGTGATATTACCACAGAGGAATGGTCTGTACTAGGAGGATCTGGGTGATATACGGGGACCGGGGCCTGCTGAAGATTCATCTGCAGTGATGAGATGTGAATATTGCAGCGGGATAATGTACAACTCAAGTGAAGCGGTATGAGGCCATTGCTGTGATACAATAGCCACTGCATGAAACCATACATTATCCTGTCATTCTTCCCTTGCTGTCAAACAAAGGGACTGACGCTGCTGTCGCTGCGCCTCAACAGTTTCAGGAATTGCAGTCTCAAAGTGTCTTCTTCAAACAATCTGTAAGAACCGTGTTTTTTTTTTTAATTTATTTTTGGCAACATCTTTGGTCAAAGCTGTGGTGTTTCTGCACTGCACTTCCCAGACTTGTCAATCAAACAGTGTGTTCAGTGCTGTGATGGATTTTCTCTGAGTTTCTGTAGGTGGGGCTCTTTTCTTTCTCTGTCTGTCATGGTGGCTATCGCTGCTCATGCTAACTACCCAGTTCTTCTTCTGTTTGTTCCAAACAAACCAGACTTGTCTTTCTCTTGGGAGAGACCTACCAGACACCAGGTGTTTAGAACAGCAAATGTAAAAGTTTCATGAACTGGCTATGGGCTGAATCGCTATTGTGTTGTATCCGTCGCCAATAGAGAGTAGCAAAACTGACATTTATTTATATGAAAATGTCACCGATTTTCACTTTAAAGAATAATGTGTTGCCTCGGATTTGGAGTTTAATTAAAAAGTGCTTTGCAGTAGTTCTACAAAATGAGCATTTCTGCCAAGCTGTTGCCAACAGGTAGACTACAGTCCTGTTCTATTCAGAGGACTGATGCTGTGAAAAGAACATTATGTTTACGGCTGAGAAATCTTTCCCATGGCCCTGTCTGCATCACTCCTCTCTCTCTCTTTCTCTCTCTCTCTCTCTGCATTTCTTCCTCCGTCTAACTAGCACCTCTGCAGCCACATCAGTTTGATGGTCCACTTTATTAAGATGAATGATTCTCATCCGTGTGACGCCTTCCCTCATTTGACTGCGGAATCTTCCCGGTGTGTGCGGCGGAGGCGCCCAGCTGTCACCTTGGGCAGCTTGACAGGATCTCCCCGGAGGTCACCTTGGGGATCTAAGTTCACAGTCACAGTGCAAACGTTTCGTTGCCCCGGCAAAAGTGCCGCAGCATGACTCAGTTACACTGTCGGTCTGTTCAACGGGGCGAGATGTACCCCGGCAGGATGTACAGTAATAAATCACATAAGATAAACAAGCGGTGACAATGAAGGGAACAGGAGGGGTCAGCAGCCTCGATGTCTTCTTGAACAAAACCCATCTGAACTGGCTGATATGACGAGAGATGCGGGGGGAGAGGGGTGAAAGATGCCAGTGAGGTCTATGTGTGCTGCGGTGATATAAGGAGGGCGTCTGCCTTTTGGGCGAAAGCACTACCCTACATCTGTTCTGTGAGCCCTGCAGGATTGGGGGCAGTAAATGTAATTGATTACAAGACCCAGTGGTTCAGTTTGGCCTCAGTTTGATTATTTAGCGGTGCTCACAATGGGGGATAAACAACACAAGCAGATTAAGTGTTGACCATTAATCTCCTATGTTCAGCAATCACATTAACACAGAAAAATGCTCCTCTGCTTTGATATCCTTACACTTATTTTTTTTAATGTGACAAAAATCTTTCATTCTGACATAATAATAAAACACAGTTTTATTAGGCAATTTCTTAACTGTATTTGTGCTCCATCAATTGTTCCAGTCTGTTATAACAACAATTATGGACTGCTGAACGGAATTAAACAGAACAGAGGGGCTTAATCTAAATGAACGCCGCTGAACAACAACACATCACTACTTATCTATAAATAACAAGAAGGTGCTCTTTAAAATAGTGATTAAAACAACACATTTCATTTCAAACAACAAAGGAACCAACCGGCCTAATGAATCCTGAATTGAGATCAAGGAGTCAAGCAAATATCCTCTCAAAAACAACAAAAAAGCGGTCTGTTTTTCCTTTGTCAAACTTGGGTGTTTTTTGCGGTCTCTCTTTACCCGCTGTCAGACACAGCTGACATTAGTATTCTGATGCGGCCTCCTTCAAGCAGTGTTCGGTGCCAGCCACTTAATTTGTCATTTATTGCTCCATGACAACTGAAGTAATTGAACCTCTTGCCCATGGAAGATCTCTGCCAGCCTTGTGGCCGTTTTCCCTCATTGTGGGGGAGACGCAGCTACAGGACCTTGGTGCAAATAAGGGCACAGATCTCATTTTATGGGGCAATGAGATGGTTAGTATGTACCCCGGCCACAAGGGCCTCTGAGATGTTTACTGCACGCCTCAGAACCCCACTGAAGGCTAACTGGACTTCAGATAAAGAGAGGAAATTGGAGAGTATGAATAGCTATGAAAATGAAGGAGCGATGACAGAAGAGGGGAGAAAAGAGAAAAAGAACAACAGAGCCTGTGATTTGTGTTCATAAAATCATCTGTTGTGAGGAATTATTCTCGGAAGTCGTGTCACAGACAATTAGGATGCAAACTAATCACCTAACTAGAGACTTGGGATAATATGTGTGTTTGTCTCAATCTTCACGCACCAGGAAATGAAGGTGACTGTGTATCAGATTGAAGTATAATTAATTAATGTCAATCTTTGATCATATAGATTGCTATTTTTCTCATAGGTTATTGAAAAGTAAACTCTTTGCTTACTCAAATCTACACAAATCTTTCTTTTTTGATTCAAACTCTAACCCTTTCTTCCACCTTATTCTGATTTGTACACAGTCTGATCTACAAGGCTAATTAAGTTCTTCTTACTTCAGCAACATTCTGACTCTTCCCTTCATTAACGTTTTTGCACTCATTATAGTTGTATAGCAAGGACGTGTTAGACAAATTAGGGGATACAGAATGAAAGAAACGCCAGAAAAACGTGGTGGAACTCT
The DNA here is from genome assembly GCF_048128805.1 of Centroberyx gerrardi. Taxonomy (NCBI): domain Eukaryota; kingdom Metazoa; phylum Chordata; class Actinopteri; order Beryciformes; family Berycidae; genus Centroberyx; species Centroberyx gerrardi. The sequence goes on from NC_136004.1 coordinate 11,084,829, forward strand.
TTCATGTGAGGAGAATTTGTTTTAAAAAGCAGAATAATTACCAGAGACAGGTAGGGTCTGAAATAATACCCATGTTGAGATATGGGCAGTATTTCCACTGTATGCATGTAACTTCTTTTTGTGTATTATATGTATTTGACATCACTTTAATTATCACTAAGTAATTTGGAGAATGATGCTTTTGATGGCAAGAGTTTTGTATTTTAGAAATACTGGAATACTTTCAAGCAGAAAAACATTTAATAGAAAAAAAAGCTTCTAAAGCTGAACTGCTATGATATTGATGACAGACATGTAATACTGGAAAAAGGATGTATTGATCAAGCCTGTAATGGGCTCTATTTGGAACCAATACTAGAAGACAAGTGTAGCTCTGAAACAATAACACTTGAGGGAGATAGGTTTGATTGCAGAGGATGCCCAATGAAAACAATAATGCTCTCAAAACCTACAGTATACAGGCTTTGCTCACACACCTAGAATGCTCAGTTTTAGATGAGGAAAAGTTCCAAGGTTTCTGGTGCCATTAAATATGTCATGTCATCTAATAGGGAAATATGGATAATATGGGACTTAAGATTTCCCAACATCTCAGCAATGTGCTGTGCATGTTCTATACTCTACATTGAAAAAAACACTTAAAGGAAAAATCCACCTTAAAACACACACACACAAAAAAAACAGCTATTGGCGATGCACCTTGCATTCCTGGGTCCATTTTATTGTTCGCTGGTGTATTTTTCTTATCCATGATAGTGTAAACATATACACATCAGGCACTTTCAGGCTCTTTTTGATCGCTAACTCGAAACCAGCATAAGTCTATTCTGGAGCAAAATGAATGCGTTTGAGGGTGCAAACAGACTTTTCAAGGGGAAACGGATTGGGATTCTTTCAGTTTCCATCAGGAAAGTCAGAATAGGCAAAAAATAACTCCCCCAAAAAAACATTAAAAAACAAAGAGAGGACTGGGTAGGGGGAAAAAAAGCAAGAAGAGAACCTGTTGCAATCAAGTGGTGCTGCCGGCCTGGTGTGTTTGCTGAAGACATTTGGAAAAAAAGGGTGGAAACGTACACCAGCGTGGGGGAGGTGCTGGCTTACGGGGGCAACATCAAAAAATTTCAAGACATAGCTGCACACTCATAACTCTATATACTATTATACTATGCTATAAAAATTAATTTGAGGGGCGTCCTGGTGGCTTAGAGGTCTAAGGCACGTACCATGTAACCGTGACGTCCTGTGCTGGAATCCGGCCCAGGACCTTTTGTCGCGCGTCATCCCCCTCTCTCTTCCAATCTTTCCTGTCTCTCTCAACTTTGAACTATCTAATAAAGGCAAGACAAGGCCAACAATAAATCTTAAATAAAAAAATAAATAAAATTTGAGAACACACATTGGCGTAAATATTGTACACGTAAGGGCTTTAACATAACTATAGCATAAATAGCACAAAAAGTTTCATGTTAGCTTGTTAAGTTAATGCATTTAAGTTATGCTTTGGTTGCATAAGAAAAATATTTTCTGAAATATTGAAAAAAGTGGTTGTAAATTGTTCTTCCTCTTCCAGTTATCACAAACATATTCATTAATGTGCTTTTACTTGTTTGCTCTAATAAGATAACAAAAGCAGAAAACCTCAATGATTCCTTACGGAAGGATCAATCAATGGAAATGTATTACATTGACGATACACACTATTGTTCTCAGCATGTGCCTGAGTGATGAAGTCAACCCTATCTGTCAACAAGGACTCTGAGCCCTTAAAAATCAAACATTTCTCTGTCAATCAATGCCAGAGCATGTGACATCTTTTTGAATAGCTGTCTGTACTGCAAAACCAATTCTATAAGCTTCAAGGCTCACTCCTGTCTCATGAGTCATTAGCGATCCTCTTCTCATCCCGGGCTTTACTAATTTAGCATGTCTGTACAACCTTGATATCAATCACTTGAGAAAGACTAATTAGGCCTGTAGTCTTGGATCTCACTGCACTATAATTGCCAAAGGTGTGCACAGTACACAAAATGTGTGCTGAGATGTGGGACCAACCCCTCCTTGCTCAAGTCAAGTCACAGGACCACATAGAGGTGTGCGGCGATGCTGCTATTTGTATCTGTATTTGTTCCACCAACCAATTTGTATTTGGATCTGTATTTGAATAAATCTGGGAGTGAGCAGAGCTTAAACTGAAAGTTCCCCCTTGTAATCATTGCCATTGCTATTGCTGAGATATTAAAGCATTAAACTCATGGCTTTATAATGACCCATCAATAATGATGAAATATATGAAAAAACAGATTATTTGCAAGTTCATAAACAACCGTAGCCATAACCAATTATAAACAGGAAACCCGAATCTCTACCCGAAACTTATTGTATGCTAGTATGACCTGCAGGAACACTGGGGGACACCAAACAATCAATTATATACTGAATTATATCCTCCTCTCACTCTGAACTACTCTTTCAATTGGATATACAGTGTGGGGTTGGTGGTAACTGGGAGACAGTGAACAGTAAATTATAAACATTATAAATCTTCATTATGAACTACCTTATGCTATGAAATACACAACCTGCCCTTCTCTAAGCTGTATTTAGTGAAGACCAGTAGTGCGCAGCGATGGGGAGACACAACATCCTGCTGTACTGAGCAGACTCAGTCAAACCAACTCACAAAGTCTATCAGCAGAGCAGAGCAGAGCAGCAGACCCACCGAGACAAGAATAAGCGAAAAATCAGCCTCACCAATGCTGAATTAGTAATCAAAATAATTAGACTATTCCTGGAGCAAACAAAAAGTGTACGAACAAGCAACACTCTCTCTCTCTCTCTCTCTTTCTCTGTATTGCGGATCTGCGTGTGGCAAGCAGTGAGAACACCAGCAGACTGACTGAGGGACACAAACACACCCGCCCACTTCGCATCTGAGCTAAATGAGAAAAGACAATCAAGTTATTTTCAGCTTAATATGTTTTCTCCATGATTATAGGTATGCTACTAAAACATCTTACTAATACTGAAAAAAATCGCAAGGAACAAATATTAATTTCAAACATATTATTCATGCTTTGTCGAATATGGTATTGTTATGGTACGGTGTTGGAACATCCTTAACGTCAAGTCAGGTGGCGCCATAGTGGAGATTCTCAGCTGTGGTCGAGCCTCTTTTAAAGAAACCCAGTTTAGATCCTCTAGTTCTTAGCAATTTTAGACCTATTTGTAAGTTACCTTTTCACTTTTTAAAGAAAGTAGTTTCTCCTCAGCTGATTGCTTTTATGAATAATAACAACACTTATGGCAAGTTTCAGTCTGGTTTTAGAGCCCAACATAGCACCGAGACTGCTCTTGTTAAAGTCACTAATGATGTACTACTTACTGTGAATGCTGGTGATTGCTCTATTTTAATCCTTCTTGATATTACTGCTGCTTTTGATGCAGTCGACCATACGATTTTACTCAATTACCTCGGAAAATGGATTGGCGTCACAGGCACCGTTGGTATGCTCATACTTTACCAGCTGGTCTTTTTCAGTGGTTATGGGGAATGCGTCTTCTGCACATCTTATGTCTGGTGTTCCCCAAGGTGCGATATTAGGTCCCTTATTGCTCTCATTTGCTTCCCTTAGGTCACGTAATTCGCAAACACAATATATCCTTCCATATATGTGGATGACACACAGCTATATGTTCCAGTAAAAAACTACATTAGTGCTAGTTTCAAGCTCACCACCTGTTTTGTCTGTGAAGCTGACCAATAGCTTGCATCAAAGCATCAAACCCAGGTATATCAATTGTAAGCATTTTCCAATCATTTTCAGCATCCAGGCTATGCTGATGACATCATCACACAAACAATAAAAATCAAGAAGACCCAAGGCAACCTGCTTAGGCCTATAAATAATTTTTGTCTCAGAGGGGGTGAACCGCCCCCTCCAGCCCCCCCAAAAAACATTAACAAACGCTCTCTCTCTCTCTCACACACACACACACACACACACACACACACACACACACACAAAACCAAGTGCCATATCATAGAAGACATACACACAAAAGAAAGAAAGAAGCAAGTAAACAAGCCAGAAAGCAAGAGAAACAGAGAGAGAGAGAGAGAGAGAGAGAGAGAGAGAGAGAGCGAGAGAGAGAGACGTATCATCTTTCATTCAGACCTATATTCATATTGAGCTTATACTACTCAACTTACACTATGCTTAGGGTTTGAAAAACAACTGTAAAAGTAATAATTCTAACAAATAAAATGAACACAACTAAGATGTACAGACTTTTTAGAACCTTAAAGTTGATTGGCGCATCACTTTGCATCAATGCCTCTACCTTGAGTGGGGATCAGACTACAAACCCCATTCTCAGCAAAATATTTTGCATTGTCACAGTCCATTTAGCCAACAAGACTGATGTTAATCAGAGTACTATTTATAGTTGACTGCAGAAATCATCCAATAATGCATCATGTCTAGAATGTCATGTGAACCGGATCATTTGGTGTTTTTGTAATAAAAGTTACATTTTAAAATGCAAACGCTACATGTTTTGAGATTCCTGTTTAGCTAAGGCTACTATTAAAAACTGTCCCTGTATTCAGAAGAGCTTGTGACATATTTTTCACATAAAAAACTCTTGTGCCTGCTCAACCAAGGTAGATCAATCAACACAATGCCTACAACAGAAGCAATAGACTCCACAATAAAATGTAAATGAATCACCCATATAAAAAAGAAATACCCCTGCACATTCCAATAGACTATAACAAGCAGTAACTTCGACATAAACTAAACAGCCTAAATACCAGAGATAACAATATATATGATATAATTTCTCCCCATCATTCCAACACAGTTATTACAACCGACGACACAACATATGACAGGCATAATAGCCAGGCGGCCAACAACAATGGCACTAAACACACAGCAGTCAATCCATTTTGAAGTAAAGAAAGTAGAGGAAGCCTAACTGCCACAGATTTAAGTGAATGAAAGTGAATGAGCATCCAAAATGAATGGAAGTCAATGAACACTGTCCCCAAAATATGTCCTCCTTATAAACAAACCAACATATAATCTGCCTTACAGTTGTCCCAACATTTTCTCCAGCTCAGTGACAATAGTATGAGATTGTTTTATTGGCCCTATAAATTTCCATTAATCAGCTGCAGCCTAACCTTGGTATTCTCTCAGCTAATGTTAAGCCTGCAGCTAGAAACCTGAGGCTGAGTTTTGATTCAAACTTGCGCTTTGATGATCAAGTTAAAAAAGCTGCACAGTCCAGTTGCCTCCAGTTGAAAACCATCAGCAAAGTAAAGTCTTTTTATATCATTTCATTTAAACTACTGTACTTCTCTTTATCCCTGTTTCAGTCAGAATTATTTCTCCCGGCTACAGAAGGCTTCTAACTAATGTAAGAGACCATAGCCCTATTTTAGCCTCACTACACTGGTTGCCTGTAAATTTTAGAATTGATTTCACAATTTTATTTGATCACCTTCAAGGCTTCATCTCTGAACTTGAAATCCCCTACGAGCCAAACCACAGCCTGAGATCCTCTGACAGGACGCTGTTACTCATTCCAAAATCCAGGCTGGAAACAACATTTGATCAGGCCTTCTATTCCACTGGTACTGTGGAACAAGCTGCCCGAGGAGATCAGGCAAGCTTCTTCAGTGTCTTCTTTTTTAAATCACTCCTAGTAACATAAACTTGCTTTTACTTATTATTTTGTCATCTGTTTTTTTTTAAATTATTGTTACTGTTTTTTTTTGTTTGGTTGTTTCTATTGTTTTCCTCTCTGTTTTGCGGTGAAGCATTTTGTAACTTTGTTTCGAAAAGTGCTCTTAGTAGCCTATTATTATTATTATTATTATTATCATTATTATTACTATTATTACTATTTCTTGGCCAACAGTAGCTGTGTTTCTTAATGTACAACTTGGCTGTCTCAACAGAATTGAATAGACATGGTTCATTTCTGTGCTGTTTTTGAGTGGGAACTGATCATTTCATCGCTGATACATCTGATTGATTTTGTGTTTGGATAATGTCAGCTTGTTAGCTAGCTAACCATCTGGTCAGCTATCTGTCTTTTTGTAAACACTTGTCATTTGGGCACTAGCTAACATATCTAGTAGAAGCTAGCGTTAGTATAGTCGCATGTTAACATTAGCACTGGTTGTTTTGCTAAATTAGCATGCTGGCTACTTAGCAACCAGCTGTTTGTTCAGCTCTTCTCAAACTAACTCACTCAATCACTGTTTTGGGGTGGAGACTTGGGCTGAATTCAGACAGTTTACTGTGTTACAGTAATCTACATTTGGAAATCTACCTTATCAGGCCAACTCCCCCCCAAGCTAATTTAACATCATCTGCCCTCTGCGGCTTCTTTATGGTTACGTATATTGTCTCGTGGTGATTCTGCACCTCCTGCACAAGAATATCAGTTTCCTCTTGGGAGGAGTTCTTGTGGAGGAACCAGTGGCGTGTCCTGGGTGGCCGAGGTGGGGCATAGACTCAAGCAAGGGTGGCACTGAGCGCAGCATGGAAGGATGGAAGGAGGTCCCAGGTCAGAATTCCGAATTCTGAGTCAGAATTCTGACTTTAATCTCAGAATTCCAACTTTAAACTCAGAATTCCAACTTTAAACTCAGAATTCTATCTTTTTTTCTCAGAATTCTGACATTAAATTCAGAATTCTGACTGAACTCAAATACATTTTTCACATGTGGCCCTAATCCTCTTCCGTACAAGGCCCAGGTTGAAAACAACCAGAATTATCAGGCATCACTGTCAACTGTATGCATATAAAAAAATGTAGACTACTAACATTACCTCTTGGTTTTTATCTTCAGGTGCGTGCTGCATTTTTCTATGCCATTCAGTTTGGTCAGACATAGTGGTTTTTTTCACATTGATCCCTAATTTGGTCTTCTCTTTGCTCCCCTTGGCATGTTTCTTGGAACACAGGAGTGTAGTTTTGGAAACAGAAATGCACTGGCTTGATGGTCCCGCGTCTAACATGGTAATCAGCCAATCATAACTCAGGATTTTGGGGTGGCACCTGGGGTATCCAATCAGATTTCAGGGGTGGCCCTGACCACCCCCCCTAGACACGCCCCTGGGAGGAACCACTCCAGACTGTTCTCTCCATCACCAAATTGTCAGAGTGCCGTGGTGCAGAGCGTACTCCTTTTAAAGGGAAGGAAAAGAGGTGATTTGATTGATCATGATTGAAGCCAGGCCCACCACACCTACTGATAATGTATTCCTCCTATTCCAAACCCCTTTACAACTGCACCGCAGCTGTGCCACGCACCTCTGGCCATGAAATTACCAAAAATGAGTCGCCATGTCCTGTGCGCTTGCACCATGCGCCTTTAACTGCGCTTTGCACCATGCACCATTGATTCATAACAATAGAGCCTGTAAAGTCAGATTTCTACTTGCACCTAGTATTATTTTACTGGCCCAGCAGGACAAAATCAAAATAATAGAGCAGCAGCAGTAACACAAACCTACAGTAAACCAGAGGGGAAATTCATGACACTGATAAATCTCTCCATTTAGCATCTTTCCAACACATTAATGAGACATGATGAGGGGGTGTCAGCTAGCCGTTTTGCCAACATACAAGCTAGTTGCTGCTGGCCCTTGTTGTGGGCTTCAAGTGTCTGTTTGCAGTAATTGTCAATTCCTTCAAAAAAAGTGAGCCAGCTCGAGCCGCCTTACTCGGAAATCGCTGACAAACGGTACAAATGATACGGAATTGATTCATCATTTTCAACCCAAGGAAACTGTTACTTCCACAATAAAAGAAAAAGTCTTTCTTTCCTCACTTTGTAATTTGAAGTACCTGCCACAATGTCCGCTCCCCACAACTCTCCAACTAACTCAGACGAAGGCTACTGATAATGAATTGTTGTGTGTGCGTGTGTGTACATTTGTGTGTACTTATTTGGTGCTAAAACAAGCTGTCGAGAGAAGTCAAGGTATGCAAGACTACAGCAGCATGTGTGAGTCTGTATCTCTCTGACTTGAGGGTTGACGTGATGCATATTCAACTAAATGCTGCTGCACATAACGATTCATATCAGTAGCCTTGTTTTCTGCTCACTTGAGACATCTCAATGCATGAGGCCCTTCCTTGACAACTTCAAGTGTGCAGTGGCACTGAGATGTCATCCCAAGTTAGAGTATAAAGAGATGTGTTACAAAGTGCTATAGTGCTATTATAGTGCTACAGTGCTTTCATAGACACAATCTGGTTGGCAAAACACAACCACTAAAAATGCATTGTGGGCAATAAAATGTCCTGCAGGTAAAATAGCTCCCATCATACACATCGATTCCATTATATCCTTCCTGAGAACCTGCAATCTAAAGCAGGCTGTATAACATACTGTGCACTAGGTTTGTAGTCTAAAAGTGGTCAATTTTGATTGATTAGCTTAGATAGCACATCACAAAAACAATTTTGGGTCAAAAGAAAGACTCTTTTGAAAATATGCGTCCCAACAAAAAATGTTTGAAAAATCCATTGCTCTAGAGGACAGTGTCTGTGCAACACAGTTAAATGATTGCTAAAAGAAAAAATGTTTTGACAGGTGGGTGGAAAAAATGAGAAAAGCACTTCTGGAGCCACGTGACCTCCCAGCTCTGCACAATGCCACCGCAGCAAGCTCACTCTTCTACGCTCTATGGAGATGGGGATTGACTAAGTTCCAAGAGTCGCCAAAAACAGGGAGGTTTCAGTGATGTCAAACATGCATGGGCCGGGCGATCAATACAAAGTCCTGATCTCCAATTGATGAAATGCCTCTCTTCTTGGCTCCAAGGATAATCTCACCCACTGATTTATCTGTGGTAAGAACGCTTTGCAGAACATGCAATATTGATCTCTCTCCACTTTGTTCCAATTTCCTTCCATTCACTCGTGTGTTTGCAACTCCCACTGCTACGTTTGAGCAGGATAACATCAAACACACGGAAATCACATTAATGTGGTGAGGTAAAAGACAAAAACCTTAAGATGTGTGCAGCACTGTAGAAAAGTAAAGCTACTAAGCATCAAATCACTCAGTGCATTTTAAGAAATGTGAAGTTTTCGAAATGTGTAAGTGATAAGATTCTGCTCCTCCATTTGAAATCTGTCTCATTGACAATATTACTATGGTTGCATCATCAGTGGCAACACTGTGAACATTCTGATGGTGAGAAAAAAAATCCTCTTAAATGGTTAGATCTATCTATCTATCTATCTATCTATCTATCTATCTACTTTATTTTTATATGCCGAGTTCTGTCTGAAATCTGTTCAGTGCACATCCAATCCTAACAATATACTATCTGCACCACATGCTGTAGATAATGTACACTGTAAATTTCAACATGCTACATTCATCAAATCTCTGTGAAGCCCAAAGGCTGTTGTGTGTCTAGTGTCATGCTGCTACTGTTTTATGTGAATGGTCAAATTTACTACCATGTTGCCCAGCATTGTGAGAGAAATATTACCCATTTAATAATATTTGGCTGATGTCTACTCAGTCAAAGCTGGAAAGCATTTAAAATTTTGAGTACTGAAACACCCCACTGATCAGAACGCATTACACGCCTTTCAGATAGGGCAAGTAAAAATACTCTGCAGAAACAAAGGACTGACCCATTTGTTCAATATAAAAGGGATACATTGGCACCCAGAGCAGAAACGCAGGGGTGATTTCCTCCTCTGCCTCCACCTGTGAACAATACATGTCACAACAAATGATACGGCAACAAATATCCAAACATCTCTACCGCACACACTGCCATATTCACACAGAAGTGATGTGTGACAGCGACAACATTTCATTCCTTGAGTCTATTTGCTCAGATTGCTAGGCGAAGGGTGTGGAATGATTCAAATTTAACGATTCGATTTAGATTAAAAGTTTGTCGCTTTTGAAGAGTGAGTCTCTGTTCTTTTTAAGAGGTTTTGTCTTTTCACAAATATCTTTGTTTCGGTTCATACCCCGCATGCTGTAGATCTCAATAGAAACCAGACAATACAGTTTCACAGCCCACTGTGTGGGCTGAAAGCACATGGATTGTTGCATCAGTAAATACAAACATACATATACGTCAGTCCAAATCTACACACATGATCGCCTAATTATATACCTACATGCTACAACCTGACACACATGCTTATATGCCTAAACATGTACACACACACACACACACACACACACACACACAGATAAACAAATAGACACCAGTTAACTGACAACATAAATTATATCTGTATATTTATTTTCTATATGATAAGCCACGCCCACATTGAGCAATCACAGCCAAATTTGGTATATAGACAAAAACTTGCCCCTCGACCACATACACCACATTTCAGAACATTTGGTCGAACAGATTTCGAGACATCATGTTTTGGCATTTGTGGCACCCCCTATCGACTGAATCCAAATTGGCTTGATATTTATACTTATAGAACACTCTTTTACATATGTACCAAGTTTCATGATGATTGGACAAAGTACCATCAAGTTTTGACCCATTTTGTGATGTGCCACAAATGCTAGCAACTCTATTGGTTAAGAACAGTCAAAGATATAAAAAATCTGTTACATTAGTTTTGACCTTGATGGTCCAAGAGGCAAATTTGTAGAACAACAATAGCTGGATGTGTGTGCAAAGTTTCATGTCTCTAGCCTGACCCAGTCTTTTACTGTTGACCGGTGGCTACAGCGCCACCAGGAATATTACTGTCATAATTGCTTTGGCACCTCCACAATTAGCTGCACAATCTCAAGTTTGAATGGAGCTGATATCTTAAAGTATGCTGGAGTTATGCAAGTCCAAAGTGTTGGGTGGAAGAATAAAAAGAACTGGTATGCTAGATTCAGCCCACCAATTTTATAAGTTAGGTAAAACTACAGATCACAGAGTCTCAGGTGCAGCAATGCCTACAGGTATCGCACATCCAAAAAGAACTTCTGTCGAAAGTCTGAATGAGAAACATGCAGGTTAGGCTTATTTTGGGGGGGAAATCTCACCCCACGCATGCAGCTGCCTGAGAGGAGCTTCACACCAACTCATCCTCCGAGCGGATAAGGCAAAGAGCAGAAGCTGGCAGAGACGCTGTATCATTCTCCCTTCACTGACTCACTCACCATTGCTTCCCATCAGACAGCAGCAAAAACACAGACTGAGAACTCATATAGATGAAGGCGTTTTACTTTCTGGGGATATCGCAATGTGATTCATGGGGCAAAATACAATATTATATCAAAATTCTTCACACTGGAACAAAAAATGAATGAATCAGCCGACAGGTAACTGTGCTGTGGAAGAGCCCGGTTCTTGTGCACAGGTGAAATTAACAGTCCAACAACTTTCTAAGGCATGTAGTAATGTGCCAAGTCAACATTTCATTCTTTTTTTTTGTATCATTCTCAGTTTCCTTTTCAGTGAATGAACGCGACACAGTAGACAGATCTACAGTATCTAGGTCAAATTGACTTAATACCCATAATTAAATGAATCATAACAAAATGAACAACTAAGTAGGCTCTAATTGCCTGGAGCTGAAAAATTAATGTTGCTGCTGTGACCATAAAACAGCATAAAATGTTATGCCCAAATATTTTCACAAGTTAAATTGTTTGCTCTGTCTGTACTGTCTGAGTTAAAGTGATAAATAAGATGTCAAGCCCTATTAAAGGAGAGGTGTCACAGATTGAACACACAGAAAAAAATTGAAGCACAACAGTATAGGAATCAAGGCCATATGATCCCTAAAAACTGAGGGGGACGTGTCTGATAGACTTTGGAATTATTGACTAAGAGGTATCTGTAGCCTTAATAATATAGGATTAAAATTAATATATGATTAATATTTTTTAAAGTTATTACAAACAAGTATTTACAGGATTTCTCCAAACCGTCCAGGGAAGCATTCCCCTGGACTCCCCAAGCATTTGTGCTGATCCCACATTTAAACTAGTTCTTTTGCTCCTCAGCTACAATTCAGACTTAATGGAAAAATCCATCCTCCGATACTCTTACACTGTTATCAATTTTTTTATTTTGTGATCAAGTGAAATGATTTATCTTCCCTCAACTCGCCTTGTCTATTTCTACTTCAGTTGGTGATTTCCTACATTTCCCAGAATGCTTTTCGACAACCCCCAGAGAACGGGCGTGAACTTGTCGCATTCAGCTGTGGGTTATGCATGTAAGTGGAAAGATGAATTATGATTTCATCTTGTGGCTGCATTGCATTCTGGTCTATTGAGACTACTGTTGGTGAAGAGTCGGTATGCACTGGAATAAGAAAAATATACAACCAAACAACAAAACCTATCACCATCATAGCTGTTTTTTAACAGTCTTATAAGTGTTATAGGGTGGATTTTCCTTTAATCCATGCATAAATTGCTCAAATAACACTGGAAATAGACAGTCAAAGCTCTTTGTATTAGACTTGAGCTGCACAGGTGCTTAACTCTTATTTCAGGCATCCCAAATATTGGAATCAGCTGTTTTAAAATGCCCTTTAAAAAGTACCTAGCTTTAATTGTTTTTAGCCGATTTGCCATTGCTTGAACAAAATGGTCTTGAATATATAAAAAGAGAAGATTTGTCACTTAAAAAAAAATAGTTCATGTCACATAAAAAGGCAAGTAGGCTTATTTGTGGCTGCAATATGGCTGGACCACTGGAGTTTCTGTGATATGAGAGGATGGACTATTTTAATTTATGACTGTAGTCTATTTCATTTTCACCAGAATCGGGTTGTGTTTTCTATACTGCTTCAATTCAATATCAGAATTTAGGCTATAGGGTTCTTTGTTAAACGGTATATGCCTATGTATGGACCCACTTGACTTGTTTCATTTTTATGCAATAACAGACAAGTTAATTTGATTTTGGGTGTAAGTGAAGGACTAGGTTATCGTCTGACGTAAATTGCATATGAGAGAAACATTGATGACATTGTCAATCAATGCTGACCTTGTTTTAAAATGCTAATTTGGAGATTAACAGCGTAATGATTTTCATTTCTGCTTTTCTCACCATCCATTGCCATCTTCAGTGATCTCCCTCTGACTATCACTTGCCTGGACAGCCTTAGGCTTAGTCATAGTTTATAGACATCAGTTCATTTTCTATGTAAATAAGTACATATAACCCAGAGTGAAATTCAATGCTGTCTGTGCTGAAGCGTGGAGGATGAACATAATATTTTACGCCTTTGTTAGATTGAGCTATCAGTCGGCTGGGCATGTGTCATTGTGAATCATAATAAGAATAATACAATCCTAAAATATCAATTGAATAAAAGACAAATTGGTAAGATGAATTATTATGAAGCAACCAGCCATATTCATATGAACAACCCATTTTAGACTGCGGTCTGGTACTGCACAGAACTCTTCTGTGCTTTTCTTCATAATTCTGCTAAGTTTGTTAGATTTTTTTTCCACCTCCTCTCAAGAGCAGATATCACACCTCTAAAAAGAGCTTCTGTCAAAAGTCTGAATCATGAACATCTCAGGACATGTTTATTTTGGGGAAATCTCACACAGCAGCCTGAGAGGTGTTTAATACCAAAGATAGGTCTGAAGTCAGAATATCGCCATCTGCATTTGTGGTAATGACAAGCCATTGCGCAGATTTAACTCATCTTGGATCACAGTCATGATGGGAATGACAGGCAGTATATAAATATCTGCTATGTAACATCTAATTTGTCTGTGCAAATTCTACGCTTAAAAAAATCAACTTTGAAACATCACCTGTTTTAGAAATGACAACTCTATGAAAGTTTGTTTCTTAGTACAAATAGATTTCAGAATTCAAGTCCTTTACTGGCATCTCAAGAAGCCATGTCAGCAGGTCTTCATTAAGTGAATGCTGTAGGAGTTGATCTTATAGACAGTTATGTCAAAATAGGAATTATAGTCTTGAACAGCTAAAATAATAGTTCACTGAATTATATTGGACCTGTTGTTTTGATGAGAAATGTATTTGGCTTGACTGCAGTAAAACAGTAAAAAAAAAAAAAAAATGAAAGAGAAAAACTTCCAAAACTATTTATGTATATATATATATATATATATATATCACCTTGGAACAGATCCCTAGCGTAGCATAGCACTTTGAGCTAATGTGGTGTGGTTGATCATATACAGAAGTCTATTGAAAGGAGTTTTTTTTATATTACCACTTAAAAACAGCAAGTGCTACATCTCAACACTAAAAAATAATGCATAGCAACCACTAGAAAAAGCAGTCAGATAACTTTTCCTCACTTCTCCCATCATTTATTTCAAGTTTTAAGGCAGTAGCCAATTCACTTCAAAGGCAGTTGGTTTCCTGCTCATTTGCTGCAGTCGAGTTTGAGTCAAGTTGACCAAAGCCCGGTTTTCACAAAATCATCAGTTATGATAAAAATAAACTACTTCTGCCGCTAATCGTCTTCCTCTCCATGGATTGCGGCCCTGCGGTCTTGCTTGCAGTGAATAACCTATGTTCATTTTTCTTATTAATTGGTAGCTATGGGCAAAGGCTGTGTGTGAATGTGTTACATAAGAAAGCAATGGGATATGTGAGGTGCCAGGTCGCCATACCAGACAGAGGGAGACCAAGCAAAATGAAAATAGGAAGAAATATTGATTTTTGTCAATTTGCTTTTCTATTTTTCATGCTTTTTTGTTTTGTTTTTTTCTTTGCTCTTTGTCTTCAATTGTTCATTGTTCTGGTGAGTCTTGGTAAAATCTGTCTGTCTAGTCTTTCAGTCTTTCCATCAAGCCTGTGAAATGAAAACAGTAAAATCATATATGCTAATTATGCGGCTAGCTCACCTTTATTTCCCAAGTGAACAACAAACACTGTAATAAATTAAATTCATGTACTAAACAGATGAAGGACAAGCTGGCATCTATTTGGCAGCTGGCAGTATTTTTGAATTGTTCTTTATGTCTTGAAGACGGGGCTCATACTACAGCGCCTAGGAATTAGACAAATGTTTGCTGAATGAAATGTGCCCACAGCTGCAATATTGGTCCTAGGCAAATACTTATAAGGACCAGCAGTTTTTAATATAGCCAGGATGGGGACATGGGGTCTCACATTCTAAGTGCAAATGTATGAAAAGATGATAACAACTTGGGCACATGTTTTGGGCTAGTGCTGACTTCAATTAGTTTAAAAACTAGCTTGCTCTTCAGAGTCTTACGGTCAAAATGCTCTCAACTCTTTCAGCTTGGTGGAAAGTGAGTCAAAGTAAACCTCTGCTGTATAGTCTGTATTTCAGAAGGTATTTGCATCAGTCACCCAGAGGTGCCAGCAGTTGCAGATCTCCCTGTCTCCTCGTTTCTTCTGCCCTCTTGCTGCCCACTTTAATTTTCTATGGGCAGGATCTCCTCACCTTGTTAATGCTAGCAAATTCTACCCAAGTACAAGAACCGCCTTTGGCTGAGATGATGGGATTTTCATTTTGATATTTTTTGAACTAACTTTGCAGCGGCTGTTCCGTGGGTGGACAGCAACTACTGCAGCTGCTCTATGAGTAGAGAAGTGGATGGCATACAAGGGAGCGAGCAATTTTTTGGCACCATGTGCTGCAGACCGAAGCCCAAGGAAGACCATGGATCTGCACAGTGCAAAGTGTTTGTCACAATTTACATTCAACCGGTTTAGCTTGCAGTCTCGAACCCAACCAGCTGAGCTGTGCTGGAAGAAATCTACAGAAACAATTTAACTCCAAGTCTATTGGCCCGGGCATGTGCAAAAGATAACAGGCTTCAATTGCAAAGCTCATTCTCCTGATTGAAAATGAAGCTAATAGCTTAAGTGCTTGCTATCTTGAATAGCTCAAATAATGTGCTGGGGGATCAGTGGGTTAAGGCGGACACTGTACAATGTGCTTGTGACATTGTGGGTTTGAACCCCTGGAGCAGCCTTTTTCGGATATGCCATCTCTCTCACTTTCATCTTTCTTGACACTCTCCACTGTGTGCCATCCAATAAAACTGAACTGCCTTCGCATATATCAGAGAAGAATGTGCTGCACTGCCTGTATTGTGATGCAAATAGCTCTAGACAACATCATCACACAGCATGGGCCCTTTTTTGTACTGCAACATGCTGAATTTTGACGCATTTAGTTACATGCCTGGGTAACAGAACACTCTGTCTGATCAGGACAATTTAGATGTTATTGAAAGATGCAGCAGTTTGAAACAGTTTTGAAAGTGTAAATGCGCCATTCTAACCTAAATGCGCCCATAAACACGGATAGTGGTTTACAATGTCATTAAATCGCTTATTCTACGAAGATATGTCTCCTGTTGTACTATGTGTTCTTACTTTGCATTGCGGTGTTTGGCACGAAATGTAACACACACACAAAAAAAAAATCCTATTACATTTTTAACAGCTCAGGCTGCTCCCCTGAGCTGTAGAGGGCAAGGAATAACAAAGCTGAGGGAAGTCTCGGCTCCTTACCTCTGATGGGCTATTAGTTATTCCAGCTAGCAGAAGCCCCATTAGGTCTGCCATTTAATGCTCCCACGCCACATTCTCACATGAAAGCTACAAGATTGATAAGCCGACCGTCTCACCTCAAGCTTCCCTTGTATTTGAGAAATGCTCTGCCACAGATATTCTGACAAAGAGCTGATTTAGCTACCTGTGTACTTCATATTATCTGACATTACTGAAAACAGTGAAACATATTTGCGCTTGCCCCTCCACTGGCTTCAGTGGAGAACACAGTGAGAAAGTCAGCAGTGCTACAGTGCATTCCAGTACACAAGCTGCCACCGACGTCTTAAAAACATATTTTACAAAATGATTTATAGCGTCCACGTGGAATATAGGAAATGAGCTGTGTGTCAGTGTGAGATAAAACGTCTTGTCTGAGTTGTGCTGACAGGTACAATGGAGGAGAAAGATGTCTCCTGTATTCCACGGCATGTCTGGTTAGTTCGACAAAAGGAGCCTTGAGACAAAGGTGCAGCAAAGATTCTAGTGACACTACGTCTTTCCCAGCACAGCATGTCCTGTTAATCACACTTTACTATACTGCCAAATGAAAAAAGCTGCTGGACAGGGGAAGACAGATGCATAGCATTAGGGGAAAAAGAGTACACAGGCAAAAAAAAAGTGCCTAATTAAGCATGAGCAAATTGATTAGTCTTTCTGTCAAGACTTTCTGTCTCAATCCCTTGGTGCCGTACAGTGGTTCAGAGTCAGTCATGTAGAGGAGTCCAGCTTCAGGACAAGCATTTCAATTTGCACACTTTAGGATGAGAAGTTTGCATAAGAGTTACTTCTGAGATTAAACAAAATAGCATAATGCAGTTTGAACACGATTGTGTTATTGCAGTAGTATACAAAAGCAATATGGAAATCAAGGCCAAATGCATAATTTATCTCTTATTTGGCCCCAGGCCTTTACGACGATATTCAGGCTGTGCTGACTGTTTGAACCTTGTAAATTAAACTAATGAATAAAAACTTAAGTACTCTATGGCTACAGGCAGAAAGAGAGAGGGAGACATATATGATCAGCGAGAATGATTGCAAATAATTACATAGATTATACAGGAGCAAAACAAATATCAAGTCTCACATGACTCATGTATTTGCCACAGATGAAGCACTGCTGTTGTAGCAAACACACAGGATAGGAGAGACCACCTGCACAGTGACTTGATCCAAAAAAAATTTATCATTCCATTCTGGACAGCAAGCCATTTGTGAATAAGTAACTGTCTGACTGAAAATGCATAGATCCATCAATGAGCTCTCAGGATGGCAGGAATGAAAGATGGGCATATTTTATATATAATGTATCTGATGTAAGTTTTGCACTTCATCTTTGTGACTGGAACCCAGAAAGCTGTGCTGTTACTGCAGTTTCAGCTAATGGGAATCGTATTCTCACTATATAACTATAAAACTACATGATTGAGAACAGCAGCTGGGTAATCATATGGAATTGAACAAACCCAGCATGTTACAATACAAGTCACCATGCACTGACCATCACCTCCTGATCCCACAACAGACAAGACCAGAGGAGAAAAAAAACATCTTTTTTCTCCGCATATTGTTAGAAAATTTACCTCTCGTGCCTCGCAGTGGAAATGGATTTTTGGAGGGCAACGGTCATACCTCGCATTCTCTGGAGCCTGAGATGGTGTATGTGTAGGGTCCTGTCCCATTAACCAGCACATCCATAGTCTCTGAGTGTGTAGGCTTGTAGTCCACATAGTACTCTTGCAGTGGCGAGTTAAGGGAGCGCTCAGTCTCCCGCGCCTTTTTCTGGCGCTTTTTAACCATGGAGCGCTGCTGAAGCTGTTTGATACTGCTGGGATAGCGCTTCCATGACACATAGATAACCAGCAGAATTATAGCCACAGATAAGAGGAGGGCCACGCTACCGGCTATGATCTTATGGAAGGACACATACTCAGTGTCTGGCAATGGGATGGTGGGGGAGACCTCAGAGGGAGTGGGGGAGACCGTCCTGTTCCAGATCAGCTTCTTATCCACCACAGACTGCGTGGGAAGAGGTGGCAGCTCAGGTTGAGACGGGGAAGTGACAGCAGACGTAGACGAGGCAGCGGGGGCAAGTGTTGCTGCACAGATATTAAGAGTCTCCACCACGTCATTGACTTTCTCTCCTTGTGCCTCCTTAGGGCCCGCACAAATCATAGTGGACTCCTTGTTACCTTTGAAGGCCCTCAGCCAGGCCACCAGGGGACACATGCTCGGGTTACAGTACCACACATTACCAGCCAGACTGATGGTGGTGAGGGAGATCCAAGCTTCCACTGTCTGCTGAGAGACGTTGGTGAGCTTGTTGGAGTCCAGGTTCAGAGTCTGCAGGTTGGGGAGGCATTGGAATGTACTGGCATCCAGCACTTGGAGCTCATTTCCTGAGAGGTCCAGCTTTTGCAAGGACGTCCACATCCACGGCAGGCCCTGGGTTATAGATTTGATACGGTTCCACTGCAAATAGAGCGCTCTCAGGTTAGTCAGGCGGGGGAAGTGAGCGAAATTTATCTTCGAAAACTGGTTGTGCTCCAAATGAAGCTCGATGAGCTTAAGGAGTCCGGCGAAGGCGTTACGTGTGAGGCTCCGCAGCCTGTTATAGCCAATATCAAGAAATTCCAAGTTGCGGCAGTCCAGGAAAATTCGCATTGGGACAGTTTTTAAGGAATTTGACCTCAAGTGTAGACTAAGTAATTTCCGCAGACCCTGGAATTGACTAGACTGGAGAACCTGCAATTTATTGTAGGAAAGGTCAAGGTTACGCAAATTCGGGACATCGTGGAAAGTGTTGTTTCTTAGCTGTGTGATCTTGTTAGAGCTGAGAATCAGTTCTTTTAGCCTCCGGATCCCATGGAAAGCTTGGCCGTCCACAGCGTTAATGTAGTTGTGGTCGAGGTACAGCCAAACCAGTTGACTCAGGCCTGAGAACTGCCGTGCTCTGAGGTTCACCAGGCTGTTGTAACGCAGGGAGAGGCCCTGCGTTCCTACAGACACATTGCTCGGCACGTCACGGAAGGCATTGGATTCACAGTATATTATTTTCCCATCACATCTACAGCTCTGGGGGCAGGGACGCTCACGGATGCTGCTTGGAGCAGCAACCAGCCAGGCGGGCACCAATGCTGTGAATACAAGCCATTTGAAAAGCACAGGGAGTCCTGCAGAAACACAGAAAAGTGATAGACTCAGGAAAGAGGAAAGAACACGGGCCAAGGATAGGCTAGAATAGCATAGGCAATATAGATGCAATAGAACAGAACAGAACAGAACAGAACAGAACAGAACAGAACAGAATAGAATAGAAGTATTCAATTGTATCAGGGAAGCAAATGTAGTAATTCTGACTGTGCTCTAAGGTTATTGCATTTGTTAACCAGAGAGGATTATTTGCAGACTAGGCAGCCCACTTAATTTGCATTCCTGTGTTCAATGCAATTCTGTGTTCAGACTGAATACCAATCTACATCCATTATCACTGTCAAACGCATATTCTTGGGACATGGGAACAGTGATTGATAACCAAATGCACCAGGCACGATCTGTCAAATAGTTGGTGAAAGAAAAATCTCCGTCAGATCCCACAGCCTGCAGTCATCATTCATAAGCTGCAGGGTGCAAAGAAACCAGCAGCATTGGCTTTAAGTGGATAGTAATTAGGCAAACGACAAGGACTTTGTGCAGAAATGTAGGCTTAGTAGCCTGCGGAACGATATGTACATACCCATATTTGCGCGGTGTCTGCTCCTCCTCATGTTTAGGGCTCTCTGTTGCATGCGTCCCAGGTCCACATGTTAGACGCACTCCGCGTTTAGTCCAAATAGTTGGACACGTACCCAGGACGCCCAGCTACACGGGAAATACGCACTTTGCGCCGTGGCCAGAGCCGCTTTGCGCACAGCCGCACGCACACCTGTCGGAGATGCGAGGAGCTCCTGAAGGTGTGAACCAACCCTTGTCTGTAGTTTCCTACGTTACCGAACAACATGAGCCTGATTATGCATATTTCAGGCTGCGATCCAACAAAAGCCCTTGGACGGACGCACTCAAGCTCATAGCCTGACGAGAATGATTTACCTCTTGTTTAGTTGGCTGTAAAATAGATTTTAAAGACGCATCCGGAGTCGCCAATTGTTGAATTTCATTGGTATGAAAGACATTGGCATAAAAGACATTGGCAACCGATCAAGTGAAGAAATTTGAGAGGAATACTTGTGGTCCGAAATGCGTCAAGTTGAATGAATCCCGAGTCAAATGTGGAAAAGAACGGGACCGGGCGCAGTCTGCTGTGGATAAGACCCGTTGACCGTGGCATCTAGAGTATATCAGTTGTCTTATAGCAACAGGAATGCTGTTGGTGTAGGATTATAGTGAGCTCGCCGGTGCTCGTTTTAGGACTTGAGATGCCCTCTCCTGGTCACTGAGCGACTCCCCTCAGCTCTCACCGTCACAGACTTCCTTGTCCTCGTGAAGCTGAACCTTCAGAGTTTATTGATTAAAGCGATGGAGTTAAGTATTTCTGTATCTGCTGTACATTTAATCAATTGGGGTAATCAATAATGTAAAGACAAGAATAAATGGGAAGAAAAACAGACTGTCTGCAAAAGCATGCAGCATGCCATATAGCTTACTGTAAAACTACACTTATTGTTTTCATATGCATGGTACTATGTGTTACTCAGTGCCATGAAATAAAGCTGAAAAGCTCAGTGGAAGAGAGTTTTTTTTTTTTTTTCACACCACTCATTGTTGCACATTGACACTGAAATGTGTCATGCCTAAACAAAGGATGCTTTCAAGGCCTCATAATGGGAGTTTGAGTCGGGGTCAAAGTCATCACTTCTAATGGGTCCCTCTGCCCCTGCACTTAATGAGCAGAGTAATTACTGGTAATGGACATTAATGAACATTTGAGCTAATACTGCAGTTGCTGTGTGACAGGAAAATGGGTGGAAACAACAAATAAAACTGAAGCGTCAAGCGCACCAGTAACTACTTTAATTCCCATTGTGAGGATCAATCAGGCAACTGGAGGCCATGCCCCACCTCCACCTCCACCCCATGTAAAGTTGGTACCACATTAGAGTCACCCTAACCTGATAGAGTGCCTTCATGAACTGTATGTGGATTGGTTTCCTGAGTCTACAAACTTCATGCTACCTCACTCTCATCTCCATTAAAAGGTCTGAGACTTCAGCAAAAAACATTGTTTCACACTAATGACGTGACTGAACATTTGTCCCCCCGCATTATTTCTCTTCTCACTTCATCCACATGACAAAACACTAGTCAATTTGGTCTGTAAATTGTCAAATCTATGAATAATCTGTGAAAACAAATTGCCAGAGTTCCATGCAGGGAAATCTGATATCTCCTGCTATAGCCCTGAGCTTAAAAATTCACATTAAGCTGCTGTTGTGCCATCATCCTACCCTTAAGTTTCATTTAATTCCCCGTGGCCTGTGCATCAATTCTGATTTATGTTGTTGAACAAATCTGACATGACCCACTTTTGCATTTCATCCAGCTTCTTTGGGTATTTGCTATAACTGGCATACGCAGGGAATGCTGAAATACAGCGGATCAATAATTCAGTTTCACAGGTTTGTATATTTATAGCCAGAAAATGTTATTTTTCAACATTGGAAGGAATATCACCACCTTAACTCCTCTTAACACCCCTGTTTTCCTGCTTTATATCTCACTTACAGTTTGAATTTGACTGTTGGTCAAAACGTTAGGCTCCAAATAAAATAAGGACTTGTCTTTCCTCTACCTCAAACCAGATTTTGGGACCTGGTGACCCCCAGTGGGTCTTCAAGTCAAGTAAATTTTATTAGCGTTAAATTTATATGAAGTCAACCCAATGAGAGAACAGGAGAGCCTAGCTAAGAGTGATGTTTCGGATCAGAGGTTTCACTCTTCTACTTTTATCTCCCCACCTGAAGTAATACATTTAAAACGAAGTCACATCAAACATTAAAAATCTCCTTAGATGGGGGTCTTTGGGACAAAATCTTACCAAACAGGCGTCTGTGGCTGAACACACATCTATTTTGAGGTTCTTGACATGAAAAGTATGAGGAGCCATGCCTTAAACATCACTAAAGGTGCAGTACACTGCCACCATATGCACTCACCTCGCTTTGCAAATAACTCGGCGCCCAAATTGCGTCCTATGAAACTTTAATGACTGTCTGTGACTGACTGAGCCCTGAATAATAGAGCAAGGGAAGGACCTGCTTTTTTGCAGCATAATGAATCCCCCTGTAACGGAGTGCGGAAATATATAAACAGTGATATAATTAGGACAAAAAAGACACCTAAAACAGCGTTCAGGCAGGTTCTGTTTACTCCACAATTTGGCTGAACCTGACTTATAAATGTGCAACTTTAATTACCCAGTGAATTATACCAAAACATCAGGTAAATATTTCTAGGGGAAAGGTCTTGTCCCAAAACATCTGGCATTTTATCCCCTGCTGCTGCTCAAATAAAAAAACAAAGAACATTGCATACAATTTGTCTTGTATGTCTTTTGGTATACAAGGGGTTGTGTATTATGTTTGCTCTGATATCCAGTAAATTATATGAATGGCATTGATTCCAACCATCTTACCACAGTTTAATTGCGTCTTTGTTCGGTCCTCATTATAATGAGGGTTCTTAAAGGTGTGCTTCTGCTTAGAAACTTTTTCATCTGGAGAACCCAGAGAGCACTGCAGGGATTCTTGAGGGTTTCTGTTGATTAAAAGCTGATAACTTGCTCATTTGACCCGCATTCATATTCTGTTTTATTTTAAGGAATCATATTTTTTTTCAGGATGCACGATAAGTGTCTTGTCTGTTTAGAAGAATTTACATGCCGAAACACCGGGAACAGAGGTGTCACCTAAAACATTCATGAGGTTAATGAGGGAAGGTGGTTGAGTTGAAACCCGCTCTCCATTAAAACGCTGTTGTAATAAAGGTAACACCATGAGTATTCAGTCACAGAGGCCTTCTCCAGCAACACTCAATGGGAAGTGATGGGTTCATAAAAACACAGAGACACAGCGATAGTCTACTCTTTCATATATTTCTATGAGGAATCCTGAGTGGATCAGTTGGTAAATACGCTTTAGAGACGGTGATCATGAGCTCTTGTGTGTAAATCCAGAGCAAAACAACCCTAATACGGTAACAAGGTCCCTTCAAAATGAGTTGTTTCCAGGATCATAAGTTTAGAGGGTCAACATACTTTTGCAACTCCGGGGATTTTATTTTTCATTTTTGTATTTTCTCATACATAATGCATTGTAGATGGCACTGTACGCATAAGACCACTGGACAAAAAGATTTCTTCATCAAAAAGGGTTCTACACTGTACCTGGAAAATGACTGTTGTGATTATGTACTTTCATCCCATCACTGGTATAGCACACTGTAATATAAGTCAAATCTGAAGAAAAAAAAATCTGAAAAAGCAAATAAATAAATAAAACAGTTGATGTGATGAGTCTCTCTTGTTAAAATAGACAAGGTAATTTACTTTAACATTTTTGTGGATTCATGCCATCCACCTGTCTTCTCACGCCAAAGGGCTTTAATCAAGGGATTACTTGGCAGTTTATGTCTTTCAGAGGTCATGAAAGGCCATTTTGAAAATGGGCGACCTCCTGCCACGCACAAAAATACAGTTAAATACAGTTCCTCTCAAAGACTCAGACAGATGAAGTGAGTGGGTGAAAGACTATCTATCTATCTATCTATCTATCTATCTATCTATCTATCTATCTATCTATCTATCTATCCTCAGGTACAGTGCAAAAGGACAGTGTAGATGTACAAGGACACTTTACAAATCAGTCTACACTATGTATTCAGTAATTTTGTTTAAAATCATTTAGTAAAGGTGGACTCACATCCAGATCTTCCTAAATGGGCTTGAAACAGATTAATTGTGCACAATATATGAAAGTGTGATGTGTTATCCACTTCCACTGCTCTATGCAACCTGTCATTGTCAGTTAGATGATAGGAGTTGGCACTTCTCTGGAAATGATTGTATTGTAGAATTACAACATGTGGGTGGTGTGCACACATATTCACTTCATTTTCTGTATTTTGCATAAGCAAGATAAGATCCAGTTGATAAGTTATCCCTGCTGTCACAGGATTACAGCCAACCAGTGGATGCAGTTTATAATCTCTAATATCAGTTCCTCTCTTACTGAATGCCGGTTTCCTTTTTTGTGTTGAAATCTATACAGGGTAACTTGATGGAAAAATCTGCAGTCCAAAAACAATCTCCTGCTTAAATTTTGCAAAAGATCCTCTCATTACAGCTTCATTGTCAGGCAGCATGTTTTCCCACACGTTATTAGCACGTTTCCTGAATGACATGTGATCTCTGCAGACAGGTGTGAGGCAGCACAGTCTTTGAAGAGCAGATTTTGTTTGACATTTCGTTGCAAAATGTGATACTATGACGCTGGAAGGTATTAGCTTAACACAAACATTTTCACACCTCTTACATTCACCCCTGCTATGGTTTCCTGAAACATCTCTCATAAATACATTTCTTTTCAGTGCAATCTATGGGCACCCTAAAATCTAATATTCCAACATTCCCAGCCAAATGTTTATATGAATTCATTAGTTCATATCAGCAAAACACAAGTAATGTCGATGTTGATTTCTCTCCTCTATCATCACTGAAGTCACAGATTTTAGATCAGTGTCAAGTGCTGTCAAGAAAACAGGACATTTCTCTTTCCATGCACAAGGGGATGCTGTTACCACACATTACAACTCAAACCTTCCAATATGATGCAGCCCAAATCATGTTTTCCAGACTATTGTGCCCAATGTGATGAATGTCTGTTCAAAGTAGACTCAGCAAAGTATGAAAAATGAGTATTAAATGACCATAGAATTATATGTTTCCCTATCTCCTCTACTTCAAGCATGTTTTTTTTTTTAAATTTTGCTTTGCCTGCTGATGACTGCCTATTTCATAAGGTCTATTCATTTGAATACCAATAAACTTACTGTTACCACCCCTTCAACACTATCTCTAGACACTGAGAGGTGTTAACCGTTTATTTACATAAACCCCCCCTGGTGTCTAGGGTGTGAATGGATGATGCATGTCAACATCGCACTTAAACAGTTATTATCATAATCATTGTTTAAATCAGCCACTGAGATTAGAAACAAAGCCCTGATTACCCCCCTTCCTGACATTTTAGAATGAATGAATGAATGAATGAATGAATCTATCAATGAATCAATGAATCAACAAACACATGGTTTTGGATTATGTGACCTTCCTCATTGTTTTCACAAAGGAAATGTTATCATAGATGCTATCATCAACATCGTCATCATCATCATCATCATCATCTTCATAATCATCATCATCATCATCAACATCATCATCATCATCATCATCATCATCACCACTACACCCCCCCACCATCAACTATACACACTGCTGTTAGCTGTGTTTAAGGTCTACTGCCTCCTGTCCTTGAACCTCATAGAAATGACATATGAATAGTTAAACTGTTTATAGTGTGCTATTCCCCTTCCGGTCCTCTATACCCCGTCGACCTCACCCCCCTGTCCCACTCACACCCCAAATTTCAACTAACTTTGAATTACAAGCTAATAAGTTGCAAAACATGCTAATGAAATCAAAATGTTATGGTCTACTGCCACCTCTATGAATGTAGGCTGCTATATCTTAGGGCATGTATACTAAATTTCATGAAATTTTGTCAAGCAGATTAAGATATTTTGGATAATTGGCCCCCTATGGTCAATTTGAAAGCAGCTGAGCTAACAGCTTTTGCAGGTTCATGGTGACCTGACCAGCTGTTCCAAAGCAATGATAGGTTACATTACAGCAGCATTTCACAAGTTCATTGATTAATAGCAGCCATGATGTTTGTCAAATTGCGCAAGAACCAAAAAAATCCATATCTGTATGTTAATCTATTAATGCCATGTTCTAAGCCTGGCGTCAACAGGTTGAGATACAAACAGAATAACAACTTTTGGTAAGTAACACATAATCTAATATCCAGCAGGGCAGATTTGACCAGCTAAAGATATTTCTAGATTAATTTCAGTGGGAAATGTGTAAACTTACATCTGTTGGCTGCAGGTGCAACATGCCTGAGGCGCTGGACCACCACCAAAAGCCTCTACATTTGCAAAGCCTCACTAGGGAGTTTCACTAGTTTCAATGGGAATATGTGCAAAATGATGTGTTTGTAGTAAATAGTGCAGCTCACCTACTTCAATACCAACTGTTTGGATAATATCCCCTAAATTTGCAAGTGACATCTTATTCTGGTCTGTTATTCAAAATGTGTTATTAATGGTGCTTTGTTGACGTTTTCCCATGCAAATCCATGTAAACTACTGCATGGACAAGCTGTAAAAGGAACGGGGACCTGCATAATGCAAAGTTTATTGTCTTGGTATCAGACATAAAAAATTCAGCAGGCAAGAGAAGGAACGATAATGCCTACCAAAAAGGACAAAGATAATTGAAACAGTTATTAAGGAACTTGAAAACAACAATTTCATTGTGGGCCTAAATATACTGGAATCCAAATGGCCAGATAAAGCAGAATTTTCCGAACAGCAGGTTAGATGCAGGCCTATTTCATAAACCAGTGACCTGCCACTGACTTAATCAAACGCTTGTGGGATCTGGATGAAATACACACCACTGTGGTTAAAAATATAACCGCACCAACTGGATTATCTCCCAAATGTGGGATATAGTGCCAAACGAGAAAAAAAACACAGATGCTGTCATTGGAATAAATTAAGAACCTTTTTTAACATAATTCTGCACTAATATTTAAGTTTTTCTTATAAGCAATAATTGATAGTATCATCAGTCATTACAGATGTTAAAACGAGCGAGAGTATTTGCTCGCCTACGCGTCTTTACGCATTTGAAAGAGAGGGGGGGGGAGAGAGAGAGAGAGAGAGAGAGAGAGAGAGAGAGAGAGAGAGAGAGAGACTGCATGGAGGATTGTGGATCAGTCTATTGGCGCTCAAACGGGTTATTGCGCACACAGCAGGCTGAACTAGCAGCGGCTCCAACTAAGATCCAAGTGTGAAGGTGTCCTATTTCTGAGGGCTTCAGACAGAAATCAGAGAGGGTTTTCAACGCTGCGTAAACTTGCATTTATATGGTTTCCTCCTCTAATTGGAGGCACAAGTGATGCTCACCATGCGGATCGACTCTAACTCCGACAAAAGGTTGCCTGAACTGCGATTTTCTCATCTGAGAGCAGTTTAATGTGCTCTCCATCCATTTATTTCAGAGGATTAATCCTTCCTTCACTAACGATGGGTAAGCCATTATGTTTTACATAATTTATTGACACATTTTCTCCCTCTTGAGGCCCATTGCAGCCAAGACGACAGCTATGAGGTGATTTGATCAATTTATATTGCCATGGTTATTAGTTCCTAAAATTGGAGGCTTGGGCTTGTTTTATTTTTTTATTTTTTTTGCACGTAAATGAATAAGTAGGACTCGTATTTATTTAAGTGGGCTATTCAAGTATCTATTTAAGTATTTATTGAAGTCATATCTATTGCTTATGCCTTCTTATTGATTCAACACTATGTCTGAATATTTTCACACATCCATTAAAGTATGCCAGACTCCATTATCAATTCTTCATGCGCTGAGACATCAGACTTAAAGCTGGTCCTCACTACAGACTCCTTCTGTTTGAAGAATGAATTTCCCAGCTTTACTTATTTATAAGTCTTTGAGCACACATTTTCTAACACTAGTCAGCCTTTTGATTGCCTCTCCCCCACTCTACCCCCAACAGGTTCTGTGATCTGGGACTGGAGGTTATCTTGTCTTCTTCTGCAGGCAGCTGTGTTGCTGCTGCTCAGCAAGGGGGAGAGGATGTGCCCCGCAAGTTGTCGCTGTGAAGGGAAGATTGTTTATTGCGAATCTGGCATCTTCCAAGACATCCCAGAGAACATCACCACCGGATGCCAGGGTCTGTCTCTGCGCTACAACAACCTGCTGGTTCTGTTGCCGTACCAGTTTGCTCATCTCAACCAGCTAATCTGGCTTTACCTGGACCACAACTCCATCACTGTTATAGATGCTTTAGCCTTCCACGGTGTGCGTAGGCTCAAAGAGCTGATCCTCAGCTCCAACAAGATCACACATCTGCACAATAACACCTTCAGCGCCGTACCCAACCTGCGCAATCTTGACTTGTCCTACAATCAGCTACAGTCCCTGCAGCCAGGCCATTTCTACGGCCTGCGCAAGCTACAGAACCTCCACCTTCGGTCTAACGGTCTGAAACAGATCCTTGTTCGCACATTTCTGGAATGCCGCAGCCTGGAGTTTCTAGACTTGGGTTATAATCGCTTGCGGAGCCTCACCCGCACAACATTCTTAGGGCTGTTCAAGTTGAAAGAGCTTCATTTAGAGCACAATCAATTTTCCAGGATTAATTTCTTTCTTTTCCCGCGCCTTACCAACCTCCAGGCCCTTTACTTGCAATGGAACCGCATACGATCCATCAATCAGGGCTCGCCTTGGACCTGGCATACACTACAGAAACTAGACCTTTCAGGGAATGAAATCCAAATGTTGGACCCAGCTGTTTTCCAGTGTATGCCAAACTTACAAATACTCAACCTTGAATCGAACAAGCTCAGCAGTGTGCCTATGGAAGCCGTAGCGGCGTGGACCTCCCTCACCGCCGTCAGCCTGGCCGGTAATGCCTGGGACTGCAGTCCCAGCATCTGCCCGCTCATGGGCTGGCTCAAAACCGCCAGAGATTCCAAGGACATCAGCATGATCTGCAGCAGTCCCAAGTTGGTGCAGGGAGAGCGGGTCGTGGATGTAGTGAGGAACCACTCGATATGTGTGGACATATTTGTGGTCTCCACCACTGCTCTGATCCTACTGACTTCAACCCCGGTTGTGAACATCCCAATCCGCCCGCCGCCTCCCCCTGACCTTACAGACCCGGGTCATCCTGAGTCACCGGTGCAGAGATTAACCCCTCCGCCTGTCCCTCCCAGTGTGATGGACAGAAAGGCACAGACGGAGGCCACAGCCATGATCTCCACAGTGCCCATCTCCCCAGAAACCTCTACATCATTTATCCCAGAGCTACAGTTTGAACATATGGCCTTCCATAAAATCATTGCAGGCAGCGTAGCCCTGTTCCTGTCGGTGTCATTGATCCTTCTGGTTATTTATGTTTCGTGGAGGCGCTACCCCAACACCATGAGGCAGCTGCAGGGGCACTCAGTCAACCACAAGCGCAGGAAAAAGACCCGGAAGCAAGAGCTGGACCTTAACTCTCAGTTGCAAGAGTACTATCTGAGTTACCATTCAAACTCAGAGACTATGGACTCTCTGGTGAGTGAGACAAGGCCATGTACCTGTACTGTATCAGGATCCATTGAATGTGAGGTCTGAGCTGTCCACCTTTAAAGACTAAAAAAAGTGCAATTGCAAAGCAGAGGTAAATGGTTTTCCTTGAAATTAAATGTTTTTACCTCCAAATGAGGTGATTGATTCTGCAGTATTGAAGAAATACGTGTACACATTTGGGTAGTATTATGTGCACAGAAAAGCTGAATGGAGAATGGTGAGAACTAATTGCTACCCTGACTGAAAAACAGTGACAATGTCAGTCTGGTTAACTATGTTTGATCTAACATAACTGGAGCGCTGCTACAGAAAATTTCAACCTTGTAGAGAGTGTGACCTTATTCTTTCAAACTACAGTATTTTGCCATAGAAGATATGAACCAACAAAAACACTTTCTACTTGTTAGTTTTGATTTGTATTATGTAGCTTGTAAAGCATTGAGGATGTATGTGTGTGTGTGTGGGTGTGTGTGTGTGTGTGTCTTTATGTGTACACGCGTGCATGTGTGTGTGTGTGTGTGTGTGTGTGTGTGTTTTGCAGGGTCGACCTCATGATCTGATGGTTAACTGAGTTCTGGTTGGAAGAATTGTGGCACCTTATTGTCACTGATACTGTGTGTCCATAAATACTATTTACATTTCTCATACTAGTGCCGCATTTAAAAGGAGCACCACCACTGAAAAGCAGCAGCGGAGGTATGAAAGCAGAGAGAGCATCTTGTCCTGAGATATTTTGCATGAGTTCATTCTCCTTAAATACGATGCTACTCTCTCTTATACAATAAATTGTCCTAATTTCAATTCCATTTGGTATAGGCTACACAGACTAACAATATTTAAAACTCACTATTCTAATCTCAGGACTGATATTTTCCAAGCTGTAAAAAAAAAAATCTGTTGTCAGGTCAAATGCAGGCCTCGATGTGTCCAATTAATGACGTTAATTTTCATAAAGAATTTTGTATTGACTATTCCTATCATTATGATTATGCATTGTTTGTGTAAAGACATAACAACATGGGTACTAGGCATTCTATGTGATAATGGCTGTGTAATTAAAAAAGACAACTATAATTTATGAGGAATGGTGTGCTGATGAATATATTGGTGCGTTATCGATGTGGAAAAAAAGTCTCATCCTTACATTCATTACTTGTGCTCTTGATATTGTAAATTTCACTGGATCTACTACAGCTGCAGCAGAGCGAAGCCAACATTTTTTCCCATCACCGGTCTCGTCTGCTGGCTGTCTTCTATTCTATCCTGTACTGGCACTAAGTGTGCTGTCTGTAGCTGTGCTGTATATCTCAGACTCAGGGTTGGGGCCCAGCGTCAGTCCCTGAGATACCACTGAGCAGCCCTCCGGATGGTTATCTGCTGTAGAAATCAGCTGTTTTCTGCCCTCAGTTTGAGCGTAAACAGGTTCAGTTTTAATGTAAGTGGGGGGTCAAGCAGGCGATGCCGTTCTTTGCTGATCCACGAGAGAAAAAGATCGCCGCATGCCAGTCCCTGAAACCAAAAAAGATTAAGAACCTCGGCTTTATATAATTCATGTATATGCTGTTGGTTCGGGAGTGTTGTTTTTCTGCTGCGAAAGGCAAGGAAGAAAAGAGGCAGGCTACTGAGGGACTGTGGGTGTTATGGGTCAAGGCAGTTTTTGCTGTGAGGATAATATCACCCACCTTGGTCTGTCTTCTTTCCCGTCCCCTCCCTCTCTCCCTCCCTCCCTCTCTCCCTCCCCCTCCCTCTTTTTTTCAGCTTGCTCACTGAGAGGAGAGAAAATTAAAGTGCGCAAGGGGACATATGTGCATGTGTTAAGCCAGGCAGGATTAGGCAGCTCCGGTGCCAGCATGTAAGACCCATTCTACCTGTTTGTTATCCACCTAATCAAAAAGGTGCTTTTTTCTGTGTGAGACTCAATTGAAAACAATAATCCACTGCTTACTGCGATCCGTCTTCCTTTCAGAAGGCTCCTCCGCTAGACATTTATACCACAACTGTCAGTTACTCCTCAGGCCGCCGCTGTGAAGCTATATGCCAGTGTCAAGGTGTTTGCCTGTGTAGTAGGAGACCAGTAAACAGACACTTGATGCCGTCTCCTTGTTAACAGTCATTAGCATGTGCACACGTCTTGTGCACAGTGTGTCTAAAGTATGTGACTGGTCAAAGGTTGGTCTGATGAGGATTTATGATCCCCATAATTCACTTTCTAAATATGACTCAGGATTTCTGTAGCCTCCAGGCAGGCATGAAGGCATGCTGCCAAGAGGATTTATATCCATATATTCTGTTTCCAGCACTTGCATATATGATGAATTTCTTTGGAGGGCCAATAGAAGCTTATGTCAGCCCATACAGCAATGTAATATGAATAGGACAAATGATTTGTTGATCTTATTTTGGCAGATATTGTAATTAGTGTTTGATTTGTCATATTGTGACTGATGAAATGCAATTCTGTGTGTTTTGAAAACTTTGGGTGTTCTGCAGCTAAGAAAAGAGTGCTGATTAGAGAACTGTGGACCGCGTCTCGCAGATCATTATTGAGGATATTGGGATGAAAAATTATGGGAGTGCACAGTATTGGCTTGGTACAGCAGTAACACAAATACAAGCACATTCCACTGGCAGAAATGTAAAATATGTACGCTAAAAGCGAAAAATCAAAAATGTCTTTTTGAGTTAATCGAGGTACCTGACCAAAAGGTACTCCAAGGGAGATGATGGAGGCCAAAACAAATCACTGAAATCATGCCTACGAGAGGTTTGCACTCAAAACATCCGACCGTATTTTTTTCTCCATTCTTCCTGTAAACCCTCTGTGAAGGGGAACTGGCTCAACTCTCACTGGCAGACATAAAATTTTGATTCCCGTCTCTGGCTGGGGGCTCTTTTCCAAGGTAACATGTATACAAACTTCTGTTCATCTTTGCCACAGGTTAGTACGCCAGTGATTTCAAAAACGACACAATGATCCCAGTAAGCGAGATAAAATCTGAATCTGTTTGGCTATAATCATATTTCATCGCTGCTCCTTTGTTTTGTTATTGCCAGTACTTCAAATACAGAGCGGTCAAACTCTGATCGCCCGACTCCTGCCCATATTTCCTTTCTATTAGAGCCACACAACATGAACTGAGCTTGGCTTTCCATTTTATGTCTTTAGAAGTAAGTAGGTTTAAAAAAAAAAAAAAAAAAAAATCATTGGCAAATCAATAGTACTAATGACTACAGCGTTCTATAGCTTCTAACTGCTTTCTTTAAGCAGACTTAATTACACCACTCCCCATTGCTTTTGAAATGTAACTTACCAGTCTACCATCTACTGGAAGGGATTTTCATGGGTAATTGAGACGAAGAACTCCCAAATTGGACAAAATGAACTCACAAGAAAGATGAGAGTCATGAGAGTCACTTCTTTCTTTTCTTTCTTTCTTTCTTTCTTTCTTTCTTTCTTTCACAAAAATTAGCATGTCATCACATCTACTTTAACAGTGTATGAATTAGGGAATTCAACATGAAGCAGCATTAAAGCTATTACCTAGTCAAAATAATGTGTTCCAGACTGTTAAATCCAAATGATTAACGTAAAGTTGAAAATAGAGTCAGTGAAGTATGAAGAATGAGTATTCAAAGACAGTTGTCACATTTTGAAAAAGTTGCCCTGTCTCCTCGGCTGAAAAACAGGGGTTCTTTTTTTTTACCTTTTGTGCAATGCATGTCACCTGTAAAATTAATTTGAATAGTAATGGTTTAAATCTATTGTTAGAAGGGCTTCAAAAGTCCCCGCAACCCCTCAGAGGACAGACGATTTTGCTCCTTTGCTTCTCTTTTGTTCAGGTCAAGGTGGGGATGGTAAGGAAGACCTTCCAGGCTGGAGGGTGTTGGAATCCCTGAATTTACCACTTTCTGACCACTTTGATATAAAAACCTCTTTTGGGTAATGTCATTGTCCCATAAGAGGACATTAGATATCTGGATGTTCCCTTAAAGCATCAGAAACAGCTTCTGAGTGTCCAGTTGACACAAAGTTGAATCCCATGCTCAGATTATGTTCCATATCATAATCTTTAACTCTCACCTTTCCTATTACTCCCCACTGTGTATAATCTACTGAAACAGAAATGTGAACATATATATAAAACAAAAGCAATAATTTAGATGTGTTTTGCATTTACCAAATGTTATGGGGCATAACATACAGTATACAGTTATAGTTATACAAGTTATAGTTTGGAAGAAAGTAGTGGAAGGTGGACATTTTCATCAGTCAACAAATATATTCATTGTCTGTCCACTCTGTATATCTTTCTAACAATAGCGTTTTGTGTTCCTGTAACATTTCACAGATGGCGGTAATTAGTATTCACATGCAATGTGTGTCACAATAAAACACCTTTCTGATTAAATCCTCTGTAAACTGGCCTTTAGTTGCAGCAATATGACACTATAAGCACCAGTGTTGGCGAGGCTGCTTCAAAAAAGTAATTTATTCAATTTGAA
This sequence comes from Centroberyx gerrardi, assembly GCF_048128805.1. NCBI lineage: Eukaryota > Metazoa > Chordata > Actinopteri > Beryciformes > Berycidae > Centroberyx > Centroberyx gerrardi. Next base: position 11,119,344 of record NC_136004.1, read on the forward strand.
ATACTTTTCATTCAAATTAAGCTATATTGTTGTCAATTATTTTAAGGTGCATAAGGGAATGCAGTGATCTCAAAGCAGCTATCTTTCTTTGGCTTTGTGCGTAACAATATCAAGAAATCATTTTCAGCATAAATTCAGTTTGACTTTTAAGATATGTATATATAGCACTATAAACAGAAAAAATGTGATTCTGAAAGTTATTTTGCTATACTTTCACATGACTCTAGCTCATATAGACTCACCTCCATCACTAATAAGCACAGAAGCAACTCATCAAGTGTCCATTTATTTAATATACTGCTATTAATTTAGGAAAATATGTGAATCTTAAATGTAGTATCTTAAAGTTTGTCTCTAACAGATACTGTACATGCTGACTCTGTGATGCAACAGTGATACAGTGCTTTCTTTCAGATGTTACCTCATTATTTCATTATTTCTCTGATTTATTTCCCCTGTTTCTTCAACTGCTGTGCTTCCCACACCAGGGAAATCAACCCAAAGCCAACACGAATTAAATGTATAAGATTTATAAGAAGCACATCTAGTCATATTGTTGTTTGCTGAGTAATAAAACATCACTCTGGTACATATAATAAAGACACTGTAGCAATTTCCATAGAGGATCCACTTTAGAGCTAAAAAAGAAAACTCATTTAATTCTAAAACAGAAGTTTCCACTCTTAGACAACGCCCCCGCCACACACACACACATATACACACACACACACACATATATATATACACACACACACACACACACACATACACCCTCTGCCCATCCCAAAGACAGTCTTGTGAGTTGACAGTATGTGACTGACAGATGAGCTGACTTGACACAAGTGAAATAAAAAAACAAAACAACAACAACAATGAACATCTCAAAAGCAAGAATGACACAACCTGCCCACGACCTTCTTGTATAACAAGCTAGCGGTTACCTGATCATTTCTGAATTATTATTACTATTTTTACAATGCATTATTCATAATTTGACATCAGATTAGGTATTATATTCGATTGTAGTAACCCCTAAACAGGCAAGGATCATCTCTCTGAATGTTTCAATCACAATATCCGCCCATTTAACAAGAGACATTGCTATTATAAATGCCTGTAAAATATTAGCCTGATTATTTTCTCTACAGAACTACCTCAGGCTCGTAGCTGTGGGCTACTCCACTGCTGCATGAGTGATGCCAGTGTGTGTGCGGCGGGGGCATACAGTGCCACAGCGCTCTGAAACATCCTAATAAAGATAAAAAGCACCAAACCCGTCTTTATTACCATAGAGACTCTACAGTGAAGGTCGTTAAGGGGCAGGAAAGCAGTGGAACCAACTTGCAGAGTAATGAATGGATGGTGGATTGCCGTTGGTTGGATCACTGGAGTTTGACTGGCTTTTAAGACTGTAACCTCATGACTCTGGGATTTTCTCTACAATACGTGCCCTCTCTGTGACACCTGTGCAGCAGAATCTTCTTCAGTGGTTTATTAAAGGGGTATTAAGTCATCTATGACCTTTATCGACCTCAACTGGCAACCGAGGATTTGTAACAACATTGACAGGCTGGCGCTTACTGGCGCTGCTTACGGTGGCCTGTAATTTACATAAATAATAAAGGCACAGTTTCGCAGTGGGGACGAGTAAGCGAGCTAATGAGAGTAGCGATCCATCAGAAATGTCTTGTGAAGAGGTGATATATCACCGAGTAACATAGCGCCATAGTAATACTGCGTTGTCATTTGTCATCTTTTGGCTTGAGAATGAAATGTCTTGAGACGCTGGTCAGTCGCTCGTAGCACTGTCCTCTACTGCCGAACAGATGAGAACAAGAGTGGGTTGGTGGGAGAGAAGGAGGGAGGGAGGGGGGGGTTGTTCCAATACACAGTCGGGGCTGGGGAATTGAGTTTTGAAAGGCAGCAGCACCTGGTGAAGTAATCTTTGAGTCACTTGTATTGATCAACAACTCTATCAACCCCCCGCAGGTATATTAGGGTCATTTTGTGCTACGGGACAGTACAAATCGTACTTATTGCACCTTTAAAGTGAGTTAACACACACACACACACACACACACTAACATATTGCAATTTCTCCTGTTTTTTTATGCTCCCTCTGTTGGAATAGAAAATGCTTCATTGATCCTCTTAAAAGCTACATAATCATGGAAGATGTGCGTTTCATTGAGAGTGCCTCTTTCCCTCTGATACACTGTAAAAACTCATAGTGCAATTTAGTGAAATCAACGCATCTTTATTCATTAACACAGTGTATATAGATGTGTTTGTCAATTTCAACTTAAAAGTGCTAGTTATGAGCTTCATGACTTAAAATTATGAGTTGAAAGAACACCTTATAAAGCATTCACTAAACTCAACACCGTTAGTTTATTAGCAGACTTCCCAGTATGCACTGCATTCGGTTTAACTCTCCAGGAACTCTTCCTTCTTCTGGTTTGAATGAAGTTACAGGATAGAGACTTGTTATGTATGTATGTTTGGTGAATCATAGGTCAATTTCTGATAATAAATAAATAAATAAATAAATAAATAAAAACATGATAAAATCTACTATCTATCTATCTTATCTATGTATCTGGGAATTCACTATCAAGTAAGTTTCTCTCTGATGCACATGGCAAGTACAATCCACTACACGTAAATGTATTGCAGCTGCATACTATATGCTGAGCTGTGTATTAATCATGTGATACTAGAGGAACTTCAACTTAAACCTAGCAAACCTTAAAAAATAAATAACACTGGATTTCAGTTCATCAATTAATGCATTCAACTTCAACACGAATCAGCACAACTAGACATTTGTTGATTGAACTTATTGTCTTAAGTTCACTCAGTTAGCTTTTCTACATTAGAACAACTAACTAATGATCTTTGACTTTACTATTCAGTACTACTTCAGTCAACTCACAATTTTAAGGCAGCAAGGAAACTTATGTTTTTAAGTTGAACTGCCTTAATATTTTTTGCAGCAATGATTATCACCCTGTTTATTTTCTGTATGTGTGTAAATGTTTTTCATTGAGGGCTTCAGTCCCCAAATATCAAGCCAATTCCACATTGGAAAATGAGTTGCTATTCATGTCATCCATAGAATATGATTATTTCCCCAGAATTCAATGCTATATTTACATCCAGGGGAATAACACACTAATCAGTCTAAGTAATGATTTCTGTATAATCCTGTGGTGTAATCTACTCATGAAATTTACATTATGAATAAAGGACATTGCTGAAAAAGATGTACAGCATTCTCCTTCCCGTAGTCAATATAATCGATTAGATTTACAGTACATTATATACAGTAGTAAGCAACTGCAGATCATCATGAGTTCAGCCATGACTGGGGCTTGAATTAGTTAATTAATGAATTAGTGGCAGGCTGATTAGAATCCTTTCTTTTTGCTGTCTTCAGTTTACCCCTATTGTTCTGGAAATAATACCATTCATCGTTGTTTTGATCTATTGAATGACATTATTTTGGTATAATTAACATGAATTCCATTTTAATATCTTATGCAATATGTAAATATGTTATGAAAATACATAATATTCATGCATTCTGTCCTTAATACATTCATCTCTGTAATGTTATGATAATTTGTGTGGTCATGTGCTAGGAGTGTTGTCATAGCAAATTGCATTCCCTTGTTAGACTTTGGACCAGACATTAAAAGAAACAAGTGCCAAGTTTTAAACTGATTTTTGAATTTGGAATGAACTGTGCATGTTTGAAATGCCTGTGGCAGTAACCTTTATAGGCCAACTATGGAGCCTGGGAGTTGCTGTCCTGTAGGGGAAAAAAATTGTTTTGTGATAATGAAGTGTTAACTTGGGTGTACAACTATTACACAATATCTAGAATGTGCATTCAAATAGCATAAACAGCATGCAAATAGATATAAAACATGCATGTACTAAATTCATATACAGTATGTGTAACTGCACCAACTGTTTCTCTGAGATGTTGAGGAGTGTTGGGTAATACAGATCCTTTATCAGGTCTGTAAGATCCTCCAGTCTGAATATTTACGACGGTATAGCCTATTAGCTCTCAATATCCTTATCATCCTTGTTGTTTCTTACTAACAGTAACACCTTTAAATGTCAGTAGGCAGTGCAACTTTTGTACCTAAAGTAAAATCTGATTAAGGAATCTATTGTGTCAAAATGGTTCAACTAAATACATTTCCCTTCAATAAATCTGTAATTAAACTATATATCAGTGCAATCAAGTAAAATAAATATGGTAAGTGGCACAGGTTAATTTGTTCACACAAATTATGAAATTGTGCTTAATCAGTTACCACCGCAATTACAATCAATGCATACAATAAATAACTCCTCACCTAGACAAATATTTGATACATCAAAATAATACATCTTCATTAAGTTCGCTTCACAGTGTTCTAAATAAAATAGTTGTTGTAACTCTGTGCTATTCAACCTTACAACCTCATCAAATCTTCTCACCATATGTGCACAATTAGTTATTAAAACACTTTATAATGAAGATTAACCCACACAACTACTCAAGCACACTTCATTATCACACATCCACACACTTTTTATTGGAACTTATTTACAATAGCCATTGCATTTCATTTCTGTAATATAATAATTGAGATCATCAGTATGTGTTGTTCTCTATGCTCTACCTATTAATCTTGCCACCCAGTTGTCATGATGTAATCCAAGACTGTAAACATCTCTGCAAGTCCACATTTTACTCCAAGCTCTTTGATGTCTTAAGTGGTGTTGCCAAAAGTGGTGTTGTGATTATTATAGCATTGCAAAGATTGGACGTTCCTGCCCATCTATTACTTCTAATTGTGCGATATCTGGCATGTGTTTATCTGAAGAGTAGATGCGGAGTATGTGCTGTGTGACTGCAGTTCACAGTTCAGTGAAATCTCAAATGAACAGCATCTTCTCTCTGATTCTCCTCTCAGACTTCATATCACATCAGATTTGCGTCATACATTTTTTGTTTTTGGTGAAAATTGACAGCTCTCTTGATAATAGGCAGTCTACCAATGCTACACATTATTTGGATTATTGGTACAGGAAACAGTAGCAAGCATATGCAATGTAGTCGATGGAGGGTTCTCACAAGTGTAGTAATACAAACGTGTGTGTGTCACTGCCTAGTGTTGACCATAATTGTCTGTATAGAAAATAATCAAGTTCACTTAATTGTGACTCTGAACAAAGAACGAGGATAAACAGCATCAAAAGAATGCAACATTCACTCCACAAGCTATTATTATTGTCTTGATGAAAATTGCCGCTACCGTTATGAAATATTATGTTGCTTTCAAGCATGGCCAAGCATGTATGAGAATCCATTCGACTGGGCTTCAATTCTGCAGAAATAATTTCCTCTCCAAAATGAATTTGTTGCTTTGTTGTTTTTTTTTCCTATTCTGTGTGATTGATTGTGGTACAACAGACAATAAAACATTACCTTACCCGCATTTTCATCATCACACTTTTTTCAAAATCTCACATCACAGTTGGTGGAGCGGGCTGTTACTTGTTAGAACAAGAACATTTTACTTAACTTTCACTTGAGAACAAAACAACGACTACAAAAGAACACATCATTATAGAGAACTGTAATTTATTGAACTGACTGTTCATCTGCTACTATTATTACCTCTTGGGAATTATCCTCTATAATTCCCCAATTGCATGTGGGAAATAGCAGCTATCAGAGAGGTGGAGAGAGCAGAGAGGTGGAGAGAGCAGAGAGAGAGAGAGAGAGAGAGAGAGAGAGAGAGGGAGAGAGAGAGAGAGAAAGATCTGAAGTTCTTTATCACAGAATACAGTTTCCATCCCACTCCTCCTAGCCAGGCTTAGGGGACCGTGCTCTCCATGGACTCTCTCTGTGTGCCAGACTTCACTGGGTTTAGCACAAGAAGCACAACTTATTGGATTATGGGGTCCACCATCTATGCTCAAATTGCCGGCGGCTGTGTGTGTGTGTCCACTTGTGTGTGTGCCCATGTGTGTGGTGCTTCTGACCGTATGTCTCTGTGTGTGTGTGTGTGTGTGTGGGGATATGTGGGTGGGTAGCTAGTGCACAGGGGAGGAATGAGGGAGAAAATACATGATAAATTCCCTTTTAGTTTCCTATTTTACATGCAGGATTTCTCACCCTTTCATGTTCAGGGGTTAGAAGTTTAAGCAGGCCTGAGGAGCATCTTTAGGGCAGAGCATCGTAAATGTAGCGCGGCTGTAAAGGTGTGCGAACAAGATCTTTTTCTTGTTCGAAATGGCTGTAACTTCACCTGTCTAATTCCAGTCCTCGGGAAGTGTTTTGTCTGCGCGCGGCGGATAAGGGTTGGCACACATTCGTGGTGAGATGGACTCTGCTGATGAAATAGCACTCCATCATTGTCCGTGCCTTGAGGGAATTTCACAGGGGAAGTCATTTACTGGCACAAAAAACACTCTCTATTTGTGTCCTTGGTTCTTATTCAATTCAGCAACCCCGCTCACCCTGCTTCGCACATTTCAGCTTAGGTAGCACGGGGTGTTAATATTCTCTCTAGGCTTGTTCTGCGAAGTTGAAGTTAATCTTTCTCCTTCTTCGTCGTCTTCTGATTTCCAACCAAAAAATATCACCTAGGAAACGACATCAATATGCTGTAAATGTCACATTAAAGCTGATGATAACATCAAATCCAAATCCAGTGTCCCTAACCTTACTAGTTTTAATATGAATATTATTAGAGAATGAACGCGTCAGGGGCAACCAATGGGAATTTTTCCCCTGCTGTGTCCAGCGCCATTCAGGCGTGTCCACATTGTGCTGTGCACCGCTTTCATGGCGGTGACTGGTAGATGTGCCCTTTCCTTAGTGAGTTACTCACTGAGATGAAGGATCATAGAGACCGGGGAGAATCTTTGCACTTGCCTCTTCATTATTTATTCTGCAGCGCGGCACATGGATAGCACGCTGGGTAGGCAGAGTTCCAAATGTGCCATGCCTGGAAAGAAGAAGTAATCGGTACCGTTAGACTGAACGCTAAGAGAACAATTAGAATGGAACGATGATTGGCAGCCAAAAATCCACCAACGCTGCTAACCCTGTACTCATTACTGGATGGTCTAAGTCTAGCACTACCCAGGCTGGATACCATATGTTTATGATGGGTATAAGACATCTGTGAATAATGACCAATTGTTGTAAAGGAGAGGAAAAAATCAATTTCACTGTCAGAGTGGCCGTTTAATTGAGAAGATTCAGAGGGGTATGAATATACAGTGTGGCCGAGAGCGAGCGAGCTGCATTCCGCTCACGTAGCTCTTTGAGGGGGTGAGTGACTGCCTCCCTCTGCCAGAAGCTCCATCCTTGTCCCAGTGGCGTCCCACCTTAAAAAGACGAATATATGTGCCTAACTGGCTCCCTGACATTGACACGCCGTGACTCACGCTGCCATGCTATTTCAGTATGACTGTTGGCAAGCCTTAGCTTTCCGTAGCCTCTCCCTTCCCTGCTTTGGTCATTTGTTTGCCTCCCCTGCTAGGCTGTTTACTTGTAATTTGGACATCTGTCAAGGTGGTTTGTTTGCTACCCTGTGGTGTGATTAGGGCCACCTTTGCCAAATCTAGGAAGATAGATGGGGTTATCACAAGTCTTGGCCGTGAGACAGAGCCAGAGTTTGGCCTCCTCTCATCTACTAAACTTAGTAGGACAATTAACAAAGCGTCGGGTGTCCAAAGGGATACTGCGAAAGAGGCTCAACAAATTCAATAGATTCAGGTCAACGGTCACATATTTATTCATCACGCTTGTTAGTACTCTCCTTCCACCAGTCTTAATAGCAGTGTTTCGGTGCGTCCCAGCACGGCCTGTGTGCTTTCCACGCTCCCTCCTTGGCCTGTCGCATTCTGTTCAGCGCTGCGCTCTGCTGCCAGAACCTCGTCCTTACACCAGGGGGACAGAGTGGGGCAATTAACCACCTGCTGGTAAAGAGGCCATACTGTATAGCCTCGCACACACTCACACACTCACAATTGCAAACTGTAGTGCATGACGTGATGCCACTCATACAGGCTGTATATTCATGAAGCTCAGGTATGAAGCTTGTATTCACAAAGCGTGTGAGAGAGAAGCGGGCGGTGGTGATTTCAGATCTGCATTCTGATCGTGTTTTGTCTCGGGTGTTGCTAATTTGTTCAACTCCTTAATGAACATTATTGGCAGGATCGCATTAACCAAGCACTTAACTCTCCTAATGGTCTAAGTCATGCTCCAAGGATATCACGTGACCAAGTACATACACTCTCAGACGATCAATACTGAATAATTTCACATAGGATTTCTCCCCATCCAATTTATGCTCATTGGCAATCACCCTGTTTCTGTTAATATTTGGATTGTCAGCCACCATGAAGTTTTGTAGTTTAATTAAGAAGTGACACAAATCACAACAGCCACTCATCTGGAGCTGTAAAACAGTTTGAAAAAAATCTAATCTCTACATCTTGGTAAATCATTAAAAGCTGATAAGGAGCTGTGGACTTGTGGACTGGTTCACATAGCACAACTCCTGACTTCTGTAATAAGCTTAATCATCAAAGAAAGGTTTTATTTAGAGCCTGAGCACTGCAGCGGCGGCAGTAGCTGCAGTGCGATTTGCAGCTCTGTTGTCGTGTATTGTGAGGTTCAAATCAACATGTGTCTCTCAGCCAGTGTGTTTTCATGGGTGTGACAAGAGGGTGTGGCAGGGAGGTGCTGGGGGAAATCTGCAGACTACTTCACACTGAAAGAACTTAAACTGCTGTTGAACAACCCTAAAGAATGTGCAACCAAACCACATACAAAACATTCAAACTATTTTGAAAAACAGAGTGACGTCTAAACACAATTCCATAAATGAGATCATGGTACAGATACCTGGGTTTGTGGCTTGGGAAAAATATATATAGGCTACATAAACGATGGAAATGATGCGGTGGAATCAAGGGAAAAGGTGAGAAACAGAGATAAAAATAGAAAGTATGATTTCAAATTTATGACTTCTTGTAGTTTAAGCCATTCGTGAATTAAAACTGTTGCCGACTAATTAACTTGTTGACTAGTTAAAAAAAAGTGGAACTTAAGAAATAGCTCAACAACATAGTTGTTGATCTGCTCCCCAACACTGGCAGGTAATAATTAATCTCATTCATCAGCTACTGTACTTAAGCCTGTGATAACAAAAAAAAAACAACAAAAAAACAAGCAGACAAACATTTTTTCTGCTCTATATTCAAAGTAACTATGCTAAATGACCTACATTATAACATGTTCCCATCCCAAAATACTTTTAAAAATGAGGTTGGAGGAATACAACTTTTCATTTGGGCTGGCTTGACACTGAAGGCAGTTTGAAATGCTCTCAGCTTCAGGAGTGGCCAATCAACCAGCACTATGGACAGAGAGGGTGTGGCTGATAGTTATCTGTTCAGTTTCACCTGAGAGCAAAATAAATAAGCAAGCATTACACACTGCACTGAAACACGGCCAAGCCTCAGGAGCTACACTGTCTTTGGATTATTTCTCCACTGAAAGGTAAATTGGAGTTAAATTTATTTTCAACCTATATTTCACTATTGCTCAACAGAACTCCATTTAGTATTCTTGGTAGTGTGCAGTTGTCCTACTTGAGAATTAATTATTTTGTCTTACCGCTGCTCACTTTGCTCACATTGATATTCACATTCATTTGAACTCTAACTTGCTAATAACCTGGCAGGGAGAACCTTTAAAACTTTAAGAGCAGTGCAGGTAATAATTCGACTGCCTTGTGCATGTTGGATTTTAGCCAAATAGGTGTAGCGTTACAGAACTGAGGTGCATGATAAAGACAACACAGCAGAAATGTTTTCATGGTCAGGAGATTAAATCAAAATGAGAAAGCACAAACATTCAAATAAGGTAGACAGTTTCTGAAATCACATTCTGAGAATCATTTCCTCACTTTGTCTTTGCATTTGCTCCCAGGGTCATAATGGAACATCTGTTAACAAGCGTGAGGCTTAAAGTGGCTGTGTTGTTTCTTTTAGCAATTCATCTCAAAACAGGTGAGTCTGGTTTGATAACCAAGGAGTGTGTTTGAGGTTTCTGCTAAATCTACATGTTTTTTAATGTGTCTGTGTCCACATCAGGCCTTCAGGCAGGCCTATACATATTCTGAGCATGAAGAGTTGAGCGTATCTGCTCTCTAACACAATAGGTGTTTTACTATAAGCGCCATAGTGGTGATGGGGCTTTGTTGAATCAAGTCAAATCTGTGATCCACACGGCAGATTGGCTTGTCTGACATGCTCTCAGTTATTGATGTGACAGTAATGCATCTGCCCTTGTGTGAACTGCATCACAGATGTCCAATGGACCATGGGCATAAAATGTGGCTGACAGCTACTCCTTTTAATATTCTTATTTCTTTCATGCCCACTGCTTGGTTGCAAAGGGTCAAAATGTTGTGTGCTTCCGTAAATTACTACTCTATGTGCCAGAGCGAATTCCCAATAGCATATTGAGAGGAGAGCATTATCTGAGCCCGCTCTCTGGCCAATGAGGAGGTGCAAAGGATTTGATTATTTGCAATGGTAGCTTAATGGTATCAAGCTTAGTGGTTGAGTGCGCTGGCAAGCGAGCTGCAACTCCACATGGGAAATATATCGTCCTTACTTCACAACTTGCCACTTTTTGCCAAAAGGGTTTATTAGTGTAAACATGTGACTGACTAATTTGAGTTTTTTTTATATTCCCATCATCATATCTGCCATCTGCGCCCTTTTATAAATGCCTCTAACATATTTTGTTCTGTTCCAGTGGAATCAGAGGGATCTCAGAGTATTAAAATTAATTTACAAAAAAGACATATAACAACTAAATTCTGTAGGGAATGTGCTGGATGTGAGATGGGCCAGGAGTAATGAATGCAGTCAACAAGGACGCTGACATGATTTACCAACATGGTCCATTAATGCTGCAAAGAAATTTACCAGAGGTTAAGCACCTATATGGGAAAATTGTGAGAGGAGGCTTGCCTCAGATGTCAGAGGTGTTTCAGTGACGGCACCACCAAGATAAACAACCTGAGACTGTAAAATGTGTCATTGTGTTGCCACACAATATTTTCAGCCTTGAGTTCTCCTTATAGAAACCAAGGCCTGTATGCGCCAAGCTTTTAGGCATGATGAATTGGGATTCCTGGTTAAAGTACATGACCACAAACAATAACCACATATTTGAGGTCAAGGGTGTGAGTCGTATTGAACCACATTCACACAGAGCGCTAACATACTGTTATTTGTCATCCAAGTACAATTTACATTTCTGTTAATGTATTCAGTTTTGGTCCTGATTTTAGCAATGTACTCATAATTAATGAATCTCAAGAGTTTTAATTTTACACATAACTCTTTTTCACACAAAATAGCACTTTTACTTTTCTTCTGGCTCCAAACCCTCAAATAAAAATCTTCAGTCTTCACTTTGACTTAAGAGGCCAATTAGTCTCAGATCAGCACTCCTCCTCCACTCGGAGACTGTTTGTGAATACAGGCCTAGAGCTTGAATGCCATTGAGAGGGGAAAAAACATTAACATATTTGAGAAATTACTTTTTTTCCCCCTTTTTTTTTCTAACATCTTCTTTTGGTCAAAGTATAAATTGCTTTCATTTGGACGGAGGAAGTGTATTATGAGGCAGACGATTTGAATGTAATGTCCTCTGCGCCACTGAGATATCACAGAGGCGATGCAGGTGACGTCCACGGGCTCCCAGACCATCCAACGGGCCCAGGGGGAGAAAGTCGCTCTGGGGTGCACCTACACCCCCGGCTCCTCGGACACCGGAGAACTGGACATCGAATGGTCCAACGTCAGCCCAGACATGACCCAGAAAGACAAGCTGGTGAGTGAGGAAAGAGCGGAATGCTGTGAGAAACTTGTCTGGGAGGCTGGAGAACTGACTTAGGCATACATTACTTCAGCATCTCAAACATTCGAGACTAGACTGACTAGACTTCGGGCTATGTTCTTACTAGCAATTTAGTGGAAAAACCTGCTCTGAAGGATTGTCGTCACTGAATGGGATCTTTGCATCTCAGATCTTATCGTACGCAGGGGGCCAGACGCTGCACTACGGTGACCCCGGCCTCTCCAAAAGGCTGAGCTTCACAGGAGACCCCAAGCTGGGAGACGCCTCCATTGCCATCTCGGATGTGAGGGTCTCGGACACGGCCACCTACCAGTGTAAAGTCAAGAAAGCGCCCGGTGTCGACATGCGAAAAGTCACTCTGGTGGTGATGGGTGAGGAAGAATTCCTTGACAGTCTGACACTCCTCCCCGACCGGTTTCTGTTTTACCTGTTCCTTCCTTCAGCTGCCCTCTTGTTCTTTTAAATATCGGTCTCACTCGTATGGAATGTTATTGCCTTTTGTAGTTTTCCTTCCCCTGCCCTTCTCTAGCCACACCTAGAGCTGCTTGTCTCTGTCACACGCCTAAAAGTTCCCCCTGATGAGCTGAAACATACAAGCATTCCTCTGAGGAAATGCTATTTGATATACTGGTGTTTATTTTTATATTTGTGCTTTCTCTTCACTAGTTCGCCCATCTGTGCCAAAATGCTGGGTAGAAGGCGGTGAGGAGAAAGGCGGCACGGTCTCCCTGCGCTGCAAATCCTCTCAGGGATCCACCCCTTTGAGTTATGTGTGGAGGAGAGAGAGCGGAGGTGCCATCCCACCCACTGCAACGCAAGGTACAGAGGCAACCTGCTAGAAAAGCGACCTCTCCATAAGCAGGTGTACACATCAATAATGTAGTGTTTACTCTGGTATGTAATGTGCTAGTACTAAATGTTCTGTTCTTTCATTAAGACCCACAGACCGGGGAGTTGTTGATAAGGAATCATTCAGAGAGCAATGTGGGAAATTATGTGTGTGAGGTGAAAAATGCTGTTGGCAGAGAGCAGTGCAAATACACACTGTATGCATACAACGGTAAGTCTAATCCAACATCAATTATATCATAATTCCTAATTTTACTCTTCTTTACACTTTCATGCCCTAAAGTATCTTATTGGTTTCTCATGTATGAGTGTTTGCCATCTGCTGCAATTTTAAATTCCATGAAATGATACCAGTTGAAACCTCTATTTAAAGCTAGTATACAGTGCTGTGAACAAGGACAGCTGCAGTTGTTTGACACCTGTCTCTAAGCGTCATTTCTACTCCCCTAGCTACCAACAAAGTGGGTGTCATAGTTGGGGCGGTAATAGGTGCTTTGTTGCTGCTGCTGCTACTCCTGCTTCTCATCTGGCTCCTGATTTGCTGCTGCCATAAGCGTCGCTATCAGAAGGAGGTTGCAAATGAAATCAGGTACAATATGAGAACTGATATGCATTTCAAACATCAATGAAAACCTTTAACACTTTATTTGGATATTCTAGTGTTGACACTCAACTATCAGGTGACAAAATGTAGATGTAGGTGACAAAACAAAGTGTCACTTGCCTATTTGCTGCATCTCCCAGACTATGTAACCCTGACCCTGACCTTAGCCTAACTCTTAAACCTAAACCCAATCCTAACCTGACCCTATTTCTAACATTAACCCTAGCTCAGACATTGAATATCTATAGACTACTTCTCACAAAATTATGAGTCTCACTTGAAACTCAGTAGACTTTTTAGTGACACATTACAGTCACTTGATAGGAAGTTGAGTGTCAACATTAGACTGTCCAAAATAAAGTGTGACCCTGGAAGAGGCTGCATCAGAAGAGCAGTATTTTGAGCGCTGTGCTGCTTCCTCAGGGAGGACGCCCCGGCCCCAGAGAGCCGGCCCTCCAGCAGAAACTCCAGCTTCCGCTCAGTGGTGGGCTACCGCACCCACCCCGGGGTGGTCTACAGCTCGGTGAGGAAAGCCCTGCCCAGTAGGACTGAGTCTGGCCGCAGCGCCATCTACACAGACAGGAGCAACGGCACATCGCAGCCAAACTCTGCCGGGGAGAAACCTCCTCCCCTCAAATACGACAGCAGATATGGATACCCAGTGTAACAATGGGAGTTCAAATGCAAGCCCACCTGGGCTTGATAGACTTTCCTTCAATACAAAACTACATCTTGTAAAGAATACTGTATGTATGTGACAAATGGTGCAATACAATATACTGGAGTATAATGGTACAGATCCACTAGAGGCATTTTTGCAGCCGCAATTGCTAATTAGCTAGTTAATAGCAGAGTGCTGCTATAGGACTACTGGAAACTTGTAAAATCTTAACTCTGCCTTATGGACAAACATAATGCGCAACTGGCTGACTTTCATGATGCACTGTAAAACACATCATGCCATTGTAAACAACAAGAGAAGGTTTGAGAAAATGCCTCCTCATACCCCAAGTCATTATTACACTGATTTTGCAAATGCTGTGTAAAGAGTGTGTGTGTATATAGAAAATAACTTTTTTGTTTTTGATTTTTTGTTTTGATGCATATTGTTTTTTCCATGAGGCATATGTAACTTGATATGTCATTTTTTATTTTTATTTTTATTTTTTTTTTTAATTTGTACAATTAAATAAAAGATTTTAAAATGAAAAACAAGTCAGTCAGCACGGCACCATCCTGCATGCCTTACAAAGCCCATCTAGGGTTCACTGAGCTTTCAGGTTTTTGTTTCATGGCTCCGTCTTTAATTGTTTGAGCATATCTGGGTAGACGAAACATAATGTATTAACGAGATACAAAGTAGGCTACATCTCCTAGTATGTAGAATGTGTGACGTGTCACCTTTCTGGAAATGATTCAACTAAATGAGACTGAATGAGTTTTTATTTTTGCATCACCACAATGAAATCAGACAGTCTGTTTTGACATGCAGTAAAGAATTTCTAAGTTTGTACTTTACCAACAAAAAAAATGAGGTATTAGAAAAGTATATAGGAATTTAATCTAAAACTTTACCAACAATCAGATTGTCTTTATGACTAGGGATTTGAATGCATTGATTTTGTACAGATTGTTTACATCAACAACAGGGGAGGAGAATTATGTTTAATGATGCATGGAGAGTGCATGAAAAATGAAACTTCATGTTCTGCTGTAGCCTAACCCTAATTTACAATTCAGATGAAAGTGCTTAAAAATAGTCTGAACAACAATTACATCTAACAGTTTTCACAGCCTATAGATGGAAGACGTAGTTTCAGTAGTGTCACTGTGTAAATATGAATTCAAACTAAAAGCTACTCAGAATATTTGATTCTCTGATGGCCTTGTACAAGCAAATTCAGTTCAGATGAATTGTGGCCCCGATCTTATGTGCATTTGACTCCTTTTCATTTGACACACTATACATTGAAAACTGTCAACGTGTGTGTGTGTGTGTGTGTGTGTGTGTAAATCTGTTTCTTCCTGTATGCCCAATTCAAGTAAAGATGTGCTTATTTATCACAAGGAACAGTTCACTGCAGTACAAAGCCTTATCGTGCTCAATAGTTACACAAGCCTCTCATTTGATCCATGAATGAACTGGGAAAATAGATACAATGATTAATTACAAAAACGTGACCATCAACCTGAAAAGGAAACCAAGAAACTCAAGTTCTAACAGGGTTGGTAAAGCAATTATTGAAAAAAAGGCACTGTCCTCAGAGCCAAATGTGCTTTCACATCTAGATTCAAAGAGCGCTCTAGCTGGAAGGAGATATTTTTTTTGTGTAGAAAGGTAGAATCTGGCCTTGAATTTAGCTTTGCATTGTTTTGGTTCCACTGACAAAATCAATTGGCTGTCATTCAGTAAACATGGTCATTTTAAGGAATTTAAGACCCCTTTGAGGGCAAAATGTGGTTTAGGAATTGGAAAGCCATATTCTTTGCTTATGTAATGAATGAATTACGACAATGCTCATTTTGATTACATAGTTTGTATGTAAAACAAGCAAGCAACACAAAAATAAAATGTAGACAGAGATTCTTAAAGTCAACATCTTGTTAAAAATCCAAGTGAGTGCCCTCCATAGCAAAACTACAGTGATAAGGTATTGCATTAGCAAGGCTCCTGAAGGTGATTCAAAGGTGATTGGCTTTCCTTATCAGGTAAATGTGTGTGTGATATGGTGTTTGTAAATATGTGGCCAAGCTTCAGGAATAACTATTTGCATGGGGAGCGCTTTAGAGTGTGATCTGTGAATTGGCTGTCATGGTGCGGTGATCGTCGTACAGTAAAGTCACCGGATATTCATAATGAGCACACATCCTTCTCACCACATGCTGATGCAAATACATAACCACAACTACCTGTGGTCATTTCTGATGCAAATCATGTCTAATTCTTATGTATAAATCCCTGTCAGAGAACACAAAAATCATGCCATTCTTAGTCAACATCTTTAGGCAAGGGGTTAAAGCTAACATTAAAATCATCAACTACAGCCAAAGGTATTGAGTCAGACAAGCTATCGCAAGGTCTAGCAAGGATTAAGAATGAAAAGAGAAAGCTTGGGTGGGGTTTAAAGTGATGAAATGCCTCATCCGACCCAAGGGATCTTCCTCTGAGGTAAAGTTTGAACCTTTTCTTCCTCTAATTGCTTCAGCCCTCTTAACCCAGCTATGCTTGACTTCATTTTACATATGATCACTCAAAATGCAGATTTTTACCTTCTTTAATGTTTTTTCTATAACATAATGGCACATTTGAAATGAGTTTATTCAGAACATTTCAAAAGCTTAGCGTGTGAATCTTTTCCCCATGCAGGCCGAGTGACAAACTGTGGCTGATTTCATTCTGTGGTAGAAATGACGAATCGTGTGGTTTGGACTGTCTCTGGAATTATTGCCTTCTTGCCATCAGTCTTTCAACACTACAAACAACATTTCAAAACACCACACTGAGCCGCTGAGTGGTACATAGAAAGGTATGAAGATTAAGTTATTCTAAAAAAAAAAACAAGAAAAAAGGTTTATATTCCAGCCATCTCCCCACATTGCTATAGGAAAAAGAATAGCATTATGCTGGGGACAAATAAGGTGATCATCTGGGTCATGACGGGCTTCGTGGCTGTCACCACTGTGTTCTTCAATCTATATATCTTCCTGATGAGTCTGTGGAGCTACAAGCAGAAGAAGCAGTGGACCGCTAGTGAGACCATCATCACCGCCCTGTCTGTGGCCAGCGGGGCCCACCAGCTGATCTGCTACTTCTGGATGACCATGGATGAGCTGGACATAGAGTGCCACATTGCCCAGAAGCTCTACTCAGTCATGCTCCTGTTGATCTTCAGCCTCAAGTTCACCATCATGTGGACCAGCGGCTTCCTCACCTTCTACTACAGCACCAAACTGGTGACCACACCCAATCAGTGCTACGCGAAGATCCAGGCCGCCATCCTCAAACACGTGACCCTTGCCGTTTTCCTCATGCCCCTGTGTGGCCTGGGGACCTGCTTGCCCATGCTGGTGGTGCTCCACCCTGAAAATCAAACCATGGAGAACAAAGACTGCGGGGTCATGATGCCGGACACCACCTACGGCAAGGTCTACGAAACCATATATCTGATGCTAGCCGACGTACTGCCGGGGCTGCTGATGATAAAATGCTGCATCTCCATCTCTGCCCACCTGGCCGTCCATCTCCGCAACATGAAGGCCAGTACCAACGGAGCCCACGGCCCAAAGCTGGGCGCTCAGATGAGGGTGATCCGCATGGCTCTGTCCCTGGTGGCGGTCTTCCTCTGCTTCCTGGTGGTCGACCTGTACGTACACTGTCAGATAGCAATCAACCACGAGAACGCCATCGTGCTCACCCTCTTCTTCACGTCCGTGTACACAACGGTCAGCGCCATGGTGCTGATCTACGGGAAAAAGACGTTCTGGAAAGCTCTGATCCAGGCCTACAACGTCTGCCTGGATGAGTATCCATGTTTGTCTTGTCTAAAGGTGCCTGAAAAAAAGGCCAAGCCCAGCTCTCCTCCCAAAATTGAAAATTGAGTTCTGTGAAAAGTCTGTTGTGCTGAAATCAATTAACATTTGTCTGAAATTGGACCACTTATTAAAAACACTTTGAAATTGCTCTTTTGTTATGTGCCAGCAATTACAGCAATGAATATTGTACTGCTGTATCAACGTTATTAAGATTAGTGAGCAGCTTTGCATTTTGAACATACTATCCAATTATTTTTTTCTTATATCAATATTTGTCTGACCTCACTGGCTGATGCTCCTCAGATTTTAAAGAGGGTTAGTTTAACTGTGCCAGCAATTTTAGCTAATTCAGAATGGGGAGGGCAGAGCCGTACGAGTCGAGTACTGGTCTTCACAGTGTGATCCTCAGCAGCCAGGTAACAACACACCACCTAAATGATGGGTTCATCAGACTGTACCTTGGCGTATGAATATTTCATGACAACAAATAATACCTGGGCCAGTAAAATAGATCCATAATAGCATGGTTGCATGGACATGATGTAACTCGGTACCCATCTGAAATGCTGAAAAATACATGTGACTGTGGTGAGAGTACAGAACATATTAATAAAACAAGAAAGTACTCACAACCTAAATTCTATTTTTTTTTTAGTTTTTTGATTTTTTTCTCAGTCATGTTGCAGATGGTTTAAACTGCAAATAGGGGTGATGGTAGCCTGAAGATTTGAAAGGCCAACTTGTAATTGGAGGGTTGCCAGTTCAAATTCCTGCATCGGCTCGGAAAATCTCGCCGGGAAAGGCACTTAACCCCCGGTTGCTTCTGTGGAGCTGCTCAGTGGCCGGCAGCACCAGTGTGTGTGTGTGTGTGTGCTTGTGCTGGGCAGCTCCCAGGTGTGAATGTGTGTAACTGTGTGCGCGTGGGCGTGTAGCTGGGCGTTGCTGAAAAGTGCATTCAGGCCCAGCAAGCCTACCCTGAGTAAATAAAGGTTTAAAAAAAAAAAATGCACCAGACCTCTTTGCAATGCTCCATTAGTTCATACCCTCTGGCACCACCTAGTGAGGTTCAAAGTGGAGATACAATAGTGCAGCTAATCCCACTCCACACAGAGGCTTGGGATCCCTCCAGCAGCTAAATGGACAAAGAAGGAAAGGGCATCTTTTCCTTTGATGCAGGGGAATTAAGTCATACCACTGCCTCTGGTTCTGTCCCCCCTCTCTCTCTCTCTCTCTCTCTTTCTCTCTCAGCTGGAGGAAGTTATGTTTGGCATACAACTAAATGTGACTGACACAATATTAGCTGACATGAAAGCAATACTCGCTATTGAATATCACCTATCTAGGGTCCTTTATTTATGAAATACTAATATTTGTGAGTTTGCAATCACATGTGTTTTGAAAATGCTGCAGAATGAACATCAGGTAACGTTTTGTCTCAAAGGACAAAATGTTTTCCACCGAGTGCCGTTTCCCATCCCAAGGTAATGGAAACTGTGTGAATATGACCTCGGAATCGGCATGCCAACCCAAAGTTACACACAGATGTTTTATTGGCCACTGTCAGTTTGCGGGAAGCTGTAGAGACATCTGCACTGCTAATTGAATTTAATTTTAATTAAAGTAAACTGGTTTCTCATGATGGAAAATATCCTTGGAGATACAGTATAAACTCGTAAACATTCCTATCAAGCTACAGCTAAGTGTGGAGATTGTTTCCATGGAGACAAAAAAAAAAAAATCCTGAGGATCCAACTAAACCTGGCAGTCGCAAAACTGCTTTCCATGCATGGGTGAACATCACAGTGCAGATCCTCAGACTGGGACCTCGACTAGTTTGCGCTCCTGAGACTGTGCAGGGAGAGTGATATCCTGTTCTCCAGTATCTGACAGGAAGGAACAGGCCATTAGCAGTCCAGATTAGCTCAACCAGCACCCACCACACTGCTGCTATAAACATCTCAAACTCCTCCCTGTAGACACCCTCCCTAGATAACTGACTTCATGAGCATGAGCT